>NC_134355.1:246298826-246898826 GCF_048569485.1 Anomaloglossus baeobatrachus
GTTGGGCTGAAGTCCCACTTTGTGTTGTCTGGGTAGGTCATTGGGCCCCATACCTCGCTGCCATATAGCAGTATAAGGGTGATGACGCTGTCAAATATCTTGAGCCAGACTCTCACAGGTGGTTTGAGGTGGTACAGTTGTCTTCTGATGGCATAGAAGGCTCTGCACGCTTTTCCTTTCAGAGCTTCTGCTGCTTGCTTGAGGCTCCCGTTACTGCTTAGCTCCAGAACGAGGTAGGTATAGCAGCTGGTTTTCTCCAGCGTGGAGCCATTTAATGTGAAGGAGGGAGAGTTTATTTTATTCTAGTTCCTCTTCTGAAACACCATGACTTTGGTCTTCTTTTGTTTGATGGGAAGCGCCCATGTGGTGCTGAATGTTTCCAGTACTGCCAGGCTATCTTGGAGGCCTTTCTCGGTTGGGGAGAGTAGCAGGAGGTGGTCTACGTACAGCAGGAACTTCACCTCTCGGTCATGCAGACTGAGGCGTGGAATGGGGGAGGACTCTAGAGCTGTTGCTAGTCCATTTATATAGATGTTAAATAGAGTTGGGCTCAGGCTGCAGCCCTGTCTGACCCCACGGACCTGTCGGAAGAAAGTTGTCCTTTTCCCGTTCACCTTCACGCTGCACCGGTTCTCAGTGTATGAGCTCTTGATCATGTCGTAGGTTCTGCCACCTATTCCGCTCTCCAGAAGTTTCAGGAACAGGCCTGGATGCCAAACTGAGTCAAATGCCTTTTTGAAGTCCACGAAACATGCAAATATTTTCCCCTGTTTCTTGCTGTGGACGTGGGTCTTGATGAGGCTTTGCAGGGTGTAAATGTGGTCCGTGGTGCGGTGGTTTGGCATGAACCCAGCTTGGCTTCTGCTGAGGATGTTACCCTGGGTGAGGAAGGCGATAATCCTTTTATTAATGATGCTGTTAAACAGTTTTCCCAGAATGCTGTTGACACAGATCCCTCTGTAGTTTGCTGGGTCATATCGGTCTCCATTCTTGTAGATGGGGGTTATGAGACCTTGATTACAGCTTTGAGGGAAGTAGCCGGCACTCAGGGCGTGGGTGAATAGTTTTGCCAGTGCTGCATGTATATCTGGGGAACTGTATTTGATCATCTCAGGCAGGATGCCGTCACTGCCCGCGGCCTTCTTACATTTTAGCAGTTTGATTGTGTCTTTTATTTCCAGCACACTGATTGGTATGTCCAGAGGATTTTGGAAGTCCTTGATTGTCTCCTCCATGTCCCTCAATTTAGTCATTATATGCTCTTGTTCTGGGGTTAGGTCATCTTCTGGGATATTCTTGTAGAGGCCCTTGAAGTAGTTGTGCCAGATGTTGCCATTTTAAATGTGGAGGGTGCTTTGCTTGGGATTTGTACCAATATGGCTCCATGTCTCCCAGAATGAGTTGTCCTGGAGGGAGTCTTCGAGCTGCTGCAGTTTGTGGGAGATGTGCTTTTGTTTTTTCTCCTTGAGGGTTAGCTTGTATTGCCTTTGTAGGGTGTCATGGCCTACTCTGAGCTCATTGTTGTCCGGGTCTCTGTGTTTTTGGTTTGAAGCTATCCTTAGAGAGTTGCGCAGTGCCTTGCACTCTTTGTCAAACCATTTTTGGCTTTGTTTATTTGTAGGTCTCTTGGAGTAGGTCCTTCTAAGGTCTGCTAGCTCTGCCATGTTATATAGGATGTTATTAAAGTCGTTTACTGCCAGGTTGACCCCTTGCTGGTTTGATGTATAGGATTTTGTGTGAAAGTTTACAAGCAGCTCTTCAATCTCTGTTCTGTCGGTGTATTCAATGGCTAATTGTTTGGGCCACTTGAAGGATGGTGGCAAGTTGTGGAGACAGCTCAAGTGGGGCTTTTGTGTGGGTGACTTGTCCGTGGATCTCAAGTACAGCAGTGTCTGGTTGTGGTCTGACATGTGGGTGTCGGGGGTGACTATGAAGGCATTTATGTTTGCTGGGTCTATGTCTGTTATGACATAATCCACTACACTGCTGCCCATGTGGGAGTTTAGTGTAAATCTCCCTAATGAGTCACCCCTGGTGCGCCCGTTCAGTATATGCAGCCCCAAGCTCCGGCACAGGTTCAGCAGTGTTCTGCCGCTTTTATTCACCACTCTATCATAGCTGTTTCTTGTTGTCTGTACTGAGTCTCTGTAGAAGGGCTCATCTCCCAGGACGTATGCGTTTCCATCAGGTGACAGGTAGTCCTTCTCTGTACCTGTCCTGGCATTGAGGTCTCCGCAGATGAGAACCCTGCCCATGGACTGGAATTGGGCTACCTCCCTCTGTAAGTCCTCATAGGTGTCCAGCTTATAGTATGGGGATTCTGATGGAGGGATGTAGGCTGCGCAGAGGTAGATGTCCTGCTGAGAGGTGAGGATGGAGCTACTTATCCTCATCCAGATATGGCTTTCTCCTCTTTTTACTGCCTTGATATGTTCTTGGATCTCCTCCTTGTACCATATTAGTATGCCCCCTGAGCAGCGGCCGTGTTTGGTGTTCTTGTTTTTCTGGGCGGAGACAGAAAATTCCTTGTTTCCCATGGGTGCGAGAGATTCCTCCTCTGCCCAAGCCCATGTCTCCAGGAGGATCTGGATGTCAATGTTCTTTAGCCTTAGTTTGAAGTCTGGGTCATTTGTTTTGGACCCAAAAGCTGAGGCATTCAATCCTTGAATGTTCCAGCTGCTGATAACTAAGGATGTCATATTTAGTTGATATACCTTATAATGAGGAAGGATAGATTTTCATAGGACATAACCGGATTTAGTGGTGGGTTTGAATGGCATATTTTAGTAGTGTCCCTAGAGTTTGCAGCACAATGTGTTGAGCAATGTCCTTATGTCAGCCATGTTGCTGCCCTCTGTTGCTTTGTATTGCCATTGTGGGGCATGTGGTCTCCTGTATTTCTGCCATCTCTGTGGACTCTCTCCAGGGATCTCTGTGGGCTGCCATCTGTTTGGTGGGTGTCTTGCTTGTGGTCTTGGAGGTCTGTTTAGAACCATGTCCTTTAGCTCTTTTGCTAGATGGCTGACTCCTTGTTTATTGAGGTGTTTGTCGTCATAGAGGTGATGAAGCGTTATTTCAGGGTGTCTTGCTAGCTGTATGTTTGGTGCTGAGGTAATACTGGTGGCCAGCTCTGAGTTGATTTGCTGGGTTATTTGTTGGTGTATATCTTTCCTTGGAAGCAGGGCAGACAGGATTATTTTGGTTCTGGGGAATTTTTGCTGGGCTGCTATTGCGAGTTTTGATAGGTCCTTTGTGACTGTCTCTTCGTGGATATCGTTTGTGCCAGTGTGTAGTATGAGGTGTGTGGGCTCGGTGAAATATGGGTTACTGATCACCTCCTCTGCTTGTGGGATTGTTGAGCAGCAAATTTTTATAACCTGAGCCCTCGGAAACAGTCTCTGAGTGTCCAGGTATTTCCCGTTTGAGTCTATTATTAGGACTATATCAGGATTCCGTGTTTTATTTGGGCCATTTGTTTTCTGTGTGTTGGGTCTTTGAGTGTTGGTTGCCCTTGTTTGTTGTCATGATGCATTTTCATTGCTGGGGTTGATGGAGGGGTTTCCTTTGTGTTATTGGGTCCAGGGGTGTTGGATACCCTGATTTGCTGTGCTGGTGGGGCTGTATTGTTATTGCTGGGGTTATGTGTAGAGTCCATCTGGCTGAGGTTGTCGCAGGTCTGTGATATATCTGGCACCGGGGTAGTTGTTGAAGGCATTTGTTTTGGGGGAGTGCTTATACTTTGAGGTGCCCTCTCTGTTTTTTGTTGTAGGATTGAGGATTTTAGCTGGGTTATTTCTTCTTTGAGGTATGCATTTTCTTCCTGCAGCCCTTGAAGGGACCTTTGCAATTCCCAAAGGTCTGTTTTCACCCTTGACATTTCCCCCCTCAGTTGGTCATTTGCATTTTTCTCACCTTGGCTTCTTTGAAATTCTTCTTTGAATTGAATAAACTCGCTTTCTAGCTGGGACAAGCAGTCTCTGAGTATATTGCTGGAGGGTTGTGATGATTGGGATGTAGATGAGGCTGGGGGGTGGATGGAGATTCTGTCTGCTGTAGTCTGGTCACTTGTGGATATATTTCCTTCCTTCATTAGGGTTTTCACTTGGTTTTTAATGTGCTGGAATTGTTGATGAAATTCCTCCATTTTTGGTTCCGTTCCTTGGACCATGATAGTTCCATTGCTATAAATATTTATGGAGAGATTAAAGGTCTCAGGGTCCTCCTCATCTTGTACTCTAATTTGTTTGCCCCTGCTAATGCCCCGTTTTTTGATGTTCTTGTAATGTTTGCTGAGAGTCTGGTGCCAGGCTTCATGGTGCCTTGAGTAGAATAACAGATTTGTTTTTTTCCCCCTGTTCATTAAAGTCTATTAGTAGGGACTCTGGGTTTTTATTGATATTGTCCATTTTTATGGCTTTCCTAGCTTCCTTGGATCTAGCATTCTCAGGGAAGGTTATCACTAATGTGTCAAGCCCCCTGCTAGCTCCAGTTGCCTTCTCCAGGTCTCCTGCATTGGTAGACTAGTACAGTTCAATCCCCGTGTAGTTTCATTTTAAGGCTATGTGCGCACAGTGCGTTTTTCGCGGCGTTTTTGCACGTTTTTCGGGTGCGTTTTTGGCCTCAAAACTGCAGGACTTTGCTTCCCCAGCAAAGTCTATGAGTTTTCATTTTTGCTGTCCGCACACATCTGTTTTTTTTCAGCTGCGTTTTTGTGGTGCCACAAAAACGCAGCATGTCAATTATTCCCGCGTTTTTCACTGCGCTTTTCATCCATTGAGTGCAATGGGATGTTGAAAGACGCAATGAGAAACGCAAATTGCAAATATAGCTGCGTTTTGGTGCGTTTCTAAGACCAAAAACGCAGCTATAAACGCAGGAGGTGGGTAGTAAAGTGACGTGTACAGGAAGAGGATTCCTTCTGTCAGTATATACAGAAGCGTGAATCCTCCCGGTACCGTCACCGCCGCGTCCACCTCCCGTCCTGTGCATGTATGCTGCCGTGCGGCGCCATGTCTGGGCGGGAGGTGGAAGCGGCAATCAAAAGTGAACAGTAGAAAAAAAAAAAAGTTATACTCACCTGTCTGCAGGGTCCCGGTGCCATGTCCGCTCCCAGATTCTGTCACGGTATCGCCGCTCCGGCAGTGTGCAGTCTCCCCAGGTACGTATGCCTGCAGGATGCAGGACCTGGCGATGGATCACCTGATGCAGTCACCTGATGCATCAGGTGATCGTAAGTATTGCGGTGACGCGGGCGCCCGGCCGGCTATCAGCTGATCCTGCCGTCAGGAGACTTCATCCCTGATTACCGGCAACTGCTGCAGCGATCGGACAGGATCAGACTCCCGCCCCATCGCTGCAGGAGCTGCCGGTAATCAGCACATAAGTGAGTATTTATTTTTTTTTTTTTGCACCGATGCTTCAGCTGATTGTATAATCGGCTTTTATACAATCAGCTGAAGTGTGATGTGCTTCAGCCCCTAGAACCTGACACATCATCTGATCGCTTTGCCTTCCAGCAAACCGATCAGATGATATTGGATCCGGATTGGACGGCGCGGGACCCTTGACCCAGGATTACTGCGGAGGGGGGTGCTTTATTTCAATAAAGATGGAGTCACTAATTGTGTTGTGTTTTATTTCTAATAAAAATATTTTTCTGTGTGTTGTGTTTTTTTTTTATCTTTACTAGAAATTCATGGTGGCCATGTCTAATATTGGCGTGACACCATGAATTTCAGGCTTAAGGCCAGCTATACAGCTAGCCCTAACCCCATTATTACCTAGCTAGCCACCCGGCATCAGGGCAGCTGGAAGAGTTGGATACAGCGCCAGAAGATGGCGCTTCTATGAAAGCGCCATTTTCTGGGGTGGCTGCGGGACTGCAATTCACAGCGGGGGTGCCCAGAAAGCATGGGCACCCTGCACTGTGGATTCCAATCCCCAGCTGCCTAGTTGTACCCGGCTGGACTCAAAAATTAGGCGAAGCTCACGTCATTTTTTTTTTTTAATTATTTCATGAAATTCATGAAATAATTAAAAAAAAAGGGCTTCTCTATATTTTTGGTTCCCAGCCAGGTACAAATAGGCAGTTGGGGACAGCCCGTACCTGCCTGCTGTACCCGGCTAGCATACAAAAATATGGCGAAGCCCATGTAATTTTTTTTTTTGGGGGGGCAAAGAAATCCTGCATACAGTACTGGAAGGAGGATGCTGAGCCTTGTAGTTCGACAGCTGCTGTCTGCTCTCCTGCATACACTAATGGATGGAGGATGCTGAGCCTTGCAGTTCTGCAGCTGCTGTCTGCTCTCCTGCATACACTATTGGATGGAGGATGCTAAGCCTTGTAGGTCTGCTCCCCCTTACTCTCCCTCAAGCATACAGTCCTGGATGGAGCATGCTGAGCCTTGTAATTCTGCAGCTGCTGTCTGCTCTCCTGCATGCACTATTGGATGGAGTATGCTGAGACTTGTAGTTCTGCAGCTGTCTGCTCTCCTGCATACATTAGTGGAGAATGAAGAACATATTGAAGAAGGAAATGACATCAGACCTTTTTTTTTTGTTCACTGATAAAAAACGCATAAAGACGCAGTGAGCAAAAACGCAGCAAAACGCAGCAAAAAACGCACCAAATCGCGGCAAAACGCGCGCGTTTTTTGCCGCGTTTTTGTGACGCGGGTGCGTTTTTGTGCGTTTTTTTGCCGCAAAAAATGCACAAAAACGCAGCGTCAAAAAAACGCAGTGTGTGAACCTAGCCTAAAGGTCTTTCTTTTATATTTTCTAATGCGTAGTATACGATTAATTCTTATTTTAGCAGTGTATTAGCATGGAGCCCTTACCTTGGGGATGCGCTGTGCTGGTAGGGTTTGATGATGGTCTGTTTGCTGGGTTTCTACTAGGAAATCTTGTTCTGCTTTTCCATCTTTGTATTAATTTTTTCTTGTGATTTTTTTTGTCATTGCTTAAAATCCTTAAAATGTGTGTCCGGTGTGCTTAGTATTCCGTCATATCTGTAGATTTCCATATTATGTCCTCCAATCTGCTCATTATAAGGTCTTTCTTTCTCTCTTTTTCTCTCTCTCTCTCTCTATCTCTCTCTCTCACTCTCTCTCTCTCCCTCTCTCTATCTCACTCTCCTCTCTCTCTTTCTCTTTCTCTCTCTCTTTTTCTCTCTCTCTCTTTCTCTCTCCCTCTTTCTCTCTTTCTCGCTCTCTTTCTCTCTCTCTTTCTCTCTATTTCTCTCTCTCTTTTTCTCTTTCTCTCTCTGTTTCTCTCTTTCTCTCTCTCTCTTTCTCTCTCTCTTTCTCTCTCTCTTTCTCTCTCCCTCTCTCTCCCTCTCTCTCTCATTTTCTCTCCCTCTCTTTCTCTCTCCCTATATCTCAATCTTTCTCTCTCTTTTTCTCTCTCTCTCTTTTTCTCTCTTTTTCTCTCTCTTTTTCTCAGTCTCTCTTTTTCTCTTTTTCTCTCTCTCTGTCTCTTCTCTCTTCTCTCTCTCCCTCTCTCTTTTTCTCTCTCTTTCTCTGTCTCTCGCTTTCTCTCTTTTCTCTCTCTCTATCTCTCTCTCACTCTCTCTCTCTCTCCCTCTCTCTCTCTCACTCTCCTCTCTCTCTCTTTCTCTCTCACCTCTCTCTCTTTCTCTCTCTCTCTTTTTCTCTCTCTCTTTTTCTCAGTCTCTCTTTTTCTCTTTTTCCCTCTCTCTCTCTTCTCTCTCTTCTCTTTTTCTCTCTCTCTTGCCCTCTTTCTTTCTCTTTCCCTCTCTCTCGTTTTCTCTCTTTCTCTCTCTCTCTCTCGCTCTTCTTTCTCTCCTCTCTCTCTCTTTCTCAAATGCAAATTCAAATATGTTTTATTGGCAGGACCAAAATACAATTAGTGTTGGCAAAGCAAGAGAAATACAGTAAGTGTGGAGGGAGGGGATCAGGGTTATGGGGAGTTTGGGGCACAATTTGGGCTCTGAAAGTCCATTTAGGGGTCCTATGTTCCCCTCAGCTTATGACATGTGGTGACATAATGGGCGGCGATCTCCACCGTAGATTCCTCTTCCCCCAGTAGGATGCGGAGTTTCATCTCCTCATCCATGGATGGAAAGTCCGGGGTATGAGTGGTAAGTTTCTGGAAGTGAGAGGCCCTCACTGCTGAGTATTTGTCACAGTGCAGCAGGAAGTGCGCCTCATCCTTCAGAACCCCCTGCTGGCAGTGCTGGCACAGTCTCTTCTCTCGTGGCTTGTATGTCTGTCGGTGCCACCCTGTTTCCACCTCTAGGCTGTGGGCACTTAGTCTGTACAGGCTCAGGGTCTGCCTGTCTTTGGGGTGGCGTAACCTTTCCAGATATGGGGCCAGAGTGTAGTCCCTCTGCAGTGACTGGTAGATGGTGAGTTTCTGGGAGTTCTCTAATTCACTCTTCCAGTCCTCTATGTATTGCATTTTGCAGCTCTCTGAGATCTCTTTTATTTGGGCTTTTGTCAGGGTGTGTTGCTGACTTTCTCTCTCTCTCTCTTTTTCTCTCTTTCTCTTTCTCTCTCTCTTTCTCTTTTTCTCAGTCTCTCTTTTCCCCACTCTCTCTTTCTCTTCTCTCTCTCTCTGTTTTTCTCTCTCTCTTTCTCTCTCCCTATTTCTTTCTCTCTCTCTTTCTCTCTACTTTTCTCTGTCTTTTTCTCTCTTTCTCTCTCTCTTTCCCTCTCTCTCCTCTCTCTCTCTCTCTTTTTCTCTCTCTCCCTCTCCTCTCTCTCTCTTTTTCTCTTTCTCTCTCTCTCTTTCTCTCTCTCTCTTCTTCTCTCTCTTTTCTCAGTCTCTCATTTTCCCTCTCTCTCTCTTTCTCTCTCTCTCCCTCTCTCTCTATCTCGCTCTCTCTTTTTCTCTCTCTCTTTCACTCTCTTTCACTCTTTCTTTCTCTTTCTCTCTCTCTTTTTCTCTCTGTTTCTCTTTTTCCCTCTCTCCTCTCTCTCTTCCCTCTCTCTCTCCTCTCTCTGTTGTGTTTTTTCTTATCTGTACTAGAAATTCATGGTGGCCATGTCTAATATTGGCGTGACACCATGAATTTCGGGCTTAGGGCCAGTTGATAATATACAGCTAGCCCTAACCCCATTATTACCCAGCGAGCCACCCATCTCCAGGGCAGCTGGAAGAGTTGGATACAGCGCCAGAAGATGGCGCTTCTATGAAAGCGCCATTTTCTGGGGCGGCTGCGAACTGCAATTCGCAGCATGGGTGCCCAGAAAGCTTGGGCACCCTGAGCTGCGGATTCCAATCCCCAGCTGCCTAGTTGTACCTGGCTGGACACAAAAATTGGGCAAAGCCCACGTCATTTTTTTTTTTATTATTTCATGAAATTCATGAAATAATTAAAAAAAAAGGTCTTCCCTATATTTTTGGTTCCCAGCCGGGTACAAATAGGCAGCTGGGGGTTGGGGGCAGCCCATAGCTGTCTTCTGTACCTGGCTAGCATACAAAAACATGGCCAAGCCCACGTAATTTTTTTGAGGTAAAAAAACTCCTGCATACAATCCTGGATGGAGTATGCTGAGCCTTGTAGTTCTGCAGCTGCAGGCACTGTATCCAACTCTTCCAGCAGCCCTGAAGCCGGGTGGCTTGCTGGGTAATAATGAGCTTGAATGAATGAATACTAGCTTTGTTTTACTAGCTAGTATTAAGCCAGAGATTCTTAATGTCAGGCAAGTTTGACCCGGCCATTAAGAATCTCCAATAAAGGGTTAAAAAAAAAGACACCACACAGAGAAAAAATACTTCAATAGAAATAAATACACAGATACACTTAGAGACTCCATGTTTATTACTCCCTGTGAGCCCTCCACGATCCTGGTCTTCTGTCTTCTTTCAACCCATGTAGCTCTGCTACATCAGACAGCACTGCATGGGAGGAAGAACACTGCTGCTTCGTGCAGTCTAATCACTCAGTGAGTGAGCAAAGGCTGCGGGCTGTAAGCGGTGACGTCAGCGCTGCCACCATTACTATAGCAACGGCAATCTCCGATCACGTGATTCCCGGTGCCGCTATTTACCGGCTGTGACAGCGAGTCCCTGCATGTGGGCTGATTCTGTAAAGAGCGCCCACATGCAGGAACGTGGAAGCCGACCATGGGCCAGAGCATTTCGCCGGTGTAATAACCTGCAGGTAACGGGATACGCAAGGACTGCACGGAACCACGGGGGTTAATCAATGAAAATTTAATAATGTATTGCACAACACAGGTAGAGGAAAAGTGTGGGAAGGGGAGAAAAGCCGGAAAGGTGCACAGCAGTAGAGATAATGCAATATACATACAACTACTTTGAATAACTTGTCAAGGGTAGGAAGCCTCAGATTGTACTCCCAAAAGCAAAACACAGAAATCCTTATTAAACAAAAAAACGCAGAGTCCTTGTTACCTTACTCGTATAACACAGTGCAGAGTCTTTTCCTATCTGTCCCTAACTAAAAGTAGTGTGCACACTTAACTGCAGGTTTCAGCGTGGGGTACCTCGTCACTGTTGGGGCCCGTATTCCGCTGGCAGACACCTCTAAAGTTCAGTCTTTGTCCCGGGTCTGTAACTTGCACGTGCTGCCTGGCTCCTCGCTCCACATCCAGCCTCTTTGGATCTGTAATTTTGTAATTTGCACGTGCTGTCTGGCTCCTCCTCCACATCCAGCCTCTTTGGATCTGTGTCTTGGGGGGGACACCACGCAACACTCTAAGGTACTTGGACCTCGGAAAAACAGGGCAGACTGAGGCCTTCTATCTTACAGTCCACTCCAGCACACTCCTCTCTGCCAAACAGCCACATGTAGACTCCTCCTCCTCCTGTTCCAGACTCAATCAAGTCACTTGAGCAGCAGGACTTTTGCCCGCTGTTCTCTGTTTTGACAGCAGGTGGCAGCATAACAAGGAAGTCCACCAAACAGTCTTTTAACCTATATATATATATATATATATATATATATATATATATATATATATAAATGTTAACAGGTCTTACATTTCCCCCCCTCTTTAACCTCGGCCATCCCGGCCGATACAGATACACTCCTGAAGCACTCTGCAAAGGGGCACACGGTGGCAACTCCTGCCCTGCTTCACAACCTGTTGCTTGGGAGCCAATGTCGTAAAACAGGATTCAGTGACAGAACACACAAATTCATCTGCCAAGTACCGATCAGGGGGAATACCAGCATTAGCCCGCTCAGTCCGGCGTGGCACCACAGCTAACTCGCCAGACGTCGGCGCCGTATCAGGGAGTACAGTATTCCCGTCCCCATCTCTGGAGATTAGTGACTCCTGCTCTGCAGGGGTGGCACCTGTGTCTTGAACGGATGGGGGTGTGGATCTCTCCCAGTCTGCTGGGTTGGTCGGGGCCCGCCACCATTCTTCATCGTCAGAGCCCTCTTCGAAGGTAACAGGAACAGGCACAGGCACTGTCTCCGAGGTACTTTGTCTGGTCCTGTCTTCTGAATAGCAGGGACTCAGCATATTATGATGCAGGATGAGGGTGCCGCCTCTTTGCTCGCCTCTCACTTCGTATACTGATCCATGGGGCGAGATTCTTCTGATCACAATGTACGGCTCTGTTTTCCAGCGCTCGCTCAACTTGTGTCTCGGGTGTTTCTCTGCAACTAGTACTCTGTCTCCTGGTAAGAACGGGGTTTCACACACAGGTTTCCGCTGCGGGTGTGTCTTTTCTTGCAACCGCTTGGTGACAATTCGATGGATAGTCTCCAGCCGTCGACGGTGACAATCAACCCAGGAACCTACGCTCTGACCTTCACTGATCTCGGGGGGAGCTAGGTTCAGCTCTTCAATGCCTCTTCCGGCTCTTCCAAACAGTAGCACGTATGGGGTGTACCCAGTGGTGGAGTTGACACGATTATTGTACGCCCACACGAGTTCTGCAAGATAGCCGGGCCAGTGATTCTTACGATCATCCTCCAACGTGCGTAGCATTTGTAGGAGGGTCCGGTTAAATCTCTCGCAGGCTCCATTGCCCTGTGGATGATAAGGCGTAGTCCTTGACTTCTGCATTCCGTAAATCCTTTGCAGCTCTCTCATGACACTGCCCTGAAAGCAAGCTCCTTGGTCAGAATGTATTCTTTTGGGGCAGCCGTACACCCGGATAAAGTCATCACTGATGGCTCGAGCAGCTGATTCAGCCGTCTGATCTCTGGTGGGTGTCACCACCGCAAATTTGGAGAAGTGATCTGTCATCACAAGGCAGAACTGATAGCCCCGGTGGGAGTGACCAATCTTCAGATAATCGATCATGAGTACTTCCAATGGCTCTTTGGTTGCAATTGTCTGTACTGGTGCTCGCTGTGGAGGAGCCTTACTTAACTCGCAGAAACGGCACAGTTTACAGGCCTTCTCTACTGCCCGAAGCATCTGAGGACAGTATACTATTCTTTGCAACCACTGGTAAGTCTTGTCCGGTCCGAAATGGGCTCCCTTCTCATGTGCCTCTCGGGCCAATGGTACTGCCATCTTCTGGCGTATCACTACTTGCCACCGTACTTCCAACTCTGTAGCTAGGTGCACCTTCCGATACAGCATCCCTTCTTGCACTGACAGCTTATCCCACTGGCTGAGAATCTGGAGGGCCACGTGCGACAGCGTGGCCCGTATTTCCTTTCTAGGCTTGCGCTGCTGGATCACCCACTCTTTCACTTGAAGCAGTTCTGGGTCAGATGACTGGATTTTCACCCATTCCTCTCTGGTTTGGCCAAGCAGGCGTGATGTCGTGCCCGACGTAATTTCCAGCATACGAGCCTCTACCACTTGAGCGGTGAATTTACTAAAATCCGGAATTTCGTCTTCCTCCAACTGTTCATCTCTCTCCCCCACTGGGGCTTCGGTGGTAACACGAGAAAGGGCATCCGCATTCTGATTTTCCTGCTTAGAGCGGTACTGCACATGATAATTGTATCTGGAGAGTCGTGCCAGCCACCTCTGTTCCATTGCTCCCAGTTTGGCGGTGGAGATGTGAGCCAGGGGGTTATTATCCGTATAGACTTCAATTTGAGCTCCCGTGAGATATTCCGAGAACCTTTCGGTTATTGCCCATACTAGTGCCAGTAACTCCAACCGAAAGGAACTGTAATTCTCGGGGTTGCGCTCGGCTTCTCGCAACGTCTGACTTCCATATGCAATCACCCGTTCAGTACCATTCTGTACCTGGGCCAGTACTGCACCCAGGCTGTAGAGGCTCGCGTCTGTATACAACCGAAAGGGGAGGTTATAGTCTGCATAGGCAAGCACAGGGGCGCTAACCAAGGCCTCTTTCAATCGGAGTAAGGCTTCTGCTTGTCTTGGTCCCCAGCAAATTTTCTGTGCTTTTGGTCCTTTCGCAGTGCCTCGGAGCAATTTGTGCAAAGGTTCTGCCTCCTTCGCGAAATCTTTGATAAAGCGATGGTAATAACCGGCTAGCCCCAGGAAAGCTCGAACCTCCCGCACTGTGCTGGGTGTGGGCCATTGTAGCACTGCTTTCACTTTCCCATCGGAGGGCTGTACGCCGGCTTCCGACATCTTGTGTCCGAGATATTCAATCTCTTCCTGAAAGATCCGACATTTTTTTGGTTTTAGTTTAAGCCCATGGGCCCGTAACCGCTGAAACACTTGGCCCAGGTTTTCTAGATGTTTCTCAAAGGTTGCAGAATACACTACTATGTCGTCCAGGTAAATCAATGTGGCCTCGAAGTTCATGTCTCCAAGGCAACTTTCCATGAGGCGCTCAAAAGTTCCTGGGGCATTATTTAGTCCAAACGGCATGCGATTGAACTCGAAGAGTCCCATGGGTACAATAGATGCGGTCTTGGCCTTGTCTTTCTCTGCCACAGGGACCTGCCAATATCCGCTGGCCAGATCGAGGGAGGAGAAGTAACGTGCCTTTCCCAACGCCGACAGGGACTCCTCTATCCGGGGCAGAGGGTAGGAATCACGAACCGTGCATCCATTAAGCTTGCGGTAGTCAACACAGAAGCGGGTAGACCCATTCTTTTTAAGACCAGCACGATTGGGGTAGCCCATGGACTCTGACTTTCTCTTACCACCCCGCTCTTCAGCATCTGCGCCAAAAGCTCTTTTACCTCTTGGTAGTACTTTGGGGGTATTTGCCTGTACCTTTCCCTAATCGGTGGGGCATCTCCTGTGGGTATTTCGTGCTGAATCTTGTCAGTACAGCCGAAATCTTCTGCGTGACGGGAGAACATGGCTTGATTCTCCCAAATAAAGTCCTCTATGGCTTGGGCTTGCTCCGAATCGAAGGGGCTCAGGTCCACTCCCATCTGCCCTAAGATGACGCGACTGTTCCATTGATCAGTGAGTTTCTCTTTTCTTTCCATAGAAAGAGCCCAAGTCCAGGCTTCCCCTGCCATGGGCTGCAATTCAATTGATTCTGCAGCCGCCACCTCTTCAGGCGCCAGGTAGACATGGGCCAGAACAACTCCTGAGGTCAAGGTGTAGGCCTGTTCACCGGTGTTCACGCAACGGAAAGGGACCCTTCCATTTCTTACTGTTGCTAAAGTGCGAGCCACCAACGGTTCGTCTCCGTTCTCTTCACCACGGTAAGGCTCCACCAACACCTCCATCCCCTCGAGTGTACGGTGGGCCCCGACTGGCAAGGTGAGGACTGTCTCACGATTTGGAGGTATAGTAATTGTTGTCTGTCTTGGGACTCGAACCCTCCCCACCGGGTAGCAGCTCCCACCATTCTTCCACAGTCCTTGGGCACGGATAAGGTGTTGGAAGACCTTTTGGGCAGGCCTGTTAGCAACTGTCATCTTCCAGTAATCACAGCCCCCCTTGTTGAAGAGCAACTGGTCTAATTCTTTCAGGACGTTCATGCCCATGATAGCTGGCACCTCTCTGTCGTACCGGCCCTCCGTTAACACAATCCCTTTTTTGCCTAAGTTCTGGCCACAGGCACGTATGTTCATCCACACGACCCCTACAACCGGAATGTGAAGATTGTTTGCAGCCCTCAGTTTGATATGTGCCCCTTTGTCAATGGATACAGTTTGTCCAAAATGTTGGTAGAAGAACTGTTCTGGCATGGTGGTCACTTGGGACCCAGTATCCATCAGGCATTTTACTTCTTTCCCTTCAAATTCGGACATGATCGTCGGCGTGCTGGCTGCTATATCTTCAGGGCGTTGGTTTTCTCTAAGCTCAGTTGGTCTCCCCACCATGTGCCCATCCATGGAGGGAGGCACTAGTTTAACGGCGGTCTTTCTTGCGACGTCTTCCTCTCCGGACAGTGTCGGAATAAATGGTTCCGATTTCCACAGTTCCAACACTGGTAGTCTCCAGCGGGTCTCGGTCGTCTCTGCTCGATCTGTCCCCTCTTTTCTTGATAGGTATGCGTGCGGGTATTTGATCGCGGTGCTGTCGTTCTTACTTCTGACGCCGGGGCTTGCATATTCTTCAGCAACTCTTGTAGAGCAGTAACAGTCTCTTGTAACTGATCCACTTTAGCCTCAAGTTGGCTCGGTTCTCGGTTTTTCTCACCCGGGACTACCTTATGCATACAAACTTCACCCAAGGCGTTCTGCGGGTCGCAATTTTCAGTTTGTGTGCGGGAGACTGCTTCTTCCAATATCTCCTGGAAAGTTAGTTTTTTTTCTACCCTGAGCCGTTCACGGAGGGCACCTTTGATCTTGGGGTTATGTAACCCACGGAGGAATTGATCTCGTAGGGTACGGTCAGCATAACTGGGGGTTTGTGCTAGCTCTGGCTCTGCTGTAAGCATTTGTCTCATTATTCTCTGGAGTGCATTTGCATACTGTGGCAGACCTTCCTCTTCATCCTGCAGCCTGTAGAACAGTTGCGCCTGTAAATCTCCTGCTTCTGGTTTCCCGCCATACACTCTCTCAAGAATCTTCACCACCTGCTCTAACGTCTTTCGTTCACTCTCAGGGCGCAATAAAATAGTCTCTTGAGCATGGCCTTCAAGGGCAATCAACAGTATCTCCCCTTGATTTTCTGCAGTCACTCCTGCTACTCTCAACATGCCCCTCACTCTCTGCGCCCAGTCATGGAGAGGTACATTGTTGCCAGTAAATTTTGGTATATGGGTCAGCATAGCCCCCAGGGACAGCTGCCTTGCTAGTATTCCCCCATCAGGTTGTATTAGTACACCTCCATCAGCGACACCCCCATCAGCGACACCCCCCTGTCCGTCCATTGTTCCGTACCAGCCTGCGTATCCTGCCGACTACGCCAAATGTAATAACCTGCAGGTAACGGGATACGCAAGGACTGCACGGAACCACGGGGGTTAATCAATGAAAATTTAATAATGTATTGCACAACACAGGTAGAGGAAAAGTGTGGGAAGGGGAGAAAAGCCGGAAAGGTGCACAGCAGTAGAGATAATGCAATATACATACAACTACTTTGAATAACTTGTCAAGGGTAGGAAGCCTCAGATTGTACTCCCAAAAGCAAAACACAGAAATCCTTATTAAACAAAAAAACGCAGAGTCCTTGTTACCTTACTCGTATAACACAGTGCAGAGTCTTTTCCTATCTGTCCCTAACTAAAAGTAGTGTGCACACTTAACTGCAGGTTTCAGCGTGGGGTACCTCGTCACCGTTGGGGCCCGTATTCCGCTGGCAGACACCTCTAAAGTTCAGTCTTTGAACCGGGTCTGTAACTTGCACGTGCTGCCTGGCTCCTCGCTCCACATCCAGCCTCTTTGGATCTGTGTCTTGGGGGGGACACCACGCAACACTCTAAGGTACTTGGACCTCGGAAAAACAGGGCAGACTGAGGCCTTCTATCTTACATCCCACTCCAGCACACTCCTCTCTGCCAAACAGCCACATGTAGACTCCTCCTCTTCCTGTTCCAGACTCAATCAAGTCACTTGAGCAGCAGGACTTTTGCCCGCTGTTCTCTGTTTTGACAGTAGGTGGCAGCATAACACAAGGAAGTCCACCAAACAGTCTTTTAACCTATATATATATATATATATATATATATATATATATATATATATATATAAATGTTAACAGGTCTTACACCGGTACATAGAGATGCTGGAACGATCACCACGTACCGAAGAAATGCACTGACAGGACCTAGCATGACGTCTAGTTATGTGACCAGTCTGTAGCCAATGAGATAATAGACACGTGACTGGTCACATGCTTTTTTTGATGTCACGGAAGGTCCTATCATCAGTGCTGGTTACTGGGAGGACGCAGCGATTATCGGAAGGAAAAGCGTCAGAAGACAGAGTGCAGGACGCGTCGCGGGGACCTGTAAGTGTTATGGCAATGTTTATTAACTGTATGTGTACATGTATAATGTGTTTTTATGTGTTTGTGTTTGCCTCCCATTGTTTTCGATGAACCGAACTGAACTCGAACGCTAGGGGGGTGGCTCATCTCTAGTAGTGGCATTTGATGTACGCGTAGATTTTTTCCCACTAGAAGGTAAAGGAACCCAAGATCTATGGTTTAGACAACCAAGGATGAAGCCCATTTTATTACAATAAACATGTGTTTATTGATAAACTGGATGTAACATACAGCAGGTACTATGACTTGTAAATTATATACTCTGTTTTGAACAGAGGCACAGGCTTAGTGGTTACATGTGGCATCACACATTTTTTGCTTTAGCTGGACCTCCATACTTTCTGTAATATTGCCAGATTCTTCTGTCTGCAGCCAATTTCCAGTGTACATTCTGTGCCCCACTTTGTCTAGACTTCATCTAAATTCCACGTCTGGCCTATATGTGCCTCTGTCCCCATGACCTTTGCCATCTCAAGCTAGTCATTTCATCAAATTCATCTCGAGATAAGTTGATCCAGGAGGAATTCTAAGAAGGAACCTATCTTGATGATGCATTATAATGTTCTGATATTCATTGTAAAACTTCTTTTAGTTTTGCTTGTGTATATGCAGCTTATACCCCTACAAAATGACCTGTCATGAGCTAGCTCCGTTTTGTTGTAAGTATATATGTACGCGCAGTGTAATATACTGTATATATGTCTGTATAGTATTTTAGATTTGTGGCTTAGGTTAATATACTAACCTTTTGCTTACCTGCCCGTTATTGCTGACATTTTCTACCATACTGGACTATGATTCATTTTTATTTACCAAATAAGAGGAAAAACATATATTGCATTCAATTCAATTCTAATGGACAGTGCACGGCTGCTGTCAACTCTCCATTTATATTTCACTTTATTCTTGGTTTATCTACTTGCTAGAAATACCAGCATGCCATAGCCTTAAGACAGCAGAAAATGTCTTATGCTGTGTACTTCTCAAAGCTGTTTTGCTGCCCTTTAGGGCATCCTAGCTGTTGTCCTAAATTGAGATGACAGTGTTGCTCATATTAAATTGCCTTTGCGCTTTGGTTAGCATGCTGGGATCCATATCTATTAATACAGGAGTGTCCAAATGTCCTACTAAGAAAGCAATTTGTTCCTCAGTGGGGTATCCAAGAAGCAGCTGGTCTAAAGAAGTCATCAGAGGTGATGTTAGGGGCAACTTGTGATTTTTCTATTTTAATGGAAATTTTTACTGATCCCTCGCTATCCTCCTAGCACCTACCTCTTGTCAGCAAGGCAGCACTTATCCATCTTCACTCTTCTCATCCTTCCTCCCAACACACCTGTCATATCTTTCTTGTAGCGAGAAAGACTTTTTCATATCCTGAGACTTATAATGTGTACTGTGACAATAACAAATGTTATATTAGTGTGTTAAAAGAATTAAACCAGTTCATATTAAACATCCTATTAAACATTCCTATTTTCAAAACATCTTTATTTTATTGTTTTAATGTCCAAGGTCATATTTATGCACTTTAACCCCTTAGTGACCATGCCAAATTTTTCAAATCTAACGTGAGTTTATGTCGCAAGAACTCTGGAATACTTCAATATGTCCCAGTGATTTGGAGATTGCTTTTACATGACATGTTATTATGTTATTAGTAAATTTATATCGACATCTTTTGAGATTTTATGCAACTAGAAATGTGTCAAAAAGTTAGCAACTTTCAAACATTAATTATCTCATTACTCCAGATAGTCACACCACACAAAAAGAAAAAAGTTAATAAATAACATTTACCTGATATATTATAAAAAGTGGAAAGTGGAATGACAGGAATGAAGAATGTTATATTTACCACTTAAATGTTGCTAACTTCTGAACAGGTCACAATTTGGTTGTAAATTGCCATGGAAACCATCAGGACCACATAATCATGATCTATGGTTGGCAATGGGTTAAAAGACTGAGCCCCCACACTCTATTAACGCCTTCACCCCGGGCCACTAAAACACCCTAATGACCGGGCCATATTTTGCAATTCTGACCAGTGTCACTTTGACAGGTTATAACTCTGGAACGCTTCAACGGATCCTGGCGATTCTGAGATAGGTTTTTCATGACATATTGTACTTCATGTCAGTGGTAAATTTAGGCCGATATTTTTTGCGTTTATTTGTGAAAATTTAGGAAATTTTGCAAAAAATATGAAAATTTTGCAATTTTCAAACTTTGAAAATTTATGCCCAGAAATCTGAGAGATATGTCACACAAAATAGTTAATAAATAAACTTTCCCACTTGTCTACTTTCAATCAGCCCAATTTTCAAAACAAAATTTTTTTTCGTTAGGAAGTTAGAAGGGGTCAAAGGTCATCAGCAATTTCTCATTTTTCCAACAAAATTTACAAAAGAATTTTTTTTAGGGACCACGTCACATTTGAAGTGACTTTGAGAGGCCGAGGTGACAGAAAATACCCAAAAGTGACCCCATTCTAAAAACTGCACCCCTCACACTGCTCAAAACCACATCCAAGAAGTTTATTAACCCTTTAGGTGCTTCACAGGAACCAAAGAAATGTGGAAGGAAAAAATGAAATTTTTACTTTTTAACACAAAAATGTTACTTTAGCCATAAAATTTTCATTTTTACAAGGGAGAAAAGAGAAAGTGTACCCTACAATTTATTGTGCATTTTCTCCTGAGTACGCTGATACCCCATATGTGGTAAAAATCAATTGTTTGGGAGCATGGCTGAGGTCGAAAGGGAAGGAGAGCCATTTGAATTTTTGAGTGCAAAATTAGCTGCACTCATTAGCGGACGCCATGTCGGGTTTGAAGACCCCCTGAGGTGCCTAAAAAATGGAGCTCCCCTACAAGTGACCCCATTTTGGAAACTAGAGCCCTCAAATAATTTTTCTAGATGTTTGGTGAGCACTTTGAACACCTGGGGGCTTCACAGAACTTTATATCGTTGAGCCGTGAAAAGAAAACATTTTTTTTTTTACCACAAAACGGTTGCTTCAACTAGGTAGCTTTTTTTTTCACAAGAGTATCAGGAAAAAATGCACCATAAAATGTATTGTGCATTTTCTCCTGAGTACGCAGATACCTCATATGTGGTGGAAATCAAATGTTTGGACACACGGCAGGGCTCGGAAGGCAAGGAGCGCCATTTGAATTTTTGAGTGCAAAATTAGCTGCACTCATTAGCGGACGCCATGTCGGGTTTGAAGACCCCCTGAGGTGCCTAAACAATGGAGCTCCCCTACAAGTGACCCCATTTTGGAAACTAGAGCCCTCAAATAATTTTTCTAGATGTTTGATGTGCACTTTGAACCCCTGGGGGCTTCACAGAAGTTTATAACGTTGAGCCATGAAAAGAAAAAAGGTTTTTTTTACCACAAAACGGTTGCTTCAACTAGGTAGCTTTTTTTTCACAAGGGCATCAGGAAAAAATTCACCATGAAATTTATAGTGCATTTTTTCCTGAGTACGGCGATACCTTATATGTGGTGGAAAGTAATTGTTTGGGTGCATGGCGGGGCTCAGAAGAGAAGGAACGCCATTTGACAGCAAAATTGGTTGGAATCATTAGCGGACGCCATATCACATTTGGAGACCCCCCTGAGGTGCCTAAACAGTGGAGCTCCCCCACAAGTGACCCCATTTTGGAAACTAGACCCCTCAAGGAGTTTATGTAGATGTTTAGCGAGCCCCAAGGGGCTCCACAGAAGTTAATAATGTTGAGCCAGGAATACAATTTTTTTTTTTCACCACAAAACTGTTACTTGAACCAGGTAGCTTTTTTTTCCCACAAGGGTATCAGGAAAAAATGCACCATAAAACGTATTGTGCAATTTCTCCTGAGTACACAGATACCTCATATGTGGTGGAAAGTAATTGTTTGGGCACATGGCGGGGCTCAGAAGAGAAGGAACGCCATTTGACAGCAAAATTGGTTGGAATCATTAGTGGACACCATGCCACGTTTGGAGACCCCCTATGGTGCCTAAACAGTGGAGCTCTTCCACAAATTACCCTATTTTGGAACTAGACCCCCTCAAGGAATTTATCTAGATATTTGATGAGCCCCTTGTACCCCCAGGGGCTCCACAGAAGTTGATAACGTTGAACCGTGAATTATTTTTTTTTAACCACAAATTTTTTACATCAATCAGGTAGTTTTTTTTTTTACAACGGTATCAGGAAAAACTGCGCCATAAAACGTATTGTGCAATTTTTCCTGAGTACGTAGATACTTCATATGTGGTGGAAAGTAATTGTTTGGGCGCATGGCAGGGCTCAGAAGAGAAGGAACGCCATTTGACTTTTCAAACGCACAGACGCGGTGCACTGATCGGCCGCTGCAGGACGCATGGTCGGATGAAATACAAAAAGCGTCGGGGATACGTAAAAAAAAGTCACGCCAAAAATTGACCATGGATGCAGATACGTTATGTGCATCCCTGATCAGCGCTTGGCGGGATGCACGGACGGATGC
Organism: Anomaloglossus baeobatrachus; assembly: GCF_048569485.1. Lineage (NCBI taxonomy): Eukaryota > Metazoa > Chordata > Amphibia > Anura > Aromobatidae > Anomaloglossus > Anomaloglossus baeobatrachus. The sequence continues at coordinate 246,320,609 of NC_134355.1, forward strand.
AATACAAAAAGCGTCAGGGATACGGAAAAAAAGTCACGCCAAAAATTGACCATGGATGCAGATACGTTATGTGCATCCCTGATCAGCACTTGGCGGGACGCACAGACAGATGCGATACAAAAAGCGTCGCAGATAGGGAAAAAAGTCACGCCAAAAATTGAGCAGGGATGCCGATCCGTTATGTGCATCCCTGATCAGCGCTCGGCGGGACGCACGGACGGATGAGATACAAAAAGCGTCGAGGATACGGAAAAAAAAAGTCACGCCAAAAATTGAGCAGGGATGCAGATACGTTATGTGCATCCCTGATCAGCGCTCGGTGGGACACACGGACGGATGAGGTGTAAAAATGGACAGGGGATACAGAAAAAAAAAAAAGTCATACTCACAGTACCCAGAGGATCACTGACCAGAAGTGCTGCAGGAGGAACAGCTTTACAGGAGCAGCAGGCAGGACGTTGGGCAGATCAGCAGAATGCCCAGGAAGGACCCAGCGATGGAGGCAGATATGATCGGGCCAGTTAAGACCTCGGACGACGGTGAAGACAGGTAAGAGGATGTCGGGAGAGAGCAGAGGGGGAGGGGGGGAGGGTGGGAGAGCAGAGGGGGAGGGGGAGATAGCAGAGGGGGAGGGGGGGAGAGCAGAGGGGGAGACTGGAGAGGGAGTTGCAGAAGCAGACTAGAGATAATGGGGGAGGCAGTCAGATCGCGGGGGGAGCAGATCAGACCGCCCCCACTGCACACTGGAGCGATTGCGCGTCATAGCACGATCGCTCCAATCAGTGCTGCAGGGGCTGGGGGCGACATTTTAGAGCTCCGGCTATGATTTGTTGAAGCTGCTAGAGCAGATCATAGCCGGATCTCACAGTATCGCAGTAATTCTGGCATTATTTTTGCCGAAATTAGTGCGAACGATGTGGTTGGCGGTTCAGATTTGAACAGCCAATCACATCGATCGTCGATAGGGGGTGGCGATGCCACCACCCCTGGGGTCAAGCAAAGGTCCCCTGCTGTAAGAAATAGCAGGGGACATCATTTGAAAGCCGTTGCTATGGCCACGGCAATCAAATGAAGTTTAGGCAGTAAAATTACGTCCCTGGTCGTTAAGTCACATTAAAATAGGATGTCATTTTACTGCCTGCGGTCATGAAGGGGTTAAAGGGCACCGGCGAGAGTAATGGCCAGGCTTGTTGCACTTATAGCAGACGGGTGGTCCATACCGGCTGTCATTGTTCCTTCTCCGCTGCATCCACGGGACGTCCTCCGGGCTGTCAACGAGCTGTATCTTCTCAACTGGCTTGGCTTTCGATGGTAGCTGTAAGGCAGCGAGGATCCTAGCGACGTCATCACTCAGGCGCTGGACTTGCGACGACAGATCCTTTGGGGTCCCGGCTGCTGCTGCGGGAGCCAGCAGGGCCAACAAGGGGGCTGCTACTGAGACAGGAGCAGTGTCAGCCGGCCAGGACGGTGGGTCGGGGGCACCCGCGTCGACCATCTGCAGTGCTTTAATGGCCCAGTCTTTTAGAACCGCAAAGCTCAAGTCCGAGTGCTCCAGAGACCACAGCCGTAGCTGTTTACGATCTTCGGTGGACCATAGTCCCTGCAGGAACTGCTCCACCAGCATTTTGTTGCTCTCGGCCTCAGTAATAGGGTCCACCTGCTTCAGGGTGTGCAGGGCCGTCTGCAGTCTCAAGGCGTAGTCTCGGATGCTGTCCTGCGTGCGCTGTCGGCAGTTATAGAAATGCATCCGCAACTCTGCTTCAGTACGAGTTTCAAAAGCAACTTGCAGCTTGTCAAAAATGGCGGTTACTGAGACCCGGTCAACATCTGCCCAGGTCTCCACCTCCTGCTCAGCGGCGCTGGTCAGCTGACAGAGTACCATAGATGCCCGCTGCTTGCCAGTCATGCCATAAAAATCGTGGATATTACAGATTTTCTTTCTGAACATCTGCAGGGCATCAGGCTTCCCATCATACTGGGGTAGCCAGACAGCACTGGGCACGTATGGCAAGGAGATCGACATTACCTGGGTGACCGCCGGGGTCACAGCTCCCCCCGCTCCTGCGACCGGAGCGGGAGTCGCCCCATTCCCGTCATCTGCCACATCTGTGGGCAAGGTTAGGTGCGGACATATGCCCCCTGCTTTCCCTTGGTCTTTTGCTGGCACTTTTCTTTGCTGGTAAGTTTCGTTTTTCGACTTCCGACTTGCTTTCCGGCCGCAATCTCAGGGCGCGGGGCTTCGGCTTTCGCGCCCTTTTCTCGGGGAAGAAGATGCTGGGCTGTAGTTTTCGCGCCCAAAATGGCGGCAAGATGGTGACTTCTGAAAATTTGGCAACGGATCACCGCTGACTGTCCAATACAAGGCGCACTTCCACAAGGTAAGGGGATGGGTAAGTATCCTGTTCGTGATGCCAAGTTTCTGGATGTGCCGCCCCCGTGCCAGCAGCCGGCGCTGCTCGGATCCGGGCTTTCAGGGGTGGTGGCTCAAGGGTCTCTGGTCCCGGGGGTTTCGCGGACACGACGAATAAATGGGGGGACGTATATGTACGGGCTGGGCCGTATTAAGTTCGTGACGCCACCCACGGTGTGTGGTGAGGTGGGACACCACTGCTGCTGTTAAGAAGCACCCGGGGGAGATGTTGTGCAGCAAGTTGTTAACCCCTCCGTGGGTAGGGATGGTGGCCCCGGGACCCGTTTGGTGTGTTCAGGGGATGGCGACCGCAGGGGGTGCTGGTGTACTCACTGTTAGTAAAACACACAAGTCTCTGGTAAACCAAGATGATGGTGACCGATGCCGAGGCCGGTTTCGTTCTGGTCCCCCACCCAGCTGGTGGTCTCTGTCCTTTTCCTGCACTGTTGTGTGTAAGGTAGACTTTCCTAGTGTGAAACAAAGGAGTCCGCTCCCGGCTGGATGTGGCCTAAGGAGCCGTGCCCGCAGACACTGGCCCGTGGGATCTATGGGCCCTGGCGGTGACCTCTTATCCCTAATCGGTGGGCTGTTGTCTTCTATGAGGGACTTTGGGTGGGACAGGACCTTTAGTCCTGGCCTCAATCTGTTAATTAACCAGTTCCAGTAGGTTCTGGTCCTGGTTTCAGGGTCCGAGTACCCCCCTTTGTGCTCCGGTTTCCGGGTTGGCTCCTCGTGTCGGTACCGGCAGGCTATAACCCTGTACCGGTCCACCTCGGTTCCACCAAGCCATCTTCCCGTCTCCTGCTGACGGAGACCACCGTCTGCCTCCTAGCCAGTGGCACCAGTGCTTCTACCCTGGTACCGTTCAACTTAAACTCTCCTTGCTGGAGCTACACTTAGCTCCAGCCCACACTCCTCTCCAAACTGAACTCCAAACAATTTCTGCTTGTTTTCCCGCCCCGGGCTGTCTGGACCCCTGGGTGGGCGTGTCACAACCACCTGGTCACGCCCACTGGTGTGTCTATCTTTCCCTAAGGGGGGGTGACTAGGGTTTCCTGGTTGGCTGTTTGTTTCCTAGTGAGGGAAGGTGTTATTCAGGGTCCTAACTGTGACTACCTGGTTTTGCCAGGGCATCACACTTCCCTTCTGACTTGTGTAAAAGTACTGTTAAGAGGGTCAACAAGCTTGTTTTGATAATCCAGCATCCACACGTCCCTTTCCAGGTATCGAAGCATCTTGCTAAATTGACTCTTGTAACGTGGATCTAACAGAGTGGCAAGCCAATTAACAACAAAAGCAAGGGAAAAATAGAAATTCATTGTCAGATGAACGGGTCACTCCGATGCCATTAACTCAAACACCTGGGAATTGTGTGACCCAAAATATATTAAACCACCATATTTTAAGTAAAGTTACTCAAAAACTGTTGATAATTTATTATAATTTTTATTTGGAAAAGACTACAAAACAGTTTATTGCATTAAAAATTACAATATGGGGTTAAATTTATGAACACATTATTCACAATGTTATGTTAAAGTCCATAAAGAACAAGGCAAAAAGTGAGGACACCAATAAAAAGCCCTATAGGATGCGACTCAACATCTGAGCCTGCGCAGACCAAATAACTAATGACTGGGTGGGTGATGGGGTAAACATTAAATACGTACTGGAGCACGGATAGATAAATATAAACAAAATCTGTTTAGATATGCCTGAGCTATCAAAAAACAGTCACTAGGTGGCGCTCAAATAGCATGCTTAAACGAGTAACCCCTGAGGCCAAGGCCCAATCCTCAGGATAGATCCTTAAGGCCCAGCTGACTGGCGTGATCGATACGTTGGAGGCCGCCCCATTATCTCCCTTGCTGTGGACGGTATCCCGACCTGCGTCCTTCTTGACACCGGTTCGCAGGTAACGACTATGCCCTATGAACTGTATAAGCAATACTGGTCTGATAGTGAGCTCACCCATCCGGACCCTAGTTTGACCATCATTGCAGCTAACGGACTCCCTATGACCCAGGTGGGGTTTAAGGAGGTAACCTTGAAGGTGGGGCGGGTAGAGCTGAAACATCAAGGGCTAATTGTAGTGCAGAATGACCCCAGTGACCGTAACCCAAAAATGGTCCTAGGGACCAACGTGATCGAGAACTGCATGGGAGAAGTGCTGCACATATTGCAACAACTGTCTGTCACAACAGGAGGGGGGCAGCAGAGGGCTCTGCAACGTGAAATCTCGGCCCTCCTGCAGCGACAACAAGTGAACATATCAGGTGGAGAGATTGGTGGCGTGCGAGTGATGGATGTGGCGCCTCTAGTGGTGCCTCCTCGGAGCAAAATGATGATCTGGTGTAGAGTAGCAGTGGGCCCCCGTGGACAGGATTACCCGGCAGTGGTGGAGCCTCTTCCGTCCGAGCATTGGCCCACAGTGATGGCAGCCAGAGGGGTGATTGATGTCAAGAAAGGACAGGTGCTCGTGAGAGTGATGAACTGCGGAGAGGAAGAGGTTAGGCTACCCCGTTACGCCACCATTGCTAAATTATTCACTGTATGCGCAGACGCCATTCACGTAGCAACCTCCACTATCACCGCATCACAGTCAGGCAGTGACACCCCATCCGAACAGTTAGAGGAGTGGTGCCAGGAGTTACATGGTGGCACCAAATCTACACCCGCACATCACAAGGAAGGGGTGTACCGGGTAGTGCAAGAGTACGAGCAGTTATTCAGTAAACACCTGTTAGATTTCGTGAGGATTAAGGGGGTTCAGCACCATATTCCCACCGGCACACATCCACCTATTAAAGAGAGGTACAGGCCGATCCCACCTGCACACTACCAGTGCGCCAAAAATATGTTTAGGAACATGAAGGAGGCAGGGGTCATTCGTGATAGTTGTAGTCCCTGGGCAGCTCCGTTGGTCCTGGTAAAGAAGGATGGCACTATGAGAATGTGTGTGGATTATCGGAAGATTAATCAGATAACTCATAAAGATGCATACCCTCTTCCTCGCATTGAAGAGTCATTGGCCGCGCTGATTGCCTATGCAAGCAGGAAGCTCCGGCCGATGGAGAGAAACCCGAGAATTACAGCTCTTTCAAGTTGTAGTTCTTGGCACTCGTCTGGGCGATAATGGAGAGGTTCAAGCATTACCTGGCATCAGCGAAGTTCACCGCGTATACGGACAACAACCCTTTGACACACCTGGACACAGCAAAATTGGGGGCCCTGGAACAACGATGGGTAGCCCGGCTAGCCAACTATGACTTTACCATTAAGTACAGGGCCGGCCGCAAGAACACCAACGCGGATGCATTGTCTCGGATGCCGCATCTATGCAATGAAGGGGTGGAGGTAGATGGTTTGGAGGAAATCGAGCTGCCCACGTTCCATCAGCCAAGGGACGAAAAGCCCTATGTCGGCCAGCAGCAAGCGAACTTTGACCCCTTGCCCCGCCATGGGTGGCGAGAATCCCAAGATCAGGAACCCACGGTCCGGCTAGTCAAAATGATGATTGCTCAGGATGCTTCCACATTAGAGCCTACAGCCTCATCCGAAGCTCAGCGGTTGTGGAAAGAGAGGGACTGTCTTCACTTGCAACAGGGTAAGCTGTACCGGGGATTGATAAACCCAAAAACACATGAGAAGGTCCGCCAGCTGGTGGTGCCGCAGGCATACGTACCCAAGGTCCTGAAACCTTATCATGACGGGGCCGGACATTTCGGCTGGAAGACGTTGGAGATGCTACTGAGGGAGCGCTTCTACTGGAGTGGGATGCGAGAGTCCGTAGAGGCCTGGTGCAGAGAATGTGGTCCCTGTGCGCTGAGAAGACGGGACGAAACCAGTCAGAAGGCCCCGCTGCAGCCTATTGTTACCCGCCAGCCGTTAGAGTTGGTCGCCTTAGACCATGTCAAGCTCACGCCTAGCCGAAGCGGATATATTTACACCCTGACCATTGTAGACCACTACTCCAGGTTCATGGTGGTGGTCCCCGTCAAGGACTTAACGGGCCGCACTGCAGCAAGGGTCTTCCAGGCATACTTCGGTCGGCCGCATGGCTACCCGGAGAAAGTGCTTACGGACCAGGACCCGGCCTTCGAGGCAGAGGTTTTTCAAGAGTTATGCAACTTGTATGGGTGCAAGAAGATCCAGACCACGGCCTACCATGCCCAGACTAATGGGGTGTGTGAGAAAATGAATCACTTGGTTCTTAACCTCCTCAAGACCCTGCCTCTAGAAGAACAAAACTTGTAGCCCGAGAAGCTACCGGACTTAGTGGACATGTACAATAATATCCCCTGCAGCTCCACTAAGTGCACGCCTGCGTTCCTGATGAGAGCCCAGCCTGGAAAGTTGCCGGTGGATCTAGAATTAGACGTCGAGGTACCTGAAACCCTTCCCCCCACTGTCAATTGGCACGTCAAGCGACAGAAGCAGTACCGGCAGAACCAGGAATATGTGGAAATGAACCTGCGCCAGAGCCGGGAGAGGCAAGAGCAACGTTTCAACAAGCGAGCTCGGGCTGCCCCTTTTGGACCCGGAGATGTAGTATTGAAGAGGAAAAGAAGGACGCACAAGCTGGATGATCAGTGGGAAAGAACCCCTTATGTTATCCAACCCACTGGATGGGAAGACCAGAAAACATACCTTGTTAGTCGCGATCAGGGGAAGACTACGGCCACTGTTTCCAGGGACCACCTGAAGAAGTGCCCAGAACTTCTGAAGATGGTGGAAGAGGTTTCCCCTCTTGCGCCGACTGTGGAACGGAAGAAAGAGGTGATCCACACTGTGATAGGTGATTTTCCGGTTGATTGGCCTATGCAGAATGGAGCGGTGATTGTTCCCGTTGTCATGTTCCCACAACCAATGGAAGATGTAGAGCCAGAAGAGCATATCAGCAACACACCAGCGCCCAGGGATGCACCTACACCCTGCCCCCGCACGTCTCTGCCAGCCATACCAGATGTTGGGGAAGAGGGGGCTGTATTTCCCTCTCCCCCACCGGGCCCATGTTAACTTAGAGTGCTTAGAAGGTCCACACGCCCTAACTTGGGTCAGCCATCACTTAGGTACAGAGAGACCGCAATTTAGTGGGTAGTGTCTGTTCATTGTGTAAATATGAGTGTGAATGAATGCAAATCAATTGAGGTCGTCACCAGATTAAGAATGTTAAGCAGTGGTAGTGGTTCCCGACTACCAATCAGTTGAAGTTCCCCGTTGGGACTGTCTGTGATTCCCGTTTAAAGTTCAAAAAGACAATGGCTTAGAACTTGCGAGCCAGCCCATAAACTTTTGGGTTTTGTAAATACTCCCTGACCAACCTTTTCACCAAGCCACAGTCTCTGGAGAGGCTGGTTGGAGGATGGGATGGGCCTGCGGTACAGTCGGCCGAGGCCCTGTCACCAGCAAAACCGGTGACTACCCTACGGATCAGGGGTCCCCTGGACGTTGGGCCCTTGAAAAAGGACTGCTGGGTAAGGAACTTTTTACCCGGCCTGTTTGGGCAACACTCGGACCAACCCTAGACTTGGGCAAGAGGTGCCAACCTGTGTTTTAGAGGTGGCATCAGGGATAGGTTGTTTTGGGTGGGTGAAGTGAGACGGACCCGGTCCGTCCCGTCCCGGTTGTTTATATGTGCAATGTTTAAGTAACATGCCTCCTGTAAGGGAAATACTTATTGCAAATATGTTTTTATACTTGTAACTGTTTTATTCTTTTATCTTTTTCCAGTTAAATAAAAGGTGGTGGTCGGACAGCCCACAGACGGTCTGAGTTTAACCAAGTGGGAGTGTGACGCCCTGGCAAAACCAGGTAGTCACAGTTAGGCCCCTGCATAACACCTTCCCTCACTAGAAAACACACAGCCAACCAGGAAACCCTAGTCACCCCCCCTTAGGGAAAGATAGACACACCTGTGGGCGTGACCAGGAGGTTGGGACACGCCCACCCAGGGGTTCAGACAGCCCGGGGCGGGAAAACAAGCAGAAAGTGTTTGGATTTCAGTTTGGAGAGGAGTGTGGGCTGGAGCTAAGTGTAGCTCCAGCAAGGAGAGTTTAAGTTGACCGGTACCAGGGTAGGAGACCTGGTGCCACTGGTTAGGAGGTAGACGGTGGTCTCCGTCAGCAGGAGACGGGAAGACGGCTTGGTGGAACCGAGGTGGACCGGGACAGGGTTGTAGCCCGCCGGTACCGACATGGGGAACCGACCCGGAAACCGGAGCACAAAGGGGGTTACTCGGACTCTGAACCCAGGACCAGAACCTACTGGAACTGGTTAATTAACCGATTGAGGCCAGGACTAGAGGTCCTGTCCCACCCAAAGTCCCTCATAGAAGACAACAGCCCACCAATTAGGGATAAGAGGTCACTGCCAGGGCCCATAGATTCCACGGGCCAGCGTCTGCGGGCACAGCTCCTTAGGCCACATCCAGCCGGGAGCGGACTCCTTAGTTTCACACTAGGAAAGTCCACCTTACACACAGCAGTGCAGGAAAAGGATAGAGACCACCAGCCGGGTGGGGGACCAGAACGCAACTGGCCGCGGCACCGGCCAACATCACTGTGGTTTACCAGAGACTTGTGTGTTTTACTAACAGTGAGTACACCAGCACCCCCTGCGGTCGCCATCCCCTGCACACAACAACCGGGTCCCGGGGCCACCATCCCTACCCACGGAGGGGTTAACAACTTGCTGTACAACATCTCCCCCGGGTGCCCCGTAACAGCAGCGGTGGTGTCCCACCTCACCACACACTGTGGGTGGCGTCACGAACTTAATACGGCCCAGCCCGTACATATACGTCCCCCCATTTATTCGTCGTGTCCACGAGACCCCCGGGTCCGGAGACGCTCGAGCCACCATCCCTGAAGGCCCGGATCCAAGCAGCGCCGGATCCGGGCCTTCCATGCACCCAGCGTGCATGCAGTTCTATAATTCCAACCATGGGAATGTCGCGTCCTCAATGCAGAAACAATAGCAGCAGCAGCAGTTCAAGTTCCAGAACCAATTTATATGCTCGTTGGAAAACATTTTTTTACACCATCGCATGCACCAGCAAAACAGGCTAGAAGTCTGACACATAGTCAACAACTAGAGAGGATGGTGCTTGATTATCTAAAGCTCAACATGGGTGCAATACGGGGGATATTGGAGCCTTTTGCATTTTGGTGTTTAAAAATGGAAGAGTGCCCTGAGCTTGCCACTGACGCCCTGAAAGTTTTGGCCTGCCTGTCAGCCAGCGTTTTCTCAGAACGTGTCTTCAGCGCTGCTGGCGGTGTATTGATAGATAAGCACAGCTGTCTGTCCCCTAAAAGCATAGACAACCTAACGTTCATATAGATAAACAAGTTATGGATGTCCAGTGACTTTGCCAACCTAGTCCCAGACTGGGCAGTTGAGGCGATGGTGTAATGCCAGGCTTCTGTGAGAAAGACGCCTATGCCTGTCTGTCATCTTGCTTGTTCTGGTGACAAAAAAATCCTATTTTAGGCCTTGTTCCGATGCTGACCAAACGCAGCCATGTTGCTTTTCTGGCCTATTGGTGTTGTATGCCAATTGTGGACACTTTTCCTGTTGCCTCACCTTAATTTTTTGAAATAACATAGAAGCCATGGGGCACTCAGCCTTCAGTTCAGCATTTATTTTTTCACTTCAAGGATACAACAGCAGGTGAATCCATGTTATAGCAAGAGAGGGGGAGCGGTGAAGGAGACCTCTTTGGATGACGGCCATTTCATGGCGACCAGGCGCTTCTACGGTTCCAGTGGAGCTCCCCTCACAGCTCCCCCTCCCTTGCTATAACATGGATTCAATTGCGGTTGTATCCTTGAAGTTAAAAAATAAACGCTGGCCTGAAGGCTGAGGCCCCCGTGACTTCTATGTTATTTGAAACTTGGACTTGGTTTCTGGGACTATACACGGAGATTAGCACAGCTGTCCTTCCTTACTTTGGCTCCATGTGGATTCCTGTGAGTACACCTCCTCCTGTTACTATGTGGTACCGCTATTCAGTGCATTTTCTGTTCCTGTTGTACGATTAATTTTTGGAAATGTGGATGTGGCGCCCCTGACCCGGTCAGGCACCACTGAGTACGGCACCCATGCTGGGACAGTACTTCCAGGTAATCCTAAGGGCCAGAATGAGGTGTGTACGTGTAACGGGGTGCCAGGGGTGCCTCGGGGATTGTAGTCGTGGCCCCTTTTTCTATCAGGCTTACCCCCGGCTCCGCCGTCACTTTTGGGACAGGGGATTGTTCTGTGGGGCAGAGTGTGGTGGAAAAGAGCATACTTTCAGCCGCAGGAAGACTCTTCAGGCAGGGATCAGATAAACCAAACGACATCTTTATTGCACAGAGTTTCACAGACAGCTCAATGCACGGATTTTGCAGCGCACGGTCACAATTCCTGTCCGGGGAAATCTTTCCTTGTCGTCTCCTCTAGTGGGGATGTGCCCGGCTACTCCACTTCACCTAGGCTCCCACTCCGGCTATCACAGACTGGACCCACACCAATTCTGCTTCACCCTTGAGGACACTTCTTCTCTTCTTCCCTTCTTTCTTTCTTTCTTTCTTTCTTTCTTTCTTTCTTTCTGCCCACTCAGCTCCACACTCTGCCCCTGGCTGTTCCTTCTCCCCCGTCCCGGAATCAACTGACTTTTACACACACACACACTCTCCTTCCCCCTAAGCTGCCGGCTCCTCCTCCCTCCTGCACAGTTTCTATGGGGACAGCCATCCCACTCGGCCACTAGGGGAAACCCAGCTATACAGTGCAATTACATAAAACATCAAAAGCTTTGTCTACCCCAGCGGGGGTATCTTCAGGGGGAAACACTGCACCTCTTTGTAAGGGGTCTGCCCACCCCTTACATTCCTCCCCTCTTTAAGCCTAAGCCTCCCGGCAAGGCTCGAACCTGAAAACACAACTTAGCAGCAAGGCAAACTTTGGACAAAACCCTAAAACCTTCATAAACAAAGTCAACCACTGAGCGCCCAAGTTCTGCGCCCGGAGTCCCTCCTGGGAGCTCCCGGTCTTTGTAGGCAGTGTGCCCGGAGGCCTTCAGCAGGCACTCCCGGTCTTTGCTGGTCTTCTGCCCGGAGGCTTTCACAGCACTCCCGGTCTTTGTAGATAGGAGGACAAACAATAAAGTCTTCCTTAACATCACGGAGGGAGCCCCTGGTTCAGTCCAGCATCAGGCTCCTTCCGGGCTCGGTAACTTAAACATGGTTGCAAACTGTGGAACTTTTCCGGCTCTTTAACAACACCGGTATTCAACACGAACATGTCCATTACCTCCGGTCATTACGGGTCACTCGGGATGATAAGTGCGCTACCATTCGGCCCGCTGAGCCCTCACATAATCGGAAAGGGACTGACCTGGTAAGCGGCGCAGCCTCCGGAACGGTTCGTAGTTGACGGGTGGTTCTGGCGCCTCTGTTTCGGGTTTTGCCTCCTCAACCCCCGACGGGGGTGACGGGGTCGCTGAACGGGACGGCTGTGGACTGCCCACGACGATCACCGGGTGTGTGACCAGACTCTGGTGAGTTGCCAACACCGCCGGTGTCCCCTTCTCTGGGTCAGCACTCAGTCCTGGCATGACTTCTGGCGATACCACCAGCGTGTTTCTCGGCCGGGAAATCTCAGCCAGCACCGGTCTCTGCTGTGTACGTCTCCGGTACTGACACTCTTCCCATCCGATCTCTTGCAGACCTTCCTGTAATGGCACCGGGGACGGTGGAGATGCTGGGGAAGGTGGAGGCGGGCCTTCTTTTCCCGCTCTTGTATACGCTCCACCCCCAGTCTCACACATTAAATCGACCCAGCATAGGCGACTCTTCTTTTTCTCTGTACTGCCACCCTCTCCACATGTTTTCAGTAACATCTTAGGGCCAGCACCTCCCCTCTTTGGACGGCGTACTCTGTACTTCTTTTTCTTCGCCGGCCAACTCAGGGTCTTTCGTTTGGCGCCAATTCTTTGCGCGCTCGCTGTACTCGTGAAGACGGCGGCCATCTTACCGCCGTCTTGTGCCTGGTCCAACGCCTTAGGCACCACTTGGTCTCCATCTTCTTGGATCGGGACCCCCTGCAGATAATCCGGATCCTGCCGACTACGCCACATGTAACGGAGTGCCAGGGGTGCCTCGGGGATTGTAGTCGTGGCCCCTTTTTCTATCAGGCTTACCCCCGGCTCCGCCGTCACTTTTGGGACAGGGGATTGTTCTGTGGGGCAGAGTGTGGTGGAAAAGAGCATACTTTCAGCCGCAGGAAGACTCTTCAGGCAGGGATCAGATAAACCAAATGACATCTTTATTGCACAGAGTTTCACAGACAGCTCAATGCATGGATTTTGCAGCGCACGGTCACAATTCCTGTCCGGGGAAATCTTTCCTTGTCGTCTCCTCTAGTGGGGATGTGCCCGGCTACTCCACTTCACCTAGGCTCCCACTCCGGCTATCACAGACTGGACCCACACCAATTCTGCTTCACCCTTGAGGACACTTCTTCTCTTCTTCCCTTCTTTCTTTCTTTCTTTCTTTCTTTCTGTCCACTCAGCTCCACACTCTGCCCCTGGCTGTTCCTTCTCCCCCGTCCCGGAATCAACTGACTTTTACACACACACACACTCTCCTTCCCCCTAAGCTGCCGGCTCCTCCTCCCTCCTGCACAGTTTCTATGGGGACAGCCGTCCCACTCGGACACTAGGGGAAACCCAGCTATACAGTGCAATTACAATAAAACATCAACAGCTTTGTCTACCCCAGCGGGGGTATCTTCAGGGGGAAACACTGCACCTCTTTGTAAGGGGTCTGCCCACCCCTTACATATGCACAGACACATAGCAACCAGGTCTCCCACACATTTAGAGGGGACCGACCCTTGGGTAGTCTCCAGAGAGGGCTAGCTTTCAAATCTTTTCAAGGAGTGTAGTGGAGGGGCTGGGAGCTAAAGTGCAGAGGTTGTCAGGCAAGGAGTGGAGCGAGCCAGTCTGCTAGTGGTGAGCGGTAGTCGCGAGGCACATACGCGCGCGGCCACTAGTCAGACCCTGCACGTGGGTAGTAGCGGTTAGCAGGGGAGAATGGTCACTTGGTCAGACAGAGTAGGGTGCGCCTGGTGACTAGGTGTCGCGGGCGGAGGAGGGGACGCTGCGCTCTCCCACTGCACGGGTCCGGCCGCTGCTGCTGCGGCTGCTGCTGCTCGGTGGTGGCTCGAGCGGTGGGCCGGATCCCGAGGACTCGAGCGGCGCTCCACGCCCGTGAGTGAAAAGGGGTGGGGTTGGATTGTGGGGATTTGGGTTATTGTCCGTGACTAGTGTTGAGCGAGTATGCTTGTCACTACTCGGTACTCGCACGAGTATCACTGTACTCGGGCTACTCGGCGGGGACCGAGTAATCTCACGATACTCGTGCTGTACTCGTGGTCTTCATCCCTGCATGTTGGCGCTCTTTTGAGAGCCAGCCCTCATGCAGGGATTGGCTGGCAGACCACTGCAATGCCACAGCCCTGTTAGTTGTGGAATTGCAGTGATTGGCACAGCGTGACCGAGCCTTTATACCGGCGGGCGCGCTGTGCTCTGCACACAGCCATCCAGACAGTCAGTGCAGGGAGAGTGTTGCTGCTTCAGGGAAAAGTTTGCGGCCCTTTATAGTTATTTCGGTAGCAGGGCTGCAAACAGTGTGACCAGAAGTACTTCTCAGGACTATTGTAGTTGTATACAGGCAGGCAGGGTATAGCCAGGTCGGAGTACAGGAGAAGAGTCCTTCTCAGGACTATTGTTGCTGTATACAGGCAGGGCAGGCAGGGTATAGCCAGGTCGGAATACAGGCTAGTGACCAGAAGAGTCCTTCTCAGGACTATTGTAGCTGTATACAGGCAGGCAGGCAGGGTATATAGCCATTCCTAGTGGTGACCGTATACCAGCCTTCATCATATCTGGGGCTGGTGTACACAGTCTAAAACAGTCCTGATAGTGTCAGACTTCTCAGTAATTGTCGCTCCTAAAAACCTGTTGTTAGGTTCTTATTGCGTCCATGCTTGCATTTAAAAACCGCACGTGTGTGGCTGTCGGTGGCAGCGTACAGGTGCACTTGTGTGCGTTTTTCACAAACTAGTATATAACGCACAAGTCTAGTGAATAATACACGTCAGCAGTGTCTGATAGTGTCAAACTTCTCAGTAATTGTCGCTCCTAAAAACCTGTTAGGTTCTTATTGCGTCCGTGCTTGCATTTAAAAACCGCATGTGTGTGGCTGTCGGTGGCAGCGTATAGGTGCACTTCTGTGCGTTTTTCACAAACTAGTATATAACGCACAAGTCTAGTGAATAATACACGTCAGCAGTGTCTGATAGTGTCAAACTTCTCAGTAATTGTCGCTCCTAAAAACCTGTTAGGTTCTTTTTGCGTCCGTGCTTGCATTTAAAAACCGCACGTGTGTGGCAGTCGATGGCAGCGTCAGGCTCCACATTGTCTCTGGATAGAGATGTGCATGATGGCCTGTAAACCTGAAGTGCCCATTGTAAGGAAGTGGGTCTATTGTAGTATAGCCCTTAGGCAGGGCAGCCAAAAATTTGGAGGCTCCACATTGTCCCTGGATAGAGACGTGCATGAGGGCCTGTAAACCTGAAGTGCCCATTGTAAGGAAGTGGGTCTATTGTAGTATAGCCCTTTGGCGGGGCAGCCAAAAATTGGGAGGCTCCACATTGTCCCTGGATAGAGATGTGCATGAAGGCCTCAAAACATTGTTCCCATTGCAAAGGAGCGGGTCTCCTGTCGTTGTAATGCCCATTCTGAAAGAATGGGCGAAAAAATTTACCACTGGGGGTATACCTGAAACAACGGCCTAACTATTGTAACGGTCATCATGGTGGAGAAGGAGGAGCAGTCCAGCGATTATCCAAAGTCCAGAAGTGTGTAGCCATGGGTGAGTGGAGGTACATGGCAAATTCCCGTTACAAACTTTAAATTCCGCTGTCATTTGCTGGTGGTGTGGTGAAGTCTGGCCCAATCCAACCCTTGGTTATCTTGATCAGAGTCAGCCTGTCAGCATTTTCAGTTGACAGGCGGGTGCGTTTATCTGTAATGATTCCACCTGCGGCACTAAAAACACGCTCTGATAAAACGCTAGCGGCAGGGCAGGCCAGGACTTCCAAGGCGTAGAGAACCAATTCATGCCACGTGTCCACCTTGGATACCCAATAATTGTAAGGCACAGAGGAATGTCGGAGTACAGTTGTTTGATCTGCAAGGTACTCCTTGAGCATCTGGGCAAACTTAGGATTTCTTGTGCCACTACCCCGCACCTCAGGGGCTGTGGTACGTGAGGGGCTGAGAAAACTGTCCCACATTTTAAGACTGTTCCCCTACCTCTGGCGGATTGGACTTGTGCCCCTCTCGGCTGTACGCCTTGGTTGTCCACGGATTCCTGACCTATACCGCTAGCGTTTTGTGAGGGGAATGCTTTGCCTACTTCCGTGACTATGGCCTTCCGGAACTGCTGCATTTTGCCTGACCTTTCCGCCTCGGAAATAAGAGACATAAAGTTCTCCTTTTAGCGTGGGTCTAACAGTGTTACCAACCAGTAATGATTGTTGGCCAAGATGTTCTTAACGCGAGGGTCACGAGACAGGCAGCTTACCATAAAGTCAGCCATGTGCGCCAGACTCTTAACAGCCATCACTTCAGTATCCTGACCAACACGATGACTGAACATGCTGTCCTCCTCCTCCTCATCATCTACCCTGTCCTCTAGCCAGCCACGCTGAACCGAGGATATGACTGCATGTCATATCCTCAATTTGGCCGGAGAGTTGCTCCATGTCTTCATCCTCCTCCTCGTCATAGTCCTCCACTGCACGTTGTGATGAGACGAGGCTGGGCTGTGTGTTATCACCCACACCCACTACTGTTTCTTGCTCCAACTCATCGCGCTCCGCCTGCAATGCATCATGTTTGTTTTTGAGCAGAGACCATTTTAGAAGGCAGAGAAGTGGTATGGTGACGCTAATAATGGCGTCATCGCCGCTCACCATCTTGGTGGAGTCCTCAAAGTTTTGGCGGATGGTACATAGGTCGGACATCTATCTCCACTCCTCAGGTGTTATGTGTGGAGTTTGACCCATTTCCCGACGGCTTAGGTGATGCAGGTACTCAACAACTGCCCTCTTCTGCTCACATATCCTGACCAACATGTGCAGAGTTGAATTCCAATGCGTGGGGACATCACACACCAGTCTGTGAGCCGGAAGATGCAAACGGCGCTGAAAGCCGGCAAGGCCGGCTGAAGCAGTAGGTGACTTTCGAAAATGTGCAGACAGGTGGCGAACTTTTACCAGCAGATCAGACAGCTCTGGGTATGACTTTAGAAACCGCTGAACCACGAGGTTGAGCACATGGGCCACGCATGGAACATGTGTCAGCTGGCCTCGCCTCAAAGCCGCCACCAGGTTCCGGCCATTGTCACACATGACCTTTCCTGGCTTTAGGTTCAGAGGTGTGAGCCAGTGATCTGCCTGCTGTTTCAGAGCTGTCCACACCTCTTCTGCATTGTGGGTTTGTCACCTATGCAGATTAGCTTCAGCACAGCCTGTTACCGCTTCGCCGAGGCAGTGCTGCAGTGCTTCCAGCTTGGGACTGGTGTGGAGGGTAAAGTGGATGAGGATGCGCAGGAGGAGGAGGAGGCTGAGGAGCATGACATTCCGGAGCTGTAGAGTGTGGGTGAAACCCTGACTGAGGTAGGGCCTGCAAACCTTGGTGTGGGAAGGACGTGTTCCGTCCCTCGCTCAGACTGGGTCCCAGCTTCCACAATATTAACCCAGTGTGCCGTCAACGAGATGTAGCGGCCTTGCCAACAAGCACTTGTCCACATGTCTGTGGTTAGGTGGACTTTGGCTGAAACAGCGTTGTTCAGGGCACGTGTGATGTTTTGTGACACGTGGTTATGCAATGCGGGGACGGCACACCGGGAGAAATAGTGGCGGCTGGGGACCGAGTAACGTGGGACAGCTGCCGCCATCAGGTCGCGGAATGCTTCTGTCTCCACCAGCCTAAAAGGCAACATTTCCAGCGCAAGCAGTCGCGAAATGTTAGCATTTAGAAGTGTGGCATATGGTGCGTTGGCAGTATATTTGCGCCTGCGTTCAAAGGTTTGCTGAATGGATAACTGAACGCTGCGCTGGGACAAGGACGTGCTTGATGATGGTGTTATTTCTGCGTGGGCAACTGCAGGTGCAGGGCCGGAGGAGGCTTGTTCGCGGGCAGCATGGACAGGGGATTGGCTTGCATGCACAACAAGTGAAGACGTAGCAGTGACATCAGCAAGCACTGCTCCTCGACTCTGTTGTACATCCCACAAAGTCGGGTGCTTGGCTGACATGTGCCTGATCATGCTGGTGGTGGTCAGGCTGCTAGTTTTGGTACCCCTGCTGATGCTGGTGTCGCGGGCGGAGGAGGGGACGCTGCGCTCTCCCACTGCTCGGGTCCAGCTGCCGCTGCTGCTGCGGCCTGCTGCTGCTCGGTGGCTCGAGTGATGGGCCGGATCCCGGGGACTCGAGCAGCGCTCCTCGCCCGTGAGTGAAAGGGGTTTGGTTTTTGGGATAGTTTATTGTCCGTGACGCCACCCACGGTTGTGGTGATGGTGTGGACACCACTGCTGCTCTGGACGGGGATCCCGGGAGTGGTGATATGGAGCAGCCAGATGTTGGTTTGCCCCTCCGTGGGTAGGGGTTTTGGTAGTCCCGGGGCCCGATGATGGGGAGGTCAGGATGGTGGACAGGCGGGTTATGGGGCCTGTGGAGGTGCAGGGATGCAGGGGCAGCGCTGTGCCGCACGGCACGGAGGTACTCACTCAGCCAAAGGATGATGACACAGTTCACGGTAAACAAACGGCTGGTTGGACGGGTCCCTCGGACGGCTGCGGTGTTGATGTTCCCTGCAGTTAGTGGTGACGGTCACTTCCCTGCACCTATGTACGGTTCTTTGGTAGCGATGGGTTCCCACCGGTAACCCGCTCCCCAGCTTGGATATGTGCCGGAGGAGCCCCTCTCTTGCTCGCAGGCGCTGGCCCTGAGAAACTGGTGCCCTGACGGTGGCGGTGTCTCTCCTTAACGGTCGGACTGTTACCTTCAATCGGGACTTGGTTGTTGGGAGACCCAGAGGTCCCCTTCACTGACGGATTTGGCAAATTCACGGCGACTCCTAGCCTTGCCGGGATCCGAAAGGCCCCTGCCACTGGTGCTGGCTTTTCTTCGTATACCGCTCCGGTACCGCCGGGCCACCACCCGTCCACGGTCCTTTCGGCAACTTCCGAGTAGCCTCTCCTGCAGACGGTCACCGCCGTCTGCCAACCTTGCTGTCTCAGTCCAGGGCACACACCCGGACCAACTTCAGGCTTTCAAACTGTCACTCTCTCTGTCACTACTCTCACTTTTACTCTTACCTGTTTACTCCTTCACTTCCCTAGCTTAACTGCCTGGTTTTCCGGCCTCCAGAGCTGTGAACTCCTCGGTGGGCGGAGCCAACCGCCTGGCCCACCCCCTGGTGTGAACATCAGCCCCTGGAGGAAGGCAACAAGGATTTGCGTTCTGACCTTGGTGTTCCTGCAGGGAATGTGGGGTGTGTGTGGTGTTGTGACCTGTGACCCCTGGCTTGCCCAGGGCGTCACACTGGCATGGCAGGTGTTGCAAGTAGCCTTTTTAAAATCATCTGGAGCCAACTTAAAAAACTGCCAGACTCGGGAAGACCTAACATTTGTACAGGCACCTTTTGTCGTGTTGTTGTTCCGGGGAACGGTTGCCTGACTTCTGCCTGGGGCCACCACCCTGCTTCTTACTGCCTGTTGGGATGCTACGCCTCCCTCCCCCTGTGCACTGCTGTCCTTGCTCTGCATATCCTCCTGCCAGGTTGGGTTAGTTACTGGATCATCCACCACGTCGTCTTCCTCTTCCGCACCCTGCTCCTCCTCCTGACTTCCTGACAATTGTGTCTCATCATCATCCACCCCTTGTTGAGACACGTTGCCAACTTCGTGAGAACGTGGCTGCTCAAATATTTGGGCATCTGTACATACAATCTCGTCATGACCCACTTCAACAGGAGCTGGCGAGAGGCCAGAATGTGTGAATGGAAACGTGAACAGCTCTTCCGAGTGTCCAAGTGTGGGATCAGTAATGTTCGTGGACGTGTACTCGGCCTGGTGGTAGGAAGGAGGATCAGGTTCTGAAATGTGCGGTGCAGTATCACGGCTACTGACACGACCGTGTGGAAGACAGAGTGTTTGTGGTGGTGCCAATCTGACTGGAAGCATTATCCGCTATCCAACTAACAACCTGTTGACACTGGTCTTGGTTCAAGAGCGGTGTACTGCTGCGGTCCCCAAGAATTTGGGAAAGAACGTGCGAGCGAGTAGATGTGGCCCTTTGTTGTGGCGAAATTAGAGCTTGCACATGACCTCGGTCTCTGCCTGCACCACCATCACGTCCACTTCCTTGTTCGTTGCCAATGCCCTTGCGCATTTTGCAATGCTGTGCTGATATGTATTCACTAGACTTGTGCGTTATATCCAAGTTTGTGCAAAACACACACAAGTGCACCTGAACGCTGCCACCAACAGGCACACACGTGCGGTTTTTAAATGCAAGCACGGACGCACTAAGACCCTAAAAGGTCTCTATCCAGGGACAATGTGGAGCCTCCCAATTTTTGGCTGCCCTGCCAAAGGGCTATACTAAAATAGACCCACTTCCTTACAATGGGCACTTCTGGTTTACAGGCCATCATGCACGTCTGTATGCAGGGGCATTGGTGAACCTCACAATTTTGGACTGCCCTGGCAAAGGAAAATACTACAAAGACTCACTTCCTCAAAATGGACACATTAGACTCAAGAGGCCTTCATGTACGTCTCTTCTCAGGGACATCAGAGTGTCACACAATGTTTTCACGTAAAATCTTTCATGTAATCTCCAAAAGTAACATACACCAGCTCTATCTCACTATTGGGTATGTGCCCTTAACATTTCCGCAATGAAAATTCATTTTGGTGTCATTTTTGAAGGTTTTCTGGTGAGTCCGTAAAAATGGCGTAAAACGCTGACAAAATTGTTCACAGCTGTGACTTTTGAGTGATAAATGCTTCAAGGGGTCTTCCCCATGCTGTTGCCATGTCATTTGAGCACTCTTCTGAGACTTTTGTGACATTTTTAGGGTTTCTACATGCTGCCGGGGGGTCATTTCATAAAAATACTCGGGTCTCCCATAGGATAACATTGGGCTCGGTGCTCGGGCCGAGTACACGAGTATCTTGGGATGCTCGGCCCGAGCCTCGAGCACCCGAGCTTTTTAGTACTCGCTCATCACTATCCGTGACGCCACCCACGGTTGTGGTGATATTGGTGACACCACCGCTGCTCTGGACGGGGATCCCCGGAGCGATGACTGGGAGCAGCCTGGATGTTAGTTCTCCCCTCCGTGGGTAGGGGGTTGGTTGTCCCGGGGCCCGGTGATGGGGTAGGGATGGATGGCAGGCGGGTTACGGGGCCTGGCGAGGTGCAGGGTCGCAGGGGCAGCACTGTGCCGCACTGCATGGTGGTACTCACTCAGCCAATGATGAGGACACAGTTCTTGGTAAAACACATGGCTGGATGGACGGGTCCCACAGACGGATGCGGTGTTTCTCCTCCCGGCAGGTTGATGGTGACTGCCTTTCCCTGCACCTGTGTAACGTGTTCGGTTCCAATGGGTTCCCACCGGTAACCCGCTCCCCAGCTTGGATGAGTGCTGAAGGAGCCCCTTTTGCCCGCAGGCTCTGGCCCGGGGAACTTTAGCCTTGGCGGTGACTGTGTTTCCCTCTCTCGGTTGGACTGTTGCTTTCTGACGGGACTTGGCTGCTGGGAAACCCAGGAGGTTCCCTTCTCTAACGGATTTGGCAAATTCACGGCGACTCCTAGCCTTGCTGGAGTCCGTAAGCCCCTGCCTGATGGTGCTGGCTTCTCTTTGCGTACCGGTCCGGTACCGCCGGGCCACCGCCCGTCCACGGTCCTTACGGCTAGCTCCAATAGGCCACTCCTGCAGACGGTCACCACCGTCTGCCAACCTTGCTGATCTGTCCGGGCCACACACCCGGACCAACTTCAGGTTGCTTAACTGCCACTTTCCTTCCTCTAACTTCCACTTCCAAACTAATCTGCCTTACTTTTCCCGCCTCCAGGACTGTGAACTCCTCGGTGGGTGGGGCCAACCGCATGCCCACCCCCTGGTGTGAACATCAGCCCCTGGAGGAAGGCAACAAGGGATTTTGTCTGACCTCGGTGTGCCTGACCGGGAGTGTTGGGTGTGTTGGTGTTGTCCTGTGACGACCTGGTTTGTCCAGGGCACCACATTCCCCCTTAGTAAAATGCAGACCATCCGCGGGCTGCCCATCCATCACCGGTTTTATTTTCACAACTGAAAAGAGATAAACGGTAAACAGATTACAAGCATATTAACTTCTTCCCACATCAGGAGGCATATTCTTAAACGTTGCTAAACGGTAACGGCTTCCGCTCTCTCCCACCCAAGCAACCTGGCCCTGATGCTGCCCTAAGCAAACAGGCAGCACTCCTTGACCCCAGTCCAGCAAACGTTACCAGAGCGGGTTCTGTCCTTTTCAGGGGACCCACGTCCATGGGGAACCCCTGAAACCCCCAGAGGATCGCCACCGGTTGCGGTAGTGGCGGGCCTGGGCCATCACTTCTCTCCAGGCCCATCCTCCAAATCAGCCTCTCCGGAGGCTGTAACGGTTTAGCCACAAAACATTTTTATTTACAGACCACAAGTTCGTGGTTGCCCTGCCAGTTCTCGGGCTTGTCCGTAGCAGTTTCTACGCAGTGGTTTGTAAGGGGTCCCAACGGGGACCACAGTGCTTCGCAGCCAACGGGCTACCACAAACAAAACTGTAGGGTCCCAACGGAGACTTGCCGTGGGGTCCCAACGGGGACTGTCAGCTGGGTCCCAGGGGCCATCCACAACACCTGGCTCCGGTACAGCTTCCTCCTGCTTCTTTCCCACAGTCCACCATCGAACAGCACGAGCCCCCAACGCCACCCTCACACAGAGGTGACACTTTGAGGGCTTCAACTTCATCCCATATTTGTCAAGGGACGTGAACACCTCGGCTAGGTGCTCCAGGTGGGCTTCATATGTCTGGGAGTACACAATCACATCATCCAGGTACAGCAGGACGGTCTAAAAATTTAGATGCCCCAGACAGCATTCCATCAGCCGTTGGAAGGTTCGAGGGGCATTGCACAGCCCGAACGGCATGCTATTAAACTCGCAGAGTCCCATAGCGGTGGCAAATGCAGTCTTTTCTCGGTCTTCTGGCGCCACAGCCACCTGCCAGTACCCACTGGTGATGTCAAGGGTGGAAAAATAGTTAGCGGTTCTCAGCGCAGCCCGAGATTCCTCAATGCGGGGCAGAGGGTAAGCATCCTTATGCGTTATCTGGTTAATTTTCCGGTAATCCACACACATCCGCATGGTGCCATCCTTCTTCTTAACCAGTACCAACGCGGCGGCCCAGGGACTACAGCTGTCTCTAATAACCCCTGCCTCCTTCATGTTCCTCAACATGTCCTTGGCACATTGGTAGTGTGCAGGGGGAATAGGCCTGTACCTCTCTTTGATTGGGGGGTGCTCACCGGTGGGGATATGGTGTTGGACCCCTTTAATCTGCCCAAAGTCTAAAGGATGTTTGCTAAAAACTCGCTCATACTCCCGTACCACCCGGTATACCCCTTCTTTGTGATGTGTAGGGGTATCGTCAGTGCCTACATGTGTCGCGGGCGGAGGAGGGGACGCCGCGCTCTCCCTACTGCTCGGGTCCGGCTGCCGCGGCTGCTGCGGCCTGCTGCTGTTCGGTGGCTCGAGCGATGGGCCGGATCCCGGGGACTCTAGCGGCGCTCCTCGCCCGTGAGTGAAAGGGGATTGGGTGTTGGGATATAGTTTATTGTCCGTGACGCCACCCACGGTTGTGGTGGTTTGTTGACACCACCGCTGCTGTGTATGGGGATCCCGGGAGTGATGATGTGGAGCAGCTAGTTGTTGTGTTGCCCCTCCGTGGGTAGGGGTTGGTGATCCCGGGGCCCAGTGGTGAGGTGAGAGATGCAGGGCTTGGTGGGGTGCAGGGACGCGGGGGCAGCTCTGTGCCTTGCGGCACTGTGGTACTCACTCAGCCTGAGACGATGACACAGTTCTCGGTAAAACACACGGCTGGAAAGACGGTTCCCACGGACGGCTGCACTTGCTTTCCCCAGTAGGTGACGGTGACGGTCACGCTTCCTGCACCTAATGTTTCTGTGTTGGTAGCGATGGGTTCCCACCGGTTACCCGCTCCTCGGCTTCAATCTGGGCCGAAGGAGCCCTACTTTGCCCGCAGGCACTGGCCCTGAGAAACTGGTGCCCTGGCGGTGGCGGTGTCTCTCCGTTACGGTTGAACTGTTGCCTTCAATCGGGACTTGGTTGTTGGGAGACAGTCGTCCCCTTCACTGACGGATTTGGCAAATTATGGCGACTCCTAGCCTTGCCGGGATCCGAAAGGCCCCTGCCCTGGTGCTGATTGTTCCTCATATACTGCTCCAAACCGCCGGGTCACCACCCATCCGCGGTCCTTCCAGCAACCTCCGAGCAGTCACCCCTCCAGACAGTCACCGCCGTCTGCTGACCTTGCTGTCTCTCAGTCCGGGGCACACACCCGGACCAGCTTCAGGCTTCACAAACTGTCACTTTCCCTTTCCTCAGCTACTTGTTTACTCCTCACTCTAGCTCTTCCCTGAGCTGACCGCCTGGTTTTCCCGCCTCCAGAGCTGTGAACTCCTCGGTGGGCGGAGCCAACCGCCTGGCCCACCCCCTGGTGTGGACACCAGCTCCTGGAGGAAGGCAACAAGGATTTCTGGTTAGCTTAGGTGTTCCTAACTGGGGTGTAGGGTGTGGTGGTGTGATGACTTGTGACCTCTGGCTTGCCCAGGGCGTCACATTCCCCCTTAGCAAAATGCAGACCGTCCGCGGGCTGCCCGTCCAACACCGGTTTTATTTTCTGTAAAATATATAAAAAGGTAAGCGGTAACATATTTACATCTTATTACATCATCCCACAATGGGAGGCACTTTTCTTAAACGTTGCAAAACGGTTTACGGTTACGGTTTCTGCTCTCTCCCACCCAAGCAACCTGGCCCTGATGCTGCCCCTACAACCCAGGCAGCACCCCTTGACCCAAGTCCAGCACAAATCACCCGAGCGGGATCTGTCCTTCCCCTCCAGAGGGTAGCCCCCGGTCTCTGTGGTGGCTGGGCCCCAGCCGGCTCTACTGCGGGCCCTCCCTCCAACCTGCCTCTCCGGAGGCGGCAATACGGAAACGGTAACGGTAAACAACTTATTTACATTCCACTAGCGTCTGTGGTTGCCCTGCAAGGTCACGGGCTTGTCCATAGAAAGTTCTCCATGCAAACTTTTTAAACGGTCCCCACGGGGACACGGTGCCGGCAACGGCCGGTTTTCCAAATCACGGTAGAATCAGGTTACTGTTCGGTAATCATCTTTGCTTATCATTTTTCAAACTTTCAAAACTTTTCAAACAAAACAACGCAGTGGTGGTCCCAACGGGGACTGCTGCAGTGGGCATCCGCTGCCCTTACTCCGGACATTCAGCTTCATCCGAGGGAGGGGGTGCAGAGCTCACTCGGCTCTCCTGGCTGCCCCTTAGTTTTGCGTCCAGGGCAAACCACCCCCTCTCTCCACAGTGCCGGGTGTACTGCACAATGTCGCCCGGCATTAGGTTACGGCCGGGATGCTCTTCAGGCAGGTGGCCATTCACATCCCGCCGGGCTACAAACACTTCGGCCTCCAGGCCCGGTTCATATATAAATCCATAGCCCCGGCGGACATCAAACCGCCTCACCTGCCCCTCGTACAGCGGGCCCCGGACACGGAATGTGGCCTGGCGGAGATTCTCCTTCTCCCTTATTGCTCGGGCCACCAGCTCGGCCTTCTTCCTCTCTTTTTCACCGATCTCCAGGCCCAGCGGTACCGGCTCCCTATCCCAATACGGCGCTGCTGCGAGCTCCGGCGCACGGGTCGGGCCCCGCGGGACATTCTGGACGCTGCCCACTGTCAGGGATCTGGGCGGCGGGTCCCGCGGTGTCTTGGCCTTGGGCGCTGCCTTACAGCAACAACCCGGCGCTACCTCAGCCGAGGTGTGGGGGATGGGCACAGGGGCTTTCCGCTGATGGGCCTTCGGCTCGGAGCGGGTCATCAGCTCCGGCTCGGGGACTTCCTCTGGGAACACCTCCGGTGCGGTTTTTGGAGCCTTCCAGGGCAACACCTCCGGTCGACTACGGGCTCCGGCTACAGGTCGGCCCGCCTGGGCGGGCATGCTGGGTATAGCTACCGGTTGCGGTGGTAGCAGGCCTAGTGGCGGGGTCACGGCTTCCGAGACGGGTGGCGAGGGGGGCAGCGGGGGGGAGAAGGCTTGGACCGGGTCCCGCAGCCGCGATGACCGGCCCTTCCAAGGCATCGGGGCGTGGGTCACTCACCCTCCCTTCCTCCGCTTCCTCCTCGCGTCTCCGCACGGCCGCTATAACGTCCGCCATGTCGGTCTCCCACTCCTCCATGAGGAGCTGCATCCTGACCTGCAGCCGTTGGTAGAGCTGCGCAGTCCGGATCTCCACCCACGCCGCGGTTCCAGGCGCGGGGGCTACGGTGTCGCGGGACGGCATCCACATGCTGCTGGCGGCTTTCCCCAGGAACAAGATGTCTGCAGAGTCCTGGCGTCCCTGCTTTTATAGCTGCGCTCACATGCAGCCAGCCGCCATCGCGTCCCCCTTAGCTTCATTCCGCCCCTCCTCCATCGGGGCGGGGTTTTGGCCTTCGCGCCTCTGCTACTCGAGAAGACGCTCGAGCGGGAACTTTTCGCGCCAAAGATGGCGACTTCTGAAATTTTTCAGCCGGATACCTCCGGCGGTCACAAGGCGCACCTCTACCCAACGGCAGAGCGGTAAGATCCTGTTCGTGATGCCAAGTTGTCGCGGGCGGAGGAGGGGACGCCGCGCTCTCCCACTGCTGCTCGGGTCCGGCTGCCGCGGCTGCTGCGGCCTGCTGCTGCTCGGCGGCTCGAGCGATGAGCTGATCCCGGGGACTCTAGCGGCTCTCCTCGCCCGTGAGTGAAAGGGGATTGGGATTTGGGATAGTTTATTGTCCGTGACGCCACCCACGGTTGTGGTGATTTGTTGGCACCACCGCTGCTCTGTATGAGGATCCCGGGAATGATGGTAGGGAGCAGCTAGTTGTTGTGTTGCCCCTCCGTGGGTAGGGGTTGGTGATCCCGGGGCCCAGTGACTAGGTGGGAGATGCAGGGCTTGGTGGGCGCAGGGACGCGGGGGCAGCGCTGTGCCTTGCGGCACTGTGGTACTCACTCAGCGTGAGACGATGACACAGTTCTCGGTAAAACAGACGGCTGGAAAGACGGTTCCCACGGACGGCTGCACTTGCTTTCCCCAGTAGGTGACGGTCACTCTTCCTGCACCTAATGTTTCTGTGTTGGTAGCGATGGGTTCCCACCGGTTACCCGCTCCTCGGCTTCAATCTGGGCCGAAGGAGCCCTACTTTGCCCGCAGGCGCTGGCCCTGAGAAACTGGTGCCCTGGCGGTGGCGGTGTCTCTCCGTTACGGTTGGACTGTTGCCTTCAATCGGGACTTGGTTGTTGGGAGACAGTCGTCCCCTTCACTGACGGATTTAGCAAATTATGGCGACTCCTAGCCTTGCCGGGATCCGAAAGGCCCCTGCCCTGGTGCTGACTGTTCCTCGTATACTGCTCTAAACCGCCGGGTCACCACCCGTCCGCGGTCCTTCCAGCAACCTCCGAGCAGTCACCCCTCCAGACAGTCACCGCCGTCTGCTGACCTTGCTGTCTCTCAGTCCGGGGCACACACCCAGACCTGCTTCAGGCTTCACAAACTGTCACTTTCCCTTTCCTCAGCTACTTGTTTACTCCTCACTCTAGCTCTTCCCTGAGCTGACCGCCTGGTTTTCCCGCCTCCAGAGCTGTGAACTCCTCGGTGGGCGGAGCCAACCGCCTGGCCCACCCCCTGGTGTGGACACCAGCTCCTGGAGGAAGGCAACAAGGATTTCTGGTTAGCTTAGGTGTTCCTAACTGTGGTGTAGGGTGTGGTGGTGTGATGATCTGTGACCCCTGGCTTGCCCAGGGCGTCACACATGTAGCTGTCGGCACCACTCGTCTAACTTTCCTTGGGATGGGTGAGTGCTGGCAGTAGGTGGTGAGGTTGGGGGAACGGCCTCGCGGATGGTGTGGGGATCCAGAGTGAACAACTTGGCAAGGGTAGCGTACCGGGGAAGCCTGACTTCTTCCTCCCCGCAGTTCAGCACCCTTACGGGCACTCTCCCCTTCTTTACATCTACCACCCCTCGTGCGGCCATTACTGTGGGCCAGTGTTCAGAGGGCATGGGCTCTAACATGGCGAGGTAGTCACGCCCCTGGGGCCCTACCGCTGCCCTACACAAAATCATCGTCTCGCTCCTGGGAGGTACAATTAAAGGGGCAACATCCATCACTCTCACCCCACCAATCTCTCCTCCTGTCAAGTTCACATGTTGGCGGTACATCAGGGCTCGGATCTCACGCTGCACAGCTCTCTGTCGGCTCCCCGCCGCCATGTCGGCCAGCTGCTGCAGTAGGGTCAGCACATCACTCATACAGTACTCCATTACGTTAGTCCCTAGCACTACCTTCGGGTTATGATCACTGGGTTCATTCATGATCACAATCATACCCTGGTGTTGCAGTTCAGCTCGTCCCACAGTCATGGCCACTTGCTTGTACCCCACTTTGGTCAATGGGAGTCCATCAGCAGCAATCAGTGTCATACTGGCATCTGGGGGAGCCAGTTCGTCTTTTCCCCAATACCGTTGATACAGTGTGTATGGTATGGTGGTTACCTGTGATCCAGTGTCCAGGAGAGCCATCACCGGTATGCCGTCCACAGCCACGGGGATGATGGGCAGGGCTCCGATGTACCAGTCCCGCCAGTCTGGGGGGCCATGGGGTTCTACTCCTGAGGATTGGCCGGTGGCCCCAGGGGTTGCTCGTTTAACGGACACCGTCGGGAGTAGTGGCTGGGTTTGCTGCACCTGTAACAGATTGGGGGTCCATACCGTGAGTCATTGGCCCTTCGCCGCTGCATCCAGGGGACGTCCTCAGGGCTGTCGGCGAGCTGCATCTTCACCGGGGCCTGGGATCGGGTCGGAGGCTGGAGTGCAGCGAGGATCTTAGCGAGGTCGCCATCCATACGGCGAACCTGAGCAGCGAGTTCTTCCATCGTTCCGCTTGGGGCTGCAGGCACTGGAGGTGCTGGTGGGGTAGGGGCCACCACGACGGGAGCAGTCTCAACCGGCCACGGGGCTGGCTCAGGGGCTTCAGATGCGGGGGGTTGCAGAGCTTTGATGGCCCGTTCCTTTAATACGGCAAAGTCCACATCAGGGTGTTCTAGAGCCCACAGCCGAAGTTGTTTGCGGTCCTCTGAGGACCTCATCCCCTGCACAAACTGCTCACTTAACATTTTGTTACTGTCCGCACTGTTGATGGTGTCCACCCGCTTCACTGTGCGGAGTGCGGTTTGCAGGCGCAAGGCATAGTCCCGAATGCTATCTGCGGGCCGTTGCCGGCATTGATAGAACTGCATCCGCAACTCTGCCTCGGTACGGGTCTCAAAGGCGGCCTGCAACTTCTCAAAGATGGTGGCTACAGAGGACCGGTCCCCCTCTGCCCAGGTCTCCGCCTCTTGCTCAGCCGCGCCGGTTAGCTGCCCCAGCACTAGCGCTGCACGTTGCTTATCAGTCAGGGGGTACAGCTCTAGTAGCGGACCAAGCTTTTTCCGGAAAACCTGCAAGGCATCAGGTTTCCCATCGTACTGCAGTAGCCAGGCAGCTCCGGGCACATAGGGCAGAGAGAACGGCATCACCTGAGCGAGAGCTGGGGCCGCGGCGCCCCCCGCCAGCACGGCCGGGACCTGTGCAGGCCCATTCCCATCTACGGGTGCTCCCACGACTGCGTCCGCCGCTCCTCCAGCGGCTTCGTCTGGCGCAGACATTGTATCCGTCCCCCTTAGTCTCTTTCCGGCTCCTCCTCTACAGGGGCGGGGCTTCGGCCTTCGCTCCTCTACTACTCGAGGAGACGCTCGAGCGGGAATTTTTCGCGCCCAAGATGGCGGCTTCTCAAATTTTCCGGCCGGACACCTCCGACGGTAACAAGGCGCACCTCTACCAGACGGCAGAGCGGTAAGATCCTGTTCGTGACGCCAAGTTGTTGTGGGCGAAGGAGGGGACGCTGCGCTCTCCCACTGCTCGGGTCCGGCCGCTGCTGCTGCGGCTGCTGCTGCTGCGGCTGCTGCTGCTCGGTGGTGGCTCGAGCGGTGGGCCGGATCCCGGGGACTCGAGCGGCGCTCCTCGCCCGTGAGTGAAAAGGGGTGGGGATTGGATTGTGGGGATTTGGGTTATTGTCCGTGACGCCACCCACGGTTGTGGTGATATTGGTGACACCACCACTGCTCTGGACGGGGATCTCGGGAGCGATGACTGGGAGCAGCCTGGATGTTAGTTCTCCCCTCCATGGGTAGGGGGTTTGTTGTCCCGGGGCCCGGTGATGGGGTAGGGATGGATGGCAGGCGGGTTACGGGGCCTGGCGAGGTGCAGGGTCGCGGGGGCAGCGCTGTGCCACACGGCACGGTGGTACTCACTCAGCCAATGATGAGGACACAGTTCTTGGTAAAACACACGGCTGGATGGACGGGTCCCACAGACGGCTGCGGTGTTTCTCCTCCCGGCAGGTTGATGGTGACTGCCTTTCCCTGCACCTGTGTAACGTGTACGGTTCCAATGGGTTCCCACCGGTAACCCGCTCCCCAGCTTGGATGGGTGCTGAAGGAGCCCCTTTTGCCCGCAGGCTCTGGCCCGGGGAACTTTAGCCTTGGCGGTGACTGTGTTTCCCTCTCTCGGTTGGACTGTTGCCTTCTGACGGGACTTGGCTGCTGGGAAACCCAGGAGGTTCCCTTCGCTAACGGATTTGGCAAATTCACGGCGACTCCTAGCCTTGCCGGGGTCCGTAAGCCCCTGCCTGATGGTGCTGGCTTCTCTTTGTGTACCTGTCCGGTACCGCCGGGCCTCCGCCCGTCCACGGTCCTTACAGCTAGCTCCAATAGGCCACTCTTGCAGACGGTCACCACCGTCTGCCAACCTTGCTGATCTGTCCGGGCCACACACCCGGAACAACTTCAGGCTGCTTATCTGCCACTTTCCTTCCTCTCACTCCCACTTCCAAACTAATCTGCCTTACTTTTCCCGCCTCCAGGACTGTGAACTCCTCGGTGGGCGGGGCAACCGCCAGGCCCACCCCCTGGTGTGAACATCAGCCCCTGGAGGAAGGCAACAAGGGTTTTTGTCTGACCTCGGTGTGCCTGACCGGGAGTGTGGGGTGTGTTGGTGTTGTCCTGTGATGACCTGGCTTGTCCAGGGCGCAACATAGGCACGTACGGGAAACAGGTCCCTAGAGCAGACTCCAGTTTAACTATTTGCTAAACTTGCCAGTGAGGGGAACACAAGTACCTCACCAACTTCTCAGAGTCCGAGCAGCAACGCAGGGACCCATAAGGAAACAGAGCCTGAAGCCATCTCACTTGATGTACGCTGCCGGCAAACGGGCCAAACACAGGGGAGAAAAGGCAGTTGCGACTCCCTGGATAGACCCGATGGTACTTCAAGTCAGGGGTTATCCGAATAAAGAAGTGCTAGGAAGGCGAGCTAACAGGTTACCCTCAGACTGGCCCGAAGGAGCCCTGGTTCTACCTGGTTTATCGCAGCATCGCCCGGGTCAGCTCACCCTAACAACTGAAGTGAGTAAAAACCAGTTTAAAGACTTTTTGGACAGAGCCTGTGTTATTCTGGGGCCCGCTACCCTGCTCACCCGAGCCCCTGGTGCCTGCCTCACTCACGGGAGGCTACATCATTTGGCTGCAGACTCCATCAGCCCCAGATGCTCATAAAACCTGCAGCGGCGGTCATTCACATCACTGACCGCAAGCCGTGAGTGGCATCACAATATATATATATATATATATATATATATATATATATAAAAACACTGACATTACCTGTTGCCAAATCGAACAAGTCCTGTGGCGTCCCCGAACAGGATAATCACCCCTGGGGCATCACATGGAGACCCCAAGTAGAGTATCCAAATTTGCTTTTGTCTGTAGTGCCAGACTTCTGGAGGTAAGAGGACTATACCTGGCACTCGGGCATGTCTTGATTTTTAATATTGAAATGCCAGGCCACAACCCGAGTTGCCTTCTCTGTAGTGACATGGGTATGGGAGCACAAGCCCTACACCTGTCTGTCATCCACTGCCATATTTCCTTCCTTATCTGCCATGATTGTGAAAAATGACTCAGTACAGTCAAAAAAATGAATAAATTTGACTACTACATGTATGACCCAGCACATGCGCAAACAACATGCATTACTGTGGTAATCTCGCTGTGTTAAAATGCAGACTTCCATTCCTACCCAACCATAGCCCATCAAGTCAACTGCATCTGTGGCTTCTTTCTCCTGTGATCAATCCCTTTATAAGCCGAGTAGTTGGGTGTCCCACTCAAAGTTATCATTAATGAGGTTTCACCAAGAATTTAGGACTACCAAAATTCTGTGATCTTTATACAACATTCTTCATTAGTGGACAATAGTGTAATGCATGATTTGACTATTTTAAAATAAATGCCAGCCCACAGCCCATGTGTTCCATGGACCATAACTCCCTGATGTTTTAAAGTCTTATGGGGAGGGGAAAATTCCCTATGGGGCTGCGGCAATTGATGGTATTGAACTGCTGTTTTTAAAGGCAGAGTCTCCAAAATATTTCTCAAAATGTTGTGAAGAGGTTACAGTCAGTGTTCTTTTTCTATAGCCTTCTCCTCCCTTTCCATATCTACTATAGAATTAATATTTTATCAGGAATATTCAGCTAATCCTGTCTCAATACTTCAGTGAGTGAGTTTGAAAAATGTCTTGCTCCACTCAACCGACAATAATAATAATACTTATAATACTTATAATAATAATAATAATAATCTACACACTGCATGTAGAAAAATTGAAGAACACCGGCTGGTTATAGCTATGGTCTGAAAAAACTTGTTAGTGCAGTATCTACTCAGTGCATCTTGCCAATTGTAATTGCCTTTAGAATTTTTAAAAAATAATACTCTGGGTATAACTGTAATGTAGCCAGAGGCGGTAGTCGTGGGCAAGGGTTGCAGTGCTCAGCTCACCCCAGTATGCTACAGACACAGGGGCAGAGTGGTGTGTGGTACCTGCTTGCAGCTCAACACTCCGGACGTCAGCCGGCTTCTCTGGATCCCATTCACACCGTGCGGCAACACATGCTGCCTTATGAGTCCACAAACAGTTAAAACTTCAATGGTTTTACTGCATATTCATTTCCAGTTAATATTCACAGTCTTGGCACCACATTCTTTAACAGATAATTTCTGTACCACACATTTTGGCTCTCCCATTATGGCACCTAACAGAGTCCCACTGGTTTTCATAGAGGATGAGGGTTTGGCACTGCTGTTGTTAGACACTGTGCTGCTCCCTTTGATGGCTATGCTACTTTCCCTGGATAACTGATAGTCTTCTATTCTGCAGAGTCAGTGGCCCTGTCTGTAAACAGTGACTTTGTCGACTGTCCGCCCCGTTCACATTTACTCACTCGAGGAGGGGGGGCGTTGTCTGGTCAATTGGTCTACCTCGCTGAAGCCTCCCTGCTGCCTTCCATATTTTCTGGTCACCGGATTTCTACTTCCTGCTCAACCTTATGCCTTGTCACCTCCACACCACACTGTTCCACTCTGCTACATCTGCTACTTTCAATTCTCTCTGTTACTCTTCCCTAACTCACTAAAACCAGGAAATGCCTTCCTATAGCCCCTCATTGTGGGCTGGACCTATTCAGCTAACCCTTTCAGTACTGTCACTATACTTTCCATTTGAGCCTCCGTTCCCTGCTAAGAGCCCGTTGCCATCTAGTTGTAGCTGACACTAATTGACAGTACTGCGACATAACCAACATAACAAGACATTTTGACCTATCCACATTACCGAAAATTACACCTAAAAACACACAGGTCAATAACGTTTCCCTTAATCACACATATAAAGGCATGACATCTTCAGGGGTAGCAGGTCATTGGATATCCTCTTACATTCACCCCCACTTTAATCATGTTGCCCTCAACTATGCAGTCACCTGTAAAACACAAAGGCATGCCATGCATTCAATGAAACTCTACACCATTCACAATTTTGATTACATTTGTCACATGGTATACTACCGTTTTTTATCCATGTTGTGAGGTAGCGTGGTCGGCTGCGCGGCAGAAGACACGGGATCCAGGCACCAATGGTCACAGCACACGGTTTATTGCACAAACCAAAAGTCCAAAACAGCACACATGTGTTTCTCTGGCAGAAACTCAGGGAGTTGTGTTCACTCCCTCACACTAGGGACCCACGCCCATGTTCCTGTTTCCTTTTAACCCTCCTTTCAGCCTGCAGGGAAACAGCATTAACCCTGGAGTGGAGTTGCTTTCTATACATGGAGGGAGCACAACCGGGGCGAGACGTACCGGCCGTCATAGACAACCCCGGTCACAGTCTCACATATCCCCCCACTCAGTTCAAGCGTGCGGGGTTGAACTCCCGCCATCAAACACGGGCCGTGGGACAAGGCATCGGCGTTGCCCTGCAACCTACCGGCCCGGTGTTCAACCGTAAACCAGAAGTTCTGCAGAGAAAGGAACCACTGGGTAACCCGGGCATTCCGTTCCTTGGCGGACGTCATCCAGACCAGTGGAGAGTGATCCGTCACCAAGCGAAACTGCCGTCCCAGCAGGTAATAGCGTAGGGACTCCAAGGCCCACTTGATCGCCAGGCACTCCTTCTCCACTACGCTATAATTCCGCTCGGGAGGGGTGAGCTTCCTACTTAAGAAGGTGACGGGGTGTTCCTTCCCCTGAACCACCTGAGACAGCACTGCCCCCAGGCCGACCTCAGAGGCGTCAGTCTGTACTACGAATTCCTTCCGGAAATCAGGGTTGACAAGAACGGGCTGTCCGCACAGGACCCCCTTAGGGCCCGGAAGGAGTCCTCGGCCTGCGGAGTCCAGCGCACCATGACGGACTTCTTGCCTTTGAGAAGGTCCGTCAAGGGGGCCGATAGTCCCGCAAAATTTTTTACAAACCTCCTGTAGTACCCCACGATACCCAGGAAGGCCCTAACCTGCTTCGTGGTCAGGGGTCTAGGCCACTCCTGGATCGCCTCAACTTTGTTAATTTGGGGCTTAATCACTCCTTGGCCTATTACGTAGCCCAAGTAGCGGGCTTCCGTGAGCCCCAACGCACATTTCTTGGGATTGGCTGTCAATCCGGCTGTTCGGAGCGCGTTCACCACCGCTTGTACCTGTTCCAAGTGGGTCTGCCACTCGGAGCTGTAAATAATGATGTCATCAAGGTACGCTGATGCATATGCCTGGTGGGGTTCCAGCACCAAGTCCATAGTGGAAGAGACCCTCCGGCGTAACAAAAGCGGTTTTCTCCTTGGCGGACTCCATCAGTGGCACCTGCCAGTACCCCTTGGTCAGGTCGAGCGTGGTGAAATATCGCGCCTGTCCCAGCCTATCAATCAGCTCATCCACCCGGGGCATGGGGTAGAGATCGAACTTGGATATTTCGTTCAATCTCCTAAAGTCATTGCAGAACCTTAAGGAGCCATCGGGTTTTGGTATTAGGACAATGGGACTAGCCCATTCACTCCGGGATTTTTCGATGACCCCTAGGCGTAGCATTGTCTTCACTTCCTCTGATATGGCTTGTCTTCGAGCCTCCGGTACCCGGTATGGCTTCAGGCGTACCTTCAGGTGAGGCTCGGTGACAATGTCATGTCGTATCAGACTTGTCCTACCAGGCAGCTTGGAGAAGACATCGGGGTTCTGCTGAACCAGCCGTCTGGCCTCTCGCCTCTGTTGCTTGGTGAGGGCTTCTCCAATCCTTACTTCCGGTTCGTCTTCTCCGGAGGTCGCTGGAGTCAGGTTTGAACGACCCGAAGAGGAGGGAGATGGGGAAAAATCAACCATCAGGCTTTCCCGTTCCTGCCAAGGTTTTAACAGGTTGACATGGTATATTTGTTCAGGTTTCCGCCTACCGGGCTGCAATACCTTATAGTTGACCACCCCGATTCTTTCCTTTATCTCGTAGGGGCCTTGCCACTGAGCCAGGAATTTACTCTCCGCCGTGGGGATCAATACCAACACCCGATCCCCGGGTTGAAAGGTCCGCACGGTGGCTTGTCTATTGTAGCGGCCGCTTTGCGCGGCCTGAGACTCCTGTAAATGCTCCTTCACAATTGGCATGACCGCGCTTATGCGATTCTGCATTCCTAAAATGTGTTCAATCACACTTTTATGGGGGGTGGGCTCCTGCTCCCATGTTTCCTTTGCCAGGTCCAACAATCCCCGGGGATGTCGCCCGTATAACAACTCAAAAGGCGAAAACCCCGTGGATGCCTGTGGCACCTCTCGTATGGCAAACATCAAATAGGGAAGCATCATATCCCAGTCTTTTCCGTCTTTGGAAATCACCCTTTTGAGCATGGTTTTGAGGGTTTTATTGAATCGCTCCACTAAACCGTCCGTTTGAGAATGATACACAGACGTACGCAACTGCTTGATCTGGAGTAGCCGGCATAGCTCTTTGGTCACTTTAGACATGAATGGGGTCCCCTGATCCGTAAGGATCTCCTTGGGCAACCCCACCCGGCAGAACACAGCAAACAACTCCCGAGCTATAAGCCTCGCCGCAGTATGTCTGAGAGGTATCGCCTCTGGATACCGGGTGGCATAGTCAACGATCACTAGGATGTGTTGGTGCCCTCGAGCGGACTTTACGAGGGGCCCCACCAGATCCATCCCTATCCATTCAAAAGGGACTTCTATAATGGGTAACGGTACCAACGGACTGCGAAAGTGGGCCAGGGGAGCGGTAAGCTGACACTCCGGGCAGGTTTCGCAGAACCGTTTTACCTCCCCAAAGACCCCGGGCCAATAGAACCTTTGCAATATTCGCTCCTGCGTTTTCTTGACCCCTAGGTGGCCACTCATCAGGTGTTTATGAGCCAAGTCGAGGACCCGCCGGCGATATGGCTGGGGCACCACCAACTGCACTACCCCCACGCCCCGTATTTCATCTACCCGGTAGAGTAAATCCTGCTTAAGAGCGAAATGGGGGTACCTTACCTGGGCACCGGGCAGCTGTGCCACCCCGTCAACCACTGTCACCCGACTCCGGGCATGTATTAATGTAGGGTCCTGGAGTTGGGCTGTCCCAAACGTATCCGGGGACGCCTCCAACTCCGGGATGGGCTCGACCATCTCAGCCTCTCCTGCCAATACCTCTAGGGGCGACCTATCGGGTTCACATTCTGTCCCTATCATGGGGACCCCTACGGCAGGTGTCCCGGATTCGGGATTGTCGGGCTCAGGTCCCGGACTGTCCAATACCTTTTGGTACTTAGGAGGCCCCTTCCATAGAGTCCAAAAATATGGCAGATCCCTTCCTAGGATCACGTCATAGGGAAGAGTGTTCATAAGTCCCACCTCATGTTGCACCTGCCCGCAGGGTGCTGTGATGGTGACAACCCCCGTGGGATAGTCTCGGCGGTCCCCATTTGTATGCAAACCACCCCCACGGTACGTCCTGTGGCCTTTACTTCAACCATTAGGGTTGATCGCACAAGGGTCACCAAGCTTCCGGAATCCAACAAGCTTGTAACCGGACATCCATTTACCTGTATTTGGCACAAGTGGGGCTCAGTCTCCGGGGAGACAAGGTCCGCGGTACACACCGCCTGAGCATACATTGAACCCCGCCGGGTAACCCCACAATCCATGGGCTCCGTGGTGAGTGGACACTGGGCTTCCATATGTCCCACCCGCTGGCACCGCCAACATCTAATAGGAAGGAAACCCCCTTGACGAGTTGTCGTTTAGGGTACATAGCCTTCCGGACCTCAGGGACGGCGGGCGCGGCCTCAGACGGGACGGTAGCGGACTCCCGCACCGGTGTAAGCGGTGGGTCCTTGGCCTGAGGCTTGGAGGGGCCGGACCGACGGGCGGCACGCAAAGTCTCAGTGTCCCGTATCAAGTCCTGCGTAGCCACATGCCGCTCCACCAGGCACACTAATTGGTCCAGGGTACTTGGGTCGTCCTGTCCTACCCACCGTTGAATGGTGACGGGTAAAGTGCGCACAAAGCGATCAACCACTACCCTTTCCACCATTTGCGCAGGGCTCAGAGTGTCAGGCTGCAACCACTTCTTTACCAGATGCAACAAGTCATAGGCCTGGGAGCGTACGGGTTTGACTTCCTCATAGAACCACTGATTTACCCGCTGAGCCCGTACATAGGTATTCACCCCCAACCGAGCAAGTATTTCGGCTTTCAGGGTCGCATATTCTAT
This sequence comes from Anomaloglossus baeobatrachus, assembly GCF_048569485.1. Classification (NCBI taxonomy): domain Eukaryota; kingdom Metazoa; phylum Chordata; class Amphibia; order Anura; family Aromobatidae; genus Anomaloglossus; species Anomaloglossus baeobatrachus. The sequence goes on from NC_134355.1 coordinate 246,358,633, forward strand.
GGCGTCCTCGGTACAGAGGTCCAGGTATGCATTTTGGGGCTCCCCCGTCAGATAGGGCGACAATACCTCAGCCCACTGGGGGGTCGGCAGCTTTTCCCGCTCAAACACCTCCAGGAACGCTTCCACATCATCCCCCGGGGTCATCTTTTGCAACGCTTGTCTCACCGTTTTCCGGACGCTGCCGTCGTCACCCGGTCTCGGGGTTGTTGCTGCCGGTCCGGCACGGATCGACTTGGCCAGGAGAACCATCTGTTCTTGGTGCCTTTGTTCCTGCAATTGCAAGGATTGCTGCTGACGATCCAACGACTGGAGCAGGTGTGCATTGGTCTGTTGCTGCTGTGCATTAGCCTGTTGTTGCTGTGCATTAGCCTGAGCCAGCTGCTTTAGTATGTCCTCCATGGCGTCGCCGGGTTTGGGCTGTAGTATAGCCGCTCGAATCCAGGACATGTGCTACCGGGTCACCAGGGATGGATGCTACACCTCACCGGGCTGGCATGCCCGCCGTTCTCCACCATCTGTGAGGTAGCGTGGTCGGCTGCGCGGGAGAAGACACGGGATCCAGGCACCAATGGTCACAGCACACGGTTTATTGCACAAACCAAAAGTCCAAAACAGCACACATGTGTTTCTCTGGCAGAAACTCAGGGAGTTGTGTTCACTCCCTCACACTAGGGACCCACGCCCATGTTCCTGTTTCCTTTTAACCCTCCTTTCAGCCTGCAGGGAAACAGCATTAACCCTGGAGTGGAGTTGCTTTCTATACATGGAGGGAGCACAACCGGGGCGAGACGTACCGGCCGTCATAGACAACCCCGGTCACAGTCTCACAGTGTGTATGGGGCAGAAACAGCTTGTAACACTTACACTTTTGTTAGCTTTGGCCATTCATATATCATCATAATATATAATTGTTTACCAATTCCATTCCATACTAAATATCTGGTTACTGTACATTTAAATTTTATATAGATTAAGCTAATTTTTTTTGGCTAGTTACATACCCTCATAATCATTGTTGTGGATGGTTTGATCTATTTAATTCTAGATCTTATTACTGTACAGTTATATTCACAGAGATTGGGATATTTATTTGTGTAACTACTTAGTGAACAGTATATTTATTGATATGGTTAGAGTCATAATGAGGCATTAGCATCTTTTATACATGTGATTGATAATTAACCCCTTCAGCCCCGGGGCACTTTCCATTTTTGCGTTTTTGTTTTTTGCTCCCCTTCTTCCGAGTGCCGTAACATTTTTATTTTTCCGTCAATCTTGCCATATGAGGGCTTGTTTTTTGTGGGACAAGTTGTACTTTTAAATGAAACCATAAGTTTTACCATATGGTGTATTGGAAAACAGCAAACAAATTCCAAATGCGGAAAAATTGCAAAAAAAGAGTGATGGCACAATAATTTTTGGGATGTTTTATTCACGGTGTTCACTATATGGTAAAACTGATGTGTGGGTATGATGCCTGAGGTCGGTGCAAGTTTGTAGACACCAAACATATATAGGTTTACTTGTATCTAAGGGGTTAAAAAAAATTCATAAGTTTGTCCAATAAAAGTGGTGCACGATTTGCGCCATTTTCCGAAACACATAGCGTTCTTATTTTTTGGGATCTATGTCTCAGTGATGGCTTATTTTTTGCGTCTCGAGCTGTCGTTTCTAAAGGTACCATTTTTGCCAGATGCTACGTTTTGATCGCCTGTTATTGCATTTTGCGTAAAACGTGCGGCGACCAAAAAATATAATTTTGGCGTTTGGAATTTTTTTGCCACTACGCCGTTTACCAATCAGATTAATTGATTTTATATTTTGATAGATCGGGCATTTCTGAATGCGGTGATACCAAGTATGTGTATATTTATTTATTTTTTTAACCCTTTAATTTTCAATGGGGGGAAAGGGGGGTGATTTAAACTTTTAGGGTTTTTTTTGTTTTTTTTTTATTTTACTAGTCCCCCTAGGGGGCTATAGCGATCAGCAATCTGATCGCTCTTATCTATCTGCTGATCACAGCTATACAGCTGTAAACAGCAGATTCAGTCACTTTCTGTTTCTCTCTACTCGCGGCCGAGGGAAAACAAAAGTGAAACTTCATAGCTGCAGGCGTCATCACATGACCCTGTGCTACGATGGCAACCACCGATAGTCACGTGATCACGCACGTGACTTCCGGTGGGGGGCGGCGATAAGAAAAACCTTGGCCGCGCGCATTTAGATCTTGCTGCCAAACTTTGGCAGCGAGATTTAAGAGGTTAATGGCCGCGGGTGGAAGCGATTCCACCCGCGGCTAGCAGGCACACATGTCAGCTGTTGAAAACGGCTGATATGTGTGCCGACCGTAGCCGCCTGCCCTCGGCAAGGGGCGGGGCTTAACGGGACACGCTCCATGACGGATATATCCGTCCATGGTCGTGAAGCGGTTAATCCCATTTACAGTATTATATTTCATGAGGATATTTATATACAATACGTTGGGATCACGGGATCTGATCTCTCTTTTTATACACCCTAAAATCTGGTTTGCTTTAGCAGCTGCTGCTTGACATTGAGTGCTGCTGCTCAGCTTATTTGTAATGAGAATACCCAAGTCCTTCTCCTGTTCTGTAGTCCAGAGTTTACTTCCATTTAATGTATACGCAGTTATAGGATTACTCCGTCCTAGGTGTATTACTTTACATTACAACAAAAATGTTAATTTAGCCTCAAATATTGCATATTCACAAGTGTAGCAGGATTAAATGAACCCCCAAAATTTGTTGGGCAGTTTCTTCTGAGCACGCAGATACCTCATATGTGGCGAAAAACCACTGTTTGGGCGCACGGCAGGACTTGGAAGGGAGGAGCGTCATTTGACTTTTTGAACAGAAAATTAGCTGGAATTGTTAGCCGCACCATGTTGCGTTTGGAGTACCCCTGAGGTGCCGAAACAGTGGAGCTCCCCCACATGTGACCCCATTTTGGAAACTAGACCCCTCATGGAATTTATCTAGATGTTTATTGAGCATTATTGAGCACTTTGAACCTCTGGGGGCTTCACAAAAGTTAATAAAGTTGAGCCGTGAAAATAATAAAAAAGAATTTACCTCGAAATTGTTACTTCAACCAGGTAGCTTTTTTTTTCACAAGGGTATCAGGAAAAATTGCACCATAAAATGTATGGTGCAATTTCCCCTGAGTACACAGATATGTCATATGTGGTGGAAATGAAATGTTTGGGCGCACAGCAGGGCTCGGAATTCAAGGAGCGTCATTTGACTTTTCCAACGCAAAATTGTCTGGGATAATTAGCGTATTCCATGTTGTGTTTGGAGACCCCCTGAGGTGCCGAAACAGTGGAGCTCTGACACATGTGACCCTATTTTGGAAACTAAACCCCTCATGGAATTTATCTAGATGTTTATTGAGCACTTTGAACCTCTGGGGGCTTCACAAAAGTTAATAAAGTTGAGCCGTGAAAATAATAAAAAAAGAATTTACCACGAAATTGTTACTTCAACCAGGTAGCTTTTTTTTTCACAAGGGTATCAGGAAAAATTGCACCATAAAATGTATGGTGCAATTTCCCCTGAGTACACAGATACATCATATGTGGTGGAAATCAAATGTTTGGGCGCACAGCAGGGCTCGGAATGCAAGGAGCGTCATTTGACTTTTCCAACGCAAAATTGTCTGGGATAATTAGCGTATTCCATGTTGTGTTTGGAGACCCCCTGAGGTGCCGAAACAGTGGAGCTCCCCCACATGTGACCCCATTTTGGAAACTAGATCCCCATGGCATAAAAAAAAATCAGGGTGCACGCACGGATGTTCTGCAAAAAGGGAGTAGGTGGGATGGAAAAAAAGTCCTGTCCAAAGTCTAGTACGACTGCAGGACGATTGCTGATCAGGTACCTAATTGTTCAAGTTTTATCTTTTTTTTTTATTATTTGGGGTGCACAAAAAAACCAAAAACTCGAGCAACAATTACGTACCTGATCAGCCAATCACGTAGCTGATCAGCACTTGGTGGCAAGCAGGTGGGGGAGGAGGGGGGGAGAGGGAGTGGGAGATGCAATTGGGGATAGTTAGAAAAGAGCCACGAACAATACTTACATCAAGGATCAGAACTGCTGCAGATGGGGGGGGGCGGCAGATAGGGGGCAGCGGCATAAAAAGAGAGCATCTGTGAATGTGAGATGGCGGCGGCTGGGATAGGGTGGTGGCAGATGGGAGAGGGTGCAGTGGATGCAGGAGCAACGGAGGATGGGGGGGATGGGGGGAAGGGGAGTGGGAGGTGACATTGGGGATAGTTACCTTACAGGATGGACAGGTAAGCGGAGAGCGGGCAGCAGATCACGGGGGTGACAGGTGAGGGAGCGCAGATCACAGGGGTGACTGGTGAGGGAGCGCAGATCACGGGGGTGACAGGTGAGGGAGCGCAGATCACGGTGGTGACAGGTGAGGGAGCGCAGATCACGGGGGTGACAGGTGGATAACAGAGAGCAATAGGATGAGGGTTTTCAAGCCGCGCCAATGACAACCAACATTAAGCTGTTAGATCAATGTTGCTTTTTATTCCAATTACAGGTCTACGCGTTTCGGAAGGCACCCCTTCCTTCTTCAGGACCAGATGGCAAGAGAACATAAAATCTGCTGTCCAGGGTAACCTTACAGCACTATATACCCCACTGATGACGTCGTGATCCACCCACTTTTAGAAAAAATCGGCGGGAATCAGTACATTTAAAAATTACAATGACGTAGTATCTTAGTTATCTTCAATTTCATGAATAAAGTATTTACAGTCATTTCTTCCCTTATCAGGAAAAACGGCAGCAGAATCATAAATAAAAAACTTTTTCAAAAATAGAAATTGTGCGTGTAAAGACTCTTTTTTTCTTTTATTTCTGTCATATAGCTGTATGCCAATAAAAATGTGTCTGTGTATATAGACATCTATATGTCTATTCATATATATAACGTGAGAATGTGGAATATTCACCTTTGCCTAGAACACCATCTCTGTGTAACATCCAAATCAAAGTTGCTGAAGTGAACCCCCTTGTTATATCCAGAGCCACCAAGGAACTCTTATTTGTAGTAAAGAAAAAGATCGATTAGAGGTGACTGTGTAATAAAATATGAGAGAAAACAGAAAAAACGGGAAGAAAAATAGGAGTGAAGAAGGGAAGCCCCTTATAGTACAGATCATACTCAATGATGAGTATGAGGGGGTGACAGGTGAGCAGAGCACAGATCAATGGGGTGACAGGTGATGGAGCACAGATCCCGCCGGTGACAGGTGAGGGAGCGCAGATCACGGGGGTGACAGGTGAGGGAGCGCAGATCACGGGGGTGACAGGTGAGGGAGCGCAGATCATGGGGGTGACAGGTGAGGGAGCACAGATCATGGGGGTGACAGGTGAGCAGAGAAATAAGGAATAACGTTTGGAACACCATTCTAAGTCTGAACTGGGTGCAAAAACCTTAAAAAACATCACTATGGGGAGATAAGGTATGCACACCAGTGACTATGTAAGGGGAATACATGAAATAGCAGAAACTGCTGTGTGAATACTGACTTGAAAAATCCAATAGCTATATGTAAGAGTTAAAATGTGAAAAATGGAATCTGCATTACTGCCATGAACATATGAATCAAGAGAAATTTAGCTACTGAATTGATCAATGCAATAGAGCCCCAACACTACGCCAAAGTATTTCTCTACGTTGGGGTCCCCAGCTTGTGTGTGTCCTCTCATGCAGTTAAAAAACTTACCGTGTATGGGAAAATGAGACCCAGGCTATTTATGCGTATGATATGGATTGGCAATAGGTGTGGTTGGGGAGGGTTCACAAACGAAAAACTACTAACAAATAAGGAATAACGTTTGGAACACCATTCTAAGTCTGAACTGGGTGCAAAAACCTAAAAAAACATCACTATGGGGAGATAAGATATGCACACCAGTGACTATGTAAGGGGAATACATGAAATAGCAGAAACTGCTGTGTGAATACTGACTTGAAAAATCCAATAGCTATATGTAAGAGTGAAAATGTGAATAATGGAATCTGCATTACTGCCATGAACATATGAATCAAGAAAAATTTAGCTACTGAATTGATTAATGCAATAGAGCCCCAACACTACGCCAAAGTATTTCTCTACGTTGAGGTCCCCAGCTTGTGTGTGTCCTCTCATGCAGTTAAAAAACTTACCGTGTATGGGAAAATGAGACCCAGGCTATTTATGCGTATGATATGGATTGGCAATAGGTGTGGTTGGGGAGTGTTCACAAACGAAAAACTACTAACAAATAAGGAATAACGTTTGGAACACCATTCTAAGTCTGAACTGGGTGCAAAAACCTAAAAAAACATCACTATGGGGAGATAAGGTATGCACACCAGTGACTATGTAAGGGGCATACATGAAATAGCAGAAACGGCTGTGTGAATACTGACTTGAAAAATCCAATAGCTATATGTAAGAGTGAAAATGTGAAAAATGGAATCTACATTACTACCATGAACATATGAATCAAGAGAAATTTAGCTACTGAATTGATCAATGCAATAGAGCCCCAACACTACGCCAAAGTATTTCTCTACGTTGGGGTCCCCAGCTTGTGTGTGTCCTCTCATGCAGTTAAAAAACTTACCGTGTATGGGAAAATGAGACCCAGGCTATTTATGCGTATGATATGGATTGGCAATAGGTGTGGTTGGGGAGGGTTCACAAACGAAAAACTAAAAAAAACTACTAACAAATAAGGAATAACGTTTGGAACACCATTCTAATTCTGAACTGGGTGCAAAAACCTAAAAAAACATCACTATGGGGAGATAAGGTATGCACACCAGTGACTATGTAAGGGGAATACATGAAATAGCAGAAACTGCTGTGTGAATACTGACTTGAAAAATCCAATAGCTATATGTAAGAGTGAAAATGTGAAAAATGGAATCTGCATTACTGCCATGAACATATGAATCAAGAGAAATTTAGCTACAGGTGAGCAGAGCACAGATCAAGGGGGTGACAGGTGAGGGAGCACAGATCCCGGGGGTGACAGGTGAGGGAGCACAGATCACAGGGGTGACAGGTGAGGGAGCGCAGATCACGGGGGTGACAGGTGAGGGAGCGCAGATCACGGGGGTGACAGGTGAGGGAGCGCAGATCATGGGGTGACAGGTGAGGGAGCACAGATCATGGGGGTGACAGGTGAGCAGAGCACAGATCAAGGGGGGACAGGTGAGGGAGCACAGATCACGGGGGTGACAGGTAAGCAGAGCACAGATCACGGGGGTGACAGGTGAGGGAGCACACATCACGGGTTTGATAGGGGAGGGAGCACACATCACGGGGATGACAGGAGAGGGATAATACATCACGGGGGTGACAGGGGAGGGAGCACACATAACGGGGGTGACAGGGAAGGGAGCACACATCACGAGGGTGACAGGGGAGCGAGCACACATTGCAGGGGTGACAGGGGAGGGAGCACACATCGCGGGGGTGACAGGGGAGGGAGCACACATCGCGGGGGTGACCGGGGAGGGAGCACACATTGCGGGGATGACAGGGGAGGGAGCACACATCACAGAGGGGGCAGCACATCACGGAGGGGAGGGGGCGGGCAGCCGATCACAAGGGTGTGGGGGCAGCACATCATGGAGGGGAGGGGGCAGCACATCATGGAGGGGAGGGGGCGGGCAGCCGATCATGAGGGGGTGGGCAATCGGTCATGAAGGGGAGGAGGCAGGCAGCCGATCGGGGAGAGTGGTGGCAGATGAAGGAGGGCGGCGGCGGCAGTGGATTGGGAGGCTTTTCGCCGGTTTGATACAGTACAATGGCAGCGCGGCAACTTCCGAGTCCCATGCTTCGGTCACATAACAGCATGGGACCGAGGTTTGTCGCCCTGCCATTGCATGGTATACACTCACTGTACTGGCGTGCTGCCCTGCAGGACAGACAAGTGAAGCTGACGGAGGCGGTCACTGGCCCCAGGTCCACGGTGATTGGAGAGATTGGTCACAAGGCCGGTCTCTCCAATCAGAGCTGCTGGAGCTGGGGGAGGGTGATCTAGGTGAGGTCACACAGCTCCAGCCAATGGCCAGTGCTATAGTTGCACTGACCATGGTTGGATTTCAATGCTTCAGCCACTTTCAATGCCTGAAACATTACAGTGGCTGTGATTGGCTGAGCGGCATTCGTCAGCCAATCACAGCCACCGTAGGTCCGGGGAGGAGACACCACCCCTCCTGAGGTCAGGTACAGGTCCTCTGCTTCCCGAATCTACAGTTTTTGAAAACCAACCGTGGTCACCGGGACTCCGAGGCCGCGATTTCGCCATGACGGATCTATCCGTCATTGGTCTTTAAGTACCAGGGCACCATGACGGCTAGATCCGTCAAAGGTCATGAAGGGGTTAATGTCATTGGCGATTTTTGTTTCAGTAGCTAGTTTTGCTTGTTTGATTTCTTTTTTATATTTCCTATTGATATCTTTATACTTCTGAAATGCTATTTCTGTATTCTCAGCCTTTAAGATTTTAAATGCCCTTTGTTTTTGTTTTATTATACTTTGTACAGTCTTATTTATCCATAGTGGTTTCTTTTTATTCCTGGACATTTTATTACCAGAGGGTATACATTTTTTACAGGACTCTAGTAGTATATTCTTAAACTTACCCCATTTATGTTCGGTATCCCCAGTTACCATGACTTTGTGCCAATCAACACCTTTAAGCTCTTCCCTTAATTTGTTGAAATCAGCTTTCCTAAAATTCCAGGTTTTAGCATTTCCCCTTTGAAATGTTCTATTGAATATTACGTTGAAGCTTACCATATTATGATCGCTGGTGCCCAAGTGCTCCCGGATCTGTAGATCTAAAATTGTATCCGGTCTATTTGACAGGACCAGATCTAGCAGATTATCTCCCCTTGTAGGTTCATCTATCATCTGAGAGAGGAAATTGTCTTGAATAGTAGATAAGAACTTACAGCTTTTAGCAGAACCAGGAGATTCTATGTCCCACTGTATGTCTGGATAGTTAAAATCCCCCATAATAAGAACCCGATTATTATTATTAGCTGCCTTTTCAATGTGTTCCAGCATTTCACCCTCTATTTGTTCAGGTATGTTAGGAGGCTTATAGCAAACTCCAATTAGCATTTTTCCATTATTCCCCTCCCCATGTACATTTACCCATACTGACTCTACATTGTTGCAGTTCCCCCCAATGTCATCATTGAACACAGGTTTTACGTTAGATTTGATAAATATACACACCCGACCACCTTTTTTGTCTTTCCTGTCCTTATTATATGTAGTATAACCCTGTATGTTTGTCACCCAAGTCATGGCTTTCATCCAGCCAGGTTTCCGTAATGCCCACCACATCATAATCCATGGTTGACATAAGAGTCTCCAATTCATTCATTTTGTTTGCAAGACTTCTTGCATTTGTCAGTAGACATTTAATACTATTAACACCTTTATTACTCCTAGCCTCCCTACGTTCCTTGCATGTCCAATCCCCCCTAATCATTCATTGACCCCTACCGTCTCACTGTCTCTATCTGCTCTATCTATCCCCTTTTTTGCTCCACTACCCTCCCTCTCCCCAGATCCTAGTTTAAAAGCTCCTCCATCCGTCTGACCATTTTCTCCCCCAGCACAGCTGCACCCTCCCCATTGAGGTGCAGCCCATCCCTACCGTAGAGCCTGTAGCCGACTGAGAAGTCAGCCCAGTTCTCCATGAACCCGAACCCTTCCTTCTTGCACCAATTTCTAAGCCACGTATTTATTGCCCTAAGCTCCTGCTGTCTTTCTAGTGACTCTCGTGGCATCGGTAGTATTTCTGAAAACACCACCTTGGAGATCCTGGACTTCAGCTTCTCTCCTAGTTCCCTGTAATCATTTTTAAGGACCTTCCACCTGCATCTAACTTTGTCATTAGTACCAATGTGCACCATGACCGCTGGGTTTACCCCAGCGCCACCCAGCAATCTGTCTACCCGATCCGCAATATGCCGAACCCGAGCACCCGGCAGACAACACACTGTTCGGCATTCACGGTCTCGGCGACAGATGACCCTGTCTGTATGCCTAATTATAGAGTCCCCTGCCACAAACATCTGTCTGGGCTTTGCTGCACTCCTATTTCCCTCCTTCCTACAGCAGTTGTTTTTCTGGTTGCTAAGAGCAACGTCCTGCTGTAGTGACCCTAGTTCTGGCCCTTCATTCCTAATATCAGCCAAACAGGCATATTTACTAGGTTGTGCTAGGTCAGGACTAGGCTCCCTGACACTGTTCCCCCTGCCTCTTCTTCTAACTGTTACCCAGCTACCTACCTCTGGGTCCTGATCTTCTCCACCTCCACCCTCCTCCACAGCCAGAGAAAGCTCAGTGAGCTCTAAACTCCTCTCCAGGTTTGCAATGCCCCTGAGTGTTGCAAGCTGCTTATTTAGATCAGTTACTTTGGCTTCCAAATACGCAACATGCTTGCATCGAGTGCAGACATATTCACCCTCGAACGGCTGCTCAAGGCATGCATACATCTGACAAGATACACACCTGGTAGCATTGTCCATGGAGCACCTAATAAATGGGGATCAACAATAAAGTAGAAAAACAAAGAAAAAAAAAAAATAAAACAATGGGAAACGTATAAGGATAAAGTCAAACTATGTTCTTGTGTCAAACTATGAGATTGTGTTTAAACTATGCTGTACTTATCTTCAATCCCCACACTTTGCTTGAGCACCTCGCTTGCTCTGGCTGGTTTATATAGTTCTACAAGGACTACCGGAAGCTGCCAGAAGCTTCTAGAAACAGGTGTGGCTAATGCTACTGATTAAATCACAAGACAAACTTTTTTTTTTTGCCTTTTCACAGTATCACAGACAAACACAGACACCCAATTCCCTGATGAAATTAAACAATTACAGTTATCATCACTATGAGATTGTGTTTAAACTATGCCGCACTTATCTTCAATCCCTGCACTTTGCTTCAGCACCTCGCTTGCTCTGGCTGGTTTATATAGTTCTACAAGAACTACCGGAAGCTGCCAGAAGCTTCTATTATTATTATTATTATTATTATTTATTCATAGAGCACCATTAATTCCATGGTGCTGTACATGAGAAGGGGGTTACATACAAAATACATATACAAGTTACAGTAGACAGACTAGTACAGAGGGAATAGGGCCCTGCCCTTGCGGGCTTACATTCTATAGGATTATGGGGAGGAGACAGTAGGTGAGGTGTAGATTGGGCGGCAGCTCCGCACAGTGGTCGGGCGGCAGCTCCGCACGGTGGTCGGGCGGCAGCTCTAGAAACAGGTGTGGCTAATACTACTGATTAAATCACAAGACAAACTTTTTTTTTTTCCTTTTTCACAGTATCACAGACAAACACAGACACCCAATTCCCTAATGAAATTAAACATTTACAGTTATCCCCACTATGAGATTGTGTTTAAACTATGCCGCACTTATTTTCAATCCTCGCACTTTGCTTCAGCACTTCGCATGCTCAGCACCTCGCTTGCTCTGGCTGATTTATATAGTTCTACAAGGACTATCGGAACCTGCCAGAAGCTTCTAGAAACAGGTGTGGCTAATGCTACTGATTAAATCACAAGACAAACTTTTTTTTTTTGCTTTTTCACAGTATCCCAGACAAACACAGACACCCAATTCCCTAATGAAATTAAACAATTACAGTTATCCCCACTATGAGATTGTGTTTAAACTATGCCGCACTTATTTTCAATCCTCGCACTTTGCTTCAGCACCTCGCTTGCTCTGGCTGGTTTATATAGTTGTACAAGGACTACCAGAAGCTGCCAGAAGGTTCTAGAAACAGGTGTGCCTAATACTACTGATTAAATCACAAGACAAACTTTTTTCTTATTTTTTGCTTTTTCACAGTATCACAGACAAACACAGACACACAATTCCCTAATGAAATTAAACAATTACAGTTATCTCCTCTATGAGATTGTGTTTAAACTATGCCGCACTTATCTTCAATCCCCGCACTTTGCTTCAGCACCTCGCACGCTCAGCACCTCGCTTGCTCTGGCTGGTTTATATAGTCCTATATATTTATATAAATAAATAAATAATTTTATAATCAATTGCTGTAGTCACACTTTTTTTGGAATTGAATAACCTTACAATCTTGACTGACGTCAGTGAATGAAACTTTGGTAATGGTGGCTTTAAACTCTTTAAGCATACACAAACGATTTTACTTATTCCTTCTGGAGAGAGAAAGTCTTCTTCTGCCTGAATCGCTTCATAGTCTTTACTTGTCATCTCTCCACACTCAGTGATGTTGAAGGTGGATGAATCTTCTTCACTCTGCCCAAAGTCTTCATTAGATAAAGTCTCTAAATATTCAGTTAATCCCTCAACAGATGTTGTCTCTTCATATCCACAGACATCTTCGACACAAATCGACTCAATGTCTATACTATGTTCACTAGCTGGATGCTGTTCACCATCTGTTCTTGCTACGCTGTCAAAAGAATCTTCAATTTCGACCACATCTAAATGACCTATAACCAGAGGCATATTTCACCGAAAATGACATAGATTAAAAGAAAAAAAAAAAAAAAAAACTCAGCAGAAAAAAGCCACCAGCCAACTCAGGTCAAAATGGCAATAGCACTCGCAGGTTGCAACCGGCCCACCATGATAAAGGTATAGGTAACATGGGTGCGGAATACCAATGGAACAGCCACTCTCAACCTACCAAATCATGGACGGGGTGGTTGCTGGTATTGAATATGCACACTAATTGGGTTTTACATAGGGCACCAGTCACACAGATATGTGCAATGCATAGTGTCCAGTTCACAGCCTATTGATCACGCCCTTCTATTAGATCAGGCGGGCTGCCCAGCACTATTTAAGTGCACTGGGCACACAGGACTGACATCCTGGGGGGCCTGGCTGCATCCTGCGAAAATTGTGCAATGATAATGATATACGATAATAAATGTGAGGTATTGGTCCATATGTTGGCCAAAATAAATAAGCTCGTAACCCAAACATCAAGGGTCATCACGCTTACGAGTCCCTACTCTGTATTCAAATAAATTTCCTGCGAGTGCTATTACCATTTTTACCTGAGTAGGCTGGTGGCTTTCTTCTGGTGAGTTTTTTTTATTTTTTTCCTAAAACCAGAGGCATATTGTGACGCCCTGGGCAAGCCAGGGGTCATAGGTCATCACACCACCACACCCTACACCCCAGTTAGGAACACCAAAGCTAAACAGAAATCCTTGTTGCCTTCTTCCAGGGGCTGGTGTCCACACCAGGGGGTGGGCCAGGCAGTTGGCTCCGCCCACCAAGGAGTTCACAGCTCTGGAGGTGGGAAAACTAGGCAGATAGAGTTTGGAGGAGGAAGTGAGAGGAGTCGAAGTCTAGCTGAGGGCTAGAGTGGAGTCCAGCTAGGGAAGTGATAGGAGAAGGAAGTGAAGTGGAAAAGGAAAGGGAAAGTGACAGTGAGAAAGCCTGAAGCTGGTCCGGGTGTGTGCCCCGGACTGAGAGACAGCAAGGTCAGCAGACGGCGGTGATTGTCCTCAGGGGTGACTGCTCGGAGGTTGCTGGAAGGACCCGGCGGTCTGGAGCATTGTACAAGGAACAGTCAGCACCAGGGCAGGGGCCTTTTGGATCCCAGCAAGGCTAGGAGTCGCCATAATTTGTCAAATCCGTCAGTGAAGGGGACGACTGTCTCCCAACAACAAAGTCCCGATTGAAGGCAACAGTCCAACCGTTACAGAGAGACACCGCCACCGCCAGGGCACCAGTTTCTCAGGGCCAGTGCCTGCGGGCAAAGTAGGGCTCCTCCGGCCCATATCCAAGCCGGGGAGCGGGTTACCGGTGGGAACCCATCGCAACCATCATCATCTTAGGTGCAGGAAAAGGGACCGTCACTGTCACCTACTGGGGAAAGCAAGTGCAGCCGTCCGTGGGAACCGTCTTTCCAGCCGTGTGTTTTACCGAGAACTGTGTCATCGTCTCAGGCTGAGTGAGTACCACAGTGCTGCAAGGCCCAGCGCTGCCCCCGCGTCCCTGCGCCCACCAAGCCCTGCATCTCCCACCTCATCACTGGGCCCCGGGATCACCAACCCCTACCCACGGAGGGGCAACACAACAACTGGCTGCTCCATACCATCACTCCCGGGATCCCCATACAGAGCAGCGGTGGTGTCAACAAATCACCACAACCGTGGGTCGCGTCACGGACAATAAACAATCTCCACACCCAAACCCACTTTTCACTCACGGGCGAGGAGCGCCGCTAGAGTCCCCGGGATCCGGCCCATCGCTTGAGCCACCGAGCAGCAGCAGGCCGCGGCAGCCGGACCCGAGCAGTGGGGAGAGCGCGGCGTCCCCTCCTCCGCCCGCGACAACTTGGCGTCACGAACAGGATCTTACCGCTCTGCCGTTGGGTAGAGGTTCGCCTTGTGACCGCCGGAGGTATCCGGCTGAAAAATTTCAGAAGTCGCCATCTTTGGCGCGAAAAGTTCCCGCTCGAGCGTCTTCTCGAGTAGCAGAGGCGCGAAGGCCAAAACCCCGCCCCAATAGAGGAGGGGCCGGAAAGAAACTAAGGGGGACGCGATGGCGGCTGGCTGCATGTGAGCGCAGCTATAAAAGCAGGGACGCCAGGACTCTGCAGACATCTTGTTCCTGGGAAAAGCCGCCAGCAGCATGTGGATGCCGTCCCGCGACACCGTAGCCCCCGCACCTGGAACTGCGGCGTGAATGGAGATCCGGACTGCGCAGCTCTACCAACGGCTGCAGGTCAGGATGCAGCTCCTCATGGAGGAGTGGGAGACCGACATGGCGGACGTTATAGCAGCCGTGCGGAGATGCGAGGAGGAAGCGGAGGAAGGGAGGGTGAGTGACCCACGCCCCGATGCCCTTGAAGGGCCGGTCATCGCGGCTGCGGGACCCGGTCCAAGCCCTCTCCCCCCGCTGCCTCCCTCGCCACCCGTCCTGGAAGCCGTGACCCCGCCACTAGGCCCGCTGCCACCGCAACCGGTAGCGATACCCAGCATGCCCGCCCAGGCGGGCCGACCTGTAGCCGGAGCCCGTAGCAAGTCGGAGGTGCTGCCATGGAAGGCCCCGAAGTCTGTACCGGAGGCATCCCCCGAGAAGTTCCCCGAGCCGGAGCTGATGACCCGTTCCGAGCCAAAGGCCCAGCAGCGGAAAGCCCCTGTGCCCATCCCCCACACCTCGGCTGAGGTAGCGCCGGGTTGTTGCTGTAATGCAGCGCCCAAGGCCAAGACACCGCGGGACCCGCCGCCCAGATCCCTGACAGTGGGCAGCGTCCAGAATGTCCCGCGGGGCCTGACCCATGCGCTGGAGCTCGCAGCAGCGCCATATTGGGATAGGAAGCCGGTACTGCTGGGCCTGGAGATCGGTGAAAGAGAGAGGATGAAGGCCGAGCTGGTGGCCCGAGTGATTAGAGAGAAGGAGAATCTCCGCCAGGCCACATTCCGTGTCCGGGGCCCGCTGTACGAAGGGCAGGTGAGGCGGTTTGATGTCCGCCGGGGCTATGGGTTTATATATGAACCGGGCCTGGAGGCCAAAGTGTTTGTAGCCCGGCGGGATGTGAATGCCCACCTGCCTGAGGAGCATCCCGGCCGTAATCTGATGCTGGGCGACATTGTGCAGTACACCCGTCACTGTGGGGAGAGGGGGTGGTTTGCCCTGGACGCGAAACTGAGGGGCAGCCAGGAGAGCCGAGTGGGTTCTGCACCCCCTCCCTCAGATGAAGCCGACTACACGGAGTAGGGCAGCGGATGCCCGCTGCAGCAGTCCCCGTTGGGACCACCAGTCAGCATGTTTACAAGTTTTGTTTGAAAGTTGGAAAATGATAAATGAGAATGATTACCGTGAAAGTTACCTGATTTACCGTGATTAAGAAAACCGGCCGTTGCCGGCACCGTGTCCCCGAAGGGACCGTTTAAAAAGTTTTGCATGGAGGACATTCCAAGGACAAGCCCGTGAACTTGCAGAGCAACCACAAACGTTAAGTGGAATGTAAATAAGTTGTTTACCGTTTCCGTATTGCCGCCTCCGGAGAGGCAGGTTGGAGGGAGGGCCCGCAGTAGAGCCGGCTGGGGCCCAGCCACCACAGGGACCGGTGGCTACTCTCTGGAGGGGAAGGACAGATCCCGCTCGTGTGACTTGTGCTGGACTTGGGTCAAGGGGTGCTGCCTGGGTTTTAGGGGCAGCATCAGGGCCAGGTTGCTTGGGTGGGAGAGAGCAGAAACCGTAACCGTAAACCGTTTGCAACGTTTAAGAAATGTACCTCCCGATTTGGGATGAAGTTATAAAATGTGAATATGTTACCGTTTATCTTTTTATACATTTTCAGAAAATAAAACCGGTGTTGGACGGGCAGCCCGCGGACGGTCTGCGTTTTGCTAAGGGGGAATGTGACGCCCTGGGCAAGCCAGGGGTCACAGGTCATCACACCACCACACCCTACACCCCAGTTAGGAACACCAAAGCTAACCAGAAATCCTTGTTGCCTTCCTCCAGGGGCTGGTGTCCACACCAGGGGGTGGGCCAGGCGGTTGGCTCCGCCCACCGAGGAGTTCACAGCTCTGGAGGCCGGAAAACCAGGCAGATAGAGTTTGGAGGAGGAAGTGAGAGGAGTCAAAGTCTAGCTGAGGGCTAGAGTGGAGTCCAGCTAGGGAAGTGAAAGGAGAAGGAAGTGAAGTGGAAAAGGAAAGGGAAAGTGACAGTGAGAAAGCCTGAAGCTGGTCCGGGTGTGTGCCCCGGACTGAGAGACAGCAAGGTCAGCAGACGGCGGTGATTGCCTGCAGGGGTGACTGCTCGGAGGTTGCTGGAAGGACCGCGGACGGGTAGTGACCCGGCGGTCTGGAGCAGTGTACAAGGAACAGTCAGCACCAGGGCAGGGGCTTTTCGGATCCCGGCAAGGCTAGGCGTCACCATAATTTGTCAAATCCGTCAGTGAAGGGGACGACTGTCTCCCAACAACCAAGTCCCGATTGAAGGCAACAGTCCAACCGTTACAGAGAGACACCGCCACCGCCAGGGCACCAGTTTCTCAGGGCCAGCGCCTGCGGGCAAAGTAGGGCTCCTCTGGCCCATATCCAAGCCGGGGAGCGGGTTACCGGTGGGAACCCATCGCAACCATCATCATCTTAGGTGCAGGAAAAGGGACCGTCACCGTCACCTACTGGGGAAAGCAAGTGCAGCCGTCTGTGGGAACCGTCTTTCCAGCCGTGTGTTTTACCGAGAACTGTGTCATCGTCTCAGGCTGAGTGAGTACCACAGTGCCGCAAGGCACAGCGCTGCCCCGCGTCCCTGCGCCCACCAAGCCCTACATCTCCCACCTCATCACTGGGCCCCCGGATCACCAACCCCTACCCACAGAGGGGCAACACAACAACTGGCTGCTCCATACCATCACTCCCGGGATCCCCATACAGAGCAGCGGTGGTGTCAACAAATCACCACAACCGTGGGTGGCGTCACGGACAATAAACAATCCCCACACCCAAACCCCCTTTTCACTCACGGGCGAGGAGCGCCGCTAGAGTCCCCGGGATCCGGCCCATCGCTCGAGCCACCGAGCAGCAGCAGGCCACAGCAGCCGCGGCAACCGGACCCGAGCAGTGGGGAGAGCGCGGCGTCCCCTCCTCCGCCCGCGACAACATCATCTTCACAGATATTTATCCCACTAAAACTGGACACAACTTCATGGATGATTTCTTTGTAAATTCAAAACATCTTCAGGGTAAATCTCCAGAAGATCGGTGGTCACATTCTCCTGGCTTTCTTGCAAGATGTCCGCATTCTGTTGACTACGCCAAATGTAACGTGGCTAGGGATGGTAGTCATGGGCGAGGGTTGCAGTCCTTAGCCCGCCCCGGGATGCTACAGACACATGGGGGCAGAGGCTCCAAAATGTGTCTACAAATGTTGTGGCGACATTACTGCCAGTGTTGTTGGAAACAGAAGACTTAAGGCTACTTTACAAACTGCGATATCGGTCCCGATATCGCTAGTGTGGGTACCCGCCCCCATCTGTTGCGCGACACGGGCATATCGCTGCCCGTGCCGCACAACATCGCCCAGAGCCGTCACACATACTCACCTGTCCGGCGACGTCGCTGTGACCGGCGAACCGCCTCCTTTCTAAGGGGGAGGTCCGTGCGGCATCACAGCGACGTCACTGAAACGTCACTGAACCGCCGCCCAATAGCAGCGGAGGGGCGGAGATGAGCGGGACGTAACATCCCGCCCACCTCCTTCCTTCCACATAGCGGCCGGGAGGCAGGTAAGGGGAGCTTCCTCGTTCCTGCGGCGTCACACGCAGCGATGTGTGCTGCCGCAGGAACGAGGAACAACCTCGTTACTGCTGCAGTAACGAGATTTGAGAATGGACCCCCGTGTCGCCGATTAGCGATTTTGCACGTTTTTGCAACGATGCAAAATCGCTTATCGATGTCACACACAACGGCATCGCTAATGCGGCCGGATGTGCGTCACGAATTCCGTGACCCCAACGACTCCGCATTAGCGATGTCGTAGCGTGTAAAGCCCGCTTTAGACTACCATTGGCCCATGCCTTGATTTTAAAAAAAATACTGGCCCACAGCCTATTTGTTTTGTTGACAGTAACTCCCTGGTGTTTTAAGCCCTATGGGGAGTTGGCTATTGATCATAATGTACTGGTGTTTTGGAAGGCAGATAGAAACTAAAAGGTGTGTATTCAAATTTCAAATGTTGTATAGAGGTTACTGACAGTGTTCTCGCCTGCTAGTGGACCTATAATGCATGTCTGGATTTTTTTTTTTTTTAAAAAAGACCAGCCCAGAGCCTATGGGTTTTGTGGACCATAAGTTGGTGCTGTATTAAACCCCTAAGGGGAGGGGGCAATTAATGGTAGTGTACTGCTGTTTGGGTAGGCAGAGACTAAAGGGGGCTTTACACAGTAGCGATATTGCTAGCAATTTCTAGCGATATCGAGCGTGATAGCACCCGCCCCTGTCGTGCATGCAATTGTTTGTGATCACTGCCGCAGCGAACATTATTGCTACGGCAGCGTCACACGCACTTACCTGGTCGGCAGTGTCGCTGTAACTACCGAACAATCCCTCCCTCAAGGGGAAGGGACGTTCGGCATCACAGTGACGTCACCGCGACGTCACTAAGCGGCCGGCCAATCAAAGTGGAGGGGCGGAGCTGAGCGTGATGTAACCATCCCGCCCACCTCTTCCTTCCGCATTGTGGCCGGCAGCAGGTAAGGAGACGTTCCTCGCTCCTGTGGTGTCACACACAGCGATGTGTGCTGCCGCAGGAGCGACAAACCACAACGAAAAACAACCCTTACCGATTTTTGAGTTTGGGACAACCTCTCCATGGTGAACAATTTTCACCATTTTTGAGGTCGCTTAAGGTCGCAGGTACGTGTCACACGCTGCGATATCGTTAATGACGCCGGATGTGCGTCACTATCAACGTGACACCGACGATAAAACATTAACGATATCGTAGCGTGTAAAGCCCCCTTTAAGATGTGTCTCCTATTGTTCGGTAGAGGTCACTGCCAGTGTTCTTGCTTGCTACTGGCCAAATAATACATGTCTTGATTTAAAAAAAATATTGGCCCACAGCTTTCATGTTTTGTGGACCGTAACTCCCTGGAGTTTTAATGCTCTATGGGGAGGGGGCTATTGATGGTAATATATTGCTGTTATGGAAGGCAAAGACTGAAACTTGTGTATTTAAATGTTGTGTAGAAGTTACTGCCAGTGTTCTGGCCTGCTAATGGCCCACTAATGCATGTCTTCATTTTTTTTTTTTTTTTTAAAAAAAACACCGGTCCACAGAATATTTGTTTGTAACTCCCTGCTATTTGAAAGCCCTATGGGGAGGGGGCAATTCCCTATGTGGAAGAGGCAATTGATGGTACTGGACTGTTGTTTTTTAAAGACAGAGACTAGAAAGTAGGTCTCCTAATGTTGTGGAGAGGTTACTGCCAGCGTTGTGGACTGCAAAAAAAAAACAAAAAAACACTGTTTTAATGCCCTATGGGGAGGGAGCAATTCCCAATGGGACAGGAGCAATTGATGTTGTTTTGAAAGGCAGACTCCATAATGTGTCTCCAACTGTTGTAGAGAGGTTACTGCCAGTGTTATTGGAAACAGAGGACTAAACCTACCACTGGCCCAGTAATGCATTTTTTGATTTTTCTTTTTCTTTTAAAAATACTGGCCCACAGTCATGCATGGACTGGAGCGCCCTGGTGTTTCCAAGCCCTATGGTGAGGGGGCAAATAATGTAATTGCACCGCTGTGTCCCTGGAAGAATTTTTGATGTCCAGACTCCAAAATGGGGGTGAAACTTATGTCTGGTGGATAGTGCCAGGAGTGCCCCTGTGCATGCAACAGTGACCAGTATTGGTCTCTTGATCACAGAATCCCCCTCTAAAGGTATTTTCTGTGCCTCACTTTTGGCATCCCATTGAATTCAATGGGGTTCGGAAAGGTTCGATAAAGGTTCGAAGTTCGGATTAATACAGGTCCGCATGCCCACATCATGCTCGGTTTGGCTCATCGAACCAAACCATGGGAGGTTCGCTCATCTCTAGTCTTGGAATAGTGCATCAGGGCTTGCTGCTGCTGTCACAGTCTCAGAATGTGTCAGCACATTGCATATCAACAGTTTAACCGGTAAGCCGAAAGTCCTTTGTAGCATTGAAAGTCGATTAGCTGTGGGATGCGAATGGCGGAAGTGAGCACACACCAACTGTGCCTTCTGCAGCAAGGCATTGTGGCCTAGAAGTTTCTGAACGACCAGGTTCAGGACATGAGCCAAGCAAGGCACATGTGGGTAGTCGCACACCGCCCTCCCTGGCTTCAGGTTCAGTGGAGACAGCCATTGATCAATCTCGACCCGGATAGTGATAGGGATCCACAACTCTGCAGCTGTGTGACTGCATTCTCCAAAGCAGATTAATTTCAGCACTGCCTGATTCTGTTGAGCCCTGCTGAGCTGTAATGAAGGTGGGGGAATTCTTTCTGCACTCTCCGAATGTGTGTTACATTAAGGGAGAGGTTAAGGGTGCAGGCGGAGGCCCTAGAGGAGGGGAGGAAGCAAACAAGGAAGCGGTAGATCAAGAAGTTTGTGCCACAAGCCTCGGGGATTTCAACACTTGGGAAGCAGGAAGCAACAAACTTGTCCGCCTGTTTCTGCACCCACCAAAGTAACTCAGTTACCAGTCAGCAAGATGTAACGCCCTTGGCCATGCTTGCTCGTCCAAGTGTCAGTGGTGAAATGCTCTTTGGGAAAAACAGAGTTATTCAAGGAAAAGGTAATCTTAGCTGTGACATGATGGTGTAGTGAAGGCACAGATTTATTAGAGAAGTAATGGTGACTAGGCAACCGGTACTGGAGGACTGTGTCACGGGGAAGTACGGATGGAACAGAGGCTTCTAGGCTGACCCTATGTCTAGGGAATCTGTGCTGTCCCTCATCCCGATGGTAGACTAGATAGTAGTCAGGGTCGAGCCTCCAACGTAGCTGTTACGTCACCGCCGGAATCTGCTCCAGTGACTTCTGCTCCGATCGCCAGTTGACGCCGTGTTCCTGCCGTGGATGGTGCTGGTGATGGGAGAGGAGTCGATGCAGCGGTGGGCGCAGGCTCCGATCATCCACTGGGCTGGGTTAGCTTGGGATCTGCAGTATCGCTGGCTGATTGTGGGTGGCGTGTGTCTTCCAGCTGAAGTTGCCAGCTTTCAGCTACAGCAAATGGGAAGACACCACACCCTTCTTATTCTCCCTTCCTGTCACATGACCACTGCCAGAGATAGTTCTGATTTTCCTGGCAGATAGTTCTGATTTTCCTGGCTCCTGTTACGTTCTATTCTGTTGGTGATTCCTGTGTGTTGACTTCTGCGTGTTTTCTGACTACCCTCCTGCCTACTGTTTCTGTACCTCGCTGCCCGATCCGGATTTGACCTCTGCTACATTTGCTGACTACATCATTGCCTGCCGATTCTGTCCCTGTTCTGCAATTCCTGGTTTGACCCTGCCTGACTACTACTCTCATCAGACTGCAGCCTTCCACAGTTAGTGATCTCCAGTTCCCATTGTAATTCCAGATCCCTGTAGAGGGGTTAAAGGGTTTCAGGGTTCTGGGGGTCCTGCTTGGTGAGTGGCTTCCCTCTAGCCTCCCCATTACAGCCCATCTGAGTCTGTGGATCCAGGCAGGCGTTACATTATCTCTGGCCCATCTAACAAGGAGAGAAGAAAAAAAAAATGGATTCTCTCCATGCTGTGCTAAATCAGGTGCACACCCTTTCTGGCCTTGTACATGGACTTACACAGCAAGTGCAGGATCTCAGGACTGCTCAGGTTCAAGCACCTACCTCATCGTGTCCAGAGTCCTGTCGACTGCAAGGGTGCAGATCACGTTGTGGAGCCAAACATGGAGTGCCTGGATCAGAGAGGCAATCATTTCGAAGGCAGCAGCACCACCTGACTGGGCCCCAGGATACCCGCTCAGGTGCCCAGGTACTTCTTGCAGACCCTATGAGGTTAATGATATCTGTCTCATTATCTCACCAGGGAAAATCTGTACGGCTGCAGGCCTTTGTTGATTGTGGATCTGCTGCTAATTTTATAGATACTATAGTATCAAAAGAGCTGGGTTTGACTTTGCTAAGGTTGAATGCACCTATTAGAATATCTGCTATCGATAGTACACCTCTCACGCAGGGTGTGGTTACTTTTGTAACTCCAGAGATCTCCATGCTTGTTGGTGCTCTGCATGTAGAATCTGTGTCATTTTTTGTTCTTGAGAATCTGATGTCAACAGTGGTATTGGGTATGCCATGGCTGCGCAACACAACCCAGTCATAGACTGGCACCAGGGTGAGATTGTGCGATGGAGCCCTGAGTGTCAGGAGACGTGTATGTCGTTATCTGTTAACCTGACTAGAGCTGAACCTATCTTCATACCTCATGCATTAAGGGATTTTGCTGATGTCTTTTCTGTATCTGAATCTGAAAAATTACCTCCGCACAGAGATTATGACTGCCCCATTGATTTGGTCCCCAATTCCTGACTCCCCAAGGGTAAAATGTATAATCTTTCTGGTCCGGAGCGTCAGGCCATGAAAGATTATATAGCAGACAGTCTGCAGAAGGGGTTAATCAGACCATCCTGGTCACCAGTCGGTGCTGGATTCTTTTTCGTTGGTAAGAAAGATGGTGGCCTCAGACCTTTTATTGACTACCGTGAACTTAATGCTATTACTGTAAACAATCAGTACCCATACCTCCCAACTTTTAAAGAAGGAAAAGAGGGACAAAGTTTGCGGCGCGCGTAGCGCGCCGCGGCAAATTTTTAGGCCACGCCCCCTAACCACACCCATTTCACAGTCACGCCCATATCCACTCCCCATCCACACCCATTCAGCACAAACACGCAGGCAGCCGGCGGGCCTCCAGCACGGACACGCAGGCAGCCGGCGGGCCTCCAGCACGGACACGCAGGCAGCCGGCGGGCCTCCAGCACGGACACGCAGGCAGCCGGCGGGCCTCCAGCACGGACACGCAGGCAGCCGGCGGGCCTCCAGCACGGACACGCAGGCAGCCGGCGGGCCTCCAGCACGGACACGCAGGCAGCCGGCGGGCCTCCAGCACGGACACGCAGGCAGCCGGCGGGCCTCCAGCACGGACACGCAGGCAGCCGGCGGGCCTCCAGCACGGACACGCAGGCAGCCGGCGGGCCTCCAGCACGGACACGCAGGCAGCCGGCGGGCCTCCAGCACGGACACGCAGGCAGCCGGCGGGCCTCCAGCACGGACACGCAGGCAGCCGGCGGGCCTCCAGCACGGACACGCAGGCAGCCGGCGGGCCTCCAGCACGGACACGCAGGCAGCCGGCGGGCCTCCAGCACGGACACGCAGGCAGCCGGCGGGCCTCCAGCACGGACACGCAGGCAGCCGGCGGGCCTCCAGCACGGACACGCAGGCAGCCACAGTGAGGCGGCCGGTCGCCTTCACAGACAGGCGGCCGGCCGCCTTCACAGACAGGCGGCGGGCCGCCCGCACAGAGAGGCGGCCAGCCGCCCGCAGAGAGAGGCGGCCGGCCGCCCACACAATGAGGCGGCGGGCCGCCCGCACAGACAGGCGGCGGGGGGCGCCCGCACAGACAGGCGGCAGGGGGGCGCCCGCACAGACAGGCGGCAGGGGGGCGCCCGCACAGACAGGCGGCGGGGGGCGCCCGCACAGACAGGCGGCAGGGGGGCGCCCGCACAGACAGGCGGCAGGGGGGCGCCCGCACAGACAGGCGGCAGGGGGGCGCCCGCACAGACAGGCGGCAGGGGGGCGCCCGCACAGACAGGCGGCAGGGGGGCGCCCGCACAGACAGGCGGCAGGGGGGCGCCCGCACAGACAGGCGGCAGGGGGGCGCCCGCACAGACAGGCGGCAGGGGGGCGCCCGCACAGACAGGCGGCAGGGGGGCGCCCGCACAGACAGGCGGCAGGGGGGCGCCCGCACAGACAGGCGGCAGGGGGGCGCCCGCACAGACAGGCGGCGGGGGGCGCCCGCACAGACAGGCGGCGGGGGGCGCCCGCACAGACAGGTGGCGGGCCGACCGCACAGACAGGCGGCCGGCCGACCGCACAGACAGGCTCCGGCCGGGGGTGAGGGGGGAGGGAGGGAAATCAGCGCTGGGGAGATTAGTTTACTGTACCAGCAGCAGCACAGGCAGCGCTCCTCTCTATGCCACGTCTACTAGGATGGTAGGAGGGAAAAGCAGGGAGGCGGAGAGAGAGTGGGTGGGCGGAGCCCGGGAGCCGGCCGTCCCGCCCGTGGCAACGGGACAAACAACGTAAAGCGTGAAAGTCCCGCTGTATCCGGGACGGTTGGGAGGTATGCAGCATGTTAGAATGTGTACATAAGATCCCGCTGGTGGTGGCCGCAGCTTATAGGCCCCAAATCTGGTGACAGGTTCCCTTTAAAGTGAACCTGTCAGGTGCAATATGCACTCAGAGCCAGGAGCAGTTCTGAGTGCATATTGCTAATCCCTGCCTAACCGTCCCTGTATACACTAGCATAGATAAAGAGATCAAGAACAAATATTTTTAAAGATCTTATATCTTATGCTAATGAGCGCGGAGACTAGTCACAAGGGCGTTACTTCACTTGGCTAGTCGGCTCGCATAGCATGTTAGCATGTTATTACGCCCCTGTGTGAGTACTAACACGCTATATGAGCCGACTAGCCAAGTGAAGTAACGCCCTTGGGACTAGTCCCCGCGCTAATTAGCATAAGATATAAGCTCTTTAAAAATACTTTTTCTATAGATGCCTTTATCTATGCTAGTGTATACAGGGACAGTTAGGGAGGGATTAGCAATATACACCCAGAACTGCTCCTGGCTCTGAGTGCAGATTGCACCTGACAGGTTCCCTTTAAAGGGAACCTGTCACCAGAAATTTAGCAAAAAAAATAAAAGATTCCCCTCTGCAGCTCCTGGGATGAATTCTGGAAAGGTTCCTGTTGCTATTGTGCCCCCTTTGAGACCTAAAATAATACTTTATGAAGTCTTACCTTTTTGTATGCAAATCTGTTTTTATGGTCACGGGGGCGGGCTGCCTGGCGTCCGTTATTCCCCCTCCTGCCGTTGTACGCCGTCCCCCATTGCTCATTTCCATACATGAGGACGCCTTCCTCATGTAACTGTCCTCCTGAAGTTTTGTGCATGCCCAGTGCCACTCTCGCGGGAGTAAGCACTGTGCAAAGTGTGAACGCTTTTGAGGTGATTGCGCAGGCGCGAGATTATGGGCGGCGCTGTGATTGTCATCAGCAGCGTCATCCAAGTACCCGCCCATAATCTCGTGCCCGCGCTTCTCACTCTGCCTCCACCGTTATGCGCAAGCACTGGCCATATGAACCACGTTACCTATTACCATGGGCGCGAGATTATGGGCGGCGCTGTGATTGTCATCAGCAAAGTCATCCAAGTACCCGCCCATAATCTCGTGCAAGCAGTAATAGGTAACATGGTTCATATGGCCAGCACTTGCGCATAACGGTGGAGTCAGAGGGAAAAGTGCGGGCACGAGATTATGGGCGGGTACTTGGTTAACGCTGCTGATGACAATCACAGCGCTGCCCATAATCTCGTGCCTGCGCAATCACCTGAAAAAGCGTTCACATGCGCAAAACTTCGGGAGGACAGTTACATGAGGAAGGCGTCCTTGTGTATGTAAATGAGCAATGGGGGACTGCGTAAAGCGGCAGGAGGGGGAATAACGGACGCCAGACAGCCCGCCCCCGTGACCATAAAAACACATTTGCATACAAAAAGGTAAGACTTCATAAAGTATTTTTGTAGGTCTCAAAGGGGGCACAATAACAACAGGAACCTTTCTAGAAGCAGCCCAGGAGCTGCAGAGGGGAATCTTTTACTTGTATTGTGAAATTTCTGCTGACAGTTTCCCTTTAACTGGTAGAGGAGCCAGGATAAAGCAGAGCTGAAGCTGTTGGGAAGCTAGGACCCAGCAGCTCTGCTCCACAGGCAGGAGACCACTGATCGGTAATAGAAGCCTGCAGATGCCACTCTGCATAGGTTATTGTCACTGCTATCTGCAGGAGATAAGTGCTGATTGCACGGTCTCCTCAGCTTCCTGACTCCCCGCGTGTCTGCAGCAGTGAGAAGCCGCACACGGGGAATCAGAGAACAGCTGCAGACAAACGCAGGCTCCGGGACTGGGGGGGGTCGGCTCTGGTGCAGGGGGGGGGGGGGCTCTGCTGCAGGGGGGGGTCGCTCTGCTGCAGGGGGGTCGCTCTGCTGCAGGGGGTGATTCATACCTCAGCAGCAGTCACAGGAGTAGGTGCGCGCTCGGCTCTGTAATGAATAGTAGAAGGGAGAAACAGCGAGGCGGGGCTACAGTGGGTGGGTGGAGCCGGGACAAACAGCCTCACGGGCGGGACCCGGGATCAAAGGCTCAGAAGAGGGACTGTCCCGCTGTATCCGGGACGGTTGGGAGGTATGTCAGTACCCTCTGCCACTCATCCCCGATCTATTTAACCAGCTCATAGGAGCCCGATGGTTCACCAAGCTGGATCTCAGGGGAGCATATAACCTAATCCGCATCAGAGAAGGAGATGAGTGGAAAACAGCGTTTAATACTCCAGAGGGACACTATGAGTAGTAATGCCTTTTGGATTAAGTAATGCGCCGGCTGTTTTTCAGAACTTTGTTAATGACATTTTCAGAGATATTTGTGGTCAATATGTGGTGGTCTATCTGGATGACATCCTGATTTATTCTCCTGATGCTACGTCACATGTCCAACATGTCCGCACTGTACGCCAGAGACTCAGGGAGAACTCCCTATTTGCTAAATATGAGAAATGTATTTTTTTTGAGGCAGAGGTTAATTTCCTGGGTTATATATTGTCTGTAGAAGGCTTCCGCATGGATCCCTCTAAGCTTCAACCGATTAAGGAGTGGGTACAACCCAAGTCTCTGAAAGCCTTGCAGCGTTTCCTTGGGTTTGCTAATTATTACCGCAAATTTAATAGAGATTTTTCCAAAATTGCCAAACCCCTCACATATTTGACTAAAAAGGGGGCTGATGTGGTTAATTGGAAGCCAGAGGCGATTCATGCCTTTTCAAAATTAAAAGAATGTTTCTCCTCAGACCCGATTCTGGTTCAGTCTGACCTTATGCGTCCGTTTATTGTGGAAGTCGATGCATCCGAGGTTGGAGTGGGAGTGGTGCTATTACAAGGTACTCCGTCTCTCACTCAGCTTCGTCCTTGTGCCTTCTTTTCCCGCAAGTTTTCTCACACAGAGAGAAATTATGACATTGGTAATCGTGAGCTGTTGGACATTAAATGGGCCTTCGAGGAATGGCGCCACTTCCTCGACGGTGCCAAACATAAAGTCACAGTCATCACAGACCATAAGAACCTCACTTACCTGGAATCTGCTAAGAGTCTCAATCCTAGGCAAGCTAGGTGGGCATTGTTCTTCTCCAGATTTGATTTTATGGTAACATTCCGGCCCGGTACCAAGAACACAAAAGCTGATGCACTTTCCCGTAGCTTCTGTCCCTCTCAGTCTGAAAACTCTGAACCAGTGCATATTTTAGCTAAAGGCATTATTACGTCATCTGTTTCCTTACATTTGATAGAAGAGGACCATAATACCCAAGACCAAGCTCCTGACACCACTCCTGTCCATAAACTGTTTGTCGCCCCCTCACTTCGCCTATGGGTACTCCAGGAATCCCACAATTCTGTGCTGGCAGATCACCCTGGTATCGGCAACACCCTCCGATTAGTAACCAGGAATTTTTGGTGGCCAACCGTAGCGAAAGATTGTAAGGAATATGTACTGGCTTGTGAAACTTGTGAGCGAGCCAAGGCACCCGTACCCGCCATGCCGGATTTCTCCAGTCTCTACCTACCCCAGTAAGCCCTTGGACACATCTCTCCTTGGACTTCATCACTGACCTTCCACCCTCAGAAGGGAAGACCTGTATCTGGGTAGTAGTGGATAGATTCAGCAAACAGAGTCATTTTGTTCCTCTGTCCGGATTACCCAATTCTGAAACTCTTAGCAAGTTGTTTATTAGGCATATTGTGCGGGTACACGGGGTTCTGGAAAATATTGTTTCTGACCGAGGTACACAGTTCGTCTCGAACTTCTGGAGGGCATTTTGTAAAAAGATCAATATAGAGCTATCTTTTTCATCTGCCTACCACCCAGAGACCAATGGTCAGACCGAACGTACCAATCAAACCCTTGAACAATATCTTCAGTGTTATGTGTCTGACCGTCAGTCTGACTGGGTAGAATATCTGCCGCTAGCTGAGTTCGCTATCAATAATCAATATCAGGAATCCATCAAGACTACCCCCTTTTTCTGCAATTTAGGGTTGCATCCACGTTTTGGTTCTTTTTCTTCCGCTGTGGTGGATACTCCTGAGGCTGAATCAACTGTGGACAAATTGAAGGCACAGCTGCAGGCAGCGTACTCACCAGGGTCCGGACACATGGCACGCATGGATGCTGCGCAACCATGTCAGCCGCTGGCACTGCTCATTTTAAACGGCAAAGCATTGCCGCTCTGGCGTGTGACGTCCATGCGTGCCATGTGTCCGGACCCTGGTGAGTACGCTGCCTGCAGCTGTGCCATGTGGCATAATGCTTGCTTGACTTTAATGGTGACTTGGTTATATTCATTGTTTATACAGTGGCTGATATGCCGGTCCTTTGATGGACACCTGTCATCTCTTGGACTTATTTCACACTCTCCTGAGGATATGATGAAACACGTTGAGAGAGAAATCCTTTCATGTCTGTATACTGGAACCTATTTTGGTGGATCCTTTTGAATACCTGGTTTAGCCAGGGGATCTGTTTTTGTGGTTTCAATCTGACATCTGATGATGACTGAGGAACACTTATACACAGTATTTTGAAGACTGGTGAGATTGTTCCCTTTTATTCTATTCCCTATCCAGCAATTTTATATTGAGGATTGTTTGCTGCTGTTAATATTGACTGTCTCTCTGTGAAAGATTTTTCCTACCAATTAGTCTATGTAGGATAACACGGATAGTGACGTCTTTTAAGGCGCTAATTGCGCATTTATGTCTGTTGGTCTTTTTTAACCTAACCCCATTAAAAGTTATATTTTAGGCGTTTGTTTTTGCTGGGCTACCTAGCTACAATTACTTATTATTATCTGTGTATCCCCTATCCAGAGGCTTTTTTAGAACCTGAAGAAGCAAAGGTTGGTCAAGCCTCCTCTGCTAATAAGAGACGTTCCAAGGGCCCTAGCCTTGGAGTTGGGGACAAGGTATGGTTATCCACACGGAATATTAAACTCAAGGTCCCTTCTGCTAAGCTGGGTCCGAGATTTATTGGACCTTACGAGATAATCGAGGTAATTAATCCCACAGCTTTCTGCCTGCAACTCCCCCCATCCTTTAAGATATCGAATGTATTCCATAAGTCCCTCCTCAAGTTATATCGTGTCCCCATTCACCCAGTCAGTGACCCTCCTCCTCCTGTTTTGGTTGAAGGTAACTTGGAGTATGAGGTACAGAGAATACTTGATTCCCGTATTGTCAGAGGGGCAGTACAGTATTTGGTGCACTGGAGGGGTTACGGCCCTGAGGAGAGGTCATGGGTCCCTGTGAGCGATATTCATGCTAAGGGTCTGGTCCGGCGGTTTCACCTCCAATTTCCTGGGAAGCCGGGTTTTGAGGGTCTGGAGGCCCCTCGTGGAGGAGGGGGTACTGTTACGTCACCGCTGGAGTCTGCTCCAGCGACTTCTGCTCCGATCGCCATGCGACGCCGTGTTCCTGCCGTGGATGGTGCTGGTGATGGGAGAGGAGTCGATGCCAGCGGTGGGCGCAGGCTCCAATCATCCACTGGGCTGGGTTAGCTTGGGATCTGCAGTACCGCTGGCTGACTGTGGGTGGCATGTGTCTTCCAGCTGAAGTTGCCAGCGTTCAGCTACAGCAAATGGGAAGACACCACACCCTTCTTATTCCCCCTCCTGTCACATGACCACTGCCAGAGATAGTTCTGATTTTCCTGGCTCCTGTTACGTCCTATTCTGTTCGTCATTCCTGTGTGTTGACTTCTGCGTGTTTTCTGACTACCCTCCTGCCTACTGTTTCTGTACCTCGCTGCCCGATCCGGATTTGACCTCTGCTACATTTGCTGACTACGTCATTGCCTGCCGATTCTGTCCCTGTTCCACAATTCCTGGTTTGACATTGCCTGACTACTACTCTCATCGGACTGCAGCCTTTCACAGGTAGTGATCTCCAGTTCCCTGTGTAATTCCAAATCCCTGTAGAGGGGTTAAAGGGTTTCAGGGTTCTGGGGGTCCTGCTTGGTGAGTGGCTTCCCTCTAGCCTCCCCATTACAGCCCATCTGAGTCTGTCGGTCCAGGCAGGCATTACAGTAGCCCTGTCTTCTGTTATGGCCCTGATGACTATGCTCCCACCTCACCCACCACCCAGGGGAACAGACTAGAACAGAGACCCCCATAAACACGACACTAAACAATATACCAAAAACGGGGGCAAAACACATACCGACACCAACAAACATCTAAACAACTATAGGAAAAAATACAGAGAAGGATTGTGTGGCGCCCCTGACCTGGTCAGGCACCACAGAGTATTGCACCCATGCGGGAGCAATGCTTCCAGGTAATCTCCAAAGGCCAGGATGAGGTGCACACACGAACATATAGTGATCAGGCTTCCCACATCACCAGAGGGGACCCTTGGGTAGCCAGAAGGAGTTAACTTTCAATTCCCAGCTGGGGGTGTGTTCAGGGGCTGGTTGCTAGGAAGCAGGGCAGAGAGAGAGGAAGTGAGAGAGTCGAGAGGAAGAAGTTGAAGTGTATGGAGGGGGGAGCAGAGAAGCTCCCGTGCAGACAGGTCCTGAGGAGTGCTGTAGCTGAAAGCGGAGGAGAACGGAGTACTGTGGGTCGGCCTGAAGAGCATCCAGAGAAAGAGGGGTGGCTGAGTACGGAGATCCCAGTATCCGAGCACACAAGGGGAACTAGGTCCCCAGAACAGGCAGCAGATCATCCAGAGCTGCTTAACCTACAGGTGGAGGGGGTACTTCATGCCCTCACCACGACTACACAGAGCTTGAGCCAAGCAGCACACCAGGCCCATAAGGGGACAGGGCCAGAAGCCATCCCACCAAGGCCACGCTGCCGGCAGACGAGCCAGAGAGAGGGGAGCAGGGTGGTAACAGCTTCCCTGGAGGGGTCCTACTACGCTTCAAGCAAAGGATCCTCCTAAAACAGAAAGAGTGCAAGGAAGGCGAGTGGACAGCTACCCTCAGAACGGCCTCCTGGAATTCCTGGTTCCACCTGGTTATCACAGTGTCGCCCGGGCATCTCACCGTGACCTCCAAACAGTGAGTAAACATGTTAAAAGACTTCTTGGACTGTGTTTGAGTCATTCTGCGACTTGTGGTACTACAAACCCACACCGGGCCCTGGGGCTTGCCTCACTCTCAGGAGGCTACTATATCCGACTGCACCCACCATCAGCCCCAGGCGTCCCCTAACCTGCAGTGGCGGTCCCCACTGACCGCAATACTGAGAGTGGCGTCACGATTAAAACTGAAGATTCCCTACCTGTGACCAGCACCAGCTACGTGGAGTCCCTGAAGGTATGCACCGATACAACACCTGTGGGGCTTCACATCATCTGGCGTCACGAACAGGATAAGGACTAGACCTGTTCAGACAGGTGACCGTGTGCCTCAGAGGTCCGACCGCAAAAATTGAACCGCCGCCATATTGCCATCTTCAAAAGCGCGCGCTGCAGCCCGCGCGAGGGAGAAGAGCACCGCCCACGAAGAGGTGTGGCCGCCCCAGAATCCCCACAATTCAGAGAGCGTTCTGACCCAGGAAGTGGAAAGGGAGCGCGCGGATTTTCTGAAGAAAAATGGACGCTGCAGGAGGTAATGCCCCTGGTCAGGGCGACGCAGCCCAAGCGATGCCAGCCCCTGTCGCGCTGGACGCCGCAGCGCCTGGTGCCGGTGCCGCGGTCGCAGCTGCGCCGGCCGAGGTCGCCCCCATAATGCCAGTGTCCTTGTTGTATGCCCCAGGGGCGCAATGGCTGCCTCAATACGCCGGTAAAATAGACACGCTGACCGGGTTTAAGAAAAAGATCAACACCCTGCTAGACATGCACGCGATGACTGGTAAACAGAGGGCCGCTGTGGTGCTGGGACAATTGACTGGAGCAGCAGAATTGGAAGCTGAGTCCTGGGCCAATGATGACCGAAGCTCTGTTGAGACCATCTTTGCCAAACTAGCAGCTGCTTTTGAACACCGCACGGAGGGAGAGCTGAGAACGGACTTCTATCACTGCCGTCAGAAGCCCCAAGATAGTATAAGAGACTATGCCCTCAGGCTGCAGGCTGCACTACGGGCTCTCAAGCTGGTGGACCCTGTCAGTGATCAGGAAGGAAACCGGATGATGAAGGAACAATTCTTGCGGGGCCTGCGCTCTCCTGAGGATGGGAAGCAGATGAAGCTGTGGTCCCTGGAACACCCCGACGTGGACTTTGCCATTCTGAAAGACCGGGCAGTGAAAGCACTCCAACCCCCTGTGGACACAGACCCTGCCAGTTCCACGGCTGCAGGAGCGGAATCCTCCACGCAGGCCCTGATGACTGCAAAAGGACTCAACGCGCCAGCAGAGACCATAAGTACGCTATCCTCCCAAGTGCAGCAGCTCACTAAGGACGTCGCACAAATCCTGAAAGCAATGCAGTTGCCCTCAGAGACCAAAGTCCCTCATCAGATCCTGCTAGCCGACAACCCAGAGGACGTCCCTTGGATGCGGAGGAGAAGGGGTCCCCCAACTCGAGGCAGGAGCAGTGATCGCTATGACTCAGCTGGACAACCCATCTGTCGTCGTTGCCAGAAGGCAGGTCACTATGCAAGGGCCTGTCCTTTAAACGAGTCAAACCTGGGGCCGAGGGCCAGTCCTCAGGATTAAGAAGATCAGGCCCAAGTCGCTGCTGTGATCAGTACGTGGGTGGACGTCCTGTCCTGTCCATCGTCTTGGACGGGATCCCTACCCCGGCATTATTGGACACCGGCTCTCAGGTCACCACGATCCCGCATGTCCTGTATCGGAGGTTTTGGTCGGACGGCGATCTCCGACCACCGGACCCCTCCCTCACCATCTATGCTGCCAACGGACAACCTATAGACCAGATCGGGGTCAAAGAGGTAACCATAAAGGTGGGAAGGCAGGAAATGAAGGGACAAGGACTGATTGTTGTGGACACTGATGTTAGAGAAAGGAACCCGCAAATGATTTTAGGCACTAATGTCATAGAAAATTGCCTAGGGGAAGTGTTGTTGTTGCTTCACCAGATTGTTGAAGGTGCTGACGGCAGGTCGCAAAGAGCCTTGCAAAAGGAGATCCGAATCATTCTGAGGAAGCAACAGGTAAAACAGACTGGCGGTGAGATTGGTAGTGTACGGGTGATGGATGCTAACCCCATTGTGATACCCCCACGGAGTGAAATGATGATGTGGTGTAGAGCAGCGGTAGGTCTCAGAGGACAAGATTACCAGGCTGTACTAGAGCCCACTCATTCAGACCACTGGCCCACGATTCTGACAGCCAGGGGGGTAGTTGATGTACACAAGGGACGAGTGCCTGTACGAGTGTTGAACTGTGGGGAGGAGGAAGCCAGACTACCAAGGTACGCTACCATAGCCAAACTGTTTACATGCTCAGATGACGCCATAACACCTGTAGGTCCCCTGACACAAGCTGACTCAAAAGAGGGCAAGACCTCCCAAAAGCAGTTAGAGGACTGGTGCCAGAAACTACACGTGGGGACTGACTCTACACCCGACTACCATAAACATGGGGTTTACAGGGTCGTGCAGGAATACGAGCAGGTCTTTAGTAAGAACCCACTAGACTTTGGTAGGATCAAAGGGGTGCAACATCACATACCCACAGGCAGTCATCCTCCCATTAAGGAAAGACATAGGCCTATTCCACCAGCCCATTACCAGCGCACGAAGGACATGCTGAAGGACATGAAGGAGGCAGGAGTCATAAGGGACAGTTGCAGCCCCTGGGCAGCTCCCCTGGTCCTGGTAAGAAAGAAGGATGGCACGATGAGGATGTGTGTGGATTACAGACGGATAAATCAGATAACACACAAGGATGCCTACCCTTTGCCAAGGATAGAGGAATCCCTCGCTGCCTTGAAAGCCTCTAACTACTTTTCTACCCTAGATCTTACTAGTGGCTACTGGCAAGTATCTGTAGCAGAAGAAGATCGGGAGAAGACGGCCTTCACCACCCCAATGGGCCTCTGTGAGTTCAACAGCATGCCATTTGGACTCTGCAATGCCCCCGGGACCTTCCAGAGGCTTATGGAATGCTGCCTAGGGCACCTCAACTTTGAAACCGTCCTGCTCTACCTGGATGATGTCATCGTGTACTCCAAGACCTATGAGGACCACCTGAAACACCTGGCTGAAGTCTTTGAAGCACTATCCCGATATGGAATGAAGCTGAAACCATCCAAGTGCCATCTACTGAAGCCAAGGGTCCAGTACCTAGGTCACGTGGTCAGTGCAGAAGGAGTAGCACCGGACCCAGAGAAGGTCACAGTCATCCAGGAATGGCCCACACCTACTACCGTCCGGGAGGTACGTCAGTTCCTTGGCTTGGTAGGCTACTACAGAAGGTTCATCAAGGGCTACACGAAAATGGCAGCGCCTTTGCAAGAGCTCCTGGTAGGCCACCCAAAGAAGAAAGGAAAGATCACCGGCCCGCCATTTCACTGGGGAGAAGCAGAAGAACACTCCTTCAGACAAATGAAAGGGGCCTTGACGGGTGAAGAGATCCTAGCCTATCCTGACTACGGTCTGCCATTTGTACTGTACACAGATGCCAGTAATGTGGGACTAGGAGCAGTGCTTTCACAGGTGCAGGGAGGCAAAGAGCGTGTGATTGCTTACGCCAGCAGGAAGCTCAGGCCTACCGAAAGAAACCCAGAGAATTATAGCTCATTCAAGCTAGAGTTCCTGGCCATGGTATGGGCTATCACAGAGCGGTTCAAGCACTACCTGGCAGCCACCAAATTCACTGTCTTCACGGACAACAACCCCCTGACCCACTTGGATACTGCTAAATTGGGTGCCATGGAGCAGCGTTGGGTAGCCCGACTGGCGAATTATGACTTTACTGTCAAGTATCGAGCTGGCCGCAAGAACGGCAACGCAGATGCTCTGTCCAGGATGCCTCACCTAGCAGACGAGGGTGAAGATGAAGATGATCTTGAAGAGATTGAGCTGCCAGCGTTCCATCGCCATGGAGCAAAACAGTGTCGGCAGTCGCGTGCCAACCGCCAAGAGGTGACCCTGAACCCACTACCTCACTACAACTGGAAGGAGACCCAGGAAAATGATCCAGCGGTAGGCTTGGTAAAGAAACTGATCAGCCAGCCTGGCGCCAGCCTTGACAAAGGAGCCCCACCTGAGGCACAGTACCTATGGAAGGAGAGGGGTCGATTATTCATCTATCAAGACAAACTTTACAGGAGCATCATTGACCCGAGGACGCATGAGAAGGTGTGGCAAGTGATTGTACCACAGAAGGATACGAGGATGGTGCTAGAAGCCTATCACAATGGTGCAGGCCACTTTGGTTGGAAGAAACTGGAGGCCCTACTTAAAGTAAGATTCTACTGGGTGGGCATGAGATCTGCCCTAGAGAAGTGGTGTCGAAACTGCGGGCCTTGCAATCTTAGAAGAAAAGACCAGCACCGCCAGAGAGCACCACTCCAGCCCATCCAAACTAAACGGCCCCTGGAGATCGTGGCCCTGGACCATGTAAAGTTGGCACCTAGCAGACAAGGCTACAACTACGCTCTCACTATGGTTGACCACTACTCCAGATTCCTGGTGGTAGTACCAGTCAAGGACTTGACAGGTCAAACCGCAGCCAAAGCTTTCCAGACACACTTCTGTCGACCACATGGCTATCCAGATCAAGTGCTCACTGACCAAGGACCAGCCTTTGAAGCTGAAGTGTTTAAGGAGTTTTGTAACCTATACGGCTGCCAGAAGATCCGTACTACGCCTTACCATCCTCAGACCAATGGCATGTGTGAGAAGATGAACCACATCATTCTCGATCTTCTGAAGACGCTCCCACTAGAAGAACGAAGTCAGTGGCCAGAAAAACTGCCCGATCTAGTGGACATGTATAACAACATCCCTGTGAGTTCCACGAACTGCACACCGGCATACCTGATGAGGGCCAGACCAGGGAGATTGCCAGTAGATCTGGAAATGGGAGTTGAGACCCCTGAAGACCATCTACAAGGTGCTGATTGGGATTCCAACCGCCAAGCCCAATACAAGAAAGTACAAGAGTGTGTGGAGCGAAGCCTGACTCAGCAGCGTGAGAAACAAGAAAAGGCCTATAATCGAAAAGCACCTGCTGTTCCTTTGATGCCAGGAGACATAGTTCTCAAAGGAAAGAGAAGGCGTCATAAACTTGACAATCATTGGGAAGAAGAACCCTACACCGTATTACCATCAACGCTTAGCAATGAAAAGACATGCCTTATCAGCAAAGATGGAGGAAAAAC
Source organism: Anomaloglossus baeobatrachus (assembly GCF_048569485.1). Classification (NCBI taxonomy): domain Eukaryota; kingdom Metazoa; phylum Chordata; class Amphibia; order Anura; family Aromobatidae; genus Anomaloglossus; species Anomaloglossus baeobatrachus. The sequence continues at coordinate 246,395,858 of NC_134355.1, forward strand.
AACAGCTGTCGTTTCTAGAGATCGCTTAAAGAAATGTCCTGAACAACTAAGAATCCCTGAAGAAATTCCCAACCTTTTGCCAGTTCAAGGACCAAAAGAAAGGATGAGCCATACTGCGCTTGGAGATTTTCCAGCAAGTTGGCCTCAATACAATGGAGCCGTTGTTATTCCAGTCATTACATTCACTCAATCTAGAGAAGTAAGAGACCCAGAAGAGCCTGTTCAGAACCTAGAAGTGCCAAATGTAGCTGAAGCAGAAAACCACGCATTGGTATCAATACCCAGTACACCCATTATTCACATTGAGACACATACATCGGGTGGGAGGACACAACCTCAGACAGATGACAGTATAGTACTGCGTAGATCAACCCGCAGCAACTTTGGTCAGCTCCCATTACGCTATAGAGAAAGTACAGTTTAGTTCAAAGTGACTGTATGAAATGTAATGTTTAACCTGTTTACAGTTAAGTAACGTTTAAGCGAAATGTGCCCACAAGGACTATTGTGAGACCTCCTTAAAATGGTAGACCACTGGTTATGAACTGGCTTTAACCACAAACTTTTGCATTGTACAAAGTTGCCTTCTTGGTATCAACCCCAGAGTCTGCCTGTTGAGGGGCATGGCTCTGCACCAACAAGGGGGCACGCCTGTTTATGGGGCCTGCCCTCCAACACTCGGAAGCGGGTACGCCTGTTTATGGGGCCTACCTTACACCACTCTCCTCAGGAGAGGAAGATTGGAGGAAAGGTCTGGGGAATGTGATGACCCAGACCTGGTCACCAAAAGGACCGGCGACCTACCTCCTGGAGGTTTTTGGGTGGGTTTCGGACATGTGGGTGGTTGGTGGTGGAATGGTACCTGGCATGTTTGAATGTAAATAATTGCCCCTGTGTGGGAAAAGTTTGTAATTACCTTTTTTCTTTCTCTTGTCTTTGCAGCCCGAGGACGTGCTGATGATAACTAAGGGGGAATGTGGCGCCCCTGACCTGGTCAGGCACCACAGAGTATTGCACCCATGCGGGAGCAATGCTTCCAGGTAATCTCCAAAGGCCAGGATGAGGTGCACACACGAACATATAGTGATCAGGCTTCCCACATCACCAGAGGGGACCCTTGGGTAGCCAGAAGGAGTTAACTTTCAATTCCCAGCTGGGGGTGTGTTCAGGGGCTGGTTGCTAGGAAGCAGGGCAGAGAGAGAGGAAGTGAGAGAGTCGAGAGGAAGAAGTTGAAGTGTATGGAGGGGGGAGCAGAGAAGCTCCCGTGCAGACAGGTCCTGAGGAGTGCTGTAGCTGAAAGCGGAGGAGAACGGAGTACTGTGGGTCGGCCTGAAGAGCATCCAGAGAAAGAGGGGTGGCTGAGTACGGAGATCCCAGTATCCGAGCACACAAGGGGAACTAGGTCCCCAGAACAGGCAGCAGATCATCCAGAGCTGCTTAACCTACAGGTGGAGGGGGTACTTCATGCCCTCACCACGACTACACAGAGCTTGAGCCAAGCAGCACACCAGGCCCATAAGGGGACAGGGCCAGAAGCCATCCCACCAAGGCCACGCTGCCGGCAGACGAGCCAGAGAGAGGGGAGCAGGGTGGTAACAGCTTCCCTGGAGGGGTCCTACTACGCTTCAAGCAAAGGATCCTCCTAAAACAGAAAGAGTGCAAGGAAGGCGAGTGGACAGCTACCCTCAGAACGGCCTCCTGGAATTCCTGGTTCCACCTGGTTATCACAGTGTCGCCCGGGCATCTCACCGTGACCTCCAAACAGTGAGTAAACATGTTAAAAGACTTCTTGGACTGTGTTTGAGTCATTCTGCGACTTGTGGTACTACAAACCCACACCGGGCCCTGGGGCTTGCCTCACTCTCAGGAGGCTACTATATCCGACTGCACCCACCATCAGCCCCAGGCGTCCCCTAACCTGCAGTGGCGGTCCCCACTGACCGCAATACTGAGAGTGGCGTCACGATTAAAACTGAAGATTCCCTACCTGTGACCAGCACCAGCTACGTGGAGTCCCTGAAGGTATGCACCGATACAACACCTGTGGGGCTTCACAATTGGAACTAACAGGCAGAGAGGGTAAGTGACTACACGTAGGATAATTTAAAATAACCCAGGGAAAAAACAGCAGCAGCAAGGAACATGTACGTCCACCTCCGGTCCATGCAAAAGAATGAGGAAAAAAATAGTGTCACCCCCTGCCTCCAGGGGTTTTTTATACAGGCTGGAAATCAGTGGAAGCAGCTGAACTGCATAAGGAAGTCTGCTGCACAGCAACATAAACTGCATTAACCTCACAAGTGCCAAAAGGAAAAAAAGATTTAATAATAGACACAGCAAGCAAAACAACATTTGTACTGAGCCCATCACATGGCACTGAATGGGATAGTGTGCCGCCCCCGTGCCAGCAGCCGGGCTGCTCGGATCTGGATCCGCGGTGGTTCGAGCGGTCTCCGGACCCGGGGTTCGTGCGGCCACTCAAATGAAGGGGGTATTTACAGGGGATTGTGTTAGAGTTCGTGACGCCACCTGTGGTATGTGGTAATTAGGAGTACTACCGTTGCAGTTGGGAGTACCCGGCGATGATGGAGTGGGGCAGCCAGGTGTTAGAGCCCTCCACGGGTATGGGGAATAGCCCGGGACTCGGTGATGGTGAGGGGCAGTGCCGTTGGTTGTGAAGGGGTCACTTGCGTACTCACTCAGTCCATTAGACTGACACCGACAACTGGATAAACCAAAGTTCTGGATACCGCTGACGCTGAGGGGAGCTAGTTTGGGTCCCGTCTCCAACGGTGCTGCCTGGTAATCCGTGACCTGCCTCCTGGCACTAAGTTTACTTCTCTGTTGGTCCCGGTAGTATGGAACTTGCCGGGTCCCGCTCCCCACTATGGCTAAGTGTGGGAGCTTGCTCTCAGGGTTCACACTTGCCATTTTCTGGACCGTTTGAGTGGAAAGTCCTATCCCCCTTGTTTCGCTAGTACCCCGATTTTGGAGCGGGTGGAGAGCGGATCTTGAAGGCTCCGTTCTCGTCGGGTAAATTGTCAGGTTGCCTGAAGCTACTCCCTGACCTAGGGTTCACGTACCCCTTTGTGCAATGGTCCCAGTCCGATGATGGTGCAAGGTCGCCGGCTGTCCTCCTCGACAGTTCTGTGCCCCTTGCTACGATCCTCTGCGACTGGGGGTCCAGCTCCTCTAGGCCCAGACCACCATCTGCCGCCTAGATAACTTCCTAGGAGCCCTGCTCCTGACCTCCTCTCTCCTTCACGTCAAAAACTACTCTCTCTCTCCTCCTGATACTCCTGACCTCCCCTAACCAACCCCCCAAGTGGGTGACCCTATTCCACTCAGGCTGTCCACTTGTGTGTCTGGTGGGTGGGGTGCAGAGTGTACCTAGGATTTTGATTAGCTGATGTAGGCAACACCATGTAGTTGGGGACCCATAACCAAGAAGGAGGTGGATATTGCACGGAAGGGCAGATTGTGCAATACCCTGTGATGACCTGATAGTCCAGGGGCATCACAATAGCATGAAATTAACTTCTCTTTAATGAGTGGCATCAGGACTCTCAAGGTAACTACTAAAATAACAACAAGTTCACCAAGAATGTTAACTTTGATGCGGTCTGTTGTGGATCGATATATTTCTATGTTTAGATGTTATGCACGATTTATGGGACAACCTTCTTCTGACTTGATTAGTTATATTATAATCTTATGATTTGCCCGATAATAGGGTTTTCTATTTTGCCTGGCCCCTGTACGCGTGGTTGCCGTGGTGTTCCGACGCTCGCCCAGCATGCTGTATCTCTACGGTTCCTCCTTGCTTGGGTCACATGTTGTACCTGGGCGGGATGACCTGTGATGCGGCTGCTGGTCTTGTGTCGGGGAGTCACCATGACGACTCGTGCGTCATGATGGGTGCCGCACGGCGATTGGAGGTGGGCGATATTTAAACCTCCTGTTTGGGCCATTAAGACACGCCCCTTGACGAAGTTTACCGAAACACGTGCCGGGTGTTGTACGCTCTCTACAGGTAAAATTGCTCAGTGCTTTCTGTGCTCTAATTGTTTGACTGGCGATATTTTTTGTATGGATCCTCCTTTAACCACGTTGTTTGGATGCACCAGTCATTTTTTCATATGATGTAACGCTAGTGATCCATGGTATTTTGCACGTATTTAAGTGTACCTGGATGCATTAAATGACTGATTTATTCATATACATGTGGTTTTAGTGACACCTTGTGGGTTCAGCTGGTAATTACTGGCTTGATAATTATCCTTGCTTCCCAAATGTTATATTATTTTAAAGGCTTTTTTATCCTTATTTAATATCTTCTTGTATGAATCCTCCTCTAGCCATCTTATTTGGATGCTTCAGTCATTTTTCATAAGACTATATTGATAATGCTCCAAGGTCATTTGCACATATTTAGGTGTACCTGGATGCATTAAATGACTGGTTTATCCATACATACTATTTGGAGTGAGCCCTTGTGAATTAGCGGGTATTTTGCCGGCTTGTTAGCTATCTTCTTTGTAAATGTATGTCATTTTGGAGGCTAATTGTATTATCCTCATTTAATGTCTGCTAATTTCTTGTCCAGTTGTAGCACTTGAAACTGCTGATACATGTGATATTCGTTATGTACAGATTTTATGATGTGACCCTGCCTTGAGTATAACTACTAAAAGCATACAATGTTGTTCCCACCATTACCTGCACTAATGATTATGGCTATTTTGTATTTATATCTAATAAAATTAATTCAATCTAATTAGGTGCTTGGGCTTTTATGATCGCTTCTTCCTCTCCTTGTCTTCTCCTATGTTTATGCAATTTGCCCCTACACTTAGTCCTTATCTGATTATATGAATTGGTGGTTATTCTACCTATATTATGTATATCAGTTCACTGTTTCTTACCTTTCTAGAGTAGATGAGGGTAGAGCTGGTCATACAGCGGTCTAGTGGACTGAAGGTTAGTCAAGTTATTTGCTTGTCAGAAAAGGTTGGTCTTCAGGTCCATTTTGAAGGTTTCCACGGTAGGTAAAGGAGGGTGGCAGTGGAATTGGGTTGAAGGAGCAGTTATCTGACAAGAGAAAACCAACTATTCTACCATGCTTGCTTCTGGGCAGGGGAGGTCAAAAAGATGTAAACCACCATAAGAGAGTGCAGTGGGAAAGGCTGTATCAGAAGATGTGAGCCAGGTTTCATTGATGGCAAGGAAGGAAAGTTTGTTAGTGATGAAAAGATCATGGATGTATGAATGTTTGTTGGAGACAGAGCGAGCGTTCCACAGAGCTCCTGATAGGACTGGGGAAAAGGGGGCTGGGTGTATGGTTATGATGTTAGAAAGGTTGCAGAAAGTCATGGTGTATCGTAGATGAGGGCTACCAATGACTGTAGGCATATGGTGAGGCGGGCTGTCAGATCAAGAGATATGACCAGCAGTAAGGAGAAGCATTGACAGTGTTAGAAGATCTTAGCAGGAGAGGTCATGAGGTGGATATATGTGTGTCTTGAGACAGAAGATTTTATGTTGAGCAACAGAACTGAAAAGAAAGTGAAATGGATGAATCAATCAAGCAGTGTTTAAATTAGAATGCATTGGAGAATGCAGTCAACCAGCTGCAGAGTTATGGACAGCTATTCAGGCTGAGTTTCAGCAATGGCTGTCTCCATTGAACCTGGGGTCAGGGAAGGCAGAGCTGTGTCACTTATGTGCCTTGCATAGCTCACATCCTCAACCTTGTTGTACAGTAATTTCTAGGCCACTATCTTAGCCTGGATGCACTGCTGCAAAAGGCATGGTAACTGTGCGCTTACTTCCACCATTTGCATCAACTTGAAGCGCTACATAGGTATTTCGGCCTACTGGTTAACTGGTTGATATGGAATATGCAGACATGGTGGAATTGCACTCTGCACATGTTGCAGCAACTGTGGCAGCAGCAAGGAGCCCTGGTGCAGTATGTAATGATGCATAGCTAGGCCAACACAGTCCAGGCGTAGGGTAAATAACGTTTGTGGAGTGGACACACATGAAGAACCTCTCAACTCTTTTGCATAGTTTCCAAACGGCTACTAAGATGGTTAGCACTGACGATGCCACCATCAGCATAACTATTCTGGTTATCTATTTGCGGGAGCACAGTTTAAGTAGTCTGCAGGAGATGGTGGTCCCAGATAAAGAGAAGGAAGCAGAGGATAATGTGGAAGGGATACCAATATCTCTACGGTCCAGACTGTCACCGCACAGGCAGGTGGCATGGGAGGGTGTAGTATAGCGATCGAGGGGGGCTCATGGTACCAAACAAACTGTTATTGAAGGTGCAGGAGATAAGGACCAAAAGCAGAACGAGGAGGAAGAGCTTAGGAAGGAAATATTGAGCCATTCCCTGTTGTTCATGTTTGGTGGGAGTAAACAGAATAAATAAGCTTGAGTGTTACACTACCACCAACACACCATGGACTTGTACTTAATGGAAGTGCCGAACACATGAATAGAGGTGAGCGAACCTTTCAAATTTTGGTTTGCTAAGCCTTGGTAAACAAACCCTATGTTCGCCCAACTGTTTGCCGAACATTTTCAAACCTTATCAGATTCAATGGGAGGCCAAATCTGATGCAGAAGAAAGACCTTTAGAGGGGAGGGGGGTTGAAAAGCTTCAAAAACAGTAAAGATACATTTTACAGTGCAGCACCACTGTTTTCGGATAGCCCTTAGCTTCCTAGACTATTAAAAAAAACTGCTGATGAAAGCACAGAATAGGGTCTTACCAGGTAAGGTAACAGATAAAGCAAGGCAATTGCACTCAATTATTAGGGTTGTGCTAGTCACAACTCCTAATTATGCATCAATGATGACGACCACCGCAGCCCCAGGATTGTCAGTGAACATGAAGGGTGGAGAAACCGGGTGTATGCCATGCTGTCACCAGAGAGTTCAAATGTTGATCATTTTAAATTTATTTTATTCAAGTCGACAAGTTTGAGAGAGCTCAGTCTCCTTCATTAGGACATTTTCTTTAATGCCCTGATGAAGGAGACTGAGCTCTCTGAATTGCGTCGACCTGAATAAAAGAAATTTGAAATAATCAACATTTGGACTTTCTGGTGACAGCGTGGCATACACCCAGTTTCTCCACCCTCATGTTCACTTCTTAGACTATTGACATAAAAACATAGAGGTGGATGGGAGACAGATGTAAGGCTGGTGCTCCCATACCCCTGCCAGTACAGACAGGACACAACTTTGAGACCCATCTTGGAGTCTTCATATTTAAAAACCTTTCAGGCAGACAACAGGATGGTGGCATCAATTACCACAGCCCCTCCCCATTTCCCCATAGTGTCTTAGCACAGCAGGGAGGTATGGTCCATTCAACACACAGGATGTGGATTGGCATTTGCATTTTAAGAGGTTAAAACACACCATGACCATGCCTTCTGCAGCAGAAAATCCAGGCTGGAATAGTGGTCTAGAAATTCCTGTACAACTAGGTTGAGGACGTGAGCCATGCAATGCACATGTGATGTCACCCAGGCATAGTGCCGCCACCAGGTTTGCAATGTTATCGTACATGGCCTTCCCTGGCTCCAGGTTCAAAGGAGTCAGCCATTGATCAAACTTGGCCTGGATAGTAGTCAACAACACTGCAGCTATGTGACTGCATTCTCCAATGCATATTAATTTAAGCACTGCCTGATTGCATTGACTAATACAAAGGATGTGGCCTGGTATTTTTTTGTTTAAAATCAAGAGATGCATGAGTGACAGGCAAACGTTTCTTGCTCCCAGAACCCTGTCACTACAGACAAAAAACAATTTGAGTCTCCACATTTTCAAAAAATGCAGTCAGAGAACAGGAAAAGTGGCAACAATTGACGCAGACTAAAAATAGTGGAACAACTTAACATGGATGCATGGGACCTACCCTGTAACAAGACCTGAACCAATATTTCTACCTTCCCCAGACACAGCAAGATGACAGACAGGTGTAGGCCTCTTGCTCCAAGAACCCTGGCACCACAGAGAACAAAAGAGTTTGGAGATCCTACTTGGATTCTCCACATTTCCAAAAATTAATGTCAGACAACAGGAAAAGTGGAAACAATTGCCACGAACTAAAAATAGTGGAACGCAGCAACATGGATCAGTGGGGCGGGCCCTGTAACAAGGCCTGAACTAGTATTTCTACCTTCACCATACAGCAAGATGACAGACAGGCATAAACCTTTTGCTCCCAGAAAACTGGCACTACAGACAAGACAGAACTTGAAGGCCTATTGTAGAGTATTGTTGTCGATGTTCTCTGATCCAATTTTTTTTAGTGGATGTATGCTACTTAGCACATACTTGAGTTCACATGAGATGCATTCAATAATATAGAGTACATTAATTGTATTGCAGTTAATTAATATTTTAATATCAAAATGATCTTTTCTTTTCAAAATTCTTTTTATTCTAAAAACATGAAACAGTATTAAACAAGCAGAAGAACAAATCAGGTACAATGTAGAGTTTGCTGGATTATGCTGTAATAATAATAATAATAATAATAATCTTTATTTCTATAGCGCCAACATATTCCGCAGCTTACATTCAGGAGGTTCATATACATATACATATCATATACATAAACATATACAAACAAGTAACAATTATAGAAGATACAATATTTAAAGGGAAAAAAAAGGCAACCCTGCTCGTGAGAGATTACAATCTACAATGAGATGGGGGAGGGGTAAGGTACAAGTGCTTATTTACAATGACAATCCAGCCATCTCAAGGAAATGGGGGATAGATAATGGCTTCCTGGACCAGTTGGCCAGAGCCTTGAGATGCATTTGGGTGCCATGGAGTTTGACGTGGGGTTATGTTCTGAGAAGTTGTAGAGGGATTAGGTGAAATTAGTTTGGCTAGGGAGTGTGATAGGCCGCCCTAAAAAGATGCGTTTTTAGGGAGCGTCTGAAGCTGAATAAGTTGTGATTTGTCCTAGATTTTTGGAGTAGAGCATTCCAGAGGTTTGGTGCAGCTCGGAAGAAGTCTTGGATTCGGGAGTAGGAGGTTCGAATTAGTGTGGATGTTAGTCGAAAGTCATTTGCAGAGCGTAGAGAACGGGTAGGATGATAGACAGAGAGGAGGGTGGAGATGTAGCGGGGTGCTGCACTGTGGAGAGCTTTGTGGGTGAGAACAAGCAGTTTGAATTGGATCCTGTGATATATGGGCAGCCAGTGCAATGACTGGCACAGAGCAGAGGCATCTGAGTAGCGGTTAGCCAGATAGGTGACCCTGGCTGCTGCATTAAGGATGGACTGTAGAGGAGAGAGTCTAGTTAGGGGGATACCAATTAATAGAGAGTTACAGTAGCCAAAGTGAGAGTGGATCAGGGCCACGGTGAGGGTTTTTGTCGTTTCCATTGTCAGAAAGGGGCGGATTCTAGAGATGTTCTTGAGGTGCAAGCGGCAGGAGCGGGCAAGAGATTGTATGTGGGAGGTGAAGGAGAGATCAGTGTCAAGTATAACCCCCAGGCAGCGGGCTTACTGCCTAGGACTTATCGTTGTGCCACACACAGAGAGGGAGATGTCAGGTTTAGGAAGGTTGGGAGATGGAGGGAAAAGCAGAAGTTCAGTTTTGGAAAGGTTAAGTTTCAGATAGAGAGCAGACATGATGTTGCAAACTGCAGTCAGGCAGTCACTTGTGTTCTGTAGTACAACGGGGGTGAGGTCAGGGGATGAGGTGTATAGCTGTGTGTCATCAGCATAAAGATGGTACTGGAAGCCAAATCTGCTGATGGTCATTTCAATTGGGGCAGTGTACAGGGAGAAAAGAAGAGGGCCAAGGACTGAACCTTGAGGGACCCCAACAGTGAGAGGAAGAGGAGATGTGGAGCCAGCAAATGATACACTGAATGAGCGACCAGAAAGATAGGAAGAGTACCAGGAAAGAACAGTGTCCTTTATGCTGATAGAATGGAGCATAGAGAGAAGGAGATGGTGGTCAACAGTGTCGAAGGCGGCAGAAAGGTCAAGAAGAATAAGCAGAGAGTGGTCACCGTTACGTTTTGCTGTCAATAGGTCATTGGTCACGTTGACAAGGGCAGTTTCTGTTGAGTGCAAAGGGCGGAAGCCAGACTGTAAAGGATCTAGAAGAGAGTGAGAGGAGAGGGAGCGGGTGAGGCGAGAGTAGACCAGGCGCTCCAAGAGTTTAGAGATGAAGGAGAGATTGGAGACTGGTCTGTAGTTGCTTGTGCAGAACGGATCAAGGGAAGGTTTTTTTTAATAATGGAGTAATGATAGAGTGTTTGAGGGAGGAAGGGAAGATACCAGAAGAGAGAGAGAGATTGAAGATTTTAGTTAGGTGAGTAGTGATAACTGGAGAGAGGGACTGGAGAAGGTGTGAGGGGAAGGGATCAGTAGGGCAAGTGGTAGGACGAGAAGAAGAGAGGAGCCTGGAGGCTTCCTCCTCTGTGACTGGGTCAAATGTTGAAAGTGAGCTTGATGGGATATGGGGAGGGATGGGATTCACAAAGCTTGGTGGCTGGCAGCTGATCTCTTGGTGGCTGTTTTCTATTTTCTCTGTGAAATACGAGGCTAGGTCATCAGCATGAAGGTCTGTGATAGGGGTCTGTGCTTTGGGACTGAGGAGGGAGTGAAAGGTGTCAAAGAGCTTTTTTGGATTGTTGGATAGTGAGGAGATAAAGGTGGTGAAGTAGGTCTGTTTGGCGAGGTGAAGGGAAGAGTTGTTGGTCCTTAACATGAACTTGTAGTGGATGAAGTTTTCTAGTATGCGGGATTTCCTCCATAGGCGTTCGGCACTCCTAGAGCATCGCTGGAGAAATCGAGTTTGTGATGTGAGCCAAGGCTGTTTTACTCGGTGTTTGGAGGTTCTGAGGGTGAGGGGTGCTACTTGGTCCAGGGTGCTTCTGAGTGTGTCATTGTAGTGCTTTACAGCCAGATTAGGACAGGAAAGTGAGGAGATAGGGGATAGTGATAAGTGTAGAGAGTCTGTAAGTGTCTGAGAGTCAATGGCCTGTAGGTTTTTGAATTTGTGATAGGTGGGAGTGTGCTGGGGCGGACGAGGGTTTGTGAGCTTGAAGGAGAGGATGTTGTGGTCAGAGAGGGGAAGAAGTGAGTTGTCAAAGTGAGAGATTGCGCAGAAACGAAAAAAGACCAGGTCAAGGGTGTTACCATCTTCATGTGTCTCAGTGGATGAGAGCTGTGAGAGGCTAAGGGAGGTGGTTAGAGATAGAAGCTAGGATGCAGATGGGGAGGGGGGGCTGTTCATGGGGATGTTGAAGTCTCCTAGGATGAGGGTTGGCTGTAAAAAATTCAACACAAAAAAAATCAACTATCTCTTGTGGAGGATAAAAATCCTCTACTGAACCAGTAGGGACATTGGAAATTATAGCAAGTCCACATGACATTTAGTCCAGGTTAACTCCTTATGTCATCTTAACCCAAACAGACCTTTAGAGGAAAGGTAGGCAAATGAACGGACCTGTATCTTGCCCCAGAAGGTGTATATTATAGGGTAAGGAAAGGGTTTAGAAGAGCTTAGTTTAAGATAAATTAGAGTCTTATTTACTGAGTAGAGAAACAAAATTGTAGAAAAAAATCTATGAAAAACCGATGAGGTAAAAAACTTAAACTAAAAAATCTATTGGTTAAAAATAATGACCGCCACAACGGCAGTTTAGACCAGAAAAAAAGGGCATCACAAATTCACAAGTAATACACTACATAGAGGCAAATACTCTGTATCATATAATAAATCAGTCCAGGGATGATATACATCAAGAAAATATAACACATTGGTTTGTGATCAGAGAAAATATATGACCAGGAGAAAGCAGACTACAAGGACACCCAGTTCTGCAATGGAAAGTGTCACATTATGTGTATCACATGTTAATTAGTGTGAGAATTGCAAAACTGAGAAACCAAATGAAATGGTGTAAATGTATTAGGAGTACTTCACACACAGCGAGATCGCTACTGAGATCGCTGCTGAGTCACGTTTTTTGTGACCTCATTAGCAATCTCGCTGTGTGTGACACTGAGCAGCGATCTGGCCCCTGCTGTGAGATCGCTGTTCGTTACACACAGCCCTGGTTCGTTTTTTTATTGTTGCTCTCCCGCTGATAAGCACACATCGCTGTGTGTGACAGCGAGAGAGCAACAATCCTGAATGTGCAGGGACCAGGAGCCGGCGTCTGACAGCCTGCGGTAAGCTGTAACCAAGGTAAACATCAGGTAACCAAGGTGGTTACCCGATATTTACCTTCGTTACCAGCCTCTGCAGCTCTCACGCTGCCAGCGCCGGCTCCTGCTCCCTGCACACGCTAAGTTAAGCGGTGTGAGCTGGTAACTAAGGTAAACATCGGGTAACCATACCCGATGTTTACCTTAGTTACCAGTGTCCGCAGCTTCCAAACGCCGGCTCCGTGCAAGCGCAGCGTCGCTTGCACGTCGCTGCTGGCTGGGGGCTGTCACTGGTCGCTGGTGAGATCTGCCTGTTTGACAGCTCACCAGCGACCATGTAGCGATGCAGCAGCGATCCTGACCAGGTCAGATCGCTGGTCGGATCGCTGCTGCATCGCTAAAGTGTGAAGGTACCCTTAGTCAGACTGGTGTAAGATAAATATTTTCAGGGAAAGGAGACACCACATGTGGTATGTGAAAACAATGGTATGCCAAAGAAAAACAAATCAAGCACTTGTCGGGACCCTAGCATAACATGATGCTGAATGCACCAAGTAACAACTGTTTGTACATATGGTGGAATGAAAGTTGTATGGCAAAATAATGCAAAGGAGACATATACCTGATCAGAGAAGACCTGGAAATGGAGGACCTTCAAGCACATGTGATGCCCAACCCCGACGCGCACGTTTCGGCGTCACCTTCGTCAGGGAGTCATTATTTACTGAGTAGGAGAGCATAGAAAATGTGAAGCGATGCCTGGTACAGAAAGAGTGATAAAATGAAAGAAGAAAATTAAGGGTTTCATAAGATGTTAGGGGATGGGGAGTCTGGGACAGAGTATTATGCTGTTGCCAAAATAAAATATTGGCTGGATGTCCTAAAAGATTTACAGGGGCCCCAAACTTTATCAAATTTCATTTGACTATGAAATGTCAGTGAAGCTAGTTCTTCAATATGGTATATCTGGTCTACCCATAATAACCACTGTAAGACTGCAGGGCTTTGAATTGTTCACCACAGGGATGAGATAAGTAGCTTCATTGCTGCTAAAAGTAAATGAAGTAATGTTATATTTGACATTTTTGATGATTTAATTGAGAGGTATAGGTAAATCGTAATTAGTTGAGGCCGAATTTTTAAAGAGCAAATTTGTTTAGAGAGTTTCAATATTTGGTCCCAAAACGGTTTTAAAACTTTGCAGTGCCACAAAATGTGCCCATTTCTTTGTTGCATCTCCAGCAAGTCTTGGGTAGGTTTGGGAACCACAGGTGGGTTTTAACTGGAGGTATATGCTATCTTGTTTCTATTATATAGGAATTTTCCTGTACCTTCACGCATACTGATGGCCCAATAGATCCTCTATTAATCTGGGATACCTCAATATTTGAAAAATTTAGTTTTAAATCCTTTTCCCAGAGTGATATGTACAGTATGCCCGCTTGAGAGGCAGTTTACTTGTGAATAGGTGTTGGTATAGTTTAGGTAGTATCTTTGTAGTTTGTAGGTCGCCTAGTTTCTGATATCTGATAACTCACTAGTGGGGAGGTCCTGAGGTAGATATCCATCAGTGGCTACCTTTAAACGTCCATATTGAAGAAAATTCAATGAGTGGGGTGAAAGGATATGATTTAATTTTTCTAAGGTCACTAATGTCCCATTTTCCAAAACTGTTTCAATTGGAATGTTTAAGATATGAAGTATGTCTGGGATATGGGTGTGAACCTGTCCCATATATATGCCTGGCAGGACCATAACGCGCACTTGCAGTGAGGGTGTGAGTAAGTAAAGCATTCTGACGTACCTGGCTCAGGTTGTAGTGAGAAAAAAAGTAAGGTTCTGAAGGATAGTGGGGACATCGATTCTGCTATTGAAATCTAAAGTTTATGATCTGGTTTACGTACCAAATCTACTACTGTGGATAAGACGGCTGCTGAGTGATATTTTTGCAGATCAGGTTCCCCATGCCTCCTAGAGACCTGGGTAACACCAGTGTATTAAAATTTATGCACGGGTGTTTGCCTTTCAAAATATATTCATTAAAAAGAACTTTAGCTTTTTGAAAAAAGAAGATGGGATGTGTATCGGCAGCATTTGGGAGACATAACTAAATTTTGGTAGAATAAACCTTTTTAATATATTTTTCTACCCTATACAGGTCACAAATGGTGCCTGACCAGGAGGCTATGGTGCTTAGAAAATATTGAAGTAATGGGAAATAGTTCAAGGCTACCAGCGAAGGCCAATGTGAGCATAACTTTATTCCTAGATATGTGATGTATTGGTCAGGCCATTTAAATGGGAGGTAAATTTAAGATTCTCTAGTAGAAATTGTGGAATACCTAATTCCAGAGGTTCTGATTTACACAGATTTATTTTGAAGATGAATAGACAAACAAAAGTGTGAATAATTTCCAAGACTGCGAGTATCTCTACAAGAGGGTCAGTCAGCAAAGGCTGCTGCTTTATGGTCCATTCCTGCAATCGAAACACCTTTGTTATCCGGTTGTTGCTGGATGCGTTGAATGAGAGTCGCCATAACCAATATAAACAGTGATGGGGATAGCGGGCAGCCTTGCTAAATACAGTTCCTGCTGCTGAAAAAATTAAGTAATTCACCATTTACCTGGACGTACGCTGTTGGATCTGTGTACATTTGAAAAATAGCGTCTATAATGGGGGTAGGGAATCCAAAGCAATTCAGTGTTTCTTGCATGTATAACCAGTCAATCCTGTCAAAAGCCTTTTCCACATCTGTTTCCAAAAGCACCAAAGATTTATGATTTGTGTGTGCGTATTGCATCAAGTTCAGAACACATATGGAATTATCCTTCCCTTCTCTTCCTTTTACAAATCCCAACTGCGCCGGAGAGACGAGTGTGGGTAAAAGAGAGCTTAAACGCTGTGCTATGAGGCTGGCAAAAAAGTCATTATGGAGCAATGAGGTTAGTCTATAATTGCTGCAAATTTGGGGGTCTTTTCACTCTTCGTGTATCAGAGAGATATGTGCTTCTAAAGTTGCTTTGGGAAGGGAGAGCCCTGCAGCACCTGCAGCACAGCAAGCAAAAGGATCTTTTTTCAAAGTATGTGACCGTTTTTTTCTTTGTGGCATATAGACATGTCTTACATTGATTTGCCCCACATTTGAAGAAACCCTTAATATTCAGCCAAGTTGATTTATTTTTATTGTTCAGTCTGAAAAAAATCTTGGTGCTAGTCTATTTCCCAAAATGGGAGCTCTTTTTAATACCACCCAACAACCATTCTCAAGAATTTGCGCAAATTTGCAATCTTCTTTCAAGATGAACACATGTTTTACAAATAATTTTTTTAATTGATCCAAACTGATTGCTCTATTGCAGTATCAAATTAAGTGGCTTTTTTTTAACTTTCTTTCCTAGTTTCCATCATTTGAAACATGGTTTATTTTCACCAATTTGTTAGGCTATCCTTCATACCACACATCCAGTCCCTCACCACCTCCTGCCGTCTTCAACTCAAAAATATTTCCAGAATCCGCCCTTTCCTCAATTTGCAATCTACTAAAATGCTAGTGCATGCCCTCATAATCTCCCGCCTCGACTACTGTAACATCCTCCTCTGTGGCCTCCCTGCCAACACGCTCGCCCCTCTCCAGTCCATCCTTAACTCTGCTGCCCGACTTATCCACCTCTCTCCTCAATACCACCCCGCTTCTCCCCTCTGCATGTCCCTCCACTGGCTTCCAATCTTCCACCGTATCCAATTCAAACTTCTAACACTGACCTACAAAGCTGTGAATAATCTTTCCCCTCCGTACATCTCCGAACTACTCTCCCACTACACTCCAACACGTCACCTCCGGTCCTCCCAAGATCTCCTCCTCTCCTCCTCTCTCATTCGCTCCTCACGCAACCGACTCCAAGACTTCTCCCGAGCATCCCCAGTCTCCTGGAACTCGCTGCCTCAACACGTCAGACTATCCCCTACCCTTGCAAACTTCAAACGGAACCTGAAAACTCATCTGTTCAGAAATGCCTACAATCTACAATGAACTCGCTGCCGCCCGACCACCGTGCGGAGCTGCCGCCCGACCACCGTGCAGAGCTGCCGCCCGACCACCGTGCGGAGCTGCCGCCCGACCACCGTGCGGAGCCGCCGCCTGACCTACACCCCACCTATTGTCTCCTCCCCATAATCCTATAGAATGTAAGCCCGCAAGGGTAGGGCCCTCTTCCCTCTGTACTAGTCTGTCTACTGTAACTTGTATACGTATTTTGTATGTAACCCCCTTCTCATGTACAGCACCATGGAATTAATGGTGCTCTATAAATAAATAATAATAAATAAATAAATAATAAATAAATAGGCTCTGTCCAGCATCAATTTACTGTAACCTCTACTGGTCAAGCTCTTATTTTTTCGGGACAAGTTTTATTTTTAAATGAAACCATTAGATTTAGCATATAGTGTACTGGAAAACAAAAATTGCAAAAAAGTGCAATTGCACGATAGTTTTGGGGGTATTTTATTCAACATGTTCACTATATGGTAAAACTGATGTGTCGGTGGGATGCTTAAGGGCAGTACGAGTTCGTAGACACCAAACATGTAGGTTTATTTTTATCTAAAGGGTTAAAAGAATTCAGAATTTTGTCCAAAAAAATGGCACACTTTTTGCACCATTTTCCTTGAAAATGTAAGTCAATGGGAAATACTTGTTGGGCCAAAAACACATTTCCGCATAAAAAACGTACGTGTCTCACGTTCCGTTTTTCGGGTCCGTGTTCGGTTTTTTATGGGCGTTTCTCCCGTACGTATGACATCCGTGTGATGGCGTATGCTCTCCGTGTGTACGTGTGGAATGTCCGTATTTGCTTAAAATACGTACGTATGCAATCCGTGTGCCGTCCGTTTTTAGAGGTCCACATTCTTACCCAAATAACGTTGTTAATACTTCATTATGAGATCCTGGTGTTGTTAATTGGTCAATTTCCGTCCCTCATCTGTGGATAAGGTTTAAAAACATTTCAAATCATTGCATTTAGGCTCTTCCACTCATTAGACTGACTCCAAAATGTCTCTTTCCAATGAAGCAACCATGTACTTCCTATGGTTGATATCTAGGAGATTTGGGGTAGGAGACATATGCTTGAATATGAACCACCTGTTGAAAAAAGGATGTGGATCCACCCCCTTGTCAAGCTAAGTAAGACGCATGGCCATTTTAATATTCTTTATGGAGAATTGCGCAAATTTCCACCTAAATATCAAGCCTACTGCCATATCACCATCATGTTCTTTGACAACATCCTTGGCCTAGTGCATCACCAATTAAAGCATCAAGACACCTGTATGCGTCTCAGCATCTGCCCTGAGGAACGCTTGTTGGTTACTTTACTGTTACGAACCGGCGCCGCCATAGCCGCAAGCAGCCTGCTGCGGTTCCTGTTGCGCCCAGGCGCCGGCTGCCGTTCTTGGTCGTGCCTCGGGTCGTCCAGTTGGCTGTTCCTTCCACCACGTCTAAGTGTGGAGAGGCGGCTAGTGCGCATGCGTGTGCCGATTTACCCCAGCCAGAGTCTAAGCCCGGTGTTTTGCCTAGTGAGCATGCTCAGCCTGATTGTGTTATGTCTGAGACTAAGTCCTCAGTTCAGGCTACTGAGCATGCTACCACAATTAACCCTAACAGCCTCTTTGCACAGGTACTTGGACTTCGTGCTGTGTCTAAGTTCTGGGATGTGCCTAATGAGCATGCTCAAACTGCTTTCTGAGCCTGTTTCTCAGGCTACTGAGCATGCTCAGGCACTTAGTGCATCAGAGGCTAGGTCCGGTAAGGACCTCACTGAGCATGTCCATGAGGTGGCAGGCCCTGATAGGGCAGAGGGTGTCAGGTGTCCTGATGACGTGGCAACTCCGGACTGGCTCGCAGAGGCCCGCCCCTATGATCTGGCACCTCACCATTGGTCGTCAGACGATGACTGGTGAAGTGTTTGGGGCGTGGCTGCCATGAGGTCATCAATGACATGGCGGTTCCGGATAGGTCGCATGTGACGTCACTGATGACATGGCACTCTGCTATTGGACCTTGGTGGTTCCACCCTGGGTTTGGGGCGGACCCAGGTTATAAAAGGGGCTGGAGACAACATGGAGGTGCACAGTCTTTATTTAGAGTTCTTGGTGGCATAAGCCTTGTTGGAAGCGGTAGGTAGGGCTAGGCGAACGGTGCCTGTCACGCCAAGATTCGTGGCTCAGCACATAAGGGTCAGGCACCGTGCTTCCTTGCTACCATTCCTGTTGTGCTAGAGCAGTCCAGTGGCGTTAACTGGGCTGAGGCTGCTGCGTCACCTGTTCAGTTGTGCCTACTACGCACACGGACAGAATACCTGTTGCGTCACCTGTCCGACAGTGCCCTCTATGCACACGGATAGTGTACCTGCTGCGCCACCTGTCCAGTTGTGCCCTCTACGCGCATGGACAGCGCACCCCAGAACCCCTGTGAAGTTAACAGGGTGTTCCTGGATTGGGTGTGTGAACCCTATTATCCTTCCCAGTCAAATGCAACTGGTGTGACTACCTGGTCTGACGTGTCCTTTACACACGTGGCCAGAAACGCTAATCAAAGGACCGTTCGGCCTGATGTGTCTTACACACGTGGCCGACAGGGCGCTGTCGCAGCGGTCTTCTCGGTAAATGCTAACTGGTTACCATCCGGCCTGACGTGTTGTTACACACGTGGTCGGAGTAGCGTCCGCTCCACCGAAACGCTAACTGGGTTGTCGTCCGGTCTGACGTATCCCTACACACGTGACCGGTTCCTTCAGTTATTTCAGAGCCATCCAGCTCTATAGCCTCCGCTTAACCCACAGGGTGCCAGCAGCTCCATTACCATCTGGAGCACGGTGGGCCCCGACTGGTGATTGGGATATATACCCCTGGTCCTAATCTGCCGGTCCCCCCATAACAGTAAGACTGCGCCAGGGTCTGTCTGGCATGGCGGAGATGGAGCAGCTACGTCAGTTCATGCTGCAGCTTTATGCCAGAGTGAGGTCTCTGGAGAAGTCTGCTCTTGCTGCTGATATGGATGATGTGGTGGCTTAAGTGGCTGCATTGGTATCCGTCACCAAGCCTACTCCAACCCTCCCTCACCTCTCGCTGCCCAACAAGTTTACGGGGAATAGCAAGGCATGTAGGGGATTCGTGAACCAGTGCTCAGTCCATCTAGAGCTGTTGGCTGCACGGTTTCCTACAGAGAGGTCGAAGGTGGGGTTTATCATCTCCTTGCTCTCTGATAGAGCACTGGAGTGGGCTACACCATTGTGGGAGAGGAATGACCCTGTAGTACAGGACTCTAAGGAGTTTTTGGAATCCTTGCGACAAGTGTTCCTGGCGCCTCAGGTCACTCACGACTCGGCCCTACAGCTACTGACTTTGGAGCAGGGGCGTACCTCCTCAAGTCAATATGCTGTGAGTTTCATGACACTTGCTGCAGAACTGGGGTGGTCAGAGAGGACTCTCATTCAACTGTTCTGGAGGGGATTAGCCTCGCACGTGAAGGACGCATTAGCGTCGCGTGAGGTACCAACTACCCTTGAGGGCCTCATGACTCTGGCTACCCGCATTGACTTGCGGACCTCCGAACTAGAGTTAAGTGCGGTTCGCAGTTCGAGGTTCTCCAGTTCGTGGCTCGAGTGATTTTGTGGGCTTTTCTAGATCGAACTAGAACTCGAGCTTTTTGCTAAAGCTCTATAGTTCTAGTTACGTTCGAGGACGGTTCTAGCAGCAAAAAGCCAAGCTAATTACTAGCTGGCTTTCCGCTGTAATAGTGTAAGTCACTCTGTGACTCACACTATTATGAAATTTCAGCGTATATTGTGCGGGAACAGCGCATTCAGATCACTGCTGTTTGGATAATGGCGATAGCCATTTTTTTTTTTTTTCCTTGTCTTCCTTCCCTAAGCGCGCGCGTGTAGTGGGGCGGGCCAGCATGTCAGCCAATCCCAGACACACGCACAGCTAAGTGGACTTTTAGCCAGAGAAGCAACGGCATGTGTGATAGGATGCCCATGTCACATGTCCCTGCATTAGAAAAACGGACATTTTCCTCCAACACGCCATTATCTGCCTTCTGCATCTTGGTGTCAGTCACTGCTGGCGTAGCTCCTGTCTCTCTCCTGTCCTGATACTGCTGTGTACGCTCTATACACAGAGCTATACAGAATAGGGATAGAAGTTTCTATTAGTCCTTTTAAGGGCTAATACCGGCAGGGTCAGAGCCATAGGTGACAGTCAGGGCCGTGAAAACAGATTTTAACAGCTACACAAGATGACAGCGTCTGTGTAGCTAAGGTCAGGGATTTCCTCGCTGCATTTCCCCATTAGGAGGGATAGAAAGGGAGGCTTCCTTTCCTCTACCCAGACCCACAACCCTGCCACTGTACCCTCCTGCCCTTTGCACACTCAAGCCCATTGTTACTAAGCCATTATACTAGCAAACACTGAGGAAACTTAGTGGCATCCTAAACGTGGCTGTTGGACTTCTGTATTGTCCCACTAGTGCAAAGATATTTGCAGCACGTCTGCCTGCATTGCACACTTAAACTCATTGTTACTAAGCCATTATAATAGCAAACACTGAGGAAACTTAGTGGCATCCTAAAAGTGGCTGTTGGACTTCTGTATTGTCCCTCTAGTGCAAAGATATTTGCAGCACGTCTGCCTGCATTGCACACTCAAACTCATTGTTACAAAGCCATTATAATACCAAACACTAAGGAAACTTAGTGGCATCCTAAAAGTGGCTGTTGGACTTCTGTATTGTCCCACTAGTGCAAAGATATTTGCAGCACGTCTGCCTGCATTGCAAACTCAAACTCATTGTTACAAAGCTATTATAATACCAAACACTGAGGAAACTTAGTGGCATCCTAAAAGTGGCTGTTGGACTTCTGTATAGTCCCACTAGTGCAAAGATATTTGCAGCACGTCTGCCTGCATTGCACACTCAAACTCATTGTTACAAAGCTATTATAATACCAAACACTGAGGAAACTTAGTGGCATCCTAAAAGTGGCTGTTGGACTTCTGTATTGTCCCACTAGTGCAAAGATATTTCCAGCATGTCAGCCTGCATTGCACACTCAAACTCATTTTTACTAAGCCATTATACTAGCAAACACTGAGGAAACTTAGTGGCATCCTAAAAGTGGCTGTTGGACTTCTGTATTGTCCCACTAGTGCAAAGATATTTGCAGCACGTCTGCCTGCATTGCACACTCAAACTCATTGTTACTAAGCCATTATAATAGCAAACACTGAGGAAACTTAGTGGCATCCTAAAAGTGGCTGTTGGACTTCTGTATTGTCCCACTAGTGCAAAGATATTTCCAGCACGTCTGCCTGCATTGCACACTCAAACTCATTGTTACTAAACCATTATACTAGCAAACACTGAGGAAACTTAGTGGCATCCTAAAAGTGGCTGTTGGACTTCTGTATTGTCCCACTAGTGCAAAGATATTTGCAGCACGTCTGCCTGCATTGCACACTCAAACTCATTGTTACAAAGCCATTATAATAGCAAACACTGAGGAAACTTAGTGTCATCCTAAAAGTGGCTGTTGGACTTCTGTATTATCCCACTAGTGCAAAGATATTTCCAGCACGTCTGCCTGCATTGCACACTCAAACTCATTGTTACTAAACCATTATACTAGCAAACACTGAGGAAACTTAGTGGCATCCTAAAAGTGGCTGTTGGACTTCTGTATTGTCCCACTAGTGCAAAGATATTTGCAGCACGTCTGCCTGCATTGCACACTCAAACTCATTGTTACTAAGCCATTATAATAGCAAACACTGAGGAAACTTAGTGGCATCCTAAAAGTGGCTGTTGGACTTCTGTATTGTCCCACTAGTGCAAAGATATTTGCAGCACGTCTGCCTGCATTGCACACTTAAACTCATTGTTACTAAGCCATTATAATAGCAAACACTGAGGAAACTTAGTGGCATCCTAAAAGTGGCTGTTGGACTTCTGTATTGTCCCACTAGTGCAAAGATATTTACAGCACGTCTGCCTGCATTGCACACTCAAACTCATTGTTACTAAGCCATTATAATAGCAAAGACTGAGGAAACTTAGTGGCATCCTAAAAGTGGCTGTTGGACTTCTGTATTGTCCCACTAGTGCAAAGATATTTGCAGCACGTCTGCCTGCATTGCACACTCAAACTCATTGTTACTAAGCCATTATACTAGCAAACACTGAGGAAACTTAGTGGCATCCTAAAAGTGGCTGTTGGACTTCTGTATTGTCCCACTAGTGCAAAGATATTTGCAGCACGTCTGCCTGCATTGCACACTCAAACTCATTGTTACAAAGCCATTATAATACCAAACACTGAGGAAACTTAGTGGCATCCTAAAAGTGGCTGTTGGACTTCTGTATTGTCCCACTAGTGCAAAGATATTTGCAGCACGTCTGCCTGCATTGCACACTCAAACTCATTGTTACTAAGCCATTATAATACCAAACACTAAGGAAACTTAGTGGCATCCTAAAAGTGGCTGTTGGACTTCTGTATTGTCCCACTAGTGCAAAGATATTTGCAGCACGTCTGCCTGCATTGCACACTCAAACTCATTGTTACAAAGCTATTATAATACCAAACACTGAGGAAACTTAGTGGCATCCTAAAAGTGGCTGTTGGACTTCTGTATTGTCCCACTAGTGCAAAGATATTTGCAGCACGTCTGCCTGCATTGCACACTCAAACGCATTGTTACTAAGCCATTATAATAGCAAACACTGATGAAACTTAGTGGCATCCTAAAAGTGGCTGTTGGACTTCTGTATTGTCCCACTAGTGCAAAGATATTTGCAGCACGTCTGCCTGCATTGCACACTCAAACTCATTGTTACAAAGCCATTATAATACCAAACACTGAGGAAACTTAGTGGCATCCTAAAAGTGGCTGTTGGACTTCTGTATTGTCCCACTAGTGCAAAGATATTTGCAGCACGTCAGCCTGCATTGCACACTCAAACTCATTGTTACTAAGCCATTATAATACCAAACACTGAGGAGACTTAGTGGCATCCTAAAAGTGGCTGTTGGACTTCTGTATTGTCCCACTATTGCAAAGATATTTGCAGCACGTCTGCCTGCATTGCACACTCAAACTCATTGTTACAAAGCCATTATAATACCAAACACTGAGGAAACTTAGTGGCATCCTAAAAGTGGCTGTTGGACTTCTGTATTGTCCCACTAGTGCAAAGATATTTGCAGCACGTCTGCCTGCATTGCACACTCAAACTCATTGTTACAAAGCCATTATAATACCAAACACTGAGGAAACTTAGTGGCATCCTAAAAGTGGCTGTTGGACTTCTGTATTGTCCCACTAGTGCAAAGATATTTGCAGCACGTCTGCCTGCATTGCACACACAAACTCATTGTTGCAAAGCCATTATAATACCAAACACTGAGGAAAGTTAGTGGCATCCTAAAAGTGGCTGTTGGACTTCTGTATTGTCCAACTAGTGCAAAGATATTTGCAGCACGTCTGCCTGCATTGCACACTCAAACTCATTGTTACAAAGCCATTATACTACCAAACACTGAGGAAACTTAGTGGCATCCTAAAAGTGGCTGTTGGACTTCTGTATTGTCCCACTAGTGCAAAGATATTTGCAGCACCTCTGCATTGAACATTCAAGCTCATTGTTACAAAGCTATTATACTAGCAATTTATGCTGCCAGTTTAAGGGCCGTAGTTGCATTGTCAGGGATAATTATTGTTGTTTATTCTGCTGTTAATAAAGATAGACCACCGCTGCAATCTACACCACCTCTCAATTTTTACTACCACATTTTAAGTGCACAATCTTGTCGCAATCAAAATGAGTGGCAAAATCACAGATGCTGGTGGAAAGGGGAAGAGGCGTGTTGGAAAAGGAAAAAAAGGGTTTGTCCGTGGGGAAGGTGGCAAAGCTCCATAAACATCTGCTGAAGATAGACCATCTGCCAGCAAACGTAAGATGTCTACTACTTACCGTGGACAATCCGATGTGCTCCCTTTTTTACGGACACGAACAACTGGAACAAAGGTAGATGATGGCCAAAAAAGGAAAATGCTTGAATGGATCTCAAGTGGTCCAACAAGTGCCCTCTCCGCCACCTCAACTACCGCATCCAAAAAACACCAGTCCTCTGAGTTGTCAGCCCAATCACACTTGCATTCTCCCAGCTCTGAAGTCTCCATCCGCCCTGCACAGTATGGTGGAACTGAGATGGCTGAGTCTGCAGAGCTGTTCAGTCACACTATAGCCTGGGAATCAGAAGTCTGCTCCAAAGCTACAGTGAGTACAGACCAGGAAATGGTCTGCAGTGATGCCCAGAACCTTTGTGACTCTGATTCAGGCCGTGAGGACCAAGTTTCTGAGCATAATGTTGACCCTTTTTCACAAACTGTAACACCTGTTGTTATAGACAATGAGGAACATACTGATGACGATGAGACGCAGATACCAGATTGTGATGACAACTTAAATATTCGGTCAGGGCAAGAAGAGGCTCGGTCTGAGGGTGAGGGGAGTGCAAACACAACAATTGATGAGGAAGTTCTAGAACCCACAGTCAGGCACTCGAGGAGGTCAACAGAGGCGGTGGAGGAGGATGCAACCGACGACGAAGTTACCTTGCACCTTCCTGGACAGAGTCGGAGCACTGGTAGCACGTCTACAACTGCATCCTCAGCCACCACTCTGCCTCTGAGCACTAGTTGGGGGGGCTCATCAGGTCGCATGCCCTCTAAGCCTTGCCTAGCCTGGTCCTTTTTTGACATAGCAAAAGATCGCCCAAATTATGTGATCTGTAAAATTTGTCGTGATTCTATTAGTAGAGGGCAAAACCTCAGCAGTTTGACAACTTCTTCCATGAATCATCATATGAATAAATATCATATGTCCCAGTGGGAAGCTCACCGTGCTGCAATGCGGCCTAGCAGAGCGAACCATCCACCGCGTGCCCCTTCCAGTGCATCCGCGCGCTCTTCATCTTCTAGGACTGTGGGGACAGCTGTCACACCTGGTTTTCCACGCACAACTTCCACCACTGTAACCGCAACAGGCAGTTTGCTTGGTAGGTCGTCAGTTGGTTTGGAAGGGGAAACAAGTGCGTGTGTACAGCTCTCTCAGACATCGATAGCACCAACGTTGGATGAAGGCAACATCATGTCTACGCCTGCACTTTCCTCACAAACCTGCATTTTTCCAGGGACACCCTACTCAACACCGTCTACACGCAGCAGCCAGATCTCTGTCCCTCAGATGTGGACAAATAAAAGGCCATTTCCTGCGACCCATGACAAAGCTAAGAGGTTGACTTTATCCCTCTGTAAGCTCTTGGCTACCAAAATGCTGCCTTTCCGCCTGGGGGACACACAGGATTTTAGAGACCTTATGTCTGTCGCTGTGCCCCAGTACCAGATGCCCAGTCGCCACTACTTCTCTAAGAAAGGTGTGCCCGCGCTATTGTGTGTCAATCCTCTCTCTGTCCACGTTCCGCCACTGCTTCTGCCTCCTCCACCTCATCTGTGTCCTCCACCTCCGCCCCAAGCCTGCCTGGTCAGGCCACCAGCGTTCTCACTGCACAGAAGGAATCATGCACCCCTCATTACTATGCTGGCAGCAGAGCACAACATAATCAGGCGGTCTTTAGCTTGACATGTCTTGGAGATAGGAGTCACACAGCGACTGAGTTGTGGGCAGCTCTGGAGACTGAGTTTAATAAATGGTTGTCTCCTCTCAACCTGCAGCCTGGTAAGGCCGTGTGCGACAATGCTGCAAACCTGGGTGCGGCCCTTCACCTGGGCAAGGTGACACACGTGCCTTGTATGGCTCACGTGTTGAACCTTGTTGTCCAGCAATTTTTAACACACTATCCCGGCCTAGATGGCCTTCTGACCAGGGCACGAAAACTGTCTGCTCACTTCCGCCGTTCAACCGCCGCAGCTGAGCGACTTGCATCGCTCCAGAAGTCTTTCGGCCTGCCGGTTCATAGCCTGAAATGCGATGTGGCGACACGCTGGAATTCGACTCTCCACATGTTACAGCAACTGTGGCAGCACCGCCGAGCCCTGGTGCAATATGTCATGACGTATAGCCTGGGGCAACGAGATGCAGAGGTGGGGCAGATCACCCTGATGGAGTGGTCTCAGATCAAGGACCTATGCACCCTTCTGCACAGTTTCGACATGGCGATGAATATGTTTAGCGCTGACAATGCCATTATCAGCATGACAATTCCAGTCATTTACATGCTGGAGCACACGCTAAACACTATTCGGAGTCAGGGGGTGGGACAACAGGAAGGGGAGGAACTACAGGAGGATTTGTATGCGCAAGACACAACAACATCACCAAGGTCCAGACGTTCATCATCACTAACGCGGCAGGCATGGGACCATGGGGGACAGGGATCAACAAGGGCGCATGGTAGCAGGCGAAATGTTGAGGAAGGTGCAGGAGAACATGAAGAAATGGAGGACGAAGTGTTCATGGACATGGAAGACTCAGCGGATGAGGGAGACCTTGGTCAAATTTCAGTTGAAAGAGGTTGGGGGGAGATGTCAGAGGAAGAAAGAACGGTTAGCACCTCTATGCCACAAACACAGCGTGGACTTGGTCCGCATGGCTGCGCAAGACACATTAACGCCTTCTTGCTGCACTACCTCCAATATGACCCTCGTATTGTCAAAATTAGAAGTGATGATGACTACTGGCTTGCCACACTATTAGATCCCCGGTACAAGTCCAAATTTTGTGACATAATTCCAGCCATAGAAAGGGACGCACGTATGCAGGAGTATCAGCAGAAGCTGTTACTCGATCTTAGCTCGGCTTTTCCACCAAACAACTGTGCAGGTGCAGGGAGTGAATCTCCCAGTTGTAACTTGACAAACATGGGACGGTCTCGTCATCTCCAGTAGCACCGTATCTGGTGCTGGTAACAGCAATTTTATTGAATCTTTTCATAATTTTTTTAGACCCTCCTTTGCAAGGCTACCAGAGACAACAAGTCTGACACATAGTCAACGGCTGGAGAGGATGATACAGGAGTATCTCCAAATGAACATCGATGCCATGACTTTGCAAATGGAGCCTTGTTCATTTTGGGCTTCAAATCTTGAAAAATGACCAGAGCTCTCCAGTTATGCCTTGGAGATTTTGTCGTGTCCAGCTGCCAGCGTTGTCTCTGAACGTGTCTTCAGTGCTGCTGGGTGTGTGCTGACAGATAAGCGCACGCGTCTGTCCAGTGACAATGTGGACAGACTAACATTCATCAAAATGAACAAGTCATGGATCCACAAGGAATTTACTACCCCTGTGTCATCCTGGGGAGAGTAAATGCTTGTGGATTTGGAATGTGCTTGATGCAAATCAAAACATCCTGTTTGCAACTAGGGCACAAGTGCTGCCACTGAAGGGGTTAGTGTCTGTGTGGCCCAATTTTTGGAAAAAAAAGGGAGACTCCGCTTGGAATAACCCTTGCTTACATTGTTTTTAAAAATGATCCAAGATGAACAGAGCTCGGTTCAGGAAAGACTTTGCTACCTACCCCGGTGTCATCCTGGGGACGGTTAAGTATGGCGTATTTTTGAATGTGCTTGATGCAAATCTAGCTGTGAAGTGTACAACTGGGGCACAAGTGCTGCCACTGAATGGGTGTGTGTGTGTGGGGCCCAATTTTTGGAAAAAAAGGGAGACTCCGCTTGGACTAACCTTTGCTTACATTGTTTTTAAAAATGATCCAAGATGAACAGAGCTGGGATCAGGAAAGACTTTGCTACCTACCCCGGTGTCATCCTGGGGACTGTTAAGTATGGCGTATTTTTGAATGTGCTTGATGCAAATCTAGCTGTGAAGTGTACAACTGGGGCACAAGTGCTGCCACTGAATGGGTGGGTATGTGTGGGGCCCAATTTTTGGAAAAAAAGGGAGACTCCGTTTGGAGTAACCCTTGCTTACATTGTTTTTAAAAATGATCCAAGATGAACAGAGCTGGGATCAGGAAAGACTTTGCTACCTACCCCGGTGTCATCCTGGGGACGGTTAAGTATGGCGTATTTATGAATGTGCTTGATGCAAATCTAGCTGTGAAGTGTACAACTGGGGCACAAGTGCTGCCACTGAATGGGTGGGTGTGTGTGGGGCCCAATTTTTGGAAAAAAGGGGAGACTCCGCTTGGAGTAACCCTTGCTTACATTGTTTTTATAAATGATCCAAGATGAACAGAGCTCGGTTCAGGAAAGACTTTGCTACCTACCCCGGTGTCATCCTGGGGACGGTTAAGTATGGCGTATTTTTGAATGTGCTTGATGCAAATCTAGCTGTGAAGTGTACAACTGGGGCACAAGTGCTGCCACTGAATGGGTGGGTGTGTGTGGGGCCCAATTTTTGGAAAAAAAGGGAGACTCCGCTTGGAGTAACCCTTGCTTGCTGTGTTTTTTAAAAGGAACCAAGATGAACAGAGCTGGGATCAGGAAAGACTTTGCTACCTACCCCGGTGTCATCCTGGGGATGGTTAAGTATGGCGTATTTTTGAATGTGCTTGATGCAAATCTAGCTGTGAAGTGTACAACTGGGGCACAAGTGCTGCCACTGAATGGGTGGGTGTGTGTGGGGCCCAATTTTTGGAAAAAAAGGGAGACTCCGCTTGGAGTAACCCTTGCTTACATTGTTTTTAAAAATGATCCAGATGAACAGAGCTGGGATCAGGAAAGACTTTGCTACCTACCTCGGGCTCATCCTGGGGACGGTTAAGTATGGCGTATTTTTGAATGTGCTTGATGCAAATCTAGCTGTGAAGTGTACAACTGGGGCACAAGTGCTGCCACTGAAGGGCTGGGTGTGTGTGGGGCCCAATTTTTGGAAAAAAGGGAGACTCCGCTTGGAGTAACTCTTGCTTACATTGTCTTTAAAAATGATCCAAGATGAACAGAGCTGGGATCAGGAAAGACTTTACTACCTACCCCGGTGTCATCCTGGGGACGGTTAAGTATGGCGTATTTTTGAATGTGCTTGATGCAAATCTAGCTGTGAAGTGTACAACTGGGGCACAAGTGCTGCCACTGAAGGGGTGGGTGTGTGTGGGGCCCAATTTTTGGAAAAAAGGGAGACTCCGCTTGGAGTAACCCTTGCTTACATTGTTTTTAAAAATGATCCAAGATGAACAGAGCTGGGATCAGGAAAGACTTTGCTTCCTACCCCGGTGTCATCCTGGGGACGGTTAAGTATGGCGTATTTTTGAATGTGCTTGATGCAAATCTAGCTGTGAAGTGTACAACTGGAGCACAAGTGCTGCCACTGATGGGGTGTGTGTGTGGCCCAATTTTTGGAAAAAAGGGAGACTCCGCTTGGAGTCACCTTGCGGTGTTTTACATGATTTTAGAAGGGCGTGCCATGCCTATATCTGTGTCTCCTCCTCTTTTTCCTTGACCAGCTGTTTTGTTTTCGCATGAGTATATGTCCTTGTCACTTTCCCATGTGTTTGTGTTGTGTTGTGAGTTGTTTGTCACCTTTTGGACAACTTTGAGGGTGTTTTCTAGGTGTTTTTATGTGTTTGTGATTGCCTGCCATTGTTTCCTATGCGGTTGGAGTTCGGTTCGTCGAACGTTCGACGAACCGAACTCGAACAAGACCTCCGTTCGGCGAACCGAACTCGAGCCGAACCGCGACCGGTTCACTCATCTCTACTCCGAACGTCAGCTGGAGCGCAGGTCAGAGGGTCGTTCAGCCACTGTAGTGGTCTCTCCTACTGCACCTCCCTTAAAGGACATCTCTGTCCCTATAGACATCGCTAGGGTTGGTGTTGCTAGGTCTTCAAGTCGCAAGGGCATTTCCTGTTTCGCTTGTGGGCAGTATGGTCATTATGCCAACCGTTGCCCAAAGCGTCAGGGTAAGCAACCGCGATTGGTGACCATAGCTGGAGGTAGACTGGACTCTGCGTCATCCATTAGGGTGACGTTTCCCGCATCCATTTCCTTTAAGGGGTCAACATGGTCCACAAGGGCAAGTTTGGACACAGGTGCTGGGGATAGTTTCATCTCATCCTCTTTTGCCCGGCGGCATGCCATCCCGCTGGTGCAAATGCCAAGGCCAGTAAGTCCGTGTGGTGGATGGGTCCTTGTTGCCCAAGGTAATTCACTAACGGACAGTGCCATTACCATTGCCATGTCATCTGGGCATAGGGAGACCATTTCATTTCTGGTTCTCCCTAAGGGTGCAGATGATATTCTGCTGGGTATTCCTTGGTTGAAGCGGCATTCCTCACATATCGACTGGTTGTCTGGGGTGATTACGTGGTGGAGCGAGTCTTGTAGCTCCCACTGCATGTCTCCATCTTCCACCTGTCGCTCAGTGGTATCTGTGGTGACTATAGACCATTCGAGTGGGAGGGCTGCTAGAGGGGGGGTACTGTTACGAACTGGCGCCGCCATAGCCGCAAGCAGCCTGCTGCGGTTCCTGTTGCGCCCATGCGCCAGCTGCCGTTCTTGGCCGTGCCTCAGATCGTCCAGTTGGCTGTTCCTTCCACCACGTCTAAGTGTGGAGAGGCGGCTAGTGCTCATGCGTGCGCCGATTTACCCCAGCCAGAGTCTCAGCCCGGTGTTTTGCCTAGTGAGCATGCTCAGCCTGATTGTGTTATGTCTGAGACTAAGTCCTCAGTTCAGGCTACTGAGCATGCTCCCACCATTAACCCTAACAGCCTCTTAGCACAGGCACTTGGACTTCGTGCTGTGTCTAAGTTCTGGGATGTGCCTACTGAGCATGCTCAAACTGATAGTCTGCTTTCTGAGCCTGTTTCTCAGGCTACTGAGCATGCTCAGGCACTTAGTGCATCAGAGGCTAGGTCCGGTAAGGACCTCACTGAGCATGTCCGTGAGGTGGCAGGGCCCTGATAGGGCACAGGGTGTCAGGTGTCCTGATGACGTGGCAACTCCGGACTGGCTCGCAGAGGCCCGCCCCTATGATCTGGCACCTCACCATTGGTCGTCAGACGATGACTGGTGAAGTGTTTGTGTGACGCCCTGGGCAAGCCAGGGGTCACAGGTCACAACACCACCACACCCCACACTCCAGGTAGGCACATCACAGCTAAACTACAAATCCTTGTTGCCTTCCTCCGGGAGTTTGATGATGCACACCAGGGGGTGGGCCAGGCGGTTGGCTCCGCCCACCGAGGAGCTCACAACTCTGGAGGCGGGAACACCAGGCAGATAGCTCAGGGAGGAGCAGGAGTGAGGAGCTGAAGTGAAGGAGTAAACAAGTAGTGAAAGTAGAAAAGTGGAAAAGGAGGAAAGCAAGCGAAGTGACAGTAAAGAAGGAAAGCCTGAAGGGTCCAGCTTTGTGTAGGGCCAGATCAGCAAGGTCAGCGACGGCGGTGACTGTCTGGAGGGGGATCGTTTGGAAGTTCCTGGAAGTACCCCGTTGGCTGTGTGCCCGGTGGTCTGGAGCAGTGTTCCGAAGGACAGTCAGCACCAGGGCAGGGGCCTCTCGGACCCCGGCAAGGCTAGGAGTCGCCAGATTTGCCAAATCCGTCAGTGAAGGGGATGTAGATCCCCCAACAACCAAGTCCCGATTGAAGGCAACAGCCCAACCTGAAGCAGAGAGACACCGCCACCGCCACGGCACCAGTTTCTCAGGGCCAGCGCCTGCGGGCAAAGTGTAGAGCTCCTCCGGCCCAGATTGTAGTCGGGGAGCGGGTAACCGGAGGGAATCCACCGCTACCACAAGTCAACCATAGGTGCAAGGAAGAGGGACATCACCGTCCCCTACCTGGAGTGCAGGTGCAGCCGTCCGTGGGACCGTCCTACCAGCCGTTTGGTTTACCGTACAAACTGTGTCCATGTCTCAGGCTGAGTGAGTACCACAGTGCCGCAAGGCACAGCGCTGCCCCCGCGTCCCTGCGCCCACCAGGCCCCGCACCTCACAAACCATCACCGGGCCCCGGGATCACCAACCCCTGCCCCTGCCCACGGAGGGGCAACACAACACCTGGCTGCTCCGCATCACCATCCCCGGGACCCCCGTATTGAGCAGCGGTGGTGAAATCACCACAACCGTGGGTGGCGTCACGAACTATAACAATCCCCACACCCAAATCCCCCTTTCACTCACGGGCGAGGAGTGTCGCTCGAGAAAACCCCGGGATCCGGCCCACAGCTCGAGCCACCACTGAGCAGCTGCCGGACCCGAGCAGAAGGGGTGAGCGTAGTGTGCCGACACCCTCCTCCCCGCCCGCGACAACTTGGCGTCACGAACAGGATCTTACCGCTCTGCCGTCTGGTAGAGGTGCGCCTTGTTACCGCCGGAGGTATCCGGCAGAAAAATTTCAGAAGCCGCCATCTTTGGCGCGAAAAGTTCCCGCTCGAGCGTCTTCTCGAGCAGTAGAGGCGCGAAGGCCAAAACCCCGCCCCGAGAGAGGAGGGGCCGGAAAGAGCTAAGGGGGACGCGATGGCGGCTGAACGCATGTAGCAGCAGCTATAAAAGCGGGGACGCCAGGACCCTGCAAGCATACCGTTCCTGGAAGAGAGAGAGAAAGACACCATGTGGATGCCGTCCCGAAACACCGTGGTCCCCGCACCGGGAACCGCAGCGTGGGTGGAGATCCGGACCGCGCAGCTCCATCTAAGGCTGCAGGTCAAAATGCAGCTCTTCTTGGAGGAGTGGGAGACCGACATGGCGGATGTTATAGCCACCGTGCGGAGACGCGAGGAGTAAGCGGAGGAAGGGAGGGTGAGTGACCCACGCCCCTATGTCCCGGAGGGACCGGTCGCTGTGGCTGAGGGACCCGGTCCAAGCCCTCTCCCCCCGTTGCCTCCCTCGCCACCCGTCTCGGGGGCCGTGACCCCGCCACTAGGCCCGCTACCACCGCAACCGGTAGCGATACCCAGCCCGTCCGCCCCAGCGGACCGACCTGTAGCCGGAGCCCGTAGGAAACCGGAGGTGTTGCCATGGAAGGCCCCGAAGATTGTGCCAGAGACAGTCCCCGAGCAGTTTCCCGAGCCGGAGCTGATGGCCCGTTCCGAGCCGAAGGCCCAGCTGCGGAAAGCCCCTGTGCCCATCCCCCACACCTCGGCTGAGGTGGCGCCGGGTTGTTGCTGCAAGGCAGCGCCCAAGGCCATGACACCGCGGGATATGCTGCCCACCTTCCTGACAGTGGGTAACGTTCTGGATGTCCCGCGGGGCCCGACCCGTGCGCCGGCGCTGGCAGCAGCGCCATATTGGGACAGGGAGCCGACAAAGCTGGGCCTGGAGATCGCGGAGAGGGAGAGAAGGAAAGCCGAGCTGGTGGCCCGAGTCATTCGGGAGAAGGAAAATCTTCGGCAGGCGACCTTCCGTGTCCGGGGCCCGTTGTATGAAGGGCAGGTGAGGCGGTTTGATGTCCGCCGGGGCTATGGATTTATATATGAACCGGGCCTGGAGGTCGAAGTGTTTGTAGCCCGGCGGGATGTGAATGCCCACCTGCCCGAGGAACATCCTGGCCGTAACCTCATGCCGGGAGACATGGTGCGGTATACCCGACACTGCGGAGAGAGGGGGTGGTTTGCCCTGGATGTGAAGCTCAGGGGCAGCAACGAGAGCAGGGTGAGCTCTGCACCCCCTCCCTCGGATGAAGCAGCAGAGGGACCGGAGTAGGGCAGCGGATGCCCGTTGCACCGTCCCCGTTGGGACCACAGAGTTTGTTTTTGTTTGAAAGTTTTGAAAAATGATGAAAATGATAATTACCGAAGTGTTACCTGATTTGCTTGAGATTGAACCGGCCGGAGCCGGCACCGTTGTCCCCGTGGGGACCGTTTAAAGTTTTTGCATGGAGGACTATCCATGGACAAGCCCGTGAACTTGCAGGGCACCACAAACGTTAAGTGGCTTGTAAATATGTTGGTTACCGTTATCGTTTCCGCAGTGCCGCCTCCGGAGAGGCAGGTTGGAGGGAGGGCCCTCAGCAGAGCAGGCTGGGGCCCAGCCACCAAAGGAACCGGTGGCCACCCTCTGGAGGGGAAGGACAGATCCCGCTCGGGTAACTTGTGCTGGACTGTGGGTCAAGGGGTGCTGCCTGGGCTTTAGGGGCAGCATCAGGGCCAGGTTGCTTGGGTGGGAGAGAGCGGAAACCGTGACCGTAAACCGTTGTAACGTTAAAGTAAATGTGCCTCCCGTCTTGGGAAGAGTTATTAAAAATGTTATTCATGTTTTCTTAACCTTGTTACCCCTTTACAGAAAAATAAAACCGGTGTAGGACGGCAGCCCCCGGACGGTCTGCATTTTGCTAAGGTGGAATGTGACGCCCTGGGCAAGCCAGGGGTCACAGGTCACAACACCACCACACCCCACACTCCAGGTAGGCACATCACAGCTAAACTACAAATCCTTGTTGCCTTCCTCCGGGAGTTTGATGATGCACACCAGGGGGTGGGCCAGGCGGTTGGCTCCGCCCACCGAGGAGCTCACAACTCTGGAGGCGGGAACACCAGGCAGATAGCTCAGGGAGGAGCAGGAGTGAGGAGCTGAAGTGAAGGAGTAAACAAGTAGTGAAAGTAGAAAAGTGGAAAAGGAGGAAAGCAAGCGAAGTGACAGTAAAGAAGGAAAGCCTGAAGGGTCCAGCTTTGTGTAGGGCCAGATCAGCAAGGTCAGCGACGGCGGTGACTGTCTGGAGGGGGACCGTTTGGAAGTTCCTGGAAGGACCCCGTTGGCTGTGTGCCCGGTGGTCTGGAGCAGTGTTCCGAAGGACAGTCAGCACCAGGGCAGGGGCCTCTCGGACCCCGGCAAGGCTAGGAGTCGCCAGATTTGCCAAATCTGTCAGTGAAGGGGATGTAGACCCCCCAACAACCAAGTCCCGATTGAAGGCAACAGCCCAACCTGAAGCAGAGAGACACCGCCACCGCCACGGCACCAGTTTCTCAGGGCCAGCGCCTGCGGGCAAAGTGTAGAGCTCCTCCGGCCCAGATTGTAGTCGGGGAGCGGGTAACCGGAGGGAATCCACCGCTATAACAAGTCAACCATAGGTGCAAGGAAGAGGGACATCACCGTCACCTACCGGGAGTGCAGGTGCAGCCGTCCGTGGGACCGTCCTACCAGCCGTTTGGTTTACCGTACAAACTGTGTCCATGTCTCAGGCTGAGTGAGTACCACAGTGCCGCAAGGCACAGCGCTGCCCCCGCGTCCCTGCGCCCACCAGGCCCCGCACCTCACAAACCATCACCGGGCCCCGGGATCACCAACCCCTGCCCACGGAGGGGCAACACAACATTTGGCTGCTCCGCATCAGCATCCCCGGGACCCCCGTATTGAGCAGCGGTGGTGAAATCACCACAACCGTGGGTGGCGTCACGAACTATAACAATCCCCACACCCAAATCCCCCTTTCACTCACGGGCGAGGAGTGTCGCTCGAGAAAACCCCGGGATCCGGCCCACAGCTCGAGCCACCACTGAGCAGCTGCCGGACCCGAGCAGAAGGGGTGAGCGTAGTGTGCCGACACCATCCTCCCCGCCCGCGACATTTGGGGCATGGCTGCCATGAGGTCATCAATGACATGGCGGTTCCGGATAGGTCGCATGTGACGTCACTGATGACATGGCACTCTGCTATTGGACCTTGGTGGTTCCACCCTGGATTTGGGGCGGACCCAGGTTATAAAAGGGGCTGGAGACAACATGGAGGTGCACAGTCTTCATTTAGAGTTCTTGGTGGCATAAGCCTTGTTGGAAGCGGTAGTTAGGGCTAAGTGAACGGTGCCTGTCACGCCAAGATTCGTGGCTCAGCACATGAGGGTCAGGCGCCGTGCTTCCTTACTACCGTTCCTGTTGTGCTAGAGCAGTCCAGTGGCATTAACTGGGCTGCGGCTGCTGCGTCACCTGTTCAGTTGTGCCTACTACGCACACGGACAGAATACCTGTTGCGTCACCTGTCCGAGAGTGCCCTCTACGCACACGGACAGTGTACCTGCTGCGCCACCTGTCCGGTTGTGCCCTCTACGCGCACGGACAGCGCACCTCAGAACCCCTGTGAAGTTAACAGGGTGTTCCTGGATTGGGTGTGTGAACCCTATTATCCTCCTCGGCTTCCCAGTCAAATGCTACTGGTGTGACTACCTGGTCTGACGTGTCCTTTACACACGTGGCCAGAAACGCTAATCGGAGGACCGCTCGGCCTGACGTGTCTTACACACATGGCCGACAGGGCGCTGTCGCAGCGGTCTTCTCGGTC
Source organism: Anomaloglossus baeobatrachus (assembly GCF_048569485.1). Taxonomy (NCBI): domain Eukaryota; kingdom Metazoa; phylum Chordata; class Amphibia; order Anura; family Aromobatidae; genus Anomaloglossus; species Anomaloglossus baeobatrachus. The sequence continues at coordinate 246,432,317 of NC_134355.1, forward strand.
AACGCTAACTGGTTACCATCCGGCCTGACGTGTTGTTACACACGTTATCGGAGTAGCGTCCACTCCACCGAAACGCTAACTGGGTTGTCGTCCGGTCTGACGTGTCCCTACACACGTGACCGGTTCCTTGAGTTATCTGAGAGCCATCCAGCTCTATAGCCTCCGCCTAACCCACAGGGTGCCAGCAGCTCCATTACCATCTGGAGCATGGTGGGCCCCGACTGGTGATTGGGATATATACCCCTGGTCCTAATCTGCCGGTCCCCCCGTAACATTTACGGTAAGTGTTAAAATGTCTACTCAGACGTTAATTTTAGAAATTGGAGGCAGATAGAGTCTTTAAATTTGCTACATGAAAGGAGTAACGACACAAGGAAGGTTTACAAATATATTAAATATTTATTATAGTAAAGTGCTGTAGGGTACAACAGTGAGTACATATAAATAGTAGAATCGGAGGGGAGGTGCTGAAGGGGAAAGAACCCCACATGTCCCAGAGAAGGAGAAAAAAGAGGATTTTTTCACTCCAAAGTGATCCCTAAAAACTGTGGGCAATTGCCCAGGCCAACAAGTGGAGCTGCATCAAGATGAACCACCAGCTCACGTGGAATAAGGAGCTTCAATGTGTAGCAAAATACGTATCTCCATCCCTCGATGAAGCATACTAACGCGAAACACGTGTTGGGACGCCGGTCCCCACGTGTTTTACCCTGGTGTACTAGTGATCTGGCTTGGTGAGTAGTGCTGCCTTTATTTTGCTAGTGGCATCCTAAAAGTGGCTGTTGGACTTCCATTAGTGTCCCACTAGTGCAAATCTATTTGCAGCACCTTTGCATTGCACACTCAAACCCATTGTTACTAAGCCATTATACTAGCAAATACTGAGTAAACTTAGTGGCATCCTAAAAGTGGCTGTTGGACTTCCATTATTGTCCCACTGGTGCAAAGCTATTTGCAGCACCACTGCATTGCACACTCAAGCTCATTGTTACTAAGCCATTGAACTAGCAAACACTGAGTAAACTTAGTGGCATCCTAAAAGTGGCTGTTGGACTTCCATTATTGTCCCACTGGTGCAAAGCTATTTGCAGCACCACTGCATTGCACACTCAAGCACATTGTTACTAAGCCACTATACTAGCAAACACTGAGTAAACTTAGTGGCATCCTAAAAGTGGCTGTTGGACTTCCATTATTGTCCCACTGGTGCAAAGCTAGTTGCAGCACCACTGCATTGCACACTCAAGCTCATTGTTACTAAGCCATTATACTAGCAAACACTGAGGAAACTTAGTGGCATCCTAAAAGTGGCTGTTGGACTTCTATTAGTGTCCCACTAGTGCAAATCTATATGCAGCACCTCTGCATTGCACACTCAAACTCATTGTTACTAAGCCATTATACTAGCAAACTATGCTGCCAGTTTAAGGGCCGTAGTTGCATTGTCAGGGATAGTTATTGTTGTTTATTCTGCTGTTAATAAAGATAGACCACCGCTGTAATCTACACCACCTCTCAATTTTTACTACCACATTTTAAGTGCACAATCTTGTCGCAATCAAAATGAGTGGCAAAATGACAGATGCTGGTGGAAAGGGGAAGAGGTGTGTTGGAAAAGGAAAAAAAGCGTTTGTCCGTGGGGAAGGTGGCAAAGCTCCATTAACATCTGCTGAAGATAGACCATCTTCCAGCAAAAGTAAGATGTCTACTTCTTACCGTGGACAATCCGATGTGCTCCCTTTTTTACGGACACGAACAACTGGAACAAAGGTAGATGATGGCCAAAAAAAGAAAATGCTTGAATGGATCTCAAGTTGTCCAAGAAGTGCTCTCTCCGCCACCTCAACTACCGCATCCAAAAAACACCAGTCCTCGGAGTTGTCATCCCAATCACACTTGCTTTCTCCCAGCTCTCAAGTCTCCATCCGCCCTGCATAGTATGGTGGAACTGAGATGGCTGATTCTGCAGAACTGTTCAGTCACACTATAGCCTGGAAATCAGAGGTCTGCTCCCAAGCTACAGTGAGTACAGACCAGGAAATGGTCTGCAGTGATGCCCAGAACCTTTGTGACTCTGATTCAGGCCGTGAGGACCAAGTTTCTGAGCATAATGTTGACCCTTATTCACAAACTATAACACCTGTTGTTATAGACAATGAGGAACATACTGATGATGATGAGACGCAGATACCAGATTGGGATGACAACTTAAATATTCAGTCAGGGCAGGAAGAGGCTCGGTCTGAGGGTGAGGGGAGTGCAAACACAACAATTGATGAGGAAGTTCTAGATCCCACCTACTGTCAACCCACAGTCAGGCACTCAAGGAGGTCAACAGAGGCGGTGGAGGAGAATGCAACTGACGACGAAGTTACCTTGCACCTTCCTGGACAGAGGAGGAGTACTGGTAGCACGTCTACAACTGCATCCTCAACCACCACTCTGCTTCTGAGCACTAGTCGGGGTGGCTCAGCAGGTGGCATGTCCTCTAAGCCTGCCTAGCCTGGTCCTATTTGGACCTTGCAAAGGATCGCCCAAATCATGTGATCTGTAAAATTTGTCGTGATTCTGTTAGTAGAGGCAAAAACCTCAGCAGTTTGACAACTTCTTCCATGAATCGTCACATGACTAAATATCATATTTCCCAGTGGGAAGCTCACCGTGCTGCATTGCGGCCTAGCGGAGCGGACCATCCACTGCCTGGCCCTTCCAGTGCATCCGCGCGCTATTCATCTTCTAGGAAAGTGGGGACAGCTGTCACACCTGGTTTTCCATGCACAACTTCCCCCACTGTAACCGCAACATGCAGTTTGCTTGGTAGGTCGTCAGTTGGTTTGGAAGGGGAACCAAGTGCGTGTGTACAGCTCTCTCAGACATCGATAACACCAATGTTGGATGAAGGCAACATCATGACTACGCCTGCACTTTCCTCACAAACCTGCATTTTTCCAGGGACACCCTACTCACCACTGTCTACACACAGCAGCCAGATCTCTGTCCCTCAGATGTGGACAAATAAAAGGCCATTTCCTGCGACCCATGACAAAGCTAAGAGGTTGACTTTATCCCTCTCTAAGCTCTTGGCTACCGAAATGCTGCCTTTCCGCCTAGTGGACACACAGGATTTTAGAGACCTTAAGCCTGTAACTGTGCCCCAGTACCAGATGCCCAATCGACACTACTTCTCTAAGAAAGGTGTGCCTGCGCTACACCAGCATGTCGCACACAACATCACCGCTTCCTTGAGAAACTCTGTGTGTGAACGGGTGCATTTCACCACCGATACTTGGACAAGTAAGCATGGACAGGGACGTTACATGTCGCTGACTGTGCACTAGGTAACTATGGTGATAGATGGTGAAGGGTCTGCTGCACAAGTCTTGCCGTCCCCACGACTTGGGCGTTAATCCTCTGTCTGTCCAAGTTCCTTCACTGCTTCTGCCTCCGCAACCTCGTCTGGGTCCTCCACCTCCGCCCCAAGCCTGCCTGGTCAGGCCACCAGCATTGTAACTGCGCAGAAGGAATCATGCACCCCTCATTACTATGCTGGCAGCAGAGTGCAACGGCATCAGGCGGTCTTTATCTTGAAATGTCTTGGAGATAGGAGTCACACAGCGTCTGAGTTGTGGGCAGCTCTGGAGACTGACTTTGGTAAATGGTTGTCTCCACTCAACCTGCAGCCTGGTAAGGCCGTGTGCGACAATGCTGCAAACCTGGGTGCGGCCTTTCGCATGGGCAAGGTGACACACGTGCCTTGGATGGCTCACGTGTTGAACCTTGTTGTCCAGCAATTTTTAACACACTATCCCGGCCTAGATGGCCTTCTGAACAGGGCACAAAAACTGTCTGCTCACTTCCGATGTTCAACCGCCGCAGCTGAGCGACTTCCATTGCTCCAGAAGTCTTTCGGCCTGCCGGTTCATCGCCTGAAATGCGATATGCTGACACGCTGGAATTCGACTCTCCACATGTTACAGCAACTGTGGCAGCACCGCCGAGCACTGGTGCAATACGTCATGATGTATAGCCTGGGCCAACGAGATGCAGAGGTGGGGCAGATCACCCTCATGGAGTGGTCTCAGATCAAGGACCTAGGCACCCTTCTGCACAGTTTCAACATGGCGACGAATATGTTTAGCGCTGCAAATGCCATTATCAGCATGACAATTCCAGTCATTTACATGCTTGAGCACACGTTAAACACTATTCGGAGTCAGGGGGTGGGACAACAGGAAGGGGAGGAACTACAGGATGATTCATGTGCGCAAGGGACAACAACATCACCAAGGTCCAGACGTTCATCATCACCAAGGCGGCAGGCATGGAACCATGGGGGACAGGGTTCAACAAGGGCGCATGGTAGCAGGCGAAATGTTGAGGAAGGTGCAGGAGAACATGTAGAAATGGAGGACGAACTGTCCATGGATATGGAAGACTCAGCGGATGAGGGAGACCTTGGTCAAATTTCAGTTGAAAGAGGTTGGGGTGAGATGTCAGAGGAAGAAAGAACGGTTAGCACCTCTATGCCACAAACACAGCGTGGACTTGGTCCGCATGGCTGCGCAAGACACATGAGCGCCTTCTTGCTGCACTACCTCCAACATGACCCTCGTATTGTCAAAATTAGAAGTGATGATGAGTACTGGCTTGCCACACTATTAGATCCCCGGAACAAGTCCAAATTTTGTGACATAATTCCAGCCATAGAAAGGGATGCACATATGCAGGAGTATCAGCAAAAGCTGTTACTCGATCTTAGCTTAGCTTTTCCACCAAACAACCGTGGTGCAGGGAGTGAATCTACCAGTTGTAACTTGACAAACATGGGACGGTCTCGTCATCTTCAACAGTCTACCCGTACCAGCAGCACCGTATCTGGTGCTGTAACAGCAATTTTATTGAATCTTTTCATAATTTTTTTAGACCATCCTTTGCAAGGCCACCAGAGACAACAAGCCTGACACATAGTCAACAGCTGGAGAGGATGATACAGGAGTATCTCCAAATGAACATCGATGCCATGACTTTGCAAATGGAGCCTTGCTGATTTTGGGCTTCAAATCTTGAAAAATGGCCAGAGCTCTCCACTTACGCCTTGGAGATCTTGTCGTGTCCAGCTGCCAGCGTTGTCTCTGAACGTGTCTTCAGTGCTGCTGGGTATGTGCTGACAGATAAGCGCACGCGTCTGCCAGTGACAATGTGGATACACTAACGTTCATCAAAATGAACAAGTCGTGGATCCACAAGGAATTTACTACCCCTGTGTCATCCTAAGGAGAGTAAATGCTTGTGGATTTGAAATGTGCTTGATGCAAATCTACCTGTGAAGTGTACAACTGGGGCACAAGTGCTGCCACTGATGGGGTGTTTGTGTGGCCCAATTTTTGGAAAAAAAGGAGACTCTGCTTGGAGTAACCCTTGCTGTGTTTTTTAAAAGGAGCCAAGATGAACAAGTCATGGTTCAGCAAAGACTTTGCTACCTACCCCGGTGTCATCCTGGGGACGGTTAAGGATGGCGTATTTTTGAATGTGCTTGATGCAAATCTACCTGTGAAGTGTACAACTGGGGCACAAGTGCTGCCACTGAAGGGGTGTCTCTGTAGCCCAATTTTTTGAAAAAAGGGAGACTCCGCTTGGAGTCACCTTGCTTTGTTTTACATGATGTTAGAACGGCATGCCATGCCTATATCTGTGTCTCGGCCTCTTTTTCCTCGTAACGCTGATTTGTTTTTGCATGAGAATTTGTTCTTGTCACTTTCCCATGTGTTTGTGTTTGCGTTGTGAATTGTTTGTCACCTTTTGGACACCTTTCAGGGTGTTTTATAGGTGTTTTTATGTGTTTGTTATTGCCTCCTATTGTTTTTTATGGGTTCGAGTTGTTCGCCGAACCGGTTCGCCGAACCGAACTCGAACTATACCTCTGTTCGACGAACCAAGCTCGAGCCGAACCGCGACCGGTTCGCTCATCTCTACTAGTGATGCTTTCCTGAGTAGTCTCCATGGCATTGTCACCTACTGAATATGTTGGCTGCACAAAACTAGATGTTGTAGTAAGTGCCTGAACAGTGTTTACACTAGTGACATTTGTTGTGCTTGGAACAAACATTGCTGTAGTTGTTTGACCAGATGGAAGACCAAGTGTAGTTGGAACATATTCATGTGATGGTAGAGGCTGAGTATGTGGGTATGTGAAGTTGGTAGGGTAAGGCTGACTTTGAAAGTATTGTTGCTGTGGATTAGGTTGCATATGGTAGGATGCTGGTTGATGTACCATGTGTGGTAGTCTATGAACATTACTTACATTACTTGGATAGTTAATAGAGGGTTGCATAGGTGTCTGTTGGGGGCCTTGTTTGTAAAAAGATGGTTGTGGTGATGGCATTTGTGTAAATAACGGACCTGTTTGGTGTGGGATAGTTGTTGGTCTATTTTGTGATTCACTACCCAAAGAAGTAGAGGGCCACTGTATATGTGTTTGTTGAACTACAGTATTTAGTTGAGAATTAGATGTCTGTTCATCAGTTTGGGTTTCCACAGTTAGTTGTGTCGTGTGTGTGTGTGTGTGGGCCACGTGGATTTGCTCTCCATTGCTCTATCACTTCGAAAACATATATGGGCTCAGGCTGACATTGGGTAGCAGAAATCAGTGTGATTAAGGAAGCCCTCAATCTGTCCTGCCTATCAGGTGCAACCAATGCAAGTGAGGGAGAGAGGGAGCGACAAAATCTCTCTTCATCACTCTCTGGTATCAGTGTATTCATCATGTGTATTACTCTGGTATCAATGATTTCTGGCAGGGAACGTAAATCTTCATAACGTCTATGTCTGCGTCCACGGATAGATTGAGCTATTGTACGCAGGGTATTTGTTGTTGATCTTGGCTGTGTGCCTACATGTTGTTGTGGATTACACTCTGCAAGAACTGGTGATGGGCCACTTTGTTGCCCTGTAGACTGGCCTGTGATTGGAATAGTGGATTGACTTGTTCCCAAACCCAAATCAGATGACACTTCGTCTGCTTCTGGCTGGATGGAGTTCTGGGTTGTGGGTTGTTGATAGGAGGTTGGCTCCATCTCGGATGCTGATGTTGCTGTTGCTGTTACAATTGTGGACTGGGCCTCCTCACTGTCTTCTAGATTATCCTCGGTACTATGTGATGAAATGACAATATTAATGTGGGTATAAATAAAAACAATAAATCCATGTAATCACAAACTTTAAACTTAGTTTGTAACCTCCATAATTGGCATAAGGTAGCTGAGTCTGTCATAATGGACATATTTTTTCTTCTTGGAAGCTGCAGCTGTGGTAATCACTGGGTTAAATTTGCGACAAAATTGGTCACGTGCAGACCGCCAACACCGTTTAACCATATCCACTGTAACAAATCAACAACAGAATATTTGTAACAAACATAAAATTAACAAATCTATGCCACTAAGTTCTTGTAATGTTCATAAAAAATATATGTCGTTTACAAATCCAGATGAAAACTAAACCATCACCCATGTCTCGCATATAGTGTCATTTTAGACAAGCAAGCCATAATAACCCAGTTACCATGCCAATACAAATTTAAAATGTAAAAAAACAGCTTTTCTTTTGTATCTTAAAATCAATTGTTAAGGCATGAATAAACCTTGGCAAAAAGCTATGGCCAAAAAACAGACATTGCCATATGTGTAATATTTATGTACACAAAGACAACAAAAAGGAAATGAACATTTTATGTAAACGGTTTGCAAAAAAAAAAACAAAAAACAAGCACTCCTATGCAGGTGAAGCAAGTATAGTATAGGGATGTTGCACACCAACAATATACTATCTAGGTATGTTATTTTTAAAACATGTAGGCCTGTTGCTTTACCAACATGCTATGTACAGTCATATGAAAAAGTTTCGGCACCCCTATTAATGTTAACCTTTTTTCTTTATAACAATTTGGGTTTTTGCAACAGCTATTTCAGTTTCATATATCTAATAACTGATGGACTGAGTAATATTTCTGGATTGAAATGAGGTTTATTGTACTAACAGAAAATGTGCAATCCGCATTTAAACAAAATTTGACCGGTGCAAAAGTATGGGCACCCTTATCAATTTCTTGATTTGAACACTCCTAACTACTTTTTACTGACTTGCTAAAGCACTAAATTGGTTTTGTAACCTCATAGAGCTTTGAACTTCATAGGCAGGTGTATCCAATCATGAGAAAAGGTATTTAAGGTGGCCACTTGCAAGTTGTTCTCCTATTTGAATCTCCTATGAAGAGTGGCATCATGGGCTCCTCAAAACAACTCTCAAATGATCTGAAAACAAAGATTATTCAACATAGTTGTTCAGGGGAAGGATACAAAAAGTTGTTTCAGAGATTTAAACTGTCAGTTTCCACTGTGAGGAACATAGTAAGGAAATGGAAGAACACAGGTACAGTTCTTGTTAAGCCCAGAAGTGGCAGGCCAAAAAAAATAACAGGCCGAGAAGAAGAATGGTGAGAACAGTCAAGGACAATCCACAGACCACCTCCAAAGACCTGCAGCATCGTCTTGCTGCAGATGGTGTCAATGTGCATTGGTCAACAATACAGCGCACGTTGCACAAGGAGAAGCTGTATGGGAGAGTGATGCGAAAGAAGCCGTTTCTGCAAGCATGCCACAAACAGAGTTGCCTGAGATATGCAAAAGCACATTTGGACAAGCCAGTTACCTTTTGGAAGAAGGTCCTGTGGACTGATGAAACAAAAATTGAGTTGTTTGGTCATACAAAAAGGCGTTATGCATGGAGGCAAAAAAACACAACATTCCAAGAAAAGCACTTGCTACCCACAGTAATATTTGGTGGAGGTTCCATCATGCTTTGGGGCTGTGTGGTCAATGCCGGCACTGGGAATCTTATTAAAGTTGAGGGTTGCATGGATTCAACTAAGTATCAGCAGATTCTTGACAATAATGTGCAAGAATCAGTGACGAAGTTGAAGTTACGCAGGGGATGGATATTTCAGCAAGACAATGATCCAAAACACCGCTCCAAATCTACTCAGGCACTCATGCAGAGGAACAATTACAATGTTCTGGAATGGCCATCCCAGTACCCAGACCTGAATATCCTTGAACATCTGTGGGATGATTTGAAGCGTGCTGTCCATGCTCGGCGACCATCAAACTTAACTAAACTGGAATTGTTTTGTAAACAGGAATGGTCAAATATACCTTCATCCAGGATCCAGGAACTCATTAAAAGCTACAGGAAGTGACTAGAGGCTGGTATTTTTGCAAAAGGAGGATCTACAAAATATTAATGTAACTTTTATGTTGAGGTACCCATACTTTTGCACCGGTCAAATTTTGTTTAAATGCAGATTGCATATTTTCTGTTAGTACAATAAACCTCATTTCAATCCAGAAATATGACTCAGTCCATCAGTTATTAGATATATGAAACTGAAACAACTGTTGCAAAAACCCAAATTGTTATAAAGAAAAAAGGTTAACATTAATAGGGGTTATGAAAGAAGAAAGGATGTCCAGCTCTTCAGGCAAGGAAAACCGAGATCTTTATTTCATTATGCAGACACAACGAATGGCATGACCAGCACTACGCGTTTCAGGTGAAAACACTCACCCTTAATCATGAATTCAATTGGATTAATAGGGGTGCCCAAACTTTTTCATATGACTGTATTTGGCAAATGCATAAAATGCTTAACAGGCCAAATATCCATTTGTCCAGTCTTACAAAAGCAAAGACTCCACCAAAACCAACAGGATGCACACTTTCCTGTATGTGTGTTACTAGTGTAGCTCAAAATGAGTCAGGCCCATTACTAAATGCTTAATATACTATGAAAATATGGATATAATCTGGCAACAGAATGAGCACATGTAGATAATGATTCAAAGAGCAATGGAAAGCAGGTTAATATACCGCGCCAAACCACAGGAGTCAAAATATTGTTAGTAAATGCCTTTTTCTTTATTTTCACAGGTCTACGTGTTTCAGGGACATATCCGTCCCCTTCCTCAGGACAATGTACAGAGAATACTATCTATCTATTTGATAGTATTCTCTGTACATTGTCCTGAGGAAGGGGACGGATATGTCCCTGAAACGCGTAGACCTGTGAAAATAAAGAAAAAGGGATTTACTAACAGCATTTTGACTCCTGTGGTTTGGCGCGGTATATTAACCTGCTTTCCATTGCTCTTTGAATCGTCTCTTCACCGCGGGACCGCTGCCTCCCACACCATCTCCTCGTGATTTACATGCTCAGAAAGGGGTTGTGACTGGCACAACCGCATCAGGTGAGTGTACCTGCCAGCATTCACTCCCACGTGTTTTACCGGGTAAGACCCTATTTGCGCCTTATCTTTCCACAGCTATCTCATCCACATGTAGATAATGACAGAATCCATGAAAATATCTGTACTCACCATATTTATTTTTCCTGCCAGGGGTGCTTTGAGACCATCCATTTCTGGGGTGGACTTGTTCAGTCACAGACATCCATGCTCTCTCCACCATCAACCTGTCATAGTATCCATCAACACGTGTGTCCCATATCTCTGGATGCCTCTCTACTTCCCCAATCAGCCTCTCTGTATCGATCCTAGGCGCAATTATGAGTACCTGTGGTGTTGTCTTAGCTCAGTGTTCCCCTTCAGTGGGAGGACAGGTGCCCAGCTGCCGTCTGGCTTGCAAATGAGATAGGATATGAGTGTTTGGCACCAGAATTAATGGCCTTCAATTGACTTGATAGATTGGAAACAAGAGTTGCTGATGTTTCGATTAAAAACGCACACGGACGATACATGCTGAACACGGACATGCTACGTGTGCTGTCCGTGCAGGTACGGACCCATAGACTTTAGCGGGTCCGTGCCTGCGTGTTGACGGCCAAAAACGGACATGTCGTCCGTGCGGGAAAACGCACACACATACTTACCACACGGACACACGTTCCATGTGATTTTACGCGTGTGTGCCATCACCCATAGGGTAACATTGGTCAACGTGTCTCCGGTATGTGAAAAAACGTACCAAACACGTACCAGAGGCACGGATGTGTGTTGCGGGCCTTAAGTAGTGAGTAACCCGAAAGCCGTACTATTCGCTACTCACACGAAAATTACAGTTTTCGTGTTTCTCATTGACTTACATTGCGCCCGCTACTTGTAACGAATATGCGAGTAGTGGACAATAATCGCTAACAGCATAGCGAATATGAATAGTTAACTACTCGCTCAACACTAATTACCTGCCATCCAGCCCACAACCAGCTTGCACTCTTTTGGTCTCAACAGTGGTGTCCTGCACCCCCTTAGTAAGTGAATCAGAAAGCTAAGTCTAGATACTAAGTGTTTTGTTGTGCTCCCACAGCAGGCCCAGTTTTCCCTGGCTCATGGACACAGCCTCTGTGTGCACCACAATTAGCAGGATGTCCACTTCCAGCCCCTTACTGCATGTGTGACACCCTGGCCTATCAGGTCGTCACAGGGTATTGTGCAATCTGCCCTTCTGCACAGTAGCCACTCCTCCTTGGTTACGGATCTTGGTCCTTTGGTGTTGCTAACAGCTTAGCCAGTCAAAATCCTAGGAACACTTTGCACCGTACCCACCAGACACACCATTGGGGGGGCCTGAAGGGAATAAGGCCGCCCACATGGGGGTGGGTAAGAGGAAAGTGAGAAAGTGGCAAGAGGAGTGAAACAGGAGTGAAAGGAGGAGAAGGTGGAAGGTGACTCTCTGAGATGGAGAGGTCACCGGTCTGGAGAAGGGCTCCTGAAGTTTACAAGGTGGCAGACGTTGGTCTGGGCCTGGTAGGAGCTGGAACCCAGGTCACAGGGGATCACGTCAGGGGGAATGGACTGCCGAGGAGGGCAGCCGGCGGCCTTGAGCCATCACTGGGCAGGGACCAGGGCACGATGGGTGGACCCTAGGCCAGGAAGTAGCTTCACGTGTCCCGGTAATTTACCTGACAGGGGTGAAGACTTCAAGAATCATCCCCAACCCACTCAAAATTCGGGGCACTAGCGCACCAATGGGATAGGACTTTCCCAAATTACAGTCCAACGAAATCCTACGCGTGAACCCTGAGAGCAAATAGAAGAAAAATCCAGCGCTGGACATAAATTGTAAAAGTCCATCTTTTTATTTAAGAATCATTAAAATCCAGCAGGTAAAGTGTCATCTCAAGGAACCATTCAGAACGCGTTTCGACTCTCAGGTGTTAATCATGTTTTAAGGTGATTTGTTGTAGGTTTCCTTTTGTAAGATCCTCCCGTATACCTTAATTAGTAACACCTGAACAATTATTCAAGGCAACTCCAGAACTAGTTATTACGGGGGATCTGACAAATAGAAGTAAGTGGATAAAATTTAAAATGCAAGTATTTGCTATACAACAGATACAATCGTTTGTGAATATAATCTTGTGAGATATTTAAATATGTAATACGAGGGTAGTAAATATTAAATACATTCGATTCTGACAGTATTCAATATATAGAACATTAATATTAATATGTGATCCAATATAAAAAGAAATTACCAATATTAACTATATATTTATATTCTCTATATATTTTCTAAAATATTATATGCATCAAACATTGCAAGACATTCCATATATGATAATATTCTCATAGATATAATTATTACCAATAATTCCAGAAGGAAAACATTTCTTTACAGAGCATATAGTCATCTTATTTCCTAAGTTCAAACAATCCCATCTATATATATTATAGGAAATAATTTCTATAATAGAGAATAGGTTTGCAATGTGTAATGCATTTTATTTCTCACAAGCAACCAGAGGTGTAAAATAAATTATAACTCAATAAATGTCATCATCCAGAGCGATTCAGCAAGAATACTCCTAATAATGCAAAATGAGATCCTGGCGGTAATTCATACCTTGCGGTTGTCGTGTTTCCAGGGTGAAGATCCAGAAGGACTCTCTGTTTAGGAGTTTCCTCCTGTGATCTCCACCCCGGATCGGTCTTTCCACCTGTTCGATGCCAACAAACTCAAAACCTGCAACATCACCACCATCTACAGATGCAAAGTGTCTGGACATGGCAGATGATGAAACTGTAGTCAAGCTGGTGGCGTCAGACAGGGGTCTTCTGATTCGAATTTTCAGTGGTCCTGAACTACAGCCCACATATTGAACTTTGCAGATATTGCAAGTTATCAGGTATACTATAAATTTAGAAATACAATTAGAGTATTAATCCTGCACTCCCTCTGGTTGCTAGTAGATTTAAAAGTTTTAGCTTTCTGAACAAATGAACAAACTTTGAAGCGATTGGCCCCACATTTGTAGAAGCCCTTCAAATTTAACCAAGATGATTGTTTTGGATTGCTTATTTCACTAGTAAATAAACTAGGTGGCAATAATAAACATTGTTGTTTAATGTAGGGGCTCTTTTTGCGACACATCTCACATTCCCTGGATTATTTTCTTTAATTTTAGATCCTCATTTAATATAGGTAAGTACTTTTTCACAATAGCCGATATCATATTAAATTGATTGCTATAATTGGTGGAAAATACTATATTATTGTTATTTTTCTTGTATTTTTGTGATGGTTTTTTTTTTGTATAGCAAATCATTTCTATTAATATAGTTTACTATTGATTTAGCTCTATCAAGTGTCCACTGTGGGTAGACTCTATTGAAAAGTCTATTACAGATATTACCCTCCTCTATAATATAGTCACATTGTTGTGAACAGTTCCGTTTGGTGCGGATCAGTTCACCCACTGGGATGTTATACTTAGTGTGTGAATTGTGACAAGAGTCTGCTGTCAAAATTAAATTACAAGCAGTTGGTTTACGATATAGAGTAACAATCACTATATCATCCTTGTTAACGGACAGGGTAATGTCTAAAAAGTTCATAACTTTTGGATGGTTAATTGACGTGAATTTTAAATTAAATTCATTTGAATTAATAAATTCCATAAAGTTGTCAATCAAATCTTTTGGACCAGACCAAATGAGTAGCAGGTCGTCCAAATACCTACCATACCATTGTATGTATTCGGAAAAGATATTAATGTCATCATAGAGGAACTCCTCCTCCCACCTCGCCATAACTAAGTTAGCAAGCGAGGGGGAGAAGCGAGCCCCCATGCTGACTCCCTTGCATTGTAAATAGAATTTATTGTCAAACGAAAAATAATTGTGTTTTAAAAGAAATTCTACAGATGAGACAATAAAATCCTTTAAGTTAACATCATAGTGGCTAAATCTGTCTAGGTGTTGTGATAAGCTACGTATTGCTACGTTGTGTGGGATGGAGGGTACAAGGAAATAATATCGCAGGACAACCAAAAATAATGTTGTTTCCATACAAGCCCATCCAATGCCTTCACTACCTCCTTTGTGTCCTTAATATAACCAGGAATATCGTATATCAATGGTTGTAAGAATTCATCAATCTTTAGTTTTTTCGTTAATGGCTCCTGTACAAACTGCTTCCTCCAAATTCTTCAATAGCAAATTGTTAAAATGTCTAGTAGGATCACTATCTAATTGATAGTATGTATCCACATCTTTCAGATCCTCCAAATTCAATTTTTTGTATAATCCCGAATTGAGCAGAACGATGGCACCCCCCTTATCAGCACTCCTAATAGTCAAATCGGGGTTGGATTGTAACTCTTTTAGTGCTGCTCTCTCCCCCTGACTGAAGTTGTCTCTATGGGGGGCCATAGTTCTGCTCAACTCAATGAACTCTGTCACAATCAATTCTTGAAATAAATCAAGTATTGGAGGTCGTGATTGAATAGGGTAATATTCTTGGTTTGATAATTTGGGAAAAATAGTATTATCAGATATCTCATTAGATTCAATATGTAATAATCTCAAATTCATCAAACTTTTTTGCTCACGAAAGGAAAAATAGTTACTTTTGGTAGATAAAACACTTTCATTATCAATGTCAGTATCTATTGGTACAATCTCTTTGCTGTCATCAAAAAAGTGGCATTTTAACGTTATGTTACGTGCAAACGTATTTAAATCTAAAATAGTTTGAAAGATATTAAAGTTCACGATTGCAGCAAATCCAAGTCCTCTGCTGAGTAACGATATTTGATTTTCCGATAAAACTTAACTGGAAAGATTCCAGACTGGGATCATTAGTGTCTCTGATTGTAGCTGTGAGCAGGGTAGGTGTTGCTTTTTATGTTTCCTACCCGCTCTACTCTTGCGTTTTTTGATCTGTTGTTGGAAAACATTTGTGATGGATTCTTATTTTTATATTGTTATGAGCGGGTGGTGATTAGAGATGAGCGAACCGGCCGTGGTTCGGCTCGAGTTCGGTTCGTCGAACGGAGGTCTCGTTCGAGTTCGGTTCGGAGAACGTTCGACGAACCACTTGAACCGCATAGGAAACAATGGCAGGCAATCACAAACACATAAAAACACCTAGAAAACACCCTCAAAGGTGTCCAAAAGGTGAAAAAACAATTAACAACACAACACAAACACATGGGAAAGTGACAAGGACATATACTCATGCGAAAACAAAGGAGCTGGACAAGGAAAAAGAGGAGGAGACACAGATATGAGTATATGCAAGGGAACGTCGATGCCATTACTGTGCAACTTGAGCCCTGCTCAAGTTAGGCTTCCAATCTGGATAAATTGCCTGAGCTCACCACGTACGCCTTGGGGATCTTGTTGTCTTCCGCAGCCAGCGTTTTATCGGAACGTGTCCTCAGTGCTGCTGGGGGTCTGCTGACAGCTAAGCACACGCATCTGTCCACTGACAATGTGGACAGACTAACGTTCACCAAGATGAACAAGTCATGGCTCTCAGAGGACTTTTCTTCCCCTGGCTCAGCCAGGGGAGGCGAAAGGCACGCGTATTTTTGAGCTTGCTTCATGCAAAGGATCTTTTTCATCTTGAAAATGGGGTCAACTGATGCCAGTCAAGTGGGGTGTGTGTGGCCCAATTAATGGAAACGAGGGAGACTGTGGTTGGAGTCCCCTCGCTTTTCAAAAAAAGAACCAAGATGAACAAGTCATGGCTCTCAGAGGACTTTTCTTCCCCTGGCTCAGCCAGGGGAGGCGAAAGGCACGCGTATTTTTGAGAGTGCTTCATGCAAAGGATCTTTTTCATCTTGAAAATGGGGTCAACTGATGCCAGTCAAGTGGGGTGTGTGTGGCCCAATTAGTGGAAATGAGGGAGACTGTGGTTGGAGTCCCCTCGCTTTTGAAAAAAGAACCAAGATGAACAAGTCATGGCTCTCAGAGGACTTTTCTTCCCCTGGCTCAGCCAGGGGAGGCGAAAGGCACGCGTAATTTTGAGAGTGCTTCATGCAAAGGATCTTTTTCATCTTGAAAATGGGGTCAACTGATGCCAGTCAAGTGGGGTGTGTGTGGCCCAATTAATGGAAACGAGGGAGACTGTGGTTGGAGTCCCCTTGCTGTGTTTTACATGCTTTTAGAAGGGCATGACATGGCTTAGAGGTTGACTTTCAGCATCTGCAAACTGTTGGCTACCAAAATGCTTCCTTTCCAACTTTTTTAACCAAGGATTTTCGAGACCTTATGCCCATCGCAGTGCCCCAAGAGCCGATTCCCAGGCGCCACTCCTTCTCCAACAAAGGCGTGCACGCGCTACACCAGCATGTCGCACCAAACATCACCGCTTCTTTGAGAAACTGTGTGACAGGGTGCATTTCACCACAGATACTTGGCCCAGTAAGCATGGACAGGGGCGTTAAATCTCGCTGACTGGGCAATGGGTTACTATGGGGAGAGATGGAGAAGGGTCTGCTGTACAAGTCTTGCTGTCCCCACGAGTTGTATCAATCCTTCCTCTGTATGTAGAAGTTAATACACTGCTTCTGCCTCCTCAAACTCGTGTGGGTCCTTCACCTCGGCCCAACCCTGTGTGGTCAGGGAACCCTACCTTGTAACTGCGCACAAGGAAAACCACACACCTCCTTACTATGCTGGCAGCAGAGCTCAATGCCATCATGCGGTCAAATGTTTACTTTGAAATGTATGGGAATGTGAGTCACACCACTGAGAAGTTGTGGATAGTTAGCTCTGGAGACCAAGTTTCATCAATGGTTGTCTCCACTCAACCAGCAGCCAGGGAAGGCCAGGTGTGACAATGATGTAAACATGGGTGCGGCCCTTCGCCGTGACAATGTGACACACGTGCCTTGTGTGGCTCACGTGTTGAACCTGGTTGTCCAGCAATTTTTAAAGCACTATCCTGGCCTACATGGCCTTCTGCAGAGGGCACAGTGTAACGCCTTCCTTGATCCACACACTCAGATGGGCTGTAAAGGATAGGCTAGAGGGAAGCCACTCACCAAGCAGGACCTCCAGAACCCTGAAACCCTTTAACCCCTATACAGGGATTAGGAATTACACAGGGCCCAAGGTGATCAATACCTGTGGAAGGCTGCAGTTCCAGAGAATAGTAGTCAGGCAGGGACAAAACATTAATTGAGGAATACGAACAGAATGGGATGGCCAGGACATAATCAGAAAACAAGCAGAGGTGAAATGCGGATCGGTTAACAAGGTACATAAACAGCAAGCAGGAAAAGTAGTCAGGTAACAAGCACACAAAATCATAAAACTGAACTGGGGGTAAAAGTAACCAGAGGTTCATAGCTATGACTGGCAGTGGTCTGAAGACAGGATGGGCATAAAAAAGGGTGTGGTGTCTTCCCATTGGTTGTAGCTGAATGATGGTACTTCATCTGTGAGATACCCACCACCTACATTCAGCCAGAGATTCTGCATCTGTCAAGGTAATGCAGCCCAGTGGGTGAGCATAACCTGCGTCCACCTGCGCCGCTGGCATCAACTTCTCTCCCATCATCAGCACTATGCATGAAAGGAAATCGTTGTCACCTGGCGACCGGAGTACAAATTGACGGAGCGTACTCCGTTGATGACTTAACCGCAGTGTGCGGCAATGATTCAAACCTGGCTGCGGGCCATCGTCAGGGCAATGTGACACACGTGCCTTGTATGGCTCACGTGTTGAATCTAATTCTCCAGCAATTTTTAAAACACCATCCCGGCCTACATGGCCTTGTGCAGCGGGCACGCTCGCTATGTGCTCACTTCCATCGTTCGTACACAGCAGCTCAACAACTTTCGTCGCTACAGAAGTCTTTAGGTCTGGTGGTTAAACGCCTGAAATGCGATGTGCCGACACGCAGGAATTTGAATCTGCCCATGTTGCAGCACCACCGAACCCTGCTGCAATACGTTATGACATATAGCCTGGCCTAACTTGATCCAGAGGTGGTGCAGATCACGCTGCTGGAGTGGTGTCAGATCAAGGACCTATGCACCCTTCTACACAGTTTACAAATGTCGACGAAGATGTTTAGCACTGGCGATGCCATTCTCAGCGTGACAATTCTGGTCATCTACATGATGGAGCACACTGTAAGCATTATTCGGAGTCAGGTGTTGGGACAAGAGGAAGGGGAGGAAGTACAGGAGGAGTCATATGCGGAAGGGATAACAAGATCTACGAGGTCCAGATGGTCAGCGGCACCTAGGCGGCAGTCATGGTGGGGGAGAGGGATTAACAAGGGTGCATAGTATCAGCAAAAAGTGTTGAGGAAGGTGCAGGAGCCCATGAAGAAATGGAGGACGAACTGGCGATGGGCATGGAAGACTCAGCAGATGAGTGAGAGCTTGCTCACATTTCGGTTGTGCGAGGTTGGGGGGAGAGGGCAGAGGAAGGAGGCACGATTCTCACCTCTCTGCCACCAACACACCAAGGACTTGGTCCTCCTGGACGCACAAGACACATGAGCACCTTCTTGCTGCACTACCTACAACATGACCCTCGGATTGTACGAATTCGAAGTAATGCTAACTACTGGGTTGCCACACTGTTAGATCCCCGGTACAAGACAAAATTTGGCGAAATACTTCCTGCCATAGAAAGGGACGCATGTATACAGGAGTATCTGCAGAAGGTGGTACGCAATCTTAGATCTGCTTTTCCACTAAACACCAGTGCTGCACAGAGTGAATCTCAACGCTTTGTCATGGATAAGAGGAAATGGTCTTTTACTTGTCCACATCTGAGGGACCGAGGGCTGGCTGCTGTGCTGAGATGGCATTGAGTACGGTGTCCCTGCAGAGTTGCACTTTTGGTCATATACAAAATGAGTTGAAAAAGGACAGATGCTGGTGGAAAGGGGAACAGGTGTGTTGAAAAGGGGAAAAAAGTTTTGTCCGTGGGTTTGCTGGTTAAGCAAAAGTAACATTTGCTGAAGAAACACCATCTGTTACGGTGGGACTGGCAGATTTGGATAAGGTGGTATATACTATGTTACCGCTGTGGCGCCCCTGAGGCTTCCGTCGCCACAGAGATATTGCACCCCAGCCAGAGGTGTGATGTCCCATCCTGGGTAAGGAAAGGAGTGAACGCCGGTCCACAGGCAAATTCACACTACACCCATTGTTAGGTACACACAGGGACCAGGGACAGTGGCAGCAACCCTCCCATGCTGCATGCTGGGAGGGGCCGTAAGACCCATCCCTGCTCCTGTAGGGTGGGAGCTTAGCAACTGGGTGGGTGGGAGGAGCCAGCCAAGTGTAGAGTAGAGAAGGAAGGTCAAGTTTAGTCAGTTGAAGTCTGAGAGAGAGGAAGGAGAAGGAAGAAGTCTGCGGGAGGCAGAGGAGACAGACAGTCTGCAGGAGGCAGAAGAGAAAGAAGAGTAGTGCTCTAGTCAGCCAGGAGCAAGAGAAGAAAGTGACGCTTCCTGGTGAAGACCCTGGGACTCAGAGGGTCCAGGTGACACCAAGCAGAGAAAAGAAGGGATTCCAGGGCCACAGATAGCTTTTAGGCTCGTAGCCTGTTCCACAGGAACATCGGTGGAGGGATCAAGCTGCAAACAGGGGACGGTCCCTAGAAACCGGAGGAGGAAAAATCATCTCCAACAGTAAAAACCGAGGCCCAGGGAAAGCTGCAAGCTCCCCGGGCCACAGCCCACAGCAGAACCTTTGGAAAGGGGGTAAATAACCGACAGGCGAGCCCCTGGCCCGGAGGCTGTAGTGGAGGCCGAGCCAGGTTCAGCCAACAAGGGCAAGGCTTAAGGAGACGGCTGAGAAAAGGAACACATAGAGAGGTGCACCGGCTTTCACTCCAGGATCTACCCAGGATCGGCGGAGGTCCCTGACAGGGGGTTCCAGCAGTCTGAAGGCACCAGTGTGCTGCAGCCCAGGACCAGTGAGTAAACATCTTGAAATTGCACCCCCTGGTGTTGTCTCCGTTATTCCGCCTGCACTATTCCATCACTGCATAGACACTTACAAGCACCAACTGTTGCCCCGGGGCACCGCTCCACCTGTGGGGAGCAGTACCACCATTGCTGCCGTTCCATCACCCCGGAGGCCTCATACAGCAGCGGCGGCTTAATAGCCGCAAACCACAGGTGGCGTCACGACAAACATAAACTTTAATCACCCCCAACACTTCAGCCATACTAATTGACCCCACCAGGGTACGGAGTCGGGCCCAGCCACCACTGACGTCCCCCGGACTAGTCCGGCCCAGCATAGGGTGTCCCATAGCCCTGGGGTGGGCGAGTCACCACTATATAACGAAAATTAATAAGAAAAGAAAGAGAAAGGTGTACAGTATATCCCCATCAGCAGTCAGTGTCCACCGTGCTCCCAGATGGAAAAGGAGAGGTTGGTAACTGTAAGGTTAGGTGGAGGATACAGAGCTGTGTGGCTATGTAACTAATAGTAGCCTGAACCGAGTTAGACGCCACTCGGATCTGGAGACTGGGAGCCCTGTTACCGTCAAAGGGTCCAGACGCCCATCCAGCCCAGGAAGTCCCTGTTAACATCACAGGGGCCATTGAGTACACTGACCGTGTGCATTGGGGCCCCACCTGTGGACAGCAGGCGCATCAGCAGCAGCAGGCCTGTTAATGTCACTGGGCTGCACAAGCAGGACTGGTAGGACAAGAGCTGGTCTTAACTGTTCTGTGTTACCAACTGTGGTGGCGGCCTGCATTGACGCCCTATCCCTGCCTAGCTCTGGCCTAAAGCCGCAATGGGTTCAACACATGGAGGTGTGCTCTTTCGGAGCATAATAGAAGACTGCGCACCTCCTTGTTGGCTCCAGCCCGTTTTATAACCTGGGTCCGCCCCAAACCAGGGTGGACCACAATGCAGCTCCTGGAGACAAAAGCAGAGTGACACGTCATGAGTGGCATAACTAGCATCCTATTTGGAACCGCAACTTCAATAATGACCTCATGGCTGCCACGACACAAACACCTCACCAGTCATCGTCTGACCATCAATAATGAGGTGACAAGTCATAGGGGCGGGCCTCTGCAAGCCATTTGGGAGTGGCCTGGCCACATCGTCAGGACAGCTGATGCCCTGTGGTCTATATGGGCCCCCCACATCAGGGGCAGGGCCAAAGAGTTCATTATCGGACCTAGTCTCTGATGCAGTAAGTGCCTGAGCAAGCTCAGTAGCATGAAATACAGTCTCTGAAAAAAGACTATCAGCTTTAGCATGGTGTCTAGGCACAAGACACGTCTTAGACCCGGCACGGAATGCAAGTACCTGTGCAAAGAGGCTTTTCGCACTAAGCGTGGGAGCATGCGCTGTATCCCGAAATGAAGACTTAGCCTCAGGAATGGCACAGTCAGGCTGAGCATACTCACTAGGCGAAACACTGTAGTTAGGCTGCGGCTGGGGTAAATCGGCACACGCATGCGCACTAGCTGCCTCTCCACACTTAGACGTGGAGGAGAAATTGCTCTTCGGGTGTGGACTTGGAGATGCTGTGTATGAACAGAACGAAAAGCTAAAGGTGTGTGTTACAGCAAGGACCCACCACGGAAACACTTCATTCAATTGTGAGGGGAGTCATTTTGGAGTTTGGTGAGGAGTACCGTAACGCCAGTGAGCAGCATCCTGTGCCACAGACCAACTGTTACGGTTGCTGCGAGCACTGGAGACTATGTCCAGATTTCTTGCTACTGCACATGTGCGAGCGCTGGAGACTAAGTCCAGATTTCTTGCTACTGCACATGTGCGAGCGCCGGAGACTAAGTCCTATCTTGGAGCCATTGCACATGTGCGGATGACATCATCGCTGACACGAGGTCACATGTCTCTGACACCTTCTATGCCAATTGGTCGCTGGTCATGTGCTTGTGACGCCTTGCTCGGTGATAGGCCAGCATGACGTCACTCCTGTCATTCTGGCAGCGGATTGGCTCTGGTGTCCTCCATCTTGGATGAGGCACAGAGTCTATATAAGACCCTGACACACGCCGCATGGCGCTCAGTCCTCTTGGTTCATGCATAAGAGTAGACGCTCTGTGCGCGTTCCTCTAGGCATTCCTCTGTCTATGCTAGGTGAGCGCTACCGGCAGGGTAGCGTCCTTATACCTTACAGCTTCGGCTGCTGTCCGTATCCTTACCTCTTAGGGGAGCGGACATAGGCAGGTGCCTGAGGCACATGGTCTGGCTGGGCCTTGTGATTCGACTCGTAGGTGGACGTTGCCGCTAGGGTAACGTTCCTTATACTGCGTCTGGCAGTTGTTCGTATCCTCGCACACTAGAGGAGCGAACAGAGGTAGGAGCTTTGTGCGGCTTACGCTGCTGTTCGTCTCTTTTGCACCACTAGAAGAGCGGACCTAGGCAGGTGCCATATCTAGTGGTTCGTATCCTCGCACACTAGTGGAGCGAACGCAGGTAGGAGCTTTGTGCGGCTTACGCTGCTGTTCGTCTCTATTGCACCACTAGAAGAGCGGACCTAGGTAGGTGCCATTTCGCACACATTGCCTTTGTCTCTGTGATTATTAACAGAGATCATTCTACACACCCTCCAAGTAAGGGAGGATTTGCTTTACTTACTTATTATATCCTTCTGTGAGTTAACAGAGGTATTGCACTCTGCCATAGTCTGCAGCAAAGTCTTTGCACGGTGGACCCTGACTGTCTGATACTCCTTTATGTTATTATCAGACAGCCCCCCGTAACATTAGGACTGAGCCAAGGGTCTGGCAGTTATGGCAGAATATCAGCAGTTACACCGTTACATACAAGTACTTGAGTCACGGCTCAAGAGTATAGAGGATAAACCTCAGACCATGGTGACAGCTGCACATGATCCTTGACTTGCTCTGCCAAACAGATATTCTGGCGATGCCAGATCATGTCGTGGTTTCATTAGTCAGTGTCAGATACACCTAGAGGTCAACTCTTCTCGCTTCTCTACAGAGAGGTCCAGAGTAGGCTTTATCATCTCCTTACTTCAGGACAAAGCCTTAGAATGGGCGACTCCCCTGTGGGAGCGCTCTGATGTGGTTACTCTGAGACATCAAGACTTTCTTGATGCTCTTAATTCGGTATTCATGGGTCCGCAGGTTACCCATGATGCGGCCCTGAGACTGTTAGATCTATCTCAGGGTTCGTTATCCACTAGTTCTTATGCCATTGCTTTTAGAACTCTGGTGGCAGAACTAGATTGGCCAGAGAAGGTGTTGATTCCTATCTTCTGGAGAGGGTTGGCAGGCTATGTCAAGGATGCTCTCGCTACTCATGAGGTCCCTGCTTCTCTGGAGGACTTGATCACAGTAGCAACGAGGATCGATGTACGCCATAAGGAACGTAGACTCGAGGTCTCTTCCTCACGCCCTAAGCATCGGGCTATTCCAGTTGTTGAGGGTCCACTACCATCTTCCTCAGTATCTGAAACATCTCCCACTCCTATGGAGTTAGGTCATACGTCCTCCAGACTACGCAAGTCTGGTCCTCCTATATGTTACGTATGTCGTCAGGCTGGGCACTATGCCAACAAGTGTCCTAGTCATCAGGGAAACTCCCTGGCCTAGTAACCATTAGAGGGGGGTTACTAGAGACGTCTTCTGCACCCTCTAAGTGTTGTATCCCAGGTCAGCTCTCGTTATCTGAGAATACATGGCCTATTATGGCTTTTGTGGATTCCGGAGCTGACGGGATTTTTGTGTCCTCAGGATTTGTAAAGGGACACAATATTCCCTCTATCATGTTAGATGCGCCTATTCCTGTCCGTGTTGTTAATGGAACTATGTTGTCTGACTCCATTACATTGAGGACAGTTCCCTTGCGCCTTTCCCTGTCTCAGGGTCACATAGAGGAGATTTCTTTTCTTGTTTTGCCTGAGTGTATAGACGACGTCCTTCTGTGTCTTCCATGGCTTAGGACTCATGCTCCTCACATTGACTGGGAGTCTGACAGCATTATTAGTTGGGGTTCGAAATGTCAGTCCCGATGTCTTCCCTTACCACCTAAGGTCGTTGCGGTTGCATCAACTGATCTCTCTCCCATACCTACACCCTATTTGGATTTCGCTGACGTGTTCTCCAAACAGGGTGCTGAGGTTCTTCCACCCCATAGGCCGTATGACTGTGCCATAGACCTTATCCCAGGTTCGGTTCCACCTAAAGGCAGAGTTTACCCCCTGTCGATACCTGAGTCGGAGGCCATGTCGACCTATATAAGAGAGAGTTTAGAGAAGGGGTTCATTCGTAAGTCTGTCTCTCCCGCGGGAGCTGGGTTTTTCTTTGTTCGGAAGAAAGAGGGTGATTTGCGTCCCTGCATAGATTACAGGGGTCTAAACGCAATCACAATAAAGAACAAATACCCATTACCTTTAATTTCGGAGCTCTTTGACAGACTGAGAGGAGCTCAAGTTTTTACGAAGTTGGATCTGCGGGGTGCGTATAACTTGGTACGAATTCGAAAGGGTGACGAATGGAAGACCTCTTTTAACACCCGAGACGGTCACTATGAATACCTCGTCATGCCTTTTGGGTTATGTAATGCACCCGCAGTATTTCAGGACTTCGTAAACGATGTGTTCAGGGATTTACTGTTATCCTCAGTAGTGGTGTATCTGGACGACATACTGATTTTTTCTCCTGATCTGGAGACTCCTCGTCAGGATGTCGTTCGTGTCCTTTCCCGTTTAAGGGAGCACTCATTGTTTGCTAAACTCGAGAAATGTGTATTCGAGCAGTCCTCATTGCCTTTTTTGGGTTACATTATCTCACAAGAGGGCCTGGCTATGGATCCTGCGAAGCTCTCTGCTGTCCTGCAATGGTCCGAACCGCATTCCTTGAAGGCGGTGCAACGCTTCTTAGGATTCATAAATTATTACAGGCAGTTCATACCCCATTTTTCTACTTTGGTGGCCCCTTTGGTGGCCTTGACTAAGAAAGGTGCTAATCCCAAAGCCTGGTCTACTGAGACATCTCACGCTTTCGAGGCAGTAAAAAGACACTTTTCAACTGCTCCCGTTCTTCAAAGACTCGATGAGAGTAAGCCCTTCCTCTTAGAGGTTGATGCCTCTTCAGTGGGTGCTGGTGCGGTCTTGTATCAAAAGAACGGTGCAGGTAGAAAAAGGCCGTGTTTCTTCTTTGCTAAAACCTTTTCACCGGCAGAGAGAAACTATACCATTGGGGATAGGGAACTGCTCGCCTTGAGATTAGCCTTGGAGGAGTGGCGTCACTTGCTGGAAGGAGCGAAACATCCTTTCCAGGTCTATACAGACCATAAGAATCTGACGTACTTACAAACCGCTCAGCGTCTGAATCCTCGCCAAGCCCGCTGGTCCTTGTTTTTCTCCCGCTTTCACTTCTCCATCAACTATCTGTCTGGGAGTAAGAATAACAAGGCAGACGCCCTGTCTCGCTCTATGCTTTCTACCCAGGAAGAGATTGACGAACCTCGTCTTATCCTTCCCTCCAGGGTTTTTTGCATACGCTCTCCCCTGTGACGTTAGACCAAATCCCACCGGGCAAGACCTTTGTTCCGCCTGATCGACAGAATGATATACTGTCATGGGCCCACACCTCAAAGGTGGGTGGGCATTTTGGTATTAGGCGGACACGAGAGTTACTGGAGAGGTGGTATTGGTGGCCACACTTAGCCAGCCACGTCAAGAGATATGTCGGCTCCTGCTACTCGTGTGCTCGCAACCGTCCATTACGGCAGAGACCGGCTGGGCTGTTGCATCCTTTACCGGTGCCAGATAGACCATGGGAGGTGGTAGGCATGGACTTTGTGGGTGATCTTCCATGTTCTCAGGGACATAGATTTGTGTGGGTCATTACGGACCATTTCTCCCGGATGGTTCATCTCGTACCGTTATCGAGAATCCCATCTTCCAGGGTACTAGCCAAACTATTCCTCAAGCATGTCTTTAGGCTTCACGGGATGCCAGATCGTATCATTTGTGATAGAGGCCCGCAATTTGCTTCCCGTTTCTGGCGAGATCTTTGTAGCCTTCTGCAAATTGAGTTGAATCTCTCTTCGGCATACCATCCGGAGACCAATGGTTTGGTTGAGCGTACCAATCAATCTATGATTATATACCTTCGACACTTTGTTGCTGAGAACCACGATAACTGGTCCTCCCTCCTACCCTGGGCAGAATTTGCCCTTAACAATTCGCTGGCTGAGGCCACTGGGCAGACACCGTTCGTACTCAATAATGGGCAACACCCTAGGGTACCGGTACCGTTTCCCGCTGCGGCACCTCCTCCTCTTGTGGCCGACTGGGCAACTAATGCCAGAGAGGTTTGGGATCGGACTCAAGAGTCGATCCAAGCAGCTAAGGACCGTATGAAGACGGTGTCCGATCGGTTTCGTCGCCCGGCTCCTGTCTTTTCTCCAGAGGACTTTGTATCATAGTATCATAGTATCATAGTTTTTAAGGTTGAAGGGAGACTCTAAGTCCATCTAGTTCAACCCGTAGCCTAACATGTTGATCCAGAGGAAGGCAAAAAACCCCAATGTGGCAAACAAGTTCCAATGGGGAAAAAATTTCCTTCCTGACTCCACATACGGCAATCAGACTAGTTCCCTGGATCAATACCCTGTCATAAAATCTAATATACATAACTGGTTATATTAAATTTTTCAAGAAAGGCATCCAGGCTCTGCTTAAATGTTAGTAGTGAATCACTCATTACAACATCATGCGGCAGAGAGTTCCATAGTCTCACTGCTCGTACAGTAAAGAATCCTCGTCTGTGATTATGATTAAACCTTCTTTCCTCAAGACGTAGCGGATGCCCCCGTGTTCCAGTCGCAGGCCTAGGTGTAAATAGATCTTTGGAAAGGTCTCTGTACTGTCCCCTCATATATTTATACATTGTGATTAGATCTCCCCTAAGCCTTCGTTTTTCCAGACTAAATAACCCCAAGTTTAATAACCTGTCTTCGTATTGCAGCCCCCCCATTCCTCTAATAATCTTGGTCGCTCTTCTTTGCACCCTCTCCAGTTCAGCTATGTCCTTCTTATATATCGGTGACCAGAATTGTACACAGTATTCTAAGTGCGGTCGCACTAGTGACTTGTACAGAGGTAGAACTATATTTTTTTCATGAACACTTATACCTCTTTTAATACATCCCATTATTTTATTAGCCCTGGCAGCAGCTGCCTGACACTGTCCACTAAAGTGAAGTTTACCATCCACCCATACACCCAAGTCTTTTTCTGTGTCTGTTTTACCCAGTGTTCTACAAGTAAGTACATAATCATAAATGTTATTTCCTCTACCCAAGTGCATGACCTTACATTTATCTACATTTAACTTCAATTGCCACTTCTCAGCCCAATCCTCCAATTTACATAAATCTCCCTGTAATATAAAATTATCCTCCTCTGTATTGATTACCCTGCAGAGTTTAGTATCATCTGCAAATATTGAAATTCTACTCCGCATGCCCCCAACAAGGTCATTTATAAATATGTTGAAAAGAAGCGGGCCCAATACTGACCCCTGTGGTACCCCACTATGAACTGAGACCCAGTCCGAGTACGTACCATTAATAACCACCCTTTGTTTCCTATCACTGAGCCAGTTTTTAACCCAGTTACACATATTTTCCCCTATCCCCATTATTCTCATTTTATGTACCAACCTTTTGTGTGGCACCGTATCAAAAGCTTTTGAAAAGTCCATATACACAACATCCACTGCATTTCCCTGGTCCAGGCTTGAACTTACCTCTTCATAGAAGCTGATCAAATTAGTTTGACAGGATCGATCCCTCATAAACCCATGTTGATACTCTGTCATAAGGTTATTTTTCTTGAGATACTCCAGTATAGCATCTCTCAAGAAACCCTCAAGGATTTTACCAACCGTAGAGGTTAAACTTACCGGCCTATAATTTCCCGGCTCAGTTTTTGTCCCTTTTTTGAATATTGGCACCACATTTGCTATGCGCCAGTCCTGCGGTACCGACCCTGTTATTAAGGAATCTGAGAAGATTAAAAATAATGGTCTATCTATCACAGAACTCAATTCCTGTAGTACTCTGGGGTGTATGCCATCCGGGCCCGGAGATTTGTCAACCTTAGTGATTTCGAGGCGGCGGTATACTTCCTGCTGGGTTAAGCAGGTAATATTCAAGGGTGAATTTATGGCATCACTGGTCATGTCATCTGCCATGGCATTTTCTTGTATAAAAACCGTAGAAAAAAAGTCATTCAGCAGGTTGGCTTTACCCTCATCCCCTTCCACCATTTCACCAAGACTATTTGTGTGGCTCTCTGCAAAACACGTGAGACTTAGAGTGAGCTCTGTCAAATTTGCTCCTCGCTTCCTGGGTCCTTATGAGGTTCTTCGACAGGTAAATCCTGTAGTCTACCAATTGAAGTTACCTGTCCATCTTAGGATTCATGACAAATTCCATGTCTCACTGCTAAAGCCGGCTATTTTACCTCACGCTCGTGAAGTGCACTCTCCTGCTT
This sequence comes from Anomaloglossus baeobatrachus, assembly GCF_048569485.1. Taxonomy (NCBI): domain Eukaryota; kingdom Metazoa; phylum Chordata; class Amphibia; order Anura; family Aromobatidae; genus Anomaloglossus; species Anomaloglossus baeobatrachus. The sequence goes on from NC_134355.1 coordinate 246,461,114, forward strand.
CTGATTCCTCTCGCTCTAGCTATGAGGTACGAGCCATAGTTGGTTCTAAGATGGTTAGAGGGTGCAGGTTCTTCTTGATAGATTGGGAGGGCTATGGCCCGGAACATCGCTCTTGGGAGCCTGAGGAGGCTGTCCATGCTCCCGACTTAGTTGCCGATTACCTGCGTTGCCGGGAGGGGGGCCCTTGAGGGGGAGGTACTGTTACGGTTGCTGCGAGCACTGGAGACTATGTCCAAATTTCTTGCTACTGCACATGTGCGAGCGCTGGAGACTAAGTCCAGATTTCTTGCTACTGCACATGTGCGAGCGCTGGAGACTAAGTCCAGATTTCTTGCTACTGCACATGTGCGAGCGCCGGAGACTAAGTCCTATCTTGGAGCCATTGCACATGTGCGGATGACATCATCGCTGACACGAGGTCACATGTCTCTGACACCTTCTATGCCGATTGGTCGCTGGTCATGTGCTTGTGACGCCTTGCTCGGTGATAGGCCAGCATGACGTCACTCCTGTCGTTCTGGCAGCGGATTGGCTCTGGTGTCCTCCATCTTGGATGAGGCACAGTGTCTATATAAGACCCTGACACACGCCGCATGGCGCTCAGTCCTCTTGGTTCATGCATAAGAGTAGACGCTCTGTGCGCGTTCCTCTAGGCATTCCTCTGTCTATGCTAGGTGAGCGCTACCGGCAGGGTAGCGTTCTTATACCTTACAGCTTCGGCTGCTGTCCGTATTCTTACCTCTTAGGGGAGCGGACATAGGCAGGTGCCTGAGGCACATGGTCTGGCTGGGCCTTGTGATTCGACTCGTAGGTGGACGTTGCCGCTAGGGTAACGTTCCTTATACTGCGTCTGGCAGTTGTTCGTATCCTCGCACACTAGAGGAGCGAACAGAGGTAGGAGCTTTGTGCGGTTTATGCTGCTGTTCATCTCTTTTGCACCACTAGAAGAGCGGACCTAGGCAGGTGCCATATCTAGTGGTTCGTATCCTCGCACACTAGTGGAGCGAACGCAGGTAGGAGCTTTGTGCGGCTTATGCTGCTGTTCGTCTCTTTTGCACCACTAGAAGAGCGGACCTAGGTAAGTGCCATTTCGCACACATTGCCTTTGTCTCTGTGATTATTAACAGAGATCATTCTACACACCCTCCAAGTAAGGGAGGATTTGCTTTACTTACTTATTATATCCTTCTGTGAGTTAACAGAGGTATTGCACTCTGCCATAGTCTGCAGCAAAGTCTTTGCACGGTGGACCCTGAGTGTCTGATACTCCTTTATGTTATTATCAGACAGCCCCCCGTAACACCAACATTCTTACGGTGCTGTCTTTACTGCTTACCGTGAGAGGAGCGTAAAGTCTGTATTTCTGGCAACTGGACATCACAGTACCCGGGTACGGTAGGCTGTGCCCAGACAATAATGCGGGCACGCAACACTTTGTTTTATTAGCAAAACACATATCTGTTCTGGGTAGGCCGACTATATAGACAATAACACTTGCTGCCTCTGCACTGTCAAATTGTCACATACAGTTTAAATCATAGAGAGACAGCGACACATGTTTGCATTGACTGTTGCTTTTCAAGATTTTCATGACTGTGTTGCAGAGCTGTGTGGTTTGCATTCACACTGTTATCATCTGCCTTATCTGTGAGGCTTCAGCTAACAAGGGTATTCAGGGGGGGTTAGTCTTTTGTCTATGTTTAGGTAGATAACTTGGAAGCTCTTGTGATGCGCCACTGGTAAGTTGTGTTCGCACACACACACACACACACACACACACACATATGCACAAACACACAATTACTGCTACGCAGAGGGATTAGCAGGTAGTAGGCAACAGAATAGATTGTTCAATTATTTAAATTGTATGCATGGTTCTTATTGTTTGTTTTGGTAAAGTTAAACAATCATTTATCAACCCAACTGCCTAGAGTCCTTTTCCTGTTGCCTGGTTTTGCTGCATACTGGGGAGCCCACCCTGTACACGACTTAAAATGAAGCATAAGTCGCAATGTGAATTTCACTGTGCTACAATGTGGCCTAGCGTGCCTGTGCAACCACCGCCTGCCCCATCAAGTGCATCTGTGTGGTCTTCATCCTCTGTGACTGTGGGGACAGCAGTCTCACATGGTTTTTCACACTGAACTTCCACCCCTTTACACGCAACAGGGAGTGTGATTGGCAGGTCATCACTTGTTTTGGAAGTGGAAACAGATGGTATTGTTGAGCTGTCAGACATCGAGAAAACCAACATTGGATGCAGGCTACATTATATCCACACCTGCACCTTCGTCACAGATTGGCTAGACTACCTTCAGTTAATAATTGCATTCCAGAAATGGAAAGGAGTGTAGAATGCAAATGTGTTGTACCTTGCTTGGCAGCAAAGGAACACTAACTTAGTATTACAGACAATTTTAGGAAGGCAGAAAAAGAGTCAGCTCTTTGGGCAAATTAAATAGCGTGGAAAAAGTGGACAGGTGGGTACAGTGGCCGTGTTCTGTGGGTACCAGGACAGTAAAGGAAGCCTCACTTTCTATCCCTCTGAACGATCAAATGCAGCAAGGAATTCCCGGAGTTTACTATAAAATTAGCATAGCAAAATGTGCATGAGGGTGTCATGCAGAGGTGCTGCAAATAGCTTGGTACTAGTGGGGCACTAATGGAAGTCCAACAGCCACTTTTAGGATGCCACTAAGTTATCTCAGTGTTTGCTAGTATAATAGCTTAGTAACAATGAGTCTGAGTGTGCAATGCAGAGGTGCTGCAATAGATTTGCAGTAGTGGGACACTAATGGAAGTCCAACAGCCACTTTTTGTATGCCACTAAATGGCAGCATTTTTTGCTATTATTATAGCTTATTAAAAACAGAGCAGGAGTGTGTCATGAAGAGGTGCTAGAAATAGCTTGGCACCAGTAGGGGCACAAATGGAAGTACAACAGCCACTTTTTGTATGCCACTAAATGGCAGCATTTTTTGCTATTATTATAGCTTATTAAAAACAGAGCAGGAGGGTGTCATGCAGAGGTGCTAGAAATAGCTCAGCACCAGTGGGGGCACAAATGGAAGTACAACAGCCACTTTTTGTATGCCACTAAATGCCAGCATTTTTTGCTATTATTATAGCTTATTAAAAACAGAGCATGAGGGTGTCATGCAGAGGTGCTAGAAATAGCTTGGCACCAGTGGGGGCACAAATGGAGTACAACAGCCACTTTTTGTATGTCACTAAATGGCAGCATTTTTTGCTATTTTTATAGCCTATTAAAAACAGAAAAGGAGGGTGTCATGCAGAGGTGCTAGAAATAGCTTGGCACCAGTGGGACACTAATTGAAGTCCAACAGCCACTTTTAGGATGCCACTAAGTTTACTCAGTGTTTGCTAGTATAATGGCTTAGTAACAATGAGCTTGAGTGTGCAAAGGGCAGGAGGGTACAGTGGCAGGGTTGTGGGTCTGGGTAGAGGAAAGGAAGCCTCCCTTTCTATCCCTCCTAATGGGGAAATGCAGCGAGGAAATCCCTGACCTTAGCTACACAGACGCTGTCATCTTGTGTAGCTGTTAAAATCTGTTTTCACGGACCTGACTGTCACCTATGGCTCTGACCCTGCCGGTATTAGCCCTTACAAGGACTAATAGAAACTTCTATCCCTATTCTGTATAGTGCTGTGTATAGAGCATACACAGCAGTATCGGAGACAGGAGCTACACCAGCGGTGACTGACACCCAGATGCAGAAGGCAGATAATGGCGTGCTGGAGTAAAATGTCCGTTTTTATTATGCAGGGATATGTGACATGGACATCCTATCACACATGCCGTTGCTTCTCTTGCTAAAAGTCCACTTAGCTGTGTTGTAGCTGTTCTGTTTTGTCACAAGTCAGCTTATGGGATCACCAGTGAGGTCCTCTGAATTAGGCCTCTTGAGACCTTACCAAGATCGAGCACTCGGAGAAAAAGACCTGCATTCATGTGAGTGTCTGGGATTGGCTGACATGCTGGCCCGCCCCACTACACGCGCGCTTAGGGAAGGAAGACAAGAAAAAAAAATGGCGATCGCCATTATCCAAACGGCAGTGATCTGAATGCGCTGTTCCCGCACACTATACGGTGAAATTTCATAATAGTGTGAGTCACAGAGTGACTTACACTATTACAGCGGAAAGCCAGCTAGTAATTAGCTTGTCTTTTTGCTGCTAGAACCGTTCTCGAACGTATCTAGAACTATCGAGCTTCAGCAAAAAGCTCGAGTTCTAGTTCGATCTAGAACAGCCCCCAAAATCACTCGTGCCGCGAACTGGAGAACCACGAACCGCGCTCAACTCTATTGGTGATACCAGGAGTGTCATTAGAGGAATTTGATATATCTGTAGCTCCATCTGAGGTAGACGCTATTGAAAAATCAGCTGATGAGTTAGTAGTCTCAAAATTAACTCTGTTAAAGCTGGAATGTCGTCTCCTCCTCAGGATTGGTCTTGGTCTGTAATTACAGGTATAAATTTCATTCTTCGCATGATCGTTAGAGTCTCTCACAATTTTTTCTTTTCATTTCCATGATGTTATTCTCTAGTTTAGAAAGTTTAGTTTGAATTTTATCATTGGATAATTTATAATCCTCCAAACTATTAAGTTGTTTAAGGGACTCCTTGATCTTATTTATATTGCTTTTAATTTGCACAAGTTCTAAAGGCCCCGTCACACACAGAGATAGATCTTTGGCAGATCTGTGGTTGCAGTGAAATCATGGACATACTGTTCCATTTGTACACAGCCACAAACCTGGCACTGATTGTCCACAATTTCACTGCAACCACAGATTTACCACAGATCTGCCGCAGATTTATCTTTGTGTGTGACATTGCCTTTACTCCTCTTGTTGCACAATGAGTTGCATCAATTTCATTAAGCAATCACTCATTATATTGTTCCAATTTTTTATAAACTCATTGTTGTATCTACTGGTGGGAAACTTTTTCAAACGCAACCCCCTGGGAATCATACCTTTTTCAATGTAAGTTTTTAGCGAGGTTGAATTCCACCAGGTTTTAAGTTCCTTCACCATACTCCGCTCTAAATACAACATGTGTTCCTGAAAGGTATCTTGTTCAGCCACTGGTATTTTTTCAGCCACTTTAAAAATCTGTGCCACTTTAGAGAGACGTTTAGAGTAATCCTCTTTGTCCACAAGATTATCCACTATAGGTTCCGACATGATGGTAGATGTAATTAAAAAGTCCAAATTAGGTGAATGGAGTATTCCCCCGTCGGGAGCACGGAGCCACAATAGTTTTGAACACAGAAAAAAAGAAAAATCCAGCTCACCGATCAGATCCGCAATAGCATTAACATGTCCTGCGCTCGGAATGGTGCAGCCACCAATAGCAAAATAGAAGAAAAATCCAGTGCTGGACATAAATTTTAAGATATACGGGAGGATCTTACAAAAGGAGACCTACAACATATCACCTTAGAACATGATTAAGACCTGAGCGTCGAAGCGCATTGTTCTGCATGGTTCCTTGAGATGACACTTTACCTGCTGGATTTTAATGATTCCAAAATAAAAAGATGGACTTTAAAAATTTATGTCCAGCGCTGGATTTTTCTTCTATTTGCTGTTGGTTGTGTGTGCTAGCAGCAATGTATGGAAAGGCAATGAATAAAGATGGGCGAACCCGCAGATATTCAGGTTTGGCAAGTACGTATGAACTTAAAAAATAAAGTCCGATTCTGTATGGGACTTGAATCCGAACATCTGCTCGGACGCCAAACCCCAGATAAGTCTAGGTGTACCCAAAAATTTGTGCTGTAAAATGGTGGTAGAAAGGGCTATGGGGCTGAAAAGCAGGACAGTTATACTTGCCGAGTTTCCTGCACAGCTGTCATATTGCTTCCAGGTCAGCTCATTAGCTTTCATTTATGTTCACAGATTCCACCGCCCTCCAACTGTAAAGCAGATGGCTACAGGCTTCAGCCCAGAGCTGTGCACATTATCTTGCCTGTGTATCAAAATTCAAGGGCCTCCCCAGCCTGAGAATACCAGCCCCCAGCTGCCCACTTTATCTTGGCTGAGTATCAAAATTTGGGGGACCGCACACTGGTTTTTTAAAATTATTTATTGAAATAATTGATTGGATATTAACTTTTGAGAGGGAAATGTGAAGATGGTAAGTCTGGCCAATGAGGCAGAGGAGTATAGGAGAGACGAACATGAGAACGAATAGCGATTTAGTAAGAATTAGATGCAATACACTCCTCTAATAATGATTGGTTATATAGCTTATAATGGAGCATATATTGAGGAATCTCATTGGCAAAGCAGAATATGAGGTCATATCTAAGCCTTTAAAAGGTCCATGCAGGCATAGTAATTCAGCATTAGCCTCAGCCCCCTGATGACGCTAGTGTGGTGAAACATGTTGAGGAGGCTACTGAATATCTTTTTAAAATAGCGATCGCAGTGATTATATATTATAAAAACAACACATTAGCTAGCCAGAGACATAGTGAGTCTAAATAGGGAATCCCTGTGGCTAAAACAATGGCTTATGTGACATAAGACAAATCACTGCGCTCCGCGTTTTTAATTGTGTTTGTCCCCTTATCTTAATGAGTTGATTAAAAGTTATTTATTAATAGATTAGTCTTTAGTTTGAGGATCTAATTGCCTTTGGCAAATTGAAAATTTATGCTAATTAATCCCCACGCTGACTGATAGAACAAGCTCTCAGTAGTAAATGTAGAACAGGCGCACCCGAAAAATGCGTCGTCACTGCATTAAAAGCCTGAGTAGTCTCTGCAGACCATGCCTTTGGATTTTCTCCCTTTTTGGTCAAAGACACTAAAGGAGCTACCAGAGTGGAGAAATGCGGGATAAACTGCCGGTAGTAGTTGATGAATCCAAGGAATCGCTGCACGGCTTTCAAAGAGCGTGGCTCAGACCATACAAGTACCACTGTCCGTTTAGTAGGATCCATTGCCAGACCCTCAGGAGAAATTATGTACCCCAAAAATGGAAGAGACGACTGCTTGAAAACACATTTCTCGAGCTTGGCAAATAATGAGTACTCCCTTAGGCGAGAGAGAACCCAAATAACATCCTGATGGTGTGTCTCGAGATCTGGAGAAAAAATCAATATGTCATCTAAATAGACAACAACAGATGACAGTAACACATCTCGAAAGACGTCATTTACAAAGTCTTGGAACACTGCGGGAGCATTACATAGTCCGAAAGGCATGACTAAATATTCATAATGGCCATCCCTGGTGTTAAATGCCATCTTCCATTCGTCACCCTTTCGGATACACACAAGAATAGAAGCTCCCCGCAGGTCCAACTTTGTAAATACTCGAGCCCCACGTAGCCTATTCTTGATGGTAATTGCATTGAGACCCCTATAATCAACGCATGGACACAAATCCCCCTCTTTTTTGCATACAAAAAAGAAGCCAGCCCCATCAGGAGAAATGGATTTGCAAATAAACCCTTTCTCCAAACTCTCTTTGATATAGGCGGCCATAGCCTCAGTCTTAGGTAAAGACAAAGGATACACTCTACCTTTAGGAGGTACAGAACCCGGAATAAGGTCGATAGCACAGTCATATGGCCTATGAGGAGGAAGCTTCTCAGCACCCTTTTTTAGAAAAGACATCAGCAAAAGCTAAATAAGGAGTCGGCAAAGGAGACATATCAGGGATCGTTGCTGAAGTGACTGTCTTAGTTGTGGTAGAGAGACAGTGAGATTGACAATAAGAACCCCAACTTATGATACTGTCTGACTCCCACTCTATTTGTGGGGAATGTGTATGAAGCCACGGTAACCCCAAGAGCATGTCATCTATGCCCTAGGGCAAAACTAGAAATGAAATTTCCTCCACGTGATAGTGGGGCAAGGAAAGCTGTAAAGGAATAGTCCTCAACGTAATCGCCTGTGGCAAAACTGTCCCATTAACTACCCTAAGGCTGGGGCCACACGGGGACTACTGCGATCCCCTTGCATGACACTCGGCTCGTGCTGGCAGTACAGCAAAGCCGAGTGTCATGCGTGTGTCCTTGCAACTGAGGTCCGTTCGTGCGAGTAGACCTCAGCTGCGGGGGGCGGGCCGGCACTCAGGAGGGGAGGGAGGGATTTCTCTCCCTCTCTCCTGCATAGACGGCTATTGCCATTCTCGCACTGCACTAGCGGTACACCGGTGTACCGCGAGTGCAGTGCGATTTTTCTCTCGCCCCATTCACTTGAATGGGTGCGAGAGAAAGAGACTCAGCTTACAATCGCAGCATGCTGCGATTGTTTTCTTAGTCCGATTAGGGCTGAGAAAATAATCGCCCATGTGTGCTGACACACAGGCTAGAATTGGTCCGAGGGGAATGCGATGTTTTATCGCACTCCACTCGCACTGTTTTTCTCGCCATGTGGCTTAGGCCTTACAGGAATAGGTTTTGCTAAAAGAATAGAAGGAATATTGTGTCTCTTAATAAAAGCAGAGGACACAAAATTCCCATCTTTACCTGAATCTACAAAAGCCTTAATGGGCAAGGTGGTAGAAGAAAAGGAGAGACTTCCTGGAAAGAAAAATTTAGAGGGCGATGAGGACATGTTTAGCAACTCCCCTCTTAAAGTTACTAGACAGGAGAGTTTCCCTGACGAGTAGGACATCTGTTGGCATAATGTCCCACTCGATGGCATGCAAAACAGATGTGAGGTGTAGCCTTATGAGACATAGTAGTAGTACGTCCTAACTCCATGGGAGTAGGCAGGTTATCAGAAGTAGATGAAAATGCCTGAGAAACCAAAAATTCTGGGACGGATTTTATCTTTGGACGAGATTGTGTAGTCTCAAGCTTCCGCTCCTTATGGCATACGTCAATTCTCATTGCCACTGTGATGAGTTCCTCTAATGTAGGGGGAACCTTAGTGGCAAGAGCATCTTTAACATAACCCGCTAAGCCTCTCCAAAAAATGGGTATCAAAACTCTCTCCTGCCAATCTAACTCAGAAGCCAGGATACAAAAATGAATGGCATACAAACTGGTAGAAGAAGACCCTTGTACCAGGTCTAATAGTTTCAGGGCCGCATCATGAGTAACCTGAGGCCCTATAAACACTGCTTTTATTGCCCTTAGAAAGGACGTAGCAGAGTGAATTAAGACATCATCACGTTCCCACAGAGGAGTAGCCCACTCCAAGGCTTTATCTTGGAGCAAAGATTTTATAAAGCCCACTTTAGCCTTCTCGGTAGGAAAGTGGGAAGCATTCACCTCCAAGTGTATTTGACACTGATTCACAAAGCCTCAACATGACTTGCCATCACCCGAAAACCTATTAGGCAAGGCTAGTCGAGGGTTCTGAGTCGGTGTCACCACAGTAGCTTGTGGTTTATCTTCTACAGTCTTAAGCCTAGCCTCAAGCTGCTGTATGTAGCGTTGTAAGTGTTGGAATTCTGCCATACCAGCCAGACCCTTGGCGCAGTCGTAATGTTACGGAACTACCTAATAGAAGGTAGACGAAGACTTATCAGATAGTCAGGGTCCACCGTGCAGAGAAATCAAACTGCTGCTGGTGATGAACAGAAGGTGGGAAAAGAACTGTGAATGTGCACACAAATAAATAGTAAACCGATGGTGTTTAAACTACACACTTATCTGTACCACAGAAGCGGTATTTGCCGCTGTTACCTCACAGCGGCACAAGGGCCAAATACAGCACTCTCTGTTAACTCACAGAGACTACTCAATTATCATATGTGTAAATGAAGGGAAACGTAATTGAGCTTATGGCGACTATCAAGATGATAATAATAATAATAATGTAAGGCTCACAGTTCCTGTTAATTTACAGAAACCACTATCAACGTGTGGATGGAAAAATTGGTAGTGAGCTAGAACCCCTGTTGCCTCAAAGAGGTAAAGTTAAATATCGTATCACGTATGTTAATGTCCACACAACGTATTAACATAGATAGGAAAACCGATACAGGTCATGGAGATCCAAGGACTATAGCTTCTATTATCTCATAGAGGGTGAAGTATATATCTATAGTATAGGTATGATCAGTACTACCCGTACTGCTCAGTCTCCTGGTACGGAATCCCGTACACTGCCTAGAGAGCTCTCTGTGCTAGCCACACTGGAGAGAACCAGCGAGTCACTTGTTAGCACAGAGATTGTGTGTATCCCTACCGAAGCCCTGTTCCAGGGAGGAGTGTATCTAACTAGCACCAGTGGTGCAATAGGAGGGTAAAGAGCGCTTAACCAGCAAACTCACATTGGCTTGTGACTGTATCGTGATATGCTAAGTAAGGAGGAGAGATCACACATGTGGCGGCTACCACATGCATGCACCAAAACGACTGAGCGCCAATCAGCATGCTGCGGGATCCTTTATAGACAAAGTACCTCACACAAGATGGTGGCGCCCAGGGCACAATCGAATCCCAGCCAATAGTGGTAGTGAACGTCAGCGGTGACGTCACCCGCGGCCAATCTGCGAAGAGCGCGTCACACACCACTGAGTCAGGTTATATCTTGTCAGCGGTGACGTCACTTTCGGATAATCCTGAACGAGCGTGTCAGACGCCACTGACTCAGGTGATCTCGCGTCAGCGTTGATGTCACCCACTTTCTATCAACTATTGCCATGTAGTAGGCATGCGCAAATCGAGTCCAGGTTGACTTAGTGCAAAATCTGCCTGTCTACTCGCGAATGTGCATTAGCCACTGTTCTGGACTTAGGCCCAAATGTTAAGAAATTCTGCCTGTCATTCAAGGAGTAACCAGGCGAGCAGAACGCCGTGGCACGGAATCAGATGGAGAAGGGGACTAACGAAGTCCAGCGGCACCATGATCCGTAAAAAGTGGTCAAACCCAAACAGTAACACGGAGTTCCCTGAGAAGGCCATTTTTGGGGTCTGTGCATGGAAATTAGGTGTCCTGTACGGACCCTGAATTTTACAGTTAGGGGTTTGTCTATCAATAGCAATGCACCCTGCCTACATGCTTCTAATACACTATGTCTTCTTCGGAAGATAACCTTACACTAATTGCAGCCTAAAAGCAGTATTTTTAGTGAATTTAAAATATGTAAATTAGCCCTAAAAAAGACTTTTGGTTGCACATTGCAGCACCAAAGACTGTACCGCAATGAATCCTGCCTAAATGCCTCTAATACACTATCCCTACTCCAGAAACTAACGCTACACTACTTATAGACTCAGAGTGGTGTTATTAGAGACTAGAATCTATTTAAATTGGCCCTGTATGACGCTAATACGATATCCCTACTGCAGAAGCTAACCCTACACTAATTACAGCTGAGAGTGGTATTAATATAGAATAGAATCCTTTTGAATTAGCCTTGCTCGTTGCACCAGCAGGTACTATAAAACAATGTTTTTTTCTGTAAAAACTTTCCCTACACTATTTCTGGGTACAGTTTGCCAAGCATTGGCATCACAGGGTCTTATATAGACATGATGATCCAATGCAGTTGGCCAATCACATTAGTGACATTAGCCAACATGGCTGCGGCATTACCGTGATTGGCAGGTAATCCCTGCATTTTTAGCGTCTGAAAATAAGCCTTGAAACATGCTGTGCAGGGAATCGAGCATGGCACCAGATTACCAGGATACTCGATCGACAAGAACCTCAATGCTCGATCAAGTACCAAGCAGTGCCAAGCTCACTCACCCTTCACTAATTTTTACCCCTTAATGACCACCAATATGTCTTTTTATTGACCTGAGAATAGCATCCCACCATGGTAAAATGCAGCAGCTGTATGTTGTAGACTATAACTGACAACCAACTGCATCAGCCATGATCATTGTTGGCACGACCCCTTGGATGCTGCTGTCTATAGTGACTTTGGAATACAGGTGGTTAAATATATATAACCTTGTATGTAAGTGCTCGTTCCAGCGATAAACTACAGACATCGTCCTCCAGACTCACCCATATCGCATAAGTGTATGGCTCAGATGCCGGGTCCCATCCCACGCCCAGAGTCTCTGACACCACTGCTCAGTGGTTTCCCACCCAAAGTCCCTGGTGTCCTTTTATTCCTAGATAAGCAACCAAGTGGTAAAGTCCTGGGAGAGTGACTCGCCCACCCCAGGGCTATGGGACACCCGGTGCCGGGCCGGACTAGTCCAGGGGTCGTCAGTGTTGGCGGGGCCCGACTCCGTGGCCCTGGTGGGTGGAAGTTAAATATGGCTGGTGAATAAAGTTTATGGTTGTCGTGACGCCACCTGTGGTTTGCGGCTATTAAGCCGCCACTGCTGTATGGGGCCTCCGGGGCTGATGGAATGGCAGCTTGGATGGTCCTGCTCCCCACAGGTGGAGCGGTACCCCGGGGCAACAGTTGGTGTTCGTGAGAGTCTATGGTGTGAATAATACGGTGCAGGGCCGACAGGCAGTGAAAGAAACAGGCACAAACAGTAGTCTCTTTACCTTCTCCTCTTTTTCTTGGCAACAGTTTAGTCCAGGGAGACCGTCACAGGTGGAAAAGATGATCCGGCCGGCCTGGAAGTGCCTGGGGGTGATCTCTTTGGCCAGTTGAGTATGAGGCCTACTCCCTGATCTTTCTTTTCTTCTATAGGACCCTGCACTCTGAATTTAGCAATGGCCCTCTTGCTGCTGGGACCGGTGGTTCGTCCCTTTTTCTGTGTGGTAGGCTGCGCAGGCCCTCTCTGGTGCTTCTCTGCAGGAGTCCACACCGGGCCCTTGGGATACAGCTGTACCTTCAGATTGCTTCTGGGCCAGGGGGCTTGCAGCTCTCCTGCCCTCCGGATTCGGCCACCAGGGAAGGATTTTATACCCTGGCAACCACAGACTCCGATGTCTGAGTCTCTTCTATGCCTCTCTGCAATTCTTGCTTCACTGGGCCAAGCTACTCCAGCTCCAGGCCCCAGTTGCACAAGGCAGCACTACTCTGCGTCTGCTCTCTTTGCTTTCTCTCTACAGACTGACTCTAACTCCTCCCTCAGGTCAGACTTAAGGAATGCTCCCTGGAACTCCAGGTTCAGAGCTCCCCCTGCTGGCCTGAGGGAGAAACTACGTTGGATGTTAAACTTACTGGCCAATGATTCCCCCAATTACCTCCAGGCTCAGCATTAACCCTTTGGCGGGGCAATGCTGTTGTGGCGACCAGATCCTGGGGTGCCACAAGAGCGTCACCGGTTCCTGTGATGACGTGGTCCTGGCCTGCTCTGCCGCGGACGCTTCCTGCGCCTGCCAATCTCCTGGGAACAGTCCTGTACAGTGATGTTACCTTGTTTTGTGACACCTGGTTACCACAGGGGCATCACACTTGCAAATGGTCCAAGTCCATGTTTAGTTTTTGGCAGGTTAATGCTCAAGATTGCCTTTTCCTCCTGTGTCTCCTCATACCAACCACAGTCAAAAAGAGACCAATATCTTCTTCATCTCCAGAGTTTTCTGCCCACATCTTCCTCCTCCATTTGGTACTCAGCTCCTGCACCTTCACTACCAGTTTCTCTGTTAACATGAGCCCACCTCCTTCCATTGCCTACACTCTCCTGTGACACCCGCCGGTGCGACTACTGCCCAAATCTTCCAGGAAATGTTATCCCTTCCTCATCCTCCTCTGCTTCATCCTCTTCCTCTGGGACCCCAACCTCCTCCTGCAGAATATTTAAATTGCACTCCAACATGTAGATCAGCATAATAGTGATGCTGATAACGGCATCGTCAGCAGTAACCATGTTTGTACTCATTTAAAAACTGTCAAGGAGGGTGCATATGGCCTTGATCTGTGCCCACTCTGGAAACGTGATTTCCCCCACCTCCATACTGCTTTGTCCAAATTTATGCCTCAAGGCATACTGCAGCAGACCTTGTTGCTGCTGGGACAGTTGCTTCAACATTTGCAGAGTAGAAGTCCACCATGTCAGCACATCACAAATCAACCATTTAACCGGTAGGCTGAAACTTCTTTGTATCATTGCCAGTCAATTAGCCGTGGGCTGCAAATGGTGGCAGTGAGCACACAACAACCATACCTTCTGCAGCAGCACATCTAGCCCGGGATGCTGTGATAGAAATATCTGTACCACTAGGTTCAGAACGGGAGCCATGAAAGGCACATGTGTGATCTCACCCATACGTAGGACCGCTAACAGATTTGCACTATTGTCGCACATGGCCTTCTCTGGCTCCAGGTTCAGTTGATCAAATTTGGCCTGGATAGCTTTCCACAACTCTGCAGCTGTGTGACTGCATTCTCCGATACAGATTAATTTCAGCACTGCCTGTAGACTGTGAGCCCTCGCGGGCAGGGTCCTCTCTCATCCTATACCAGTCTGTCTTGTACTGTTAATGATTGTTGTACGTATACCCTCTTTCACTTGTAAAGCGCCATGGAATAAATGGCGCTATAATAATAAATAATAATAATAATAATAATTACGTTGAGCCCTGGCCAAGTTGTACGAAGGTGGGAGGGATACTCTCTGCACTCTTGTAACACGTGTTACATTAAGGGAGAGATTGAGGGCGCAGGTGGAGATCCTAGAGGAGGTGGAGGAAGAGGAAGTAGTACATCCAGAATTTTGGTCCGCAGCTTTCGGGATTTCAACACTTCAGAAGCAGCCCTTTCTCTGCCTGTCCCCACAGCCACCAGAGTAACCCAATGCCCAGTCAGCGAGATGTAACAATCCTGGTCATGCTTGCTGGTCTGGGTGTCAGTGGTGAAATGCACCCTTGGGAGACACAGAGTTTTCCAAGGGTAATCTTGGCTGCAAATTGATCATGTAGCGCAGGCACAACTTTATTAGAGAAGTAATGTAGACTGGTACTGGGGGACTGTGATGGCCAGGAGTTTTCGGAAACTGTCTGTATTGACCAGCTGGAAAGGCAGCAATTCCGTGGAGATCAATTTTGATATGGTCAAGTTCAAGCACTTTGCTTTCTCATGTGTGGGAGGAAATGCTCTTTTACGTGACCAAAACTGCGTGACCGAGGGCTTGGACCTTTCCTAAGAGAGGGTGGAGGAAGTTGTGCACAACAGACCAGTGCACTGGCGGGAGGTGTAGGGGTAGATGTAATACTGGAGTGATAACCATGTGGTGTGCTCGATGTCTCACATAGATCTAAAGCACCAGGAATAGTCATTTCCTTAGCACCTGATGGTTCCTCACTCACTCCCACTATAGCAAGTACACAAGAGGAGGTTCTGTGGTCGGAGAACTGTGTTACAATACTTTCCCCAGTGATGCAGGAGGAGGAAGAAGCAGCAGACGATGTAGATTTAGCAGCCGGTGGCTGGGTAGACCCATTATTCCACCTTTTAGCGCATTAAGATTCCCACAGTAATGCATGTTGATTTCACATGTGCCTATTCATGCTTGTAGTAATCAAATTATTACTATTTCTGTCTCTACTCAGTCATTGTTTACAATGCTGGCAGATAATGGAAGTTGGGTCATCTTTTGCCATCTCAAAAAAGGCCCAGGCTAGGCTAAACTTCTTGTAAACTGTAGACCCACATCTGCCGCAGGCCACAGCCAGAATTATGTCTGAGAATGCAGTGCTTCTCATGGTTCCATCACTACCTGTTTTTGCGGGAATCAACACTATAACATTCTCGGCTTCCTCCTCCTCGTTATCAGTTGAACTACTGAGCTGCGTGCCTCTGGGATCACACCAAGTGGGATCTCTAACTTCATTGTCATG
This sequence comes from Anomaloglossus baeobatrachus, assembly GCF_048569485.1. NCBI lineage: Eukaryota > Metazoa > Chordata > Amphibia > Anura > Aromobatidae > Anomaloglossus > Anomaloglossus baeobatrachus. The sequence continues at coordinate 246,476,813 of NC_134355.1, forward strand.
CTCTATCTTGTCCCCCACCTCATCTTCCTGACCTGACATGACAGCACAGTTCACGTACGACTCAGATATCTGAGTCTCATCATCATCACCTCCATCACTGGTGCATAATGTCAGTTGTCGAGGGTTGGGATCCTGCTGCGACCCTACTTCGTCCGAGCCAGGATACAACTCAGAAAAATGTAGGGCATCGGTGCAGATGCTTTCCTCCTCAACAGTCTGGGAATCTTTGGAGCGGGCCTGTGATGCCCATGAGATAGAATGTGTGAAGAGCTCTGCAGACTCGCCCATGCCTGGTTCCCCACAGTCAAACAAGTGTAATTGGTGTGTCAACTCTGAGGAATGAAGTGTGTGGAAGAGAAGGAAAGGCTATTTGATACAGTGCTTGAAACCCACTCTACTACCTGTTTTTTGATGAGCCTCATTTCGAAGTTGAATTGATGTATGGCTGGCAATCAAATCTAGTTTAATAGGCTGTCCGGTAACATACGTTGTTCTCGTTTGTCTTGGGACAGGCTGAGCAGGTGTTTGCTCTAGACCTTTCACTAAGAAAACATCCCACACGTACACCTCCAACACCTCGCCAATGCACCTTTCTACGACAACCTAATCCTAATTTACCACTCATGGTTAATGTACCCTTCCCCTTTTAAACTGATGTTTCGTAACCTTACGACTACACCTGTCAGACACCTGACACAAAAGATAAATTATTTAGTTACTTAAGATTAGAAGAAGACAGTTTTACATTGTTCAATAAGAATTTCTCAGCAGGCGCCACTTCCAATACCTATAATTTTATTTCAGTGTGTAATATACAGCAGACCCAGAAAAGGGATAAAAAACACTTTTAAGATACTGCAAATTTTAATAGAACCACCAATAATATATTGCTAAACCCAGAGCGCTGTTTTTTTTAATTTTCTAAAGGCAATTGGCAAGATGCAGTATGTAGATACTGCACTAACAATTTTTTAAGACCACCAATAATACGTGGCTACAGTGGCTAGAACCAGACTGGTCTTTTAAAATTTGTCCAAAGGCAATTTCAGTTGCCAACATGCAGTGTGTATGCTGCACTAACAATTTTTTTAAGACCACCAATAAAACTTGGCTATAGTTGTGACAACCAGACCGGTATTTTTTAATTTTTCTAAATGCACTTACAATTGTCAACATGTACAGACTGCACTAACAATACCTATTAATGTGCTGGCCTCAGCCTGTGTAATTTGGAACAGGCACCAACACCTTTCCCTACAATGCATGTCCCTATTCTAAATGATCGCCGGCCTATCTAGCTAAACTGCCTAGTATTAACCCTGTAATCTCACTGTGTTACGAGGGGACCGGCGGATAAGGACCAGGGGTATATACCCCAATCGCCTGTCGGGGCCCTCCGTGCTCCAGATGGTAATGGAGCTGCTGGCACCCTGTGGGTTAGGCGGAGACTATAGAGCTTGATGGCTCTGAGATAACTCAAGGAACCGGTCACGTGTGTAGGGACACGTCAGACCGGACGACAACCCAGTTAGCGTTTCGGTTGAGCGGACGCTACTCCGACCACGTGTGTAACAATACGTCAGGCCGGATGGTAACCAGTTAGCGTTGACCGAGAAGACCGCTACGACAGCGCCCTGTCGTCCACGTGTGTAGGACACGTTAGGCCGAGCGGTCCTCCGATTAGCGCTTCTGGCCACCACTTTACTGGCCACGTGTGTAAAGGACACGTCAGACCAGGTAGTCACACCAGTAGCATTTGACTGGGAAGCCGAGGAGGATAACAGGGTTCACACACCCAATCCAGGAACACCCTGTTAACTTCACGGGGTTCTGGGGTGCGCTGTCCGTGTGCGTAGAGGGCACAACCGGACAGGTGGCGCAGCAGGTACACTGCTCATGTGTGTAGAGGGCACAACCGGACAGGTGGCGTAGCAGGTACAATGTCCATGTGTGTAGAGGGCACTCTCGGACAGGTGACGCAACAGGTATTCTGTCCGTGTGCGTAGGAGGCACAACTGAACAGGTGACGCAGCAGCCGCAGCCCAGTTAACACCACTGGACTGCTCTAGCACAACAGGAACGGTAGCAAGGACTGATCCTCATGTGCTGAGCCATGAATCTTGGCGTGACAGGCACCATTCGCCTAGTCCTACCTACCGCTTCCAACAAGGCTTATGCCACCAAGAACTCTAAATGAAGACTGCGCACCTCCATGTTGTCTCCAGCCCCTTTTATAACCTGGGTCCGCCCCAAACCCAGGGTGGAACCACCAAGGTCCAATAGCAGAGTGCCATGTCATCACTGACGTCACATGCGACCTATCCGGAACCGCCACGTCATTGATGACCTCATGGCAGCCACGCCCCAAACACTTCACCAGTCATCGTCTGATGACCAATGGTGAGGTGCCAGATCATAGGGGCGGGCCTCTGCGAGCCAGTCCGGAGTTGCCACATCATCAGGACACCTGACACCCTCTGCCCTATCAGGGCCTGCCACCTCACGGACATGCTCAGTGAGGTCCTTACCGGACCTAGCCTCTGATGCACTAAGTGCCTGAGCATGCTCAGTAGCCTGAGCATGCTTAGTAGGCACATCCCAGAACTTAGACACAGCACGAAGTCCAAGTACCTGTGCAAAGAGGCTGTTAGGGTTAATTGTGGGAGCATGCTCAGTAGCCTGAACTGAGGACTTAGTCTCAGACATAACACAATCAGGCTGAGCATGCTCACTAGGCAAAACACCGGGCTTAGACTCTGACTGGGGTAAATAGGCACACGCATGCGCACTAGCCGCCTCTCCACACTTACACGTGGTGGAAGGAGCAGCCAACTGGACGACCCGAGGCACGGCCAAGAACGGCAGCCGGCGCCTGGGTGCAACAGGAACCGCAGCAGGCTGCTTGCGGCTATGGCGGCGCCGGTTCGTAACACACTGTCTACCAGCAGCACCTTCCTTATTGAACAACATTCAAGAAATGACGCCGAGGCAAAATGGCTGCTAAGTATATCCATACTGACTTGTGTCTTAGCAAGCCCTTCTGTTTCCACCTTGGCAAATGTTTCCTCGCTGTGATTGGCTGCAGTAACATCCACAAATAAAGTTAGGGGGAAAAAATGCTACCGTGCACCAAAAGCCTTCTCTCGGTGCAGATTACCTGTTTCCTCCAGGGATTTTACACATTCCCACATCAAACAGCATCACAAACCTATACAAAAGCAGAAAATGCAATTAAAAAAAGCGTTTTTGGAAATGCGGCCAGTGTTTGGGGTCAACAAACATAAAAGAACATTACCAAGTTTTAGGGAATTGGATTTTGTTTGCTGAGCCCGAACGAACAAGCTCAGACCTGTACCAAACCTGAGATTGGCGAGCCTTTATCGAGCAGGTTCGCTCATCTTAATGAATGATGCATAACCTTGGGCAACGCAGTATGGATGTGGGGCAAATCACAATTGTGGAGTGGGCATAGATCAAGGATCTTTGCACCCTACTGCACAATTTCGAAATGGCTACAAAGATGGATAGCGCTAACGTGTCGCCCCCGCGACAGCCTACGGTCTGCTCGGATCTGGATCCGCAGTGTCTCGAGGGGTCTCCGGACCCGAGGCGGGGTTGCGCGGCCGCTCGAAAAAGGGGGGAAAATATATTTACAAAAGGGATGGAAAAATGGAGTAATGTTCGTGACGCCACCCACGGGCCATGGTAAAAGTGGGATACCATCGCTGCTGCGTTTGGGAGAGAGTGCCTGGGAGCAATGGGATGGCAGTTAGTGATGTTAACCCCTCTGTTGGCAGTGGGAAGGTGTCCCGGGGCTCGGTGTTGGAAGGTTGGGGGCCGTCGGGAGTAAAGGGGCACAACGTACTCACACAGTCCAGAGATGCTGACACCGACACCAGATAAACCAAAGTCCTGATTGCCCTGTAGCCTTTGTCTGAACACACTGGGTCCGTGCCCTTTTGGCATTGCTGGTTGGTCTGAAGCCTTGTCCCTTGGCACTGTGTTCACTCTTTGTGGATCCCTTTTGCCTGAAACTACTCGGGTCCCGCTCACCCGCATGGCTAGCGGAGTGAGCTTGCTCTCAGGGTTCATGTTTGGAATTTTCTGGACGGTTTGGGGAACCCCTCCTTCTACCATCCCTCCATCTGGGTGGCCCTATTCCCCTCAGGCCGCCCAATGGGTGTCTGGTGGGTGTGGTACAGAGTGTTCCTCAGGATCTGTGTATACCTGTTCTTAGCAACACCAGAGGGACAGGACCCGTAACCAAGGAGGGGCGGATACCATGCAGAAGGGCAGATTGCACGGCACCCTTGTGACGACCTGATAGGCCAGGGTGTCACACTAACAATGCCATCATCAGCATCACTATTTTGCTCATTTTTAAACTGGAGCACACTTTGAATAGACTGCGGGGGTCCTAGAGGAAGATGAGGATAAGGAGGGGATACTATTCCCTGGAAGGTCCAGATAGTTGTTGCAGAGGCGAGTGTCACGGGAGGGTAGAGTCTGTAGATCAAGGCGGGCTCATGGTAACAGACAAGTGGTAGTGAAGGTGCAGAAGCCGAGAAACAAATGGTGGAGGAAGAAGTGAAGGTCGCAGAAAACTCTGGAGACGAAGAAGATATTAATCCCATCTCTTTTGTCAGTGGTTGGTGGGAAGGGGATGGAGGAGGCAAACTTGAGTCTTACCCTGCCACCAACATAACAAGACGCTTCTACCCCTGGAAAGGGTCGTGGATGCTGGAGTATCAATTCAAAGCAAGCTTCTTGATCATCTTAGCAGTAGTTTTCCACAAGACTGCAGTGAAGCACACAGCGTGCATGGCAGTTGTATAATTCCAACTGTGGGAATGTTGCGTCATCAACGCAGAAATTTTAGCAGCAGTTCAAGTTACAGAAGCAATTTCTGTGATTTGTGTCACACATTGTTTACACCATTGCATGCACCAGCAGAACAGAGTAGAAAACTGACACATAGTGAATGACTGGAGAAAATGGTGCAGGAGTATATATAGCTCAACATTGATGCCATAAGGGGGGATTGGACCCTTTTGTATTTTGGTCTTCAAAATGAAAGAGTGGCCTGAGCTCGACAGTCACACCTTGGAAGTTTTGACCTGCCCAGCAGTCTGCGTTCTCTCAAAACATGTCTTCAGCGCTACTAGCAGTGTATTGACAGATATGCACATCCGACAGTCCCCTGAAAGCATAGACCACCTAATATTCATAAAGATGATCAAGTCATGGATTTCCACAGACTTTGCCACCCCTGTCCCAGATTGTGCAGGCTAAGCAATGGTGTAGTGGCAGGCTTCCGTAAGCAAGAGGCCTATGCCTGTCCTTCATTTATCTCATGATTTTTAAACTCTAAATGCCAGGCCACATCCAGTTGGCCATACCTACATGTTAAAGAAAAGGAGAAAGTCCAGCTCACCAAAGACTGCCCTGCTGGTAGTATTTTAAATCCTGTGCACGGAATGTGGCTCGGCAACCATCCAATGTAAAAATAAAGGAGAAAATTTCCAGCGCCAAGGATGAAGTATAAAATCCTAAAAAACTTTTCTGACATGCCTATGGTACCTGCTGGATTTTTATTCTTCGTTACTTAATAAAAAGGATTTTATACTTCATCCTTGGCGCTGGAAATTTTCTCCTTTATTTATACCTACATGTTGTTATGAGACCCTATGGGGAGGAGGGGGGCAAATGATGCTACTGTACCACTGTGTGCCTGAAAGGTACTTTAAATGTCGAGACTTCATGATGGGTCTCCAATTTGTGTCTTGTGGGTAGTGCCAGTCTTCCATAACCAAGAGGTCTACGCCTTTTTGTCATCTTGCTGTCTCTGGTGAAGGTAGAAATGCTTGTTCAGGCCTTGGTCTTGGTCCTGGGCCGGTTCCACGCTGCCGTGTTGCTTTGATGGGCTATTTGTAGTGTGTGCCAATTGTTGCCACTTTTCTATTGCCTGATTTTAATGTTTGGAAATATGGAGAATCCAAGTAGGGTCTCCAAGTTGTCTTTGTCTCTAGTGCCTGTGTTCTGTGAGCAAGGAGCCTATGCTTGTCTGTCATCTTACTGTCTCTGGTGAAGGTAGAAATGTTGATTCAGGCCTTGTCACAGGGTCGGTCCCATACATCTATGTTTCGGCTTTCCATTTTTTTTAGTCTGTGCCAATTGTTGCCACTTTTCATGTTGTTTGAACTTAGTTTTTGGAAATGTGGAGACTCCAAGTAGAGTCTCCAAGTTGGCTTTGGTCTCTAGTGCCAGTTTTCTGGGAGCAAGAGGCCTACAACTGTTTGTCATGCATCTCTAGATTTTTCACTTTTAAATGCCAAGAAACATCCTGTGGGTTGCATGGACCATACCTCCCTGCTCTTTTAAGGCCATATGGGGAGGGAGGCAATTGATGCTACTGTACTGTTGTCAGCCTGAAAGGATTTTGAATGTCAAGACTCCAAAATGAGTCTCAAAGTTGTGCCTTGTGAGTATTGCCAGGCTTCTGGGAGGAACTGGGCTACACCTGTCACTCAGGCATGTCATCATTTTTAAAATTCAAATGCCGAGCCGCAGCCTGTGTGTTGCATGGACCGTATATCCCAGCTCTTTTAGGATCCTATGGGGAGGGGGAAATTGATGCTACTGTACTGCTGTCTGCCTGAAAGGTTTTTAAATCTCAACACTCTATGTCGGTTTTCAACATTCTCTTGTGATTGCAGTTTTAGTGGTCTGTGAGCAAGAAAGCTAAGCCTATCGGTCATCATGCCGTCTCTGGTGAAGGTAGAAGTGCTGGTTCAGGCCTTGTTCCAGGCCGGTCCTACAGAGCAATGTTGCTCACTTGGCCTATTAGTACCGTGTGCCAATTGTTGTCACTTTTCTTCTTGCCTGGCATTCCTTTTTGGAAATGTGTAGAGTCCACGTAGGGTCTCCCAGTTGGCTTTTGTCTGTATTGCCTGGGTTCTGTGAGTAAGTGGCCTTCACCTGTCACTCATGCATCTCTTTATTTTATTTTTTTTTCAAAAATCTTTTATTGAAGTGTATCAACAACAAGACAGGATACATACAAAGTAAGTGCAATTACAACAATAAAATATAGACAGTGAATCACTCAAAATAGATAGCCCAAGTTCGACAACAAGTGTCTTTAAGTATCCTGCAGAACTAAATTCATGGGCAAACATAAGAACATAAGTGTTGCATATAATGTTCACATAACAATCCCAATATTTGCTAACGTATAAAGAAACTGTTTTTTATTGTAAATCAAAGAGAAATGTAGTAATAATTATAGAGAAAGGAAGGAGGAGAGAGATGGAAGGACAAAGAAAAGAAGAGAGAAGAGAAACAAAAAAAAGGGGGAGGGAAGGGGAGAGGAGGATGCCATATATTATTTCACCATGAAAGGACAGTGGGATTACAGTTGAAGGCAAAGAGGAACCCATGTCTCCCCGTCATTGGGCATTCCCTACAGCGGCGCCTCCTGTTCTCTTGGTTGCTCCAAGACAATGTCACTTCCAAGGACCATCGAGAAATCAGAGGACTCTCTATACAATCCACTCCTGCCAAGTTCGGAAAAACTGTTCAAATTCAGACTCACTGTGAGCCAATAATCTTTCTGTTTCTCTTTATTTTTAAAATGAAAATGCCAGGCTACATCCTGCGTGTAAGTCAACACAATCAGGCAGTGCTTAAAATAATATGCATTGGAGAAAGCAGTCCCACAGCTGCAAGTTGTGGACCACCACCCAAGCCCAGTTTCATCAACAGCTGTCTCCACTGAACCTGGAGCCAGGGAATGCCATGTGCGATAACAGTGCAAACCTTGTGGCGACAGTAAACTTGGGTGACATCACATGCGCATTGCATGGTTCACATGCTCAACCTGGTTGTACAGAAATTTCTAGGACACTATTCCTTCTTTGATGCACTGATGCAGAATGCATGCTTACTGTGTGCTCATTTTTTAAAATGGAAATGCCAGGCCACATCCTGTGTGTTGCAAGGACCATACCTTCCTGCAGAGCAAAGACACAATGGAAAAATAGGGGAGGGGTAGCAATTGATGCAACTGTCCTGCTGTCTGCTTTAAATGTTTTTAAATATCTAGTCTACAAACTGGGTCTCCAAGTTGTGTCTTGTCTGTATTAGCAGGGGTATGGGAGCACCAGTCTTAAGGGCACTTTACACGCTGCGATATCGCTATCAATATCGCTAGCGAGTGTACCCACTCCCGTCGGTTGTGCGACACGGGCAAATCGCTGCCCGTGGCGCACAACATCGCTTACACCCATCACACAGACTTACCTTCCCTGCGATGTCACTGTGGCCGGCGAACCGCCTCCTTTCTAAGAGGGCGGTTCGTGCGGCGTCACAGCGACGTCACACAGCAGCCATCCAATAGAAGCGGAGGGGCGGAGATAAGCGGGCGGAATATCCCACCCACCTTCTTCCTTCCTCATTACCAGTGGACGCAGATAAGGAGATGTTCGTCGTTCCTGTGGTGTCACACATAGATCGCTGATGTGTGATGCCGCAGGAACGACGAACAACCAGCGGCATGCACCACCAACGATATTATGAAAAGGAGCGATGTGTCAATGATCAACGATTTTTGACGTTTTTGCGATCGTTGATCGTCGCTCCTAGCTGTCACATGCTGTGATGTCGCTCACGACGCCGGATGTGCGTCACAAACACCGTGACCCCGACGATATATCGTTAGCGATGTTGCAGTTTGTAAAGCCCCCTTTACACCTGTTTCTCATCCACCTCTATATTTATTCTGTCAATAGCCTTTTTAAGCTAAAGGTTATGCTAAAACAATGGTATTTTTACTGTTTGGGAAGGTTTTTGACCCCCCTAAAGGTGTTTTTTTGTGCCTTACATTTGATCTCACGTTAAATTAAATGGGGTTCGGAGAGTTTCAGATTCAGTTCATCATGTTGCAAAGCACAGCTTCTAGCTTCCCAGTTGCAGAAGAAAGTTCACAGAGCAGATATCATGTGATCAAAATACTCATTTGCCTAATAATTCTGCACACAGTGTATAGGGTTGGTGGTGTCAGATAAAGTGGTCTGTTAATATGGCATGGGTTATATTCATGCAGGTTTAATTGTGCATGTGCTTGCATGTTTGCCTTTTGTATCATATTTGCCATTTATTATCGGCACACTAGTATTTTATTATAGTACTAGATCTGGGGTGTTTGTTAACAGTCAATCTGTGAAGTTTTTTAAATGTTTTTAATATTGCCTTTTTTTCTCTGTATGCGACATCTATTTATGTATGGGGTTTTTTGAACCAATAAAATATATATTTTTTTGTCTATATACACGGAGTTGCTTGGTTGATCCCTATTATACAGCAATTCTTTCCTCTTACATTTGTCTGTTGTTCCTTGTTGCTGTTGGAGATCCCAAGAGGGGAAAGGTGCCCCATGTCTTTTTATTATTCTACCTCAAGAAATAATACTTTACATCAATGTGCTTGGTTCTTGGGTTAACTCTTTCCATCTGAGCAAGAACAAGACATCCTTGATTGTCCTCATTTATTTTTGTTGGTTCCAACTGTGGTTGTCTTAGGTCTGTTAGCAATTGTCTTAACCATAGAACTTCTTGACTCGCATGTGTTGCTGCAACATATTCTGCTTCTGTTGACAACAGCATTACTATAGATTGCTTTTTACTAGTCCAACTAATTGATCCACCTAAGAGAAAGAAAATATAGCCACTGGTAGATTTCCTGTCAGTTGGATCTCCAGCCCAATCTGCATCAACACATCCAGTTAAAGTGCATTTATCACTTGTAGGTAGTTTCAGTTTAATGTTGCTAGTTCCTTTCAAATAAAGTATTACTCTCTTCACGGCATTTCAATCCTCTTTATTTGGCTTCAATACTTTTCTACTCAGAATTCCTACTGCTGCTGCGATGTCTGGCCTTGTAATAGTGGCTAGATACATTAATTTTCCCACTGCCATTCTGTACTCTTCATCATTTGGTAACACATTTTGCTCGCTATTCATCCTTTAAGATAATTGGTTTCCATTGGAGACTTTACTGTTTTTGCATCCTTCAATCCAAATGTTTCAATTATGTCTTGAATCATGTGATTTTGATTAAGTAGGAAACTTCCATCTTCTTCTCTTTCCATCTGTATTCCTAGGTACTGTTTCACATTTCCAAAGTCTTTGATCTCGAAATGTTGATTCAGAATTCTTAATATGTCCTCTTTATCCCTTTTTCAAAACAAACTAAAATATCATCAACATATATGAGTACATAGATCCATCTGTCCATCAGTCTTTTTGTGAATAGGCAAGGATCAGCTTTGCTTCTTTGAAATTTTTCATTTGTGAGCACTTCTGTGATTTTATCATTCCACGCTTTAGCAGCTTGTTTTAAACCATATATACTTTTCTGTAGTTTACAAACCATGTTCGGGTTACTTTTATCTTTGAATCCTGGAGGTTGTTCCATGTAAATATCTTCTGTTAAATCTCCATTCAAAAATGCTGTTTTTACGTCCAGATGCTTCAACTCCATTTGTTTCATTGCTGCAACTGCAAACAAAGTTCTTATTGTAGTATGTTTGACAACTGGAGCAAATGTTTCATCATAGTCTTCATATTTTTGAGAATAACCTTTAGCTACGAGTCTTGCTCGGTATCGTTCAGCTGTGCTATCTGTTTGGTATTTTACTTTAAAAACCCATTTACATCCTATAGCTTTTCTTCCTTCTGGTAATTCTGTCATTGTCCATGTCTTTGAGTCATGCATGGATTTTATTGCTGTTTCTGTTGCCTTTATCCATTTATTAGCTTCGTCTTCAGGAAGTCGAGATATGTCTTCCCAAGAGGTAGGTTCATAAATTTTGCTTGTACTTGCCTTGTATGAAAGACGTATTGGTGGTTTTCCTTTGTTTTCTCCTATTGAACGTCTTGGTTCTGCGTCTGTTTGTAGTTGTATCTCTTCACTTTCAGTATTCTGCTTTTCATCAATTTCAACTTCTTTTTCATCAGATGTTCTTTTAGTTATATCATTGCTGTTTTTCTCATTTTTTTGTTTCTAGTGAAATCATAGCGTCTTCATTTAGATCCTCAATGAATGTCACACTGTTACTCACCGTAACTCTGTCTGTTTTGGCATCTAGGATTCTATATCCTTTGCAATTTTCACTATATCCCACAAATATTCCTTCTATGAATCTGTTTTGAAGTTTGGAACTTTTTTCTGCTGGAATAAATACAAAAACTTTACATCCAAAAACTCTTAAATGATTCACACTTGGTTTCTTACCCTGCCACAGTTCATATGGGTTTTTTTCAGCTTTCTAGAAAAAAAGTCGGTTTTGTAGGTAAGTAGCTGTCATTGCTGCTTCACCCCAATATTTCTCTGGTAGTTTGGAATCCGTTAGCATACAACTTATTATTTCAGTCAGAGTTCTGTTTTTCCTTTTTGCTACCCCATTTTGTTCAGGTGTGTATGGAACAATCTTTTAGTGCTCTATACCATTTTGTCTTAAGTAGTTTTCTATTTTGTGTTCTGTGAATTCACCTCCATTATCACTTCTAATGACAATTGGCTTCCTCTGAAACTTGTTATTCGACTTTGTCACGTAATCTACTAATTTATTGAAAACTTCACTTTTGTTCTTGATCAAGTATGTGATTGTGTATCTTGAGTAGTCATCTATAAAAGTCACTATATATCTATCCACATACGTCAGTATGCACCAACTCAAGTGGTCTTGTGCTTTTTGTCTCACTTTCTTTAGTTATAGATATTCTTGCAGCTTTAGATTTTATACAACATTCACATCTTACGGTACTTGAGAAATCAGATATCAATAGATCCTTTGTCAATTCTTTCTTTTGTAGCTCCATTATACTTTCAGGATGTCTGTGTGCTAGACATCTATGCCACATGTGAATACAATTCTTGTAATCATGTGTAGACATTTTCATCTGTTCCTTTAATGTGTCTAGATGATATAATTGTTCATCTGCCTTGCAATTGGTTATTATCTTATTTCCCGCTAGGATTGTACATTCATCATCTTTGATTTTTACAGTAATGCGGGCATCACACGAGATGATCCATCGTGCAATATGTCGTCAGGGTCACGGTTTTCGTGACGCACGTCCGGCATCGTTTGCGACGTCGTTTCGTGTGATACCTACGAGCGTCTCAGAACGATCGCAAATCGGTTACAAATCGTGTATCGTTTACATGTCATTTATTTTTAAAAAATCGTTTATTCTTCTCTGCGCCGGTTGTTTATCGTACCCGGGGTAGCACACATCGCTCCGTGTGACACCCCGGGAACTATGAATACAGCTTACCTGCGTCCCACGGCTCCCGCCGGCTATGCGGAAGGAAGGAGGTGGGCGGGATGTTTACGTTCCGCTCATCTCCGCCTCTCCGATTCTATTGGCTGGCGGCTGTGTGACGTCGCTGTGACACCGAACGCCCCTCCTCTTTAGGAAGTGGATGTTCGCCGCCCACAGCGAGGTCGCTCAGTAGGTAAGTACATGTGACGGGGGTTTAACGACTTTGTGTGCCACGGGCAACTAATTGCCCCTGACACACAAACGACGCTTGTGCGATCGCACGATAGATCTTATCGTGTGACGCCCGCGTTAGTCCTTTAGCTGTTAGACGTTTTACAGATAACAATCCTCCGTCTAATTCTGGAACATACATCCTGTACAAGTATTTTTGAATCATGCCCAAACTGATTAGAACAGTTTAGGATACCTTGTCCAATACCTTCCGCAGTTATTTTGCTCCCATCTGCAAGATAAATGGCTTCCTTCTTATTTAAATCAAATTCAGTAAAGAATCTTGTATTACTTGTCATATGACTTGTTGCTCCTGAGTCAATAAACCAACCTGATGATGATTTCTTATCAGTTACTTTAAATGTGCCATTCCAATTATTTACACATGAACCAGAGATTGTGTTTTTCACCTTATGTGTGTTCTCTGTATGGTGTAATTTCTGTTGTTCTGCTTTCCATATAGTACAGTTGTGGCGCCCCTGAGACTTCCGTCGCCACAGGAACATTGCACCCCATCCATAGGTGTGATGTCCCATTCTGGGTAAGGAAAGGAGTAAACCCCGGTTCACAGGCAAATTCACACCACACCCATTGTTAGGCATATTTTAGGACCGGGGATAGTGGCAGCTACCCCCATGCTGCATGCTGGGGGGCCGTAAGACCCATCTCTTCTCCCATAGGGTGAGGCCTAGCAACTGGGAAAGGTGGGAGGAACCAACAGCAAGTGAGAGCAGATACAGGAAGGTCAAGTGCAGTCTGTCAGTAGGAGCGGAGCAGTGAGGAGTAAGACAGAGTTGGAAGGAGAGAGAGGTTGATACCTCAAGAAAGCAACAGAGAGTGAAGCTTCCTGGTGGAGACCCTGGGGCCCAGCTAGGCCCAGGTGACACCACAGCAGTAAACTACAGAAAGGATTCCAGGGCCATTGAAAGGCTTTCAAGCTTGTGGCCTGTACCACTAAGTCATCGGGTGGAGGGATCAGGCTGCATACAGGGAACGGTCCGTAGAAACTGGAGGAAGAGAAGTGATTTCCAAAAGTGAACACTGAGGCCCAGGGTGGTTGCAAGCGCCCAGGGCCACATCCCACTGTAGAACCCCTGGGAAGAGGGCAAGGTTCATTCAGACAAGCCTTCTTGACCAGAATCTATAGTGGAGGCCGCGACAGGTTCATCCAGAAAGGTCAAGGCTTGGAAGACAGCCGAGGGAAGAGACACAACTAAAGGGTGCACCGGCATTTACTCCCAGAACTACCCGGGAACGGTGGAGGTCCCTGACAGGGGATTCCAGCACACCAGTGGGCGACCAGTTCATGACAGCCATGAACCAGTGAGTAAAACCTTGAAACTGCACCCCCTGGTGTTGCCTCCATTATTCCGCCTGCACTGCACCATTCACAACACCATCATAGACTTTAATAACCACAAACAGTTGCCCCGGGGTACCGCTCCACCTGTTGGGAGCAGAACCATCCCAGCTGCTAGTCCATCAACCCCGGAGGTCCCATCCAGCAGCGGCGGCTCCATAGCCGCATTCCACAGGTGGCATCATAAATATTCCACAAACCTTATTATATATTACCACCACCATCACTGCCATATTAGTTGACCCCGCCAGGGTCACGGAGTCGGGCCCCACCACCACTGACTACCCCCCGGACTAATCCGGCCCGGCACCGGGTGTCCCAAAGCCCTGGGGTGGGCGAGTCAACCTTGGCGTCACGAACAGGATTTCGTGCCCGGTCCCACCGGGTACTGTGTGCCTAAAGAAACTGTGCTTAAAGACTGTTTTACTGTAAAAAACTGCCACCATTGAGACTGCTAAGGGCGGGAAGAAGCGGGGCGTGCCCGAAGAAGGAGCATGGAAATAGGCCCCACCCCCTTGGTCTTGCAAGAGAGCGCGAAGCGGATCCCGCTATGCAGAGCGGAGGGAAAAGAAATGGCGCAGAGAGAAGCTGAATGGCTGGCAAAGTGATTCCAGATGCCAGACCAAAAAAAAACGATGTATGCTTGTATCTGATGGTCCTGAGGAAGGGAGCAGGGCTCCTGAAATGCGTAGACCGATGCAACAATAAAGTTTCATTGATCTGATCCTTTGGCTGGTGATCATTGGCGCGGCTTTGAAGAACCCGGTTTCTACCTCTCTCTGTTAAGGAGGACCAGGCGGCACCCGAGGTCGTGGGCCACCGAGAGCAGGCTGCATTGCTATACCCGGGTAAGCCACATGCTGCCCCTACCTGCCCAAGCCCCTGGTACTACGAGGTGCCACCGCCAAGCCCCTCTGCAGGCCTGTAGGAGGTCCCCGCCGACGGCTCCAAGGCAGAAGAGAGCACCACTGACCCCGGCAGCGAGGCTGACGTCCCAGACAGAGCGGGCCCCGAGCATCTATTGGGCCCCTTGTCGAGCCCTCCCACCGGCTTACCTGGTACGTCCTCGCCAGGGGTAAACTGGGACGCCGCACCAGTCCAAGATGGGAGACTGCTGCTGCCAATCCTCCCCACCGCGACCCCGCTGGCTGCCCACCTGGCCTGCACGCAGCAGCTGGAGCAGTTCCAGCGTGAACGGGAACGCCGGGAAGAAAAGCAGAGGGCAGTGGAGGCGTCCAACCTGGCCTCCAAGGCTGGTATATGGCAGGCCCGCAAAGGATCCCAGGGCCCACTTAGAAAGGGCCAGGTCATCGACTTCTGACAGGCGGAGGCCTGGGGTTTCATCCGGGAGCCTGGCCTGGGCAAATACGTATTTGTCTCCCGCCGGGACATTGAGGAGCACCTGACCAGAGGCCACCCAGGGCGCTACGTCCAGCCCGGCAACCTGGTCGAGAATACACGGCTGATGGGAAACCGTGGCTGGTACGCTCTAGGTGTACATGTGCTGAGGGAAGAAGCAGCCCTGGAGGAGCCAGAGTGGCGCCGTTCCAACCAAGCAAGCAGTCCCACTCCAGACAGCGCTCAGACCGCAGCACCCTGCTGCAAGCCAGCAACCAGCACACAGAAGATGCGGACCAGGATCTCCATGGCCTACATGCTGCCCAGGGCCCTGCTGCATCGGGACCCCAGCAACTAAGATATAAGAAGATACAAAACTGTATATAGCCCCTGTCTGTCCCTCGTCATTCCTTGAAGACTTTCCTCTGCATTGCCCCACCCAATTGTTCTTTTTGAAGATGACACCCATCCCTGAATTCCTGCCCTTATGTTCTTTTCGAAGATGTCACCCCATTGTTGATGTGTTACCGGGCCACTAGACTGGAACGTGGTCCACTGTTATATATGTCTATTAATGTTTCGTGTCAACCAGGCCACTGGACTTAGTGGCTGGTTCTTGTTTGCCTCCTAAGTTAAAATTGAAAAGACATTTGGGCCACTGGACTAGGTGTTGTCAGCTATCCCCCTGTATATATGTTGCACCAGTTGTGCCCCCTACCAGAATTCTGGTGGGAAAGCCAAAGACTCTAAAGTTTTATTATTTTTAATGTTCGTAACGTTCAAGAATATGCGCCTCCCATAAAGGGATGTAAAGTTTTAAAAATGTGTTTGTTATATGCATATAAAAACTTTGCAGTTTCTTCCACTGTCTTCTTGTTTCAGCCCGCAGACATGCTGGGATTCGCTGTGGGGGAGTGTGGCGCCCCTGAGGCTTCCGTCACCACAGGAACATTGCACCCCATCCAGAGGTGTGATGTCCCATTCTGGGTAAGGAAAGGAGTAAACGCCGGTTCACAGGCAAATTCACACTACACCCATTGTTAGGCATATTTTGGGACCGGGGATAGTGGCAGCTACCCCCATGCTGCATGCTGGGGGGCTGTAAGACCCATCTCTTGTCCCATAGGGTGGGGCCTAGCAACTGGGAAAGGTGGGAGGAGCCAACAGCAAGTGAGAGCAGATACAGGAAGGTCAAATGCAGTCTGTCAGTAGGAGCGTAGCAGTGAGGAGTAAGACAGAGTTGGAAGGAGAGAGAGGTTGATACCTCAAGAAAGCAACAGAGAGTGAAACTTCCTGGTGGAGACCCTGGGGCCCAGCTAGGCCCAGGTGACACCACAACAGTAAACTAAAGAAAGGATTCCAGGGCCGCTGAAAGGCTTTCAAGCTTGTGGCCTGTTCCACTAAGTCATCGGGTGGAGGCATCAGGCTGCATACAGGGAACGGTCCCTAGAAACTGGAGGAAGAGAAGTAATTTCCAAAAGTGAACACCGAGGCCCAGGGTGGTTGCAAGCGCCCAGTGCCACATCCCACTGTAGAACCCCTGGGAAGAGGGCAAGGTTCATTCAGACAAGCCTTCTTGACCAGAACCTATAGTGGAGGCCGCGACAGGTTCATCCAGAAAGGTCAAGGCTTTGAAGATAGCCGAGGGAAGAGACACAACTAAAGGGTGCACCGGCATTTACTCCCAGAACTAACCGGGATCGGCGGAGGTCCCTGACAGGGGATTCGAGCACACCAGTGGGCGACCAGTTCGTGACAGCCATGAACCAGTGAGTAAAACCTTGAAACTGCACCCCCTGGTGTTGCCTCCATTATTCCGCCTTCACTGCACCATTCACAACACCATCATAGACTTTAATAACCACAAACAGTTGCCCGGGGTACCGCTCCACCTGTGGGGAGCAGAACCATCCCAGCTGCTAGTCCATGAACCCCTTGAGGTCCCATCCAGCAGCGGCCGCTCCATAGCCGCATTCCACAGGTGGCGTCATAAATATTCCAGAAACTTTATTATATATCACCACCACCATCACTGCCATATTAGTTGACCCCGCCAGGGTCACAGAGTTGGGCCCCGCCACCACTGACTACCCCCCGGACTAGTCCGGCCCAGCCCCGGGTGTCCCAAAGCCCTGGGGTGGGCGAGTCACAGTCTTTCTTTAAATGTCGCTTTTTCTTTCATCTGAAACATTCTCCTGTCTCTTTATTATAGGGTCTCTTTGATTCTGTAGCTTTAAGAGCATTTCCACCATCTTTTTCAGTAGAATCATTTGATTGCTCTTTCCTTTTTTGATATTCATCTATGAGTCTGGTCTTCACAAACTCTAATGCAATGTCTTTTTCAGGTATTGTCTCTAGTGCATTTTTTAAAGCAGTGTATGAATCCGGTAAACTGCACAATAATATTGCTGATCTAGCTAAATGGCTATCTTTAATATCTTCATCAATTGATCTTAGCTGAGATATCACTTCCATCATGGAGAATATATGCTCCTGCATGTCATTTTCTGCACTCAGTCTCATGCTGTAAATCTTTCTTTGCAGAAATAACTTGTGATTTAAGCTGGGTCTTTCATGTAGCTTTCTTAATGCTTCCCACATTCCCTGTGTTGTATCCTCATTCCTTATATGAATTAATTGAGAATCTTCCACTAATAGGCTGATAGTAGCTCTTGCTTGTCTATTTTTCTTATTCCATGTCTGATTATTATCATTAGGTCTATCTGTAGTAATTACTTCCCATAAATCATCTTTAGACAATAATATCTCCACTTTGAACTTCCATAACTGATAGTTCTCATTATTCAGCTTAGCTACGTGGCTACTTTGAGTTTGAGCTCTGTGCTATTCATTATTATTAACTTGTCTTACTTGTTTTGAGAAAATTGTTCTGAAGAATTCTTCTACATTCACCTGGGTCTTGTTGAACTTTCTGGTGTCCTGGATGTCTGGGATCTTTGGGTGTCTGGGATCTTTGGTTGCCTGGGATCTTCCGTGCCTGGGATTCTTTGGGATCTTGGGGTGCCCTGGATCTTTGTGTGCCTGGGCCCATAACCTGTTGCACAGTACAGCTTCTAACTTCCCAGTTGCAGAAGAAAGTTCACAGAGCAGATTACATGAGATAAACTCTTTACTTCTGGAACAGGAGTTAATGATATGCACAGTCATACATCATTGTATCAGGAAGAGAAAGTGAAACCAAAGAGAAGAACCAACAAGAGACCTTTTACAATACAGTGAGTAAGAAAACTGCACAACATCACCATCTACTGTTAGATCAGCATAAAGTCCTCCTTCACACAAATAAAGAAGTCCTTCAACTGTTGTATATACCAACACATCGAACACACCATTTGTTTGATTTGGTTCAGCAAACTGAGCCTTGAGAGGTTCGCTCATCTCTAATAAGGATTACATGGCTGCATGTTTGATTGTATGCACATCTGTCTGCAGTAGTTATGACTGAACCACCTGAATTCAGTTTATTAAAGTGGTATCTACATATAGTGGTAAAATGTGTATGTGGAAAAAGGTACATATTATCTTCATTTAACTAATTTGCTTTTGCTGTTTTATTGAAGCAAATTATGTTTAGTAAAGAAACCTAAATAAAATTAACTACAACAATAGTATAGAAAAAAACACGCTCACCAAATATACTGTGGCTAAGGTTATATTTTTGGAAGAGAAGGCATGCACATTGTTGCTAAGGTGAAGAAGATTAATGATGCTCAAACTGCTGATGGGCAGTCATGGCCACCTTGACCGCAGACTAAAATACATTTGACAGGAACTTGTGAAGTGCAACCTGAGGCTAATTTCACACTGCCAAAAGATTCCCTTAGGAGACTTCCAATAAGGCATTATTCAGAAAGTGCGCAACCCAAACACTTCAACATAAAGTGTATGTCAGCAAATGCTACTGTCATTCTTTGTTTATCTGCACCTTTTTATAACCTGATACACAAGTAGTGAAATGGTTTATTTAAGTTAACAGAAATGCTATTTGAATTCCATAAAATGTAATCTCAGCGATTCAATAAAAAATAACAAAAAACAACTGACTGTAACAGCAAGAAAGACTGGTAGAATTCAGTGACATAAACATATTTCAATATGTATAAGCTGTGAAATATTCATGAAAAATACTAATTGTTCAGCATGAAATTGATTTTCAAATAGTAAATGAGTTGTCCATATTATTGTATAGAATTCATAGGGCCTCATACATTACAAAACACCTAAGCCAAATTAACACCTTCATTAAAGATAAACTTTTCCACATTTTTTCACATTACACCCAGAAACAGAAATGTATTTTATTGGTGTTTTATGTAATATACCACCACTATGCAGCACGTATTTGTGAAGTGTAATGGAAATGATACATGGTTTTCTAAAGATTTTAAAAATATAACTCTGAAAATTGTTATGTGCTTTTGGAATCAACTGCCTGTAGTCTGATACCCCTAAATAAAATACTGAGTGACCAATTGCGTACAGAAGTCACTTAATAAGTGAATTGAATTCTCCCGTGTGTAATTTATTCCTAGTACAACTACTGCTGTTTTGTTAAGGCCTCAGATGTTTGTTTAAATCATTAGGGATCAAACAGCATCATGAAAAACAAGGAACACACCAGACAGGTCAGGGATAAAGTTGTGGAAAATATTATAGCAAACAATCCATTTAGTGCCAAACAAACAATAGAGACATATATCCCCCTTCTGATTATATTCCCATGTGTTTCCCCTATTTAGGAGCAAAAAACAAAAACAAATGTCAGTTAGGCATAACACAAAATTATATCCCTAAATAGTCCAATAGTCAAGGGTCCTACAGTCAAGATCCCTAAGGGCAACACTTAACCCTAGATTAGTTGATTCTGCATTGAGATATAGTTCTGAATATATTGCCAATTACTATATTTGTGAGGAGGTTGTGATATTATCAACCCTCAAACCCCTAATCGACCCGACGCGTTTCCCCTCCCAACAAGAGGTTCTTCAGGGGTCATTCAAAATGCAGAATGATACATATATCGATTAGGGGTTTGAGGGTTGATAATATCACAACCTCCTCACAAATATAGTAATTGGCAATATATTCAGAACTATATCTCAACGCAGAATCAACTAATCTAGGGTAAAGTGTTGCCGTTAGGGATCTTGACTGTAGGACCCTTGACTATTGGACTGTTTAGGGATATAATTTTGTGTTATGCCATAGCTGACATTCGTGTTTGTTTTTTGCTCCTAAATAGGGGAAACACATCGGAATATAATAAGAAGGGGGATATATGTCTCTATTGTTTGTTTGGCACTAAATGGATTGTTTGCTCTATACTCTGGAAGTGTTTTTTATCTGATTGCTTTTGTTAATAAAATTAAATTTTAAAAAATTAAGGAGTTTTTTAGTCTGTGAATCAGTTTTAGCTCTCCTTTCATCAATTTTTTGTGAGAAATTTTGGAAAATATTATAGCAAGATCAAGTTATAACAAAAATAGCCCAAGCTCTGAAAATCTCACAGAGCACTGTTTAATCTACTACACATAAATGGAAGGACTATGGCACGTCTGCAAACCTACCAAGACATGGCCTAAGTTGACATCTCAAGTAAGGAGAGCAACAATTAGAAGAGATGAGCAAACCTGAAGTTTAATGTTAAAAGTTTGGTTCTGAACACAGGCTAAAAATACAGAGTTCGGGTTTGAAGTTCAAGCAAGTTAAGAGTGCGAACCACTCAAGCGAGCAGCACTGTGCTTGGGTATGATTGATGCTCAGCCCTGTGCAAGCTGCTTTCAGTGCTTTAATGCTTCACACTGGGGGTAAAATCAGCATGATCAGATGTAGTGTGCACACACAAAAAATGATCAAAACCCCACCCACCCTCCCCGGAAGTGTTCTGCTTATGGGTGGCTGCATGTGGGTGGAGGCACGAACTGTCCAAGCACTGACTGCCTTTGAGGTTTGGGTCAAGTCAAGGTCCCAAATCAAACTTTAGCTAAAGTTCCACTGTACCCTCCGAACCGAACATCCAAAAGTTCGCTCATCTTAGAGAAGCAGCCAGGAGACCCATGCAGGAGGGAGAGTCTATTAGTTGTATACTCCACAAATCTTGCTTTTATGGAAGAGTGGTAAGGAGAAAACAAGTTTTGAAAACATTCTCTGGGTCACACTGATTTCTGCGTGACCCAGAAGTGGCTGTTACAATGTAAGTCTATAGAGCATCAGAACGAGGCTCCATAGGCTTACATTGTAAGGCACACTTCACGCATTAGTGATTCCGGTACGTATGATATCCATTTTCATATGTACCAGAGACACTGACATATGCAGATCCATTAAAATTTATGGTCTGCGCACACATCAGAGTTTTCACAAGAACCATGTGTCCGTATGGAGCATCGCATCTGTGCATTCCACATGGAGACAAGTCCATTTTTCTCTGGCGGCACTGACGTCACACGGACCACAACATCAGTGTGACATGTACTGGAGAAAAACGTGTCTTTGAAATAAAATTATTTTCTATACTCACCTTTCTCTAGTGCTACTGTCTTCAACACCGCTGTCACTTGCTTCTGGGTTCCACTCATTATGCTCATTGCATATTCAGTGCACTCAGGATCCAGAAGTAGCAGTGCCGAGACATCAGCACCGGGAACAGCAGCGTCGGAGACAGATGAGGAAAAAGTTTCTGCTCTCTGTGTACTATCATGGATAAAAACAAGGTGAACAATAGGATGACAAAATCACGGCACACGAATGGGCCATGCGCATCTTCAACACGGCCGTGCAAAACACAAATGTTTTTCATAGACGTGTGAAGGAGGCCTAAAAGAGACTTCAGGTTCACGCACAGAGTGAGCCAGATATTTGAAATTGCAGTGACGTCACTAATAAACAAAGCAGAACATCAGAGGTGAGCATATTAACACACTACATATTAACACACTACATTTCCTGCACATATTCACACTTTTTATAAAAAAAAATATACATAGAAGTGCTTCTTTAATGTGTTAAAATTCACTGCCTCTGGAGTTTGTAACAGCAGATTTGCATAAGTGTCAGGTGTCGGACTCCTACAGATATTGATGACATATTGAACATGTTATCAGAATTTTTCAATTGGATATTTATTGTCCAGCTTTCCATTTTTTGATCCTCAATTGTGTGCTAATTAGTATTGAGAAGTTCTGTTTATCTGCGTATTGGGAGCTATATAGATATTATTGAACTCCACCCCTTTGCCTCATAGAGCCACTGACAAAAATGTGGCTCAATAATGTATAAAAAAAACATTGAACTTAAAATATACAATCATAATAATCACAGTGTTAAGCTTCAAATATATTCCATTTGATTTAGATGTAATATATGTTTGGAATTCTAAGCCTTAGGCATACAAGTGTTAACTGTGCATTTGCCTTATAAACTGCTTTAATTTATGAAGCTATTGTACCCTGAAACATGGTCTTCTTCATGTTATCATTTCTCTGACATTACACTTCCTTAAGGGTGAAAATTGAAGATGACCTTCTTATTAAGGTTATGTATATTGCATATGTAACCACATAGTATCATTTAATGGAAGTATTTATTTTTGGCAAGTGACAATTTAATGGCTGGTCAGGCATGTTAACCAGCTTATATTTTAGCTTTGGGCTCTATATCTAATTTATATTATCATTAACCACTCTGAAATGTAGCACTGAACTGAATATAAATTGCAGCTTAACATTATAGTGTCACTCTCTTGGAGAACGACTATGCAGTTGCTAAGAAGGCCATTTGGCTCACTCCCAATGCCCATGGCTTTACAATTTTCCACAATGACTCACCAAGTGAACATTTACAATAAATATTTTTTAATTCACTCTCTGCAGTACAGTCTTGTATTTTTATAAAGACACAGTGTGACTCTTTACTAGCTGAGAAATCAGATGAAAGCTAGAAAGGTACTTGGAAGCACTTGTGTTAATATATAACAATTTACTCTTACTTTTAAGTTAAAAGGGTGTATTCATTTTTGCATCAACTATTTTGAGTGAAACTGAAGATTTTGTAATGAGAAAATTATTCTATGAAACTCAGTCTTGTCAAAATTTTGTTACTTTGTTTTCTCTTTTTAAATCATAATGACAACCAAAAATATCCAAATGACCCTGATCAAAAGTTCACATACCTCAGTTCTTAATACAGTGCATTGCCCCCTCTGATATCAATGACAGCTTGAAGTCTTTTGTGGTAGTTGTGGATGAGGCTCTTTATTTTGTGACATGGAAAAGCTGCCCATTCTTCTTGGCAAAAAGCCTCCAGTTCCTATAAATTCCTTGGCTTTCTTGCATGAACAGTGCACTTGAGTTCTCCCCAGAGTGGCTCAATAATATTGAGGTCAGGAGACTGAGATGGCCACTCAAGAACCTTTACTTTGTTGTGCTGTAGCCAGTTACAGGTCGACATGAGCTTGTGTTTTGGATCGTCGTCATGCGCATCTTCCAGGCTGATGAGTGTAAATTTGCCTCCAGTTTTTGCTGATAATGTGCTGCATTCATCTTTCCTTGAACTTTAACCAAGTCTCATGTGCCTTTGTAGCTCACACATCACCACATCATCAGCGATCCACCTCCATACTTTACAGTAGGAATGGTGTTCCTTTCATCATAGGCCTTGTTAACACCTCTCCACATGTATCGTTTAATGGTTGTGGCCAAAAAGTTTGATTTTGGTCTCATCATTCCAAATTACCTTGTACCAGAAGTTTGGAGGCTTGTCTCTATGCTGTTTGGAGCATTACAGGCGAAATACTTTATGGCTTTTGCGCAGTAATGGCTTTCTTCTAGCAACTTGACACTGCAGCCTATATTTCTTCAAGTGCTTCCTTATTGTGCATCTTGAAACAGCCAGACTGCTAGTTTTCAGTGAGTCCTGTATTTCAGCTGATGTTATTTATGGGTATTTCTTTGCATCCCGAATAATTTTCCTGGCAGTTGTGGCCTAAATTTTTGTTGATCTGCCTGATCATGGTTTGGTTTTTACAGAGCCCCTGATTTTCAATTTGTTAATCACTGCTGACTGGCATTATCAATTTCTTGGATATTTTTATATCTCTTTCCTGTTTTTTACAGTTCAACTATCTTTTCCCGTAGATCCATTGACAATTCTTTTGCTTTCCCCATGACTGAAAATCCAGAAACATCAGTAACTGGATGAAATAAGCAAGCGTCTGTCTGGATCACAGAAACTCACTCAGCTTTTATGCACTCACACTAATTATATGCAAACAGATGATGATTAGTGATGAGCGAGCATGCTTGTAACTACTCGGTACTCGCACGAGTATCGCTGTACTCGGGCTGCTCGGCGGGGACCGAGTAATCTCGCGATACTCGTGCTGTACTCGTGGTCTTCATTTCTGCATGTTGGCGCTCTTTTGAGAGCCAGCCCTCATGCAGGGATTGGCTGGCAGACCACTGCAATGCCACAGCCCTGTTAGTTGTGGAATTGCAGTGATTGGCCGGCCTGCACAGCGTGACCGAGCCTTTATATCGGCCGGCGCGCTGTGCTCTGCTCACAGCTATCCAGACTGTCAGTGCAGGGAGAGTGTCGCTGATTCAGGGAAAGCTTTGCGGCCCTTTATAGCTTTTTCAGTTGCAGGGCTGCAAACAGTGTGACCAAAAGTCCTTCTCAGGACTATTCTAGTTGTATACAGGCAGGCAGGGTATAGCCAGGTCGGAGTACAGTAGCAGAGTCCTTCTCAGGACTATTGTTGCTATATACAGGCAGGGTATAGCCAGGTCTGAATACAGGCTAGTGACCAAAAGAGTCCTTGTCAGGACTATTGTACCAGTATACAGGCAGGCAGGCAGGCAGGGTAGTGGTGACCGTATACCAGCCTTCATCATATCTGGGGCTGGTGTACACAGTGTAAAACAGTCCAGATAGTGTCTGACTTGTCTGTAATTGTCGGTCCCCAAAAAAACCTGTTAGGTTCTTATTGCGTCCGTGCTTGGTTTTTAAAACCGCACGTGTGTGCCTGTTGGTGGCAGCGTACAGGTGCACTTGTGTGCAATTTCCAGAAACTTTGATATAACGCACAAGTAGTGAATATACACGTCAGCAGTGCACAGCATTGCAAAATGCGCAAGGGCATTGGCAAGGAACAAGGAAGTGGACGTGATGGTGGTGCAGGCAGATGCCGAGGTCGTGGGCAAGCTCTAATTTCGCCACAACAAAGGGCCACATCTAGTCGCTCGCACGTCCTGTCCCAAATTCTTGGGGACCGCAGCAGTACACCGCTCTTGAACCCAGACCAGTGTCAACAGGTTGTTAGTTGGATAGCAGATAATGCTTCCAGTCAGATTGGCACCACCACAAACACTCTGTCTTCCACACGGTCAAGTGTCAGTAGCCGTGATACTGCACCGCACATTTCTGAACCTGATCCTCCTTCCTACCACCAGGCTGAGTACACGTCCTCCTCGGACATTAATGATCCCACACTTGGACACTCGGAAGAGCTGTTCACGTTTCCATTCACACATTCTGGCCTCTCGCCAGCTCATATTGAAGTGGGTCATGAGGAGATCGTCTGTACAGATGGCCAAATATTTGAGCAGCCACGTTCTCACGAAGTTGGCAACGTGTCTCAACAAGTGGTGGACGATGATGAGACACAATTGTCAGGAAGTCAGGAGGAGGAGCAGGGTGCGGAAGAGGAAGACAACGTGGTGGATGATCCAGTAACTGACCCAACCTGGCAGGAGGATATGCAGAGCGAGGACAGCAGTGCACAGGGGGAGGGAGGCGTAGCATCACAACAGGCAGTAAGAAGCAGGGTGGTGGCCCCAGGCAGAAGTCAGGCAACCGTTCCCCGGAACAACACGACGACACAAGGTGCCTGTACAAATGTTAGGTCTTCCCGAGTCTGGCAGTTTTTTAAGTTGGATCCAGATGATTCAAAAAAGGCCATTTGCAACACCTGCCGTGCCAGCATCAGCAGGGGTACCAAAACTAGCAGCCTGACCACCACCAGCATGATCAGGCACATGTCAGCCAAGCAACCGACTTTGTGGGAAGTACAACAGAGTCGAGGAGCAGTGCTTGCTGATGTCACTGCTACGTCTTCGCTGGTTGTGCATGCGAGCCAATCCCCTGTCCATGCTGCCTGCGAACAAGCCTCCTCCACTCCTGCACCTGCAGTTGCCTACGCAGAAAGAACACCATCATCAAGCACGTCCTTGTCCCAGCGCAGCGTTCAGTTATCCATTCAGCAAACCTTTGAACGCAGGCGCAAATACACTGCCAACACCCCACATGCCACAATTCTAAATGCTAACATTTCGCGACTGCTTGCGCTGGAAATGTTGCCTTTTAGGCTGGTGGAGACAGAAGCATTCCGTGACCTGATGGCGGCAGCTGTCCCACGTTACTCGGTCCCCAGCCGCCACTATTTCTCCCGGTGTGCCTTCCCCGCGTTGCATAACCACGTGTCACAAAACATCACACGTGCCCTGAACAACGCTGTTTCACCCAAGGTCCACCTAACCACAGACACGTGGACAAGTGCTTGTGGGCAAGGCCGCTACATCTCGTTGACGGCACACTGGGTTAATATTGTGGAAGCTGGGACCCAGTCTGAGCGAGGGACGGAACACGTCCTTCCCACACCAAGGTTTGCAGGCCCTACCTCAGTCAGTGTTTCACCCACACTCTACAGCTCCGGAATGTCATGCTCTTCAGCCTCCTCCTCCTCCTGCGCATCCTCATCCACTGTACCCTCCACACCAGTCACAAGCTGGAAGCACTGCAGCACTGGCTCGGCGAAGCGGCAACAGGCTGTGCTGAAGCTAATCTGCATAGGTGACAAACCCCACAATGCAGAAGAGGTGTGGACAGCTCTGAAACAGCAGGCAGATCACTGGCTCACACCTCTGAACCTAAAGCCAGGAAAGGTCGTGTGTGACAATGGCCGGAACCTGGTGGCGGCTTTGAGGCGAGGCCAGCTGACACATGTTCCATGCGTGGCCCATGTGCTCAACCTCGTGGTTCAGCGGTTTCTAAAGTCATACCCAGAGCTGTCTGATCTGCTGGTAAAAGTTCGCCGCCTGTCTGCACATTTTCGAAAGTCACCTACTGCTTCAGCCGGCCTTGCCGCCTTTCAGCGCAGTTTGCATCTTCCGGCTCACAGACTGGTGTGTGATGTCCCCACGCATTGGAATTCAACTCTGCACATGTTGGTCAGGATATGTGAGCAGAAGAGGGCAGTTGTTGAGTACCTGCATCACCTAAGCCGTCGGGAAATGGGTCAAACTCCACACATAACACCTGAGGAGTGGAGATGGATGTCCGACCTATGTACCATCCTCCAAAACTTTGAGGACTCCACCAAGATGGTGAGTGGTGATGACGCCATTATTAGCGTCACCATACCGCTACTCTGCCTTCTAAAACGGTCTCTGCTGAAAAACAAACATGTTGCATTGCAGGCGGAGCGCGATGAGTTGCAGCAAGAAACAGTAGTGGGTGTGGGTGATAACACACAGCCCAGCCTCGTCTCATCACAACGTGCAGTGGAGGACTATGACGAGGAGGAGGATGAAGACATGGAGCAACTCTCCGGCCAAATTGAGGATATGACATGCACACCAGTCATATCCTCGGTTCAGCGTGGCTGGCCAGAGAACAGGGTAGATGAGGAGGAGGAGGAGGAGGAGGAGGAGGAGGACAGCATGTTCAGTCATCTTGTTGGTCAGGCTACTGAAGTCCTGGCTGTTAAGAGTCTGGCGCACATGGCTGACTTTATGGTAAGCTGCCTGTCTCGTGACCCTCGCGTTAAGAACATCTTGGCCGACAATCATTACTGGTTGGTAACACTGTTAGACCCACGCTACAAGGAGAACTTTTTGTCTCTTATTCCCGTGGAGGAGAGGTCAACCAAAATGCAGCAGTTCCGGAAGGCCATACTCACGGAAGTAGGCAAAGCATTCCCCTCACAAAACGCTAGCGGCATAGGTCAGGAATCAGTGGACAACCGAGGCGTACAGCCGAGAGAGGCACAAGTCCAATCCGCCAGAGGTAGGGGAACAGTCTTTAAGATGTGGGACAGTTTTCTCAGCCCCTCACGTACCACAGCCCCTGAGGTGCGGGGTAGTGCCACAAGAAATCCTAAGTTTGCCCAGATGCTCAAGGAGTACCTTGCAGATCGAACAACTGTACTCCGACATTCCTCTGTGCCTTACAATTATTGGGTATCCAAGCTGGACACGTGGCATGAATTGGCTCTCTACGCCTTGGAAGTCCTGGCCTGCCCTGCTGCTAGCGTTTTGTCAGAGCGTGTTTTTAGTGCCGCAGGTGGAATCATTACAGATAAACGCACCCGCCTGTCAACTGAAAATGCTGACAGGCTGACTCTGATCAAGATGAACAAGGGTTGGATTGGGCCAGACTTCACCACACCACCAGCAAATGAGAGCGGAATTTAAAGTTTGCCATGTACCTCCACTCACCCATGGGTACACACTTCTGGACTTTGGATAATCGCTGGACTGCTCCTCCTTCTCCTCATGCGCCACCATGATGATGACCGTTACAAATTGCAATACTTAGGCCTTTGTTTCAGGTATACCCCCAGTGGTAAATTTTTTCGCCCATTCTTTGCAGAATGGACATTACAACGACAGGAGACCCGCTCCTTTGCAATGGGAACAATGTTTTGAGGCCCTCATGCACGTCTCTACCCAGGGACAACGTGGAGCCTCCCAATTTTTGGCTGCCCTGCCTAAGGGCTATACTATAATACACCCACTTCCTTAAAATGGACACTAATGTTTTGAGGCCCTCATGCACGTCTCTACCCAGGGACAACGTGGAGCCTCCCAATTTTTGGCTGCCCTGCCTAAGGGCTATACTATAATACACCCACTTCCTTAAAATGGACACTTAATGTTTTGAGGCCCTCATGCACGTCTCTACCCAGGGACAACGTGGAGCCTCCCAATTTTTGGCTGCCCTGCCTAAGGGCTATACTATAATACACCCACTTCCTTAAAATGGACACTTAATGTTTTGAGGCCCTCATGCACGTCTCTACCCAGGGACAAAGTGGAGCCTCCCAATTTTTGGCTGCCCTGGCAAAGGGCTATACTAAAATAGACCCACTTTCTTACAATGGGCACTTCAGGTTTACAGGCCATCATGCACGTCTCTATCCAGGGACAATGTGGAGCCTCCCAATTTTTGGCTGCCCTGGCAAAGGGCTATACTAAAATAGACCCACTTCCTTACAATGGGCACTTCAGGTTTACAGGCCATCATGCACGTCTCTATCCAGGGACAATGTGGAGCCTCCCAATTTTTGGCTGCCCTGGCAAAGGGCTATACTAAAATAGACCCACTTCCTTACAATGGGCACTTCAGGTTTACAGGCCATCATGCACGTCTCTATCCAGGGACAACGTGGAGCCTCCCAATTTTTGGCTGCCCTGCCTAAGGGCTATACTACAATAGACCCACTTCCTTACAATGGGCACTTCAGGTTTACAGGCCATCATGCACGTCTCTATCCAGGGACAATGTGGAGCCTCCCAATTTTTGGCTGCCCTGGCAAAGGGCTATACTAAAATAGACCCACTTCCTTACAATGGGCACTTCAGGTTTACAGGCCATCATGCACGTCTCTATCCAGGGACAACGTGGAGCCTCTCAATTTTTGGCTGCCCTGCCTAAGGGCTATACTACAATAGACCCACTTCCTTACAATGGGCACTTCAGGTTTACAGGCCCTCATGCACGTCTGTATGCAGGGGCATTGGTGAACCTCACAATTTTGGACTGCCCTGGCAAAGGAAAATACTACAAAGACTCACTTCCTCAAAATGGGCACATTAGACTCAAGAGGCCTTCATGTACGTCTCTTCTCAGGGACATCGGAGTGCCACACAATGTTTTCACGTAAAATCTTTCATGTATTAATCTCAAAAAGTAACATACACCAGCTCTATCTCACTATTGGGTATGTGCCCTTAACATTTCTGCCATGAAAAATCATTTTGGGGTCATTTTGGAAGGTTTTCTGGTGAGTCCGTAAAAATGGCGTGAAACGCGGACAAAATTGTTCACAGCTGTGACTTTTGAGTGATAAATGCTTCAAGGGGTCTTCCCCATGCTGTTGCCATGTCATTTGAGCACTCTTCTGAGACTTTTGTGACATTTTTAGGGTTTCTACATGCTGCCGGGGGGTCATTTCACAAAAATACTCGGGTCTCCCATAGGATAACATTGGGCTCGTTGCTCGGCCCGAGTACACGAGTATCTTGGGAGGCTCGGCCCGAGCTTCGAGCACCCGAGCTTTTTAGTACTCGCTCATCACTAATGATGATGTTTCCTTTATTAGCCATTTAAACCCATTTGCAGGGCCGGATTATAGGCGGGGCAGGCGGGGCTTCAGCCCCGGGGCCCCCACCATAAGAGCTTCCAAGGGGGCCCCCACCACCAGGGCCATACTTGCCACCCGTCAGCAATTTTTTTTTTTTTTTCTTCACACCCTCTCCCCCTCCGTAAAGACAGTCTAATACATCAGCTGTGTTTTCGGGGGGGGGGTGCACACCTACATTTATTTGTATCTGCGTCTCTAAGACGCAAAAACAAACTGCGGGCGCAGGACGCTGATTGACCCCGGAAGTAGTTTGTACTTCCGGGGTCAGAGGTATGCCTGCTCCCTGCTCTGCTGCGGGGTCCAATGCCGCGGCCGTCACAGTAGGACGCCGCCCAGGCCGCGGATGAGAAGACCGGCACCGCGGCCGCGGATGAGAAGACCGGCGCCGCGGCCGCGGATGAGAAGGCCGCGGCCGCGGATGAGAAGACCGGCGCCGCGGCCGCGGATGAGAAGACCGGCGCCGCGGCCGCGGATGAGAAGACCGGCGCCACGGATGAGAAGACCGGCACCGCGGCCGCGGATGAGAAGACCGGCGCCGCGGATGAGAAGACCGGCGCCGCGGATGAGAAGACCGGCGCCGCGGCCAGGAGAGGAGACTCACCGGAGCAGGAGGATGGCCGCGGCACCGGAACAGCAGCAGGAGGACGGCAGCCTATACCGGAGCAGCAGGAGGATGGCATCAGAGCAGGTAAGGGCAGAGCTGAAGAAAAATGTGTGGTGTGTGAAGCAGAGCTGTGTGTGTGTGTGAAGCAGAGCTGTGTGTGTGTGTGAAGCAGAGCTGAAGAAAGATGTGTAGTGTGAAGCAGATCTGTGTGTGTGTGTGTGTGTGTGTGTGAAGCAGAGCTGTGTGTGTGAAGCAGAGCTGTGTGTGAAGCAGAGCTGTGTGTGTGAAGCAGAGCTGTGTGTGTGTGAAGCAGAGCTGTGTGTGTGTGTGAAGCAGAGCTGAAGAAAGATGTGTAGTGTGAAGCAGATCTGTGTGTGTGCGTGTGTGTGTGTGTGTGTGTGTGTGAAGCAGAGCTGTGTGTGTGAAGCAGAGCTGTGTGTGAAGCAGAGCTGTGTGTGTGAAGCAGAGCTGTGTGTGTGAAGCAGAGCTGTGTGTGTGAGAAGCAGAGCTGTGTGTGTGAAGCAGAGCTGTGTGTGTGAAGCAGAGCTGTGTGTGTGAGAAGCAGAGCTGTGTGTGTGAGAAGCAGAGCTGTGTGTGTGAAGCAGAGCTGTGTGTGAGAAGCAGAGCTGTGTGTGTGAGAAGCAGAGCTGTGTGTGTGAGAAGCAGAGCTGTGTGTGTGAGAAGCAGAGCTGTGTGTGTGAGAAGCAGAGCTGTGTGTGTGTGTGTGAAGCAGAGCTGTGTGTGTGTGTGAAGCAGAGCTGTGTGTGTGTGAAGCAGAGCTGTGTGTGTGTGTGTGTGTGTGTGTGTGTGTGTGTGTGTGAAGCAGAGCTGTGTGTGTGTAGCAGAGCTGTGTGTGTGAAGCAGAGCTGAAGAAAGATGTGTAGTGTGAAGCAGATCTGTGTGTGTGTGTGTGTGAAGCAGAGCTGAAGAAAGATGTGTGGTGTGAAGCAGAGCTGTGTGTGTGAAGCAGAGCTGTGTGTGTGTGTGAAGCAGAGCTGTGTGTGTGTGTGAAGCAGAGCTGTGTGTGTGTGAAGCAGAGCTGTAAGTGTGAAGCAGAGCTGTGTGTGTGTGTAGCAGAGCTGTGTGTGTGTGTGTAGCAGAGCTGTGTGTGTGTGTAGCAGAGTGTGTGTGTGTGTGAAGCAAAGCTGTGTGTGTGAAGCAGCTGTGTGTGGGAGAAGCAGAGCTGTGTGTGTGTGAAGCAGAGCTGTGTGTGAAGCAGAGCTGTGTGTGAAGCAGAGCTGTGTGTGAAGCAGAGCTGTGTGTGAAGCAGCTGTGTGTGTGTGTGTGTGTGTGTGTGAAGCAGCTGTGTGTGTAGCAGAGCTGTGTGTGTAGCAGAGCTGTGTGTGTAGCAGAGCTGTGTGTGTGTGTGTGTGTGTGTGTGTAGCAGAGCTGTGTGTGTATATGTGTATCAGAGCAGTCAGTGCGGCACCCCAGAGCGCTAAGCCACCCATCCCAGTAATGTGTACGCCACCAGAGCTGTTTGCCACTCCAGCAACATCTATGCCCCCCCAGTAACGTCTATGCCCCCTGCCCCTCCTGTAATGTATATATTGTAGGCCCTAGCCCCTCCTGTGATGTATATACAGCAGTGCTGTGTCAGTGTGCATGGTGTGCAGTCATGTTAGTGATGGCCATCATGCAACACAGCCACATGTCCTGGAGGAGCTGGACGGAAACAAGCGGGAGAGGTGAGTGAGGCTGCTTGTGACTTCTCCATATTAACACCTGTAATGCGTCTGTGTCTGCATGTGTGTCAGTGTATATGACTGTGCATATATTTGTCTGTTTAAATGTATTTTTGTGAATTTGTCTTCAAATATGTATATGTACATATGCCTGTATGTGTTTGTGCGTGTCTGTGTGTGGATGGGGCCCACTAAGACTCAACCGGGGACCACAAAAACCTGGAGCCGTCCCTGGCTGCCTTAACATTGGGATGAATAAAAAAATATGTGAGCAACTCTACTTTCTGTGTATAAGTGATGGCTGTGAGTGATCCTGGACTGTATCTGTATTATACTGTGTGTATAAGTGACGGCTGTGAGTGATCCTGGACTGTATCTGTATTGTACTGTGTATAAGTGACGGCTGTGAGTGATCCTGGACTGTATCTGTATTGTACTGTGTGTATAAGTGACGGATGTGAGTGATCCTGGACTGTGTCTGTATTGTAGCACTGTAAATCTGAATGTGGCAGAACAGGAGAAGATAAATGTTCATTAAATTTATATCTAAATGCTACAGTTCGCGCTCTACTGTTATGGCTAAAAATGTTAACGTTTATGGGGCCCCCACCAGATTTTCTGCCCAGGGGCCCCCACCAACCTTAATCCGGCCCTGCCCATTTGTGTTCACCTTTGTGCATGATATCAGGCCAAAATCACCAGGGTATGTGAACTTTTGATCAGGAGCTGGGGAGAAATAGCGCAATAGGGTCTTATCAGAATAGAGATAGTGGTGTGTGAATATAAAACACTCACCTGGCAAGGTTGTGAAAAGTCACAACTCCTATGAACATACATTCATCATATCAAAGATGATGGCCGCAGCCCCGCATGGGTTAAAGATCAGTGTTAGAGAAGTACTTGTCTAGCACCGATCTTTAACTTTTGATCAGGGTAATTTGGATGTTTTTGGTTGCCATTCTGATTTAAAAAGAGAAAACTCAGTAATCTAACAATAAATGGCTTCACACAACCACTAACCATGAGTGAAAAAAAGTTTTGTGTTATCATTCATATTCTCTGAAAAAAGGCCAAGAAAGCAAAAATCTATGTATGTAAACTTTTGAGCTCAAATGTATTTAAGGGTGACAATGCATTCTGTAGAAAATAAAAAATTGTTTTATTTAAACTCTTGCACCTATAATTTTGCACATAATGGTCTGTAATTAGTGACGAGCAAAGACTTGGATGTGCGAGTTCACTGAAACAGCACGGACTCCCAAAAAAATTGGGATCAGCAGCCATACTTGACCCAAAACTTGACTCCAGACAACGAACCTCATCCAAATCAATTGTGGATCTGAAGTTTGGGGCTGTAAAATGGTCATAGTAAGGGCTAGTATATGCAAAAGAAATGGGGGTAAGTGCATGCCAATTTCCCTGCAAACAAATGTGGATAGGTAAATTACTTAAAGGATTTCTGTCACCATAGCAATTATGGCTACATAGCAAGCAAATGCAGAACCTCAAAATTGCAACAGTGATCCCACAGATCAGGATATCAGAGATTCTCCACAGACCAACAATACAGAGCTCACCACGTCAGATTATCTGCTACACTTGCAAGCTTCAAACGGAACTTGAAAACTGATCTGTTCAGGAATGCCTATAATCTTCAATGACCCCATTGCTTCACCACCACCACAGCTACTACCCCACCACCGTGCAGAGCTGCCACCGCCTCACCACCGTGCGGAGCTGCTGCCACCTCACCACCGTGCGGAGTCGCCACCTGACTAGAGTTGAGCGCGGTTCGCGGCTCGAGTGATTTTAAAGGGCTGTTCTAGATCGAACTAGAACTCGAGCTTTTTGCTAAAGCTCAATAGTTCTAGATACGTTCGAGAACGGTTCTAGCAGCAAAAAGACAAGCTAATTACTAGCTGGCTTTCCGCTGTAATAGTGTAAGTCACTCTGTGACTCACACTATTATGAAATTTCAGTGTATAGTGTGCGGGAACAGTGCAAATCACTGCTGTTTGAATAATGGCGATCGCCATTTTTTTTTTTTTCCTTGTCTTCCTTTCCTAAGCACGCGCGTGTAGTGGGGCGGGCCAGCATGTCAGCCAATCCCAGACACACACACAGCTAAGTGGACTTTTAGCCAGAGAAGCAACGGCATGTGTGATAGGATGTCCATGTCACATGTCCCTGCATTAAAAAAACGAGTATCTGCCCGTCCGGACGCCATTATCTCTTTTGCGTCTGGGTGTCAGTCACCGCTGGCGTAGCTCCTGTCTCCGATACTGCTGTGTATGCTCTATACACAGCGCTATACAGAATAGGGATAGAAGTTTCTTTCAGCCCTTGTAAGGGCTAATACCGGCAGGGTCAGAGCCATAGGTGACAGTCAGGGCCGTGACAACAGATTTTAACAGCTACACAAGATGACAGCGTCTGTGTAGCTAAGGTCAGGGATTTCCTCGCTGCATTTCCCCATTAGGAGGGATAGAAAGGGAGGCTTCCTTTCCTCTACCCAGACCCACAACCCTGCCACTGTACCCTCCTGCCCTTTGCACACTCAAACTCATTGTTACTAAGCCATTATACTAGCAAGTACTGAGGAAACTTAGTGGCATCCTAAACGTGGCTGTTGGACTTCAGTATTGTCCCACTAGTGCAAAGATATTTGCAGCACGTCTGCCTGCATTGCACACTCAAAATCATTTGTTACTAAGCCATTATACTAGCAAACACTGAGGAAACTTAGTGGCATCCTAAAAGTGGCTGTTGGACTTCTGTATTGTCCCACTAGTGCAAAGATATTTGCAGCACGTCTGCCTTCATTGCACACTCAAACTCATAGTTACTAAGCCATTATACTAGCAAACACTGAGGAAACTTAGTGGCATCCTAAAAGTGGCTGTTGGACTTCTGTATTGTCCCACTAGTGCAAAGATATTTGCAGCACGTCTGCCTGCATTGCACACTCAAACTCATTGTTACTAAGCCATTGTACTAGCAAACTATGCTGCAGGTTAAGGGCCGTAGTTGCATTGTCAGGGATAATTATTGTTGTTTATTCTGCTGTTAATAAAGCTAGACCACCGCTGAAATCTACAGCACCTCTCAATTTTTACTACCACATTTTAAGTGCACAATCTTGTCGCAATCAAAATGAGTGGCAAAATGACAGATGCTGGTGGAAAGGGGAAGAAGCGTGTTGGAAAAGGAAAAAAAGGGTTTGTCCGTGGGGAAGGTGGCAAAGCTCCATTAACATCTTCCAGCAAAAGTAAGATGTCTACTACTTACCGTGGACAATCCGATGTGCTCACTTTTTTACGGACACGAACAACTGGAACAAAGGTAGATGATGGCCAAAAAAGGAAAATGCTTGAATGGATCTCAAGTGGTCCAACAAGTGCCCTCTCCGCCACCTCAACTACCGCATCCAAAAAACACCAGTCCTCTGAGTTGTCAGCCCAATCACACTTGCATTCTCCCAGCTCTGAGGTCTCCATCCGCCCTGCACAGTATGGTGGAACTGAGATGGGTGAGTCTGCAGAGCTGTTCAGTCACACTATAGCCTGGGAATCAGAAGTCTGCTCCCAAGCTACAGTGAGTACAGACCAGGAAATGGTCTGCAGTGATGCCCAGAACCTTTGTGACTCTGATTCAGGCCGTGAGGACAAAGTTTCTGAGCATAATGTTGACCCTTTTTCACAAACTGTAACACCTGTTGTTATAGACAATGAGGAACATACTGATGACGATGAGACGCAGATACCAGATTGGGATGATAACTTAAATATTCGGTCAGGGCAAGAAGAGGCTCGGTCTGAGGGTGAGGGGAGTGCAAACACAACAATTGATGAGGAAGTTCTAGATCTCACCTACTGTCAACCCACAGTCAGGCACTTGAGGAGGTCAACAGAGGCGGTGGAGGAGGATGCCACCGACGACGAAGTTACCTTGCGCCTACCTGGACAGAGTCGGAGCACTGGTAGCACGTCTACAACTGCATCCTCAGCCACCACTCTGCCTCTGAGCACTAGTCGGGGGGGCTCAGCAGGTCGCATACCCTCTAAGCCTAGCCTAGCCTGGTCCTTTTTTGACATAGCAAAAAATCGCCCAAATTATGTGATCTGTAAAATTTGTTGTGATTCTGTTAGTAGAGGGCAAAACCTCAGCAGTTTGACAACTTCTTCCATGAATCATCATATGAATAAATATCATATGTCCCAGTGGGAAGCTCACCGTGCTGCAATGCAGCCTAGCGGAGCGAACCATCCACCGCCTGCCCCTTCCAGTGCATCCGCGCGCTCTTCATCTTCTAGGACTGTGGGGACAGCTGTCACACCTGGTTTTCCACGCACAACTTCCACCACTGTAACCGCAACAGGCAGTTTGCTTGGTAGGTCATCAGTTGGTTTGGAAGGGGAAACAAGTACGTGTGTACAGCTCTCTCAGGCATCGATAGCACCAACGTTGGATGAAGGCAACATCATGTCTATGCCTGCACTTTCCTCACAAAGCTGCATTTTTCCAGGGACACCCTACTCAAAGCTGTCTACACACAGCAGCCAGATCTCTGTCCCTCAGATGTGGACAAATATAAGGCCATTTCCTGCGACCCATGACAAAGCTAAGAGGTTGACTTTATCCCTCTGTAAGCTCTTGGCTACAGAAATGCTGCCTTTCCGCCTGGTGGACACACAGCATTTTAGAGACCTTATGTCTGTCGCTGTGCCCCAGTACCAGATGCGCAGTCGCCACTACTTCTCTAAGAAAGGTGTGCCCGCGCTACACCAGCATGTCGCAGACAACATCACCGCTTCCTTGAGAAACTCTGGGTGTGAACGGGTGCATTTCACCACCGATACTTGGACCAGTAAGCATGGACAGGGACGTTACATGTCGCTGACTGGGCACTGGGTAACTATGGTGAAAGATGGTGAAGGGTCTGCTGCACAAGTCTTGCCGTCCCCACTACTTGTGTGTCAATCCTCTGTCTGTCCAAGTTCCGCCACTGCTTCTGCCTCCTCCACCTCATCTGGGTCCTCCACTTCCGCCCCAAGCCTGCCTGGTCAGGCCACCAGCGTTCGCACTGCGCAGAAGGAATCACGCACCCCTCATTATTATGCTGGCAGCAGAGCGCAACGGCATCAGGCGGTCTTTAGCTTGACTTGTCTTGGGAATAGGAGTCACACAGCGGCTCAGTTGTGGGCAGCTCTGGAGACTGAGTTTAATAAATGGTTGTCTCCACTCAACCTGCAGCCTGGTAAGGCCGTGTGCGACAATGCTGCAAACCTGGGTGCGGCCCTTCGCCTGGGCAAGGTGACACACGTGCCTTGTATGGCTCACGTGTTGAACCTTGTTGTCCAGCAATTTTTAACACACTATCCCGGCCTAGATGGCCTTCTGACCAGGGCACGAAAACTGTCTGCTCACTTCCGCCGTTCAACCGCCGCAGCTGAGCGACTTGCATCGCTCCAGAAGTCTTTCGGCCTGCCGGTTCATCGCCTGAAATGCGATGTGGCGACATGCTGGAATTCGACTCTCCACATGTTACAGCGACTGTGGCAGCACCACCGAGCCCTGGTGCAATACGTCATGACGTATAGCCTGGACCAACAAGATGCAGAGGTGGGGCAGATCACCCTGATGGAGTGGTCTCAGATCAAGGACCTATGCACCCTTCTGCACAGTTTCGACATGGTGACGAACATGTTTAGCGCTGACAATGCCATTATCAGCATGACAATTCCAGTCATTTACATGCTGGAGCACACGCTAAACACTATTCGGAGTCAGGGGCTGGGACAACAGGAAGGGGAGGAACTACAGGAGGATTCATATGCGCAAGACACAACAACATCACCAAGGTCCAGACGTTCATCATCACCAACGCGGCAGGCATGGGACCATGGGGGACAGGGATCAACAAGGGCGCATGGTAGCAGGCGAAATGTTGAGGAAGGTGCAGGAGAACATGAAGAAATGGAGGACGAACTGTCCATGGACATGGAAGACTCAGCGGATGAGGGAGACCTTGGTTAAATTTGAGTTGAAAGAGGTTGGCTGGAGATGTCAGAGGAAGAAAGAACGGTTAGCACCTCTATGCCACAAACACAGCGTGGGCTTGGTCTGAATGGCTGCGCAAGACACATGAGCGCCTTCTTGCTGCACTACCTCCAACATGACCCTCGTATTGTCAAAATTAGAAGTGATGATGACTACTGGCTTGCCACACTATTAGATCCCCGGTACAAGTCCAAATTTTGTGACATAATTCCAGCCATAGAAAGGGACGCACGTATGCAGGAGTATCAGCAGAAGCTGTTACTCGATCTTAGCTCGGCTTTTCCACCAAACAACCGTGCAGGTGCAGGGAGTGAATCTCCCAGTTGTAACTTGACAAACATGGGACGGTCTCGTCATCTTCAACAGTCTACCCGTACCAGTAGCACCGTATCTGGTGCTGGTAACAGCAATTTTATTGAATCTTTTCATAATTTTTTTTGACCGTCCTTTGCAAGGCCACCAGAGACAACAAGTCTGACACATAGTCAACGGCTGGAGAGGATGATACAGGAGTATCTCCAAATGAACATCGATGCCATGACTTTGCAAATGGAGCCTTGCTCATTTTGGGCTTCAAATCTTGAAAAAT
Organism: Anomaloglossus baeobatrachus; assembly: GCF_048569485.1. Classification (NCBI taxonomy): domain Eukaryota; kingdom Metazoa; phylum Chordata; class Amphibia; order Anura; family Aromobatidae; genus Anomaloglossus; species Anomaloglossus baeobatrachus. The sequence continues at coordinate 246,516,448 of NC_134355.1, forward strand.
GGCCAGAGCTCTCCACTTACGCCTTGGAGATTTTGTTGTGTCCAGCTGCCAGCGTTGTCTCTGAACGTGTCTTCAGTGCTGCTGGGTGCTGACAGATAAGCGCACGCGTCTGTCCAGTGACAATGTGGACAGACTAACGTTCATCAAAATGAACAAGTCATGGATCCACAAGGAATTTACTACCCCTGTGTCATCCTGGGGAGAGTAAATGCTTGTGGATTTGGAATGTGCTTGATGCAAATCAAAACATCCTGTTTGCAACTAGGGCACAAGTGCTGCCACTGATGGGGTGTCTGTGTGGCCCAATTTTTGTAAAAAAGGGAGACTCCGCTTGGAGTAACCCTTGCTTGCTGTGTTTTTTAAAAGGAGCCAAGATGAACAAGTCATGGTTCAGCAAAGACTTTGCTACCTACCCCGGGGTCATCCTGGGAACGGTTAAGGATGGCGTATTTTTAAAAGTGCTTGATGCAAATCTAGCTGTGAAGTGTACAACTGGGGCACAAGTGCTGCCACTGAAGGGGTGAGTGTCTGTGTGGCCCAATTTTTTGAAAAAAGGGAGACTCCGCTTGGAGTAACCCTTGCTTACATTGTTTTTAAAAATGGTCCAAGATGAACAGAGCTGGGATCAGGAAAGACTTTGCTACCTACCCCGGTGCAATCCTGAGGACGGAAAAGGATGGCGTATTTTTGAATGTGCTTGATGCAAATCTAGCTGTGAAGTGTACAACTGGGGCACACGTGTTGCCACTGAATGGGTGGGTGTGTGTGGGGCCCAATTTTTGGAAAAAAAAGGAGACTCTGCTTGGAGTAACCCTTGCTTGCTGTGTTTTTTAAAAGGAGCCAAGATGAACAGAGCTGGGATCAGGAAAGACTTAGCTACCTACCCCGGTGTCCTCCTGGGGACGGTTAAGTATGGCGTATTTTTGAATGTGCTTGATGCAAATCTAGCTGTGAAGTGTACAACTGGGGCACAAGTGCTGCCACTGAATGGGTGGGTGTGTGTGTGTGTGTGTGTGTGGCCCAAGTTTTGGAAAAAAGGGAGAACTCTGCTTGGAGTAACCTTGTGGTGTTTTACATGATTTTAGAAGGGCGTGCCATGCCTATATCTGTGTCTCCTCCTCTTTTTCCTTGTCCAGCTCTTTTGTTTTCGCATGAGTATATGTCCTTGTCACTTTCCCATGTGTTTGTGTTGTGAGTTGTTTGTCACCTTTTGGACACCTTTGAGGGTGTTTTCTAGGTGTTTTTATGTGTTTGTGATTGCCTGCCATTGTTTCCTATGCGGTTCGAGTTCGGTTCAACGAACGTTCGCCGAACTGAACTCGAACGAGACCTCCGTTCGACGAACCGAACTCGAGCCAAACCGCAGCTGGTTCGCTCATCTCTACACCTGACCAACACCCCACCTACTGTTTCCTCCCCAAAATCTTATAGAATGTAAGCTCCCAAGGGAAGAATCCTCTGTACCAGTCTGTCTATTATAACGGGGATATGTATTCTGTATGTAACCCCTTCTCATGTACAGCACCATGGAATTAATGGTGCTCTCTAAATAAATAATAATAATAATACTGTAGAGGGCCTGAGCCACCCGGGCCATGTCCGCCTCAAGCACCCGTCTTGGCAGTGCTCACCCTTCCCCCCAAAGGGGGCAGATGAAGGTGGCCACTGGGTGAGCCAAGGTGGGAAGTGGTGTGAGACGCTGGACAGCCGTGTCCTGGTAGAAGAGGCTATACCAGCTGTATAGAAAAACACAAAGAAAGGGGGGAGGAATACATTATTTCTAGGGAAATGGGGAAGTGGTGAACCCTGACAACAACCTGCAGCTCGCCTTCAGTGTCCTCACTGACCCTAAACAGGTTCTGCACCTGCCACCGGGCTGGATACCTGGAGCACTGTCTTCCCCTGGCAAATGGGCTTTAAGTAAGGATGGGGGGTATGAGTGTACCACCCCGCTCTCGGCAGCCGAGCTGCTCGGATTCGCTCCTTCTGTGGGTGTCTCGAGTGTCTCCGGACCCCGGGGTCTCGCGGTCACTTCAAATGAAAAGGGGGAGTGATAGGATGGTGGATGTAGGACATATATATGTAAGGGCTGAGCCGTACGGCTTTCGTGACGCCACCCATGGTATGTGGTGATATTGGACACCACTGCTGCATTTACGGGGCACCCAGGGGAGATGTTGCGCAGCAAGTTGTTAACCCCTCCGTGGGCAGGGATGATGGCCCCGGGACCCGTTGGGATTTGGTGGTGCAGGGAGATGGGTGACCGCAGGGTGCTGATGGACTCACTATTAGAAAAACACACAAGTCTCTGCTAAACCAAGGTGATGGTAGTCGGTGCCCGCAACCGGCTGCGTTTGGGTTCCTCCACCCGGTTGGTGGTCTCTGTCTTTCTCCTGCACATTTTAGAACGGTGGACTGCCTGTGCTTGCAACTTCAGGAGTCCGCTCTCGGCTGGATGTGGCCTAAGGAGCCCTTACCCGCAGACGCTGGGCCGTGGGATCTCTGAGCCCTGGTTGTGGCCTATTATCCCCCTCGGTGGGCTGTTGCCTTCAATCGGGACTTTGGGTGGGACAGGACCTCTAGTCCTGGCCGCAATCAGTTAATTAACTAGTTCCAGTCGCTTCTGGGCCTAGCTTCAGGGTCTGAGTACCCCCCTGTGTGCTCCGGTTTCCGAGTCGGTTCCCCGGGTTGGTACCGGCGGGCCACTACCCTGTCCCAGTCCACCTCGGTTCCACCGAGCTGCCTTCCTGGCTCCTGCAGACGGAGACCGCCATCTGCCTCCTAGGCAAAGGCACCAGGGCTCCTACCCTGGTACCTGTCCAATTTGGGATATTCGCCTCTGCTGGAGCTGGACACAGCTCCAGCCCACACTCCTCTCCAACTTGAACTCTAAACTCGTCTGACTTTTCCCCGCCCCGGGCTGTCTAAAACTGCTACGTGGGCATCTTCCAACCACCTGGTTCCGCCCCCTGGTGTGTCTATCAAGCCCTTAAGGGGTGTCTAGGGTTTTGAGGTTGGCTGCTGTCACCTGTGAGGGAAAGAGTGTAATGCGGGGTCCTATTTGTGACTACCTGGCCCAGCCAGGGCGTCACATGAGCGCTAGTCAACACCACTAATACTATAGGAAGACACAAGGAAATAATAAAGAGGAAACACGACTGAAATCACCAGAGTCCTGGTAGATAGCAAAAGTCCAACACTTACCTGAGGAGCAGCAACCACAGAAGTGTCTGGAGCAATAGAATATGACCACTGAAGACCAAAGCCAGCAGCAAAGTATAAACCGCACCCAAACCACCTCAGTATGAGCTTAATATGGAAGTCAGAGGATAGTAACTGACCAGCAGGATGACAATTCCCTGGGGTCATAGTGTCCACTGGCTGCAGAAATGGAACTGTCAGATAAAAACACATGGCAACACACTCCGTGATCTTCTAGCACACGCTGCCACTGAATCATCAGCCGGTCATGATACCTTCGTGACAGGTCTTGACACATCCGTGACAGTAGTAGTAAGGCTATGTGCACACTTTGCTTTTTTACCTGCTTTTCCACTGCTTTTTCAACTGCAGCGTTTTCATGCCAAAATGCTTGCATTATGCTTTTCAAGCAAAGTCAATGGGACATTGAGCTTTCTTGTGCACAAATTTAGGCAAAAACTCAGCGTTTAAAGAAGCAACATGTCAATTGTTTTTGCCATTTTGGCTGCGTTTCCCATCCATTCAATTTAATACAAAACTGCAGCATTTCTAAAAGCACCTAAAAAGCACTAAAAACTCATGAAAACCGCAAGGTGCGCATAGGCTACTTTCTTTGCGTTTTACATGCATTTTAAAAGCCAAAAGCATTGTCCTCTCTGCCAGAGGATGCTTTTTGAACTGCAAGTACCTCGACGCAAAGTGTGCACATAGCCTTAGGGTATGTGCCCACGTTGCGTTTTGTCATGCTTCTCAGCAGCGTTTTCAACTGCACCTTTTTAATGCCAAAATGCATGCGTTTTGATTTTCCAGCAAAGTCTATGAGAAATAGGGATTTCTTGTGCACACCATGCTGTTCTAAACGCTGCGTGAAGTTTGCATATTTTTGGGCAAAAATTCTGCGTTTAAAGAAGCAACATGTCAATTGTTTTTGCCATTTTGGCTGCGTTTCCCATCCATTCAATTAAATACAAAACTGCAGTGTTTCTAAAAGCACCGGAAAAGCACTAAAAACTGATGAAAACAGCAAGGTGTGCAACTGCGCATAGGCTACTTTCTTTGCGTTTTACATGCATTTTTAAAGCTAAAAGCATTGCCCTTTCTGCCAGAGGATGCTTTTTGAACTGCAACTACCTCGACGCAACGTGGGCACATAGCCTTAGAAAAAAGTTTGGGCCAAGAAAAGCACTCCACTCACAAATTTATCAAATATCAAGCATGTTTATTTAGACAAAAATAAAACCATTTTAAAACCAATTTCCATCCATCATGAAAAAATTGTATAAGATATAAATATAGTGGGCCAAGTTATATCAATATCATGAGCCCTCATCACTATTGAAAATTCAGCAAAGGTTTAAACATGATTTCAGGAAATCCATTAGCCCCCACCCAACGCGTATCGCTTGTAAAACAAGCTTCATGGGGGAAATGAAGGAGAACATTGGGTACATAAACAATACACACATATTTATATACATTTTAAAAAGTCTAAACAAGGTACCGGTGTGCAGCCGTCCGCATGGAGATCCTGGCGTCCGGAAGTCGCAAATGCGGATGCAGAACCTCATGTTAGAATTGTATCGCACATGCGCTAGTTTACGCGATCATACTAATACTAATAAAATATAAAGGCCGGCGATATATCATACATTCAAAGCGCTATTGCGCCTTTATCTGTTACGCAAATTTGCCATTCACAATAGAAAAGTATTTGGCGTGCCACCGAATTGTCAGCCGGTCATGATACCTTCGTGAAAGGTCTTGACACATCCGTGACAGTACACCCCTTTCTATGAGTGATCACTCAGGACTTGGCCTCTCAGGGTGAAAAGAGTGAAATGCACGCAACAATCTAGTGACATTAACAACAGATTCCAGAACCCATGTCCCATCCACTGGTCTGCTCCATAACTCCTTCACTGGACAAAACATTGAAGTGAGCGACATACAAGGTGAGAGTCAACAATTTTGGCAATCTGAAACTTAATTGCCAATGACTTATTAATAGAGTTGAGCGCGGTTCGCGGTTCTCCAGTTTGCGGTTCGAGTGATTTTGGGGGTGTTCTAGTTAGAACTCTAACTCAAGCTTTTTGCTAAAAGCTCGACAGTTCGAGTTACGTTCGAGAACGGTTCTATCAGCAAAAGCAAGGCTTTTTACAGCTACAGTGTGCAGGGAGCCATCGCTGGCAGCCTGCCAGAAGCTGGTAACCAAGATAAACATCGGGTATCCAAGCAAAGCGCTTTGGTTAGTAACCCGATATTTATCCTAGTTACGTGTGCAGGAAGCCGACACTTCCCTGCTCAGCTCACTCCGCCCCCCTCCTGCACGCGGCATGTACACACACACACACACTCACACTCACCTGTCCCCAGCCATACAGTCCACGACACTGACGTCCTCAGCGCCACATGGCCCCGCTAGGCTCCACCCACTTTGCACTCCGCCGTCCGCACACATGGCCCCGCTAGGCTCCGCCCACCTGGAACTCTGTAAACATTACCCCGCTAGGCTCCACCCACCTGGCACTCTGCACACAGGGCCCTGCTAGGCTCCGCCCACCTGGCACTCCGCACACATGGCCCCGCTAGGCTCCGCCCACCTGACACTCTGCAGACATGGCCCTGCTAGGCTCCGCCCACCTGGAACTCTGCACACATGACCCTGCTAGGCTACGCCCACCTTGCACTCTGCACACATTACTCCGCTAGGCTCTGCCCACCTGGCACTCTGCACACATGGCTCCGGTAGGCTCCGCCCACCTGGCACTCTGCACACATGGCCCCGCTAGGCTCCGCCCACCTGGTAATCTGCACACATTACCACGCTAGGCTCTGCCCACCTCGCACTCCGCACACATTACCCCGTTCGGCTTACCTGCGGTGATGAAGTCCCGCCCTCCCGACCTCAGCGCTGACACTGTCTTCCATGGCCGCCGCTTCACATCTGTCACTGCGGCCCGAGACTGTCACTAGCGGTGACGTCACAAGCTCTCGCGATACTTGGCTGTGAAGGTCATTGAACTCAGTGAGAGGTCTGCTGCCAGCAGTGCAGGAGATTGTCACCGCAGGTAATGTACCTCACTCCTGACAGCAGCACTTGTCATGCCCTGCAGTGACCTGGGCTGACCTATTGATGTTAGCTCAGGACACTGCATTGCTCTCCCAGCCAATGGGTAACATTCTGTTCTTCATGGACTGGGACAGTGACTATGGTATAAATCGTCATGGGAACCCCTTGGATTACAGCAGACCTGGATTTGTTTTTCTTTATAATAAATTAGTGAAAGAGTGAATGTATTGGGGAGTGTTTTTTCTAATAAAAATGTGTTTGTCGTCATTTTTTCATTACTGACTGGGTTGGTGATGTCGGGTATCTGATAGACGCCTGACCTCACCAACCCCAGGGCTTGATGCCAGGTGACATTACACATCTGGTATTAACCCCATATATTACCCCGTTTGCCACCGCACCAGGGCACGGGATGAGCTGGGGCAAAGCACCAGGATTGGCGCATCTAATGGATGCGCCACTTCTATGGCGGCTGCGGCCTGCTATTTTTAGGCTGGGGAGAGTCCAATAACCATGGACCTCCCTAGTCTGAGAATATCAGACCCTAGCTGTCCGCTTTAGCTTGGCTGGTAATCCAATTTTGGGGGGACCCCAACGTGTTTTTTTTTTTTATTATTTATTTAATTTAAAATAACAGCGTGGGGTGCCCTCAGTTTTGGATTACCAGCCAAGGTGAAGCTGCCAGCTGTGGTCTACAGGCTGCAGCTATCTACTTTACCCTAGCTGGCTACAAAAATAAGGGGAACCCTATGTCATTTTTTTTTTTAAATTTATTTATTTTTTTGCTAAATACAAGGCTAAGTACCCCTTGGTGCCACATGAAAGGCACCAAAGGGTGCAAAATTACAAAATGCGGGAGAGTGGGACATTATGTGTTTTTCTGCCTTTATAATGACAGAAAAGACTGATATGAAGTGTACAAATTTATGTATTTTCCCTCATTCAGTTTTTTGGCAGTATGGATGACAAACGGATGACATACGGCACCGCTCCTTACCCACTGATCCGGTCGCACCTGCACAGCCCCTCTCCTTACCCACTCCTTACCCACTGATCCGGTCCATGTGTCCACCGGTCACGGCTGCCGCTCCCGCTCGTGCTTTCCTGTCCCCAGTCTCATGTGTCTAACTCATGCTTCTGTATAGGGTCGGGCCGCGCCCACTCACCTGATCTTATGGGCCCAGCACTGCTGCAGCAGGATATGACATGAGGCTGTGCTGGGTATATAAGACTGGCCTTGCCATGTGGGCGGGGCCTGATCAACGTGTCTTGTAAGCCTTGTCTTGAAAGCTAGGTGCTCAGGTCCCCCTTGTGCCGTGTCCTGTGATCAATACTATTGCCTGACATTCCTACCCGGCACCTGTGCCAGATTCCTGCACTGTCTCCAGGAACTCTGAAGCCCCAGTGACTGTTCTACCCGTCCCCTGTGGGACGCAGTCCCTGCCACACTAGTGCTGCGGCTACCGTGCACCCAGGCCTCCGGTGGGGTGCACGGCCCAGTGGATCCACCACCCAGACCTAACAATACTGAACGGAAACGGATGCCGCACGGATGCACCCGTGAAAAACCCGCAAAAACGGATCGGTCGTGTGAATGTAGCCTTATTCTAATCTGCCGTTTATAAACAGCAGGCAAAAATAAGTGAATAGCGCCCCCCAGCGTCAGAAAATCTCCGGGGTTTTAGGGGTAGCTGAGACCATGGAGATCATCATTCAGGTCGGTTTTTCCGGTCCCCACTCACGTGATCACCAGTATACACCGTATACCAGTGATCATGTTGCAGTAAATGATAGCGCCGGTAAAAAGTTATTTATCTCCCATCTGGCATGAACAAACATGTCAGATGGGAGATAAATCTCCTCCCCGATCCCCTCCGGTCCCCCGGTGTCACCAAAGTGCCCCCCCCAACCTCCTCCCAAAAATCCAAGATGGGCACGCGCACAGCAGCGCGCTGGCCGCATTCACCCTACTCCTCTGATTTCTGTCGCATGTGCCATGACACATGCGACAGAAAACTCCTCCCCAGGCCCTGCCAGTTCACCCCCTATAACCCCTCTGGTGTTCCCCGGTGTTCCACGGTACCTGTGCAGCGTTGATCCCCCGCAGCCCCCTCCTTCACAATAGACGCTGCCACATGCACAGAGCGGCTGTCAGCTCAGCTTCCTGTGTTGAGTGGCGGTATCCATGCATCTGTAAGCTACTGCAATGCCCTGCTCATGAGGTAATGAACATAGTTGATCAGGAGAGCTATACTACATTTACAAATGGAGGGATTTGCTATTTCTGTTGCCCTGCTGAACGACTACCAAACATGAGAGTCCATTATACGCCACAAGAAAACATGTCTAAATAGCGAGCTCTGTTTAGTATTCATTCAGCTTGATAACTGGACTTAAAGAGGTATTCCATTTCCATGATCCTATCCCCAATATATAGTAGGTGGAATAGCAATAATATCAGCAAATACCAATATTTGGAAATGTAGAATAGTTCTCCTGATTAGGCATGCCCTTACCTCAGGAGCAGGGCATTGCAGCTTTGGTAGAAACAGTTACGACATGGACTCTGCTGCTGTGGACCCGGGGAGAGTGGGTGCAGATTCATTGCACCCACACTCCTCACATGGAGGGTCTGCACTCCTAGAAAATGGGGGATACGTTCCCTGAGCGTGTCCCCCCATATTCTAGACGGTCCAAAGTCATCGTGGGACCCCCTTATTTTTTTTCCGTACAATAAATTGGTGAAAGAGGAAATGTTTTGGGGAGTGTTTTTTCAAATACATTTTTTTCGTCTATTTGTTTTGTTAGTGCTGACAGTTTGTGATGCCGGGTATCTGATAGATGCTATGACATCACAAACTGCTGGGCTTGATGTCAGGTGACTTTACAGCTAGTATCAACCCCATTTATTTTGTTTATTTATTTATTGTTTATTTTTAGTTTGCCACTGCACCAGGGCACGGGATGAGCTGGGGTGAATCGCCAGGATTGGCACATCTAGTGGATGCGCCACTTCTGGGGCGCCTGTAGCCTGCTATTTTAAGGCTGTGAAGGGCCAATAACTATGGACCTTCCCACCCTGAGAATACCAGACCACAGCTGTCCGCTTTACCTTGGCTGGTGATCCAATTTGGGGGGGGACCCTACTTTTTTTTTGTAATTATTAATATTTATAAAATAATTATAAAAAAAGAGCCTAGGGTGACCTCCACATTGGATCCCCAACCACGGTAAAGCTGCCAGCTGTGGTTATCAGGCTACAGCCATCTGCTTTACCCTAGCTGGCTATCAAAAATGGGGGGACCCAACGTCATTCTTTTTTAAACTATTTTTTTAAATAAAAAAAATTAATGGGTTTCCCTGTATTTTGATTGCTAGCCAAGGTAACGCCAGGCAGATGGGGGTGGCATCCCGTAGCTGTCTGCTTTATCTGCGCTGAGAATCAAAAATACGGCGGAGCGCTACATCATTTTTTTTAAAGAATAATTTTTACAGCACTGTGATGTCCAGCAATCAAAATACAGGGAAGCCCTTTTGTTTTTAGTTATTTAAATAAATAATTAAAAAAAAATATATATGGGCTCCCGCTGCATTTTTTGTATTGCTAACTAAGGGTAATCCAAGCAGCTACTGGCTGCTAACCCCCACTGCTTGGTGTTACCTTCACTGGCAATGGAATATCCAGGGAAGCATTTTTTATTTTTTTTGCCAAAAAACTACAAAAAAAATGACGTGAGCTTCGCCATATTTTTGTGTGCTAGCCAGGTACAGCAGGTAGGTATGGCTGCCCCCAACCCCCAGCTGCCTATTTGTACCCGGCTGGGAACTACAAATATAGGGAAGCCCTTTTTTAATTATTTCATGAATTTCATGAAATAATTAAAAAAAAAAAAGATGTAGCCTTCACCCCATTTTTGTGTCTAGCCGGGTACAACTAGGCAGCTGGGGATTGGATCTGCAGCACAGGTTAGCCCGAGCTTTCTGGGCCCCTCTGCTGAGAATTGCAGTCCGCAGCTGCCTCAGAAAATGGCGCTCTGATAGAAGCGCCATCATCTGGCGCTGTATCCAACTCTTCCAGCTGCCCTGATGCCGGTGGCTCGCTGGGTAATAATGATTTCAGTTGATAATATACAGCTAGCCCTAACCCCATTATTACCCAGCGAACCACCCTTCACCAGGTCAGCTGGAAGAGTTTGATACAGTGCCAGAAGGTGGCGCTTCTATGAAAGTGCCATTTTATGAGGCGGCTGCAGACTGCAATTCGCAGCAGAGGGGCCCAGAAAGCTCAGGCCAACCTGTGCTGCGGATTCCAATCCCCAGCTGTCTAGTTGTACCTGGCTGGACACAAAAATATGGCGAAGCCTACGTCACTTGTTTTCTAATTATTTCATGAAATTCATGAAATAATAAAAAAAGGGCTTCCCTTTATTTTTGGTTCCCAGCCGGATACAAATAGGCAGCTGGGGGTTGAGGGCAGCCCGTAGCTGCCTGCTGTACCTGGCTAGCATACAAAAATATGGCGAAGCCCAAATAATTTTTTCAGGGGGCAAAAAACTCCTGCATACAGTCATGGATGGCGTTTGCTGAGCCTTGTAGTTCTGCAGCTGCTGTCTGTCTGTACGGAGGAGAGCAGACAGCAAATGCAGAACGACAAGGCTCAGCATGCTCCATTCACTAGTGTATGCAGGAGAGCAGACAGCAGCTGCAGAACTACAAGGCTCAGCATACTGCATCCATGACTGTATGCAGGAGTTTTTTGCCCACCAAAAAAATGACGTGGGCTTCGCCTTATTTTTGTATGCTAGCCAGGTACAGCAGGCAGGTACAGGCTGCCCCCAACCCCCAGCTGCCTATTTGTACCCGGCTGGGAACCAAAAATATAGGGAAGCCCTTTTTTTTAATTATTTCACTTATTTCATGAAATAATTAAAAAAACAAATGACGTGGGCTTCGCCCCATTTTTGTGTCCAGCCGGGTACAACTAGGCAGCTGGGGATTGGAATCCGCAGCACAGGTTAGCCCGAGGTTTCTGGGCGCCTCTGCTGCGAATTGCAATCCGCAGCCGCCCCAGAAAATGGCGCATCCATAGAAGCGCCATCATCTGGCGCTGTATCCAACTCTTCCAACAGCCCTGGTGACGGTGGCTTTGCTGGGTAATAATGAGTTAATACTAGCTTTTTTTTACTAGCTGGTATTAAGTCAGAGATTCTTAATGTCAGGCAAGTTTGACCCGGCCATTAAGAATCTCCAATAAAGGGTTAAAAAAAAAAAAACACACAGAGAAAAAATACTTTAATAGAAATAAATACACAGACACATTAGAGACTCCATCTTTATTACTCACTATCAGCCCTCCACAATCCATGCTCTTCTGTCTTTCTCGCTCAATACATGCAGCTCTACTACATCAGCAGCACTGCATGGGGGAAGACGCTGCTTCCCGTGCAGCCTTCACTCAGTGAGTGATCAGTGCTGCTGGCTCTTAGCGGTAACATTACCGCTGACAGACTCGTTACCATAGCAACGGTGCTCCGATCATGTGATTCTCGGAGCGCGGTTAGCTATGGCAACGGTGATTTCTGTTATGGACCGGCTGTGTCAGCCGGTCCCTAACGGAACGGGGAAGCAGAACGGGGAGTCGACCGTGTGCTAGAGCATGTCGCCGGTACACGGAGATACACAAACGATCACCGCGTACTGGAGAGATGCAGTGACAGGACCTAGGACAGGACATGATGTCTAGCCATGTGACCAGTCTGTAGCCAATGAGATAACAGACACGTGACTGGTCACATGGCTATTTTGACGACGTCACGATAGGTCCTGTCAGTGCTGGTTATCGGGAGGATGCAGCGATCATCGGAAGGAATAGCGACAGGAGACAGAGTGCAGGACGCATCGCGGGCACCAGTAAGTGTTATGGCAATGTTTATTAACTGTATGTGTACATTTATAATGTGTTTTTATGTGTTTGTGATTGCCTCCCATTGATTCCTATGGGTTCGAGTGGTTCGCCGAACCGGTTCGCCGAACCGAACTATAACCAGACCTCAATTCGGCGAACCGAGCTCGAGCCGAACCGCGACCGGTTCGCTCATCTCTACTTATTAAACATGTTGAGAATATAAAAGGCCTGTGGAAGTTTCAGGAGAAATGCTACTGGGTTAATGATATGAGTGATTTTATAGGGACTAGGGATGAGCGAATGTATTCGCCACTATTTGGTATCCAACGGATAACAGGCTATTTCCACTATTCGCTATCTGATGAATAAAACAGCATCCACTCCGATACTTTCAGTTTAGTTTCTGACTTCCTGGCCCCTGTTTTCCAGGCAATGAACACATCCGATGTTGCTTGCCCTCACAGTAACGCTGCAGCCATCTTTGTTGTGGTGTTACTGTGATAGGCTTGGCCGCACAGCGTCATAGGGGCTATATAAACCAGCAGCCATTTTGTGAACACGTAGTCATTGGGGAGCTGGCGGTGTAGATAGACTGTATTGTGTGCGGGAGAGAGAGAGAGATCCAGCTAAGAAATAGTCCTTCTAAGGGCTGAAGACAGTCTCCAGTAGCTGTTAGAAGCTCCATAAATCGCCAGACCGCAAATCTGTGAATGCAGACCCAGCTACAGTTAGGTCCAGAAATATTTGGACAGTGACTCAATTTTCGCGAGTTGGGCTCTGCATGCCACCACATTGGATTTGAAATGAAACCTCTACAACAGAATTCAAGTGCAGATTGTAACGTTTAATTTGAAGGTTTGAACAAAAATATCTGATAGAAATTGTAGGAATTGTACACATTTCTTTACAAACACTCCATATTTTAGGAGGTCAAAAGTAATTGGACAAATAAACCAAACCCAAACAAAATATTTTTATTTTCAATATTTTGTTTCGAATCCTTTGGAGGCAATCACTGCCTTAAGTCTGGAACCCATGGACATCACCAAATGCTGGGTTTCCTCCTTCTTAATGCTTTGCCAGACCTTTACAGTCGCAGCCTTCAGGTCTTGCTTGTTTGTGGGTCTTTCCGTCTTAAGTCTGGATTTGAGCAAGTGAAATGCATGCTCAATTGGGTTAAGATCTGGTTATTGACTTGGCCATTGCAGAATGTTCCACTTTTTTGCACTCATGAACTCCTGGGTAGCTTTGGCTGTATGCTTGGGGTTATTGTCCATCTGTACTATGAAGCGCCGTCCGATCAACTTTGTGGCATTTGGCTGAATCTGGGCTGAAAGTATATCCCGGTACACTTCAGAATTCATCCGGCTACTCTTGTCTGCTGTTATGTCATCAATAAACACAAGTGACCCAGTGCCATTGAAAACCATGCATGCCCATGCCATCACGTTGCCTCCACCATGTTTTACAGAGGACGTGGTGTGCCTTGGATCATGTGCCGTTCCCTTTCTTCTCCAAACTTTTTTCTTCCCATCATTCTGGTACAGGTTGATCTTTGTCTCATCTGTCCATAGAATACTTTTCCAGAACTGAGCTGGCTTCATGAGGTGTTTTTCAGCAAATTTAACTCTGGCCTGTCTATTTTTGGAATTGATGAATGGTTTGCATCTAGATGTGAACCCTTTGTATTTACTTTCATGGAGTCTGCTCTTTACTGTTGACTTAGAGACAGATACACCTACTTCACTGAGAGTGTTCTGGACTTCAGTTGATGTTGTGAACGGGTTCTTCTTCACCAAAGAAAGTATGCGGCGATCATCCACCACTGTTGTCATACGTGGACGCCCAGGCCTTTTTGAGTTCCCAAGCTCACCAGTCAATTCCTTTTTTCTCAGAATGTACCCGACTGTTGATTTTGCTACTCCAACCATGTCTGCTATCTCTCTGATGGATTTTTTCTTTTTTTTCAGCCTCAGGATGTTCTGCTTCACCTCAATTGAAAGTTCCTTAGACCGCATGTTGTCTGGTCACAGCAACAGCTTCCAAATGCAAAACCACACACCTGTAATCAACCCCAGACCTTTTAACTACTTCATTGATTAAAGGTTAACGAGGGAGATGCCTTCAGAGTTAATTGCAGCCCTTAGAGTCCCTTGTCCAATTACTTTTGGTCCCTTGAAAAAGAGGAGGCTATGCATTACAGAGCTATGATTCCTAAACCCTTTCTCCGATTTGGATGTGTAAACTCTCATATTGCAGCTGGGAGTGTGCACTTTCAGCCCATATTATATATACAATTGTATTTCTGAACATGTTTTTGTAAACAGCTAAAATAACAAAACTTGTGTCACTGTCCAAATATTTCTGGACCTAACTGTATAGGGCCAGTGACAGTGCAGTGCCTTGTAAGTGATAGCATTCATGAAGCAAACTCCTAAATAGTCCTTCTAAGGGCTGAAGCCAGTAGACAGTAGCTGTTACCAGCTCCATAAATTGCCAGGCTGCAAAACAGTGAATTCGGACCCAGCTATAGGGCCAGTATCAGTGCAGTGTTTTGTTATGTGAGAGTGATCCATCTTTAAAAAAAAAAAAAAAATACTCTTTATTAGTGCTGCATACGGTATGTTAGTGCAGTGTCTGATATAGGGAGAGCTTTCCCAGAAGCAGGGAGAGATTTAAAGCTGTCCTGACATCTGCTACTAATTAATCAACAATCCCAGCACTGCTACAACCCTTGGGTCTGTTTTACTAGGGATACCGTGTTTCCCCGATAGTAAGACACCCCCGATAGTAAGACGTAGTGGGGGTTTTGGGGGGGTCAGCTAATATAAGACGTACCCCGAAAGTAAGACATAGTAAACGGAAAGCGTTATTTATTTATTTATTTTTTTTTTTCTTCTTTACAGTACCGGCCGAGCGCCCAGCTGAGCGCCCTGACATGCCGGCGGCCGAGCGCTCAGCTGAGTGCCCTGACATGCCGGCGGCCAAGCGCCCAGCTGAGAGCCGTCACATGCCGGCGGTTGGGCGCCCAGCCGAGCGCCCTGACACGCTGGCGGCCTAGCGCTCAGCTGAGTGCCCTGACATGCCGGCGGCAGAGCGCCCAGCTGAGAGCCGTCACATGCCGGCGGTCGGGCACCCAGCCGAGCGCCCTGACACGCCGGCGGCCGAGCGCTCAGCTGAGAGCTGTCACATGCCGGCGGCCGAGCGCTCAGCTGAGAGCTGTCACATGCCGGCGGTTGGGCGCTCAGCCGAACGCTCGGCCACCGAGAAATGTTGCAGTAATGTTGTCCGTGGTCCATCAGGACCACGGACAACATACAAAAACACGCAGCCTCAGTGCCCTCATGTGCAGCAATCGCGGCAAGTCCCCATGCGGTACATTGCATGGAGACTTGCTGCGATTGCTGTGGGATTTTTTTCCAATATAAGACATACCCTGAAAGTAAGACATAGTGGGATTTTTGGGGTAAAAAGAATGTAAGACACTGTCTTACTTTCGGGGAAACACGGTAGATATTGCAAATTCCTAAAACAGGTCTGCTAAAAAAACTTAATGTAAGTGTAAAAAAAAAAAAAAATTGCTGTCATGGCCGGTATTTCTGCCTGAAGCCAAATACCGTTATAGCACCAACCTAGCATCCTGGTGTTTCATTCATATCTTACAGAACCTAGTTAGTGGCCTGCTGCTACTAAAACACAGTCTGAGTGCCAAAAGCCAATACCAAAATAAAAGTGGTGTCAAACCCTGTTTTCTTTTAGGACTGAAAGACATTTACAACATCTTTGTCGACTCCTCCAAGTGCTACTTTGTCCAATTAAGGTACCTTCCTATTTTTAGACTTACAGAAACAGCTATCGTGGGAAACTATTAACACAAGTTTACTAACCCGGCATCAGTGTTGTTCCACTGCCTGTACAAAAGGTCACGTTACAGTGTTCATCTTCAAATAATCAAACCCAAAAAAATGAGAAAAAGAGGCGGTAAGATCCATGGACGAGGTGGCAGTGACAGTGGTGGTCACCCAAGCAATATGACCCATCCAAAGAAAAAGGTTCCTGCTTTATCTGCCTCTGCCTTCCTATCCCAATTTTTTGTTCCACGTGGCAAACCACTCTTGTGCCCTGAACAGTGCGAACCGGTAATGAGTTGGCTAGCAGAAAATGCCTACAGTTACATGTCGAGTAGCAAATCCCACGGTTCCACACAAAAAGAATTCAGTAACCCAGAGGCTGGGCCATCAAATCCTCAGCCTGGTCCTCCTTCCTCACAACATCAGTATTCTAAGGAAACATATGACCCCAAAGCAGGTTACCCTGAGGAACTGTTTATGGGACCCTTTAACCTTTCTTGTCTCTCACCGCATAACACCACCAATGCACATGAGGCCGTTGTGTGCAGTGATGCATAGATCTTTGAGCAACCAAGGTTAGAAGAAAGCCATGTTGTTGGCTGTGATATGCTGGGCAAACAGGTGGAAGTGTTTGAGGATGATGAGACAAAGTTGCCCTCATTTGAGCCTGAAATCTCCATTACCGAATATGTTGACCTTCAGGAATGTGAAGACGACCTGGTCGATGATGAGGTGACTGATTCAACATGGACGGGTGGCATGGAATGCGAGAGCAGCAACACAGAGGAGCATAAAGCCATAGTCCGCAAAAAGGCTGTGAAAGATAGGGTTTCAACCACTGCCAGAGGTCAGCCAACTGTGCACATGACACAACCACCTGTGTCATCTCAGAGTCCAAGGGTCTGTACTGTGATTTTGTGGGAGTTCATTTCCAAGAGTCCTTTAGACCAAACGGTTGCCATTTGTCAAATCTGTCAGACCAAGCTTAGCAAAGGCAGAAATACTTCCAGCTTGGGCACCTCCAGCATGAGAAACCATATGTTAGCCAAGCACACCACTAGTTGGTTGAAAGCTCTAGGTAAAAAACACGATTTCCAGACTCAAAACGCTGCCACTTCTCCTGGGTTGCCTGCTTCCCAAACTCATGTGCAAGAAGGTGGAGCTGATGCCTCCTTCTGACAACATGATGTTGGCCACATTCAATCATCATCCACCACATCCGCTTCAGTGTCCCAGCGTTCCGTTCAGTTGTCCATACCACAGACCTTGGAAAAGAAGCGAAAATACCCCGTTATGCACCCAAGGGCACAAACCATAACTGCACACATTGCACGATTGATAGCCCTTGAGATGCTGCCGTATCGGCTTGTGGAAACAGAGGATTTCCGTGACCTTTTCGCGGTGGCAGAACATCGGTACTCCGCCTAGCTGCCACTATTTTGCTCATTGTGCCGTCCCCGCGCGCCACAATCATGTGTCCATAAACATCAAACGGGCTCTCACCAAAGCCATAACAGGGAAGGTCCACTTAACCACAGACACATGGACAAGCAGAAGTGGATAGGGACGCTACATCTCACTGACAGCACACTGGGTGAACCTGGTGGTGCCTGGTACAGAGTCTGAGCCGGCAACATCCCATATAATTCCAACACCCATAATAGCGGGCCCCACTTCAATCAGAGTTTCAGTAGCCTCCTACATAGCAACAACTCCCTCCTCCTCCTACTCTTTATCTGGCTCCTGTGCATCCTTCTCAACATCCGCCGGTGTCCAACCGTTGACATCATTCCCAAGCTGGGATCTCGGCAGCACTGCCTCAGCGAAGCAGCAACATGCAGTGACAAATTGCACACGGTACCTGAGCTTTAGAAAGCAATAACTGAGCAGATAGATGAGTGGCTTGCACCATTGGACCTCCATCCAGGGATGGTAGTGTACGATAAGGGTCGTAATCTGGTGGCGGCTTTAAAGCTTGGAAAGCTTGTGCATGTTCCTTGTATGGCCCACGTTCTAAATTTAGTATTTCAACACTTTCTCAAACAATACCCTGAGATATCAGACCTACTTACCAAGGTACGACGTATTAGCAACCATTTCCGCAAGTCATCTCCCTCTTTTGCTGGCCTGGCAGTGCTGCATCAGCGCTTACACTTGCCTCATCACAGACTAATATGTGACCTCCCTATGAGATGGAATTCAACCTATCATATGTTGGCCAGGATCCATGAGCAGCAGAGGGCAATATCCCAATTCCAGCTGAAACATGCCCTTCTGACGCAGTTGCCAGACAGAAGTACTGCCGAGTGGGTGTGGATTGCAGACATTTGTCAGGTCCTAGAGAATTTTGATTACTGTACCAACATTGTGAGCAGTAATGATGCTCTTATCAGCATTACCATTCCACTAATTTGTTTATTGAAATGCTCTCTGAATGGTCTGACTGACCAAAGTGTTAATGCACCAGAGGTGTCTGTGGATCCAGACTTCACAATGGTTGCTAGTAATCCGCACAACCTCGGCCAACAGGCTCTGGCCACCTTTGGTCAGCATCATGAGGATGAGGAGGATGATGAAGGACAGGACTGGTTTGAAGTTGGTAACCAAGGGAGTGACAGCCCAAGCTTCAGGGCTGTGCAGCATGTATGGCATGAGAAGGAGCAGGAGGAGGAAAGACAGACTGAGGAGGAGAGGAGGTTTAAGGAGGCAGAATGTATTCTTAGCAGTGACACACAAAGGTTTCCAGTTCGGAGTGTTGCACACATGGCACAGTTCATGTCATACTGCCTTTCTCATGACTGTCGGCTAGTCCACATTTTGGCAGACAACAAATACTGGTTATGTACCTTCCTTGACTCACGCTACAAAGACAAATTTGTTTCGCTACTTGTCGAGGTAAATATGGATTGTACTACGTTAACATTCAAGAGGGCTGTAGTGGACCAGTTGGTGAAACGGTTACCATCAGATAATGCTGGTGGCAGAGCTTTGCGGGCGTTTGGCGCCAAAAGATGGCGGAAGAATGCGGAAATGGTGGGAAACGGGACTCTTGACTCTCGGTTCAGATTTTCAAGATGCACGTCACCCAGGTAAGTGGGTCCTGCTCATATCCTGTTCGTGACGCCAAGACTTTTGTGGTGTGCTGCCCCCGTGGAAGCAGCCGAGCTGCTCGAATCCGGGTTCACTGTGGCTCAAGGGTCACCGGACCCGGGGATCATGCGGTCACTCAAATGAAAGGGGGTATTTACAGGGGAGTTGATGTATAGTTTGTGACACCACCTGTGGTGTACGGTAAATTGGGGAGTACTGCCGCTGCCGCTGGGAGTACCCGGGGTGATGGAGTGGGGCAGCAAGGTGTTCTAACTCTCCACGGCTAGGGGGATGCCCCAGGACTCGGTGAAGGGGGTGCCATGGGATGCAGGGGTCACTCTCGTACTCACTCAGTTCATAAGCAGACACTGACAATCGGGTAAACCAAGTCTCTGGGTACTGCTGCCGCTGAAGGGAGCTCGTCCAGGTCCCGTCCCCAATGGTGCTGCCTGGTGATCCGTGACTTGCCTCCTGGCACTTGGTTTGACTTCAACTTGATGGCCCGATAACATGGAACTAACCGAGCCCCGCTGCCTACCATGGCTAAGTATGTGAGCTTGCTCTCAGGGCTCACGAATGGGATTTTCTGGACCATTTTGGTTTGGAAAGTCCTATCCCCCTCGTTGCGCTAATGCCCCAATTCTGGAGCTGGTGGGAACAGATCATAAAGGTTTTGTTCTTCTCAGGTTAATTGTCGGGTTGCCTAAAGCTACTCCCCGACCTAGGGTCCGTGTACCCCGTCGTGCCTTCGGTACCGGACCGGTGATAGTGCTACTCTGCCGGCTGTCCTTCTCGACAATTCCTGACCCCTTGCCACAATTCCCTGCTACTGGGGGTCTGACTCCTCTAGGCCCAGACCACCGTCTGCAACCTAGACAGTACTTCAGGAGTCACTACTCCCTACTTCCCAACCTCTCTCCTTCAACTCTCTTCTACACACACTCTCTGACTACACTCCTCACCTCCCCACCCTGACCCCCCAGGTGGGCGTCTCTATTCCACTCAAGCCATCCACTGGTGTGTCTGGTGGGTGTGGTGCAGGGTGTATCTAGGATTTGATTTGCTGTTGGAGGCAACACCATTTAGTTAGGGACCCAGAGCCAAGAGGGAGGTGGAATACTGCACGGAAGGGCTGCTTGTGCAGTACCCTGTGACGACCTGATAGTCCAGGGGTGTTACATAGGCTTGTCGGAAGAAGTGGGTCTTCAGGTTCCTCATGAAGCTTTTCACGATAGGAGAGAGTATGTTATGCTGGAGTAGAGCATTCCAGAGTATGGGGGAGGCATGGGAGAAATCTTGTATGCAATTATGGGAAGAGGAGATAAGAGAGGAGTAGAGAAGGAGATCTTGTGAGAATCTGAGGTTGCGTGCAGGTAGGTACCGAGAGACTAGGTCACAGATGTAAAGAGGAGACAGGTTGTGGATGGCTTTGTAGGTCATGGTTAATGTTTTGAACTGCAGTCTTTGAGTAATGGGAAGCCAGTGAAGAGATTGGCAGAGTGGTGAGGCTGGGGAGTAGCGAGGGGAGAGGTGGATTAAGCGGACTGCAGAGTTATTAGGATAGATTGGAGGGGTGCAATTGTGTTGGAAGGGAGGCAAGAGAGCAGGAGGTTGCAGTAGTCGAGGAGGGAGATGATGAGGGCATGTACTAATGATTTTACTGACTTTTGGTTGTTAAGGAAGGCATGGATCCGGGAGATATTTTTGAGTTGTAGTTGGCATGGGGTGAAGAGCACTTGGATATGCAGCTTGAAAGATAGAGCAGAGTCGAGGATTAATCCAAGGCAACGAGCTTGTGAGACTGGAGAAAGTGAGCAGCCATCGACTTTGATAGATAGGCTTGGTGGAGGAGTTGAATGAGGAGGAGGAAAGACAATGAATTCTGTTTTGTCCATGTTAAGCTTTAGGAATAGCGCAGAGAAGAAGGATGAAATAGCAGAGAGAAATTGTGGGATTTTGGTTAGTAAGGAGGTAATGTCTGGTCCAAGAGGTAGCTCTGAGTATCATCGGCATAGAGATGATACTGAAAGCCGTGGGACTCTATGAGCTGTCCCAGGCCGAAGGTGTAGATGGAGAACAGCAGGGGTCCAAAAACTGAACCTTGGGGGACACCAACAGATAGAGGGTGGGATGAGGAGGTGGTGTGAGAGTGGGAGACGCTGAAAGTTCAGTCGGTTAGGTATGAAAAGATCCAAGATAGGGCCAAGTCTGTGATGTCCAGAGAGGAGAGAATCTGTAATAGGAGGGAGTAGTCTACTGTGTCGAAGGCAGAGGACAGGTCCAGGAGGAGGAGGAGGACAGAGTAGTGCCGCTTGGCTTTGGCAGTTAGTAGGTTATTGGTGACTTTAGTTAGGGCAGTTTCAGTAGAGTAATGCGGTCGGAAGCCAGATTGTAGCTGGTCAAAGAGGGAGCAGGAGGAGAGGTATGAGGACAGTTCAAGATAGATATGCTGTTCCAGTAGTTCTGAGGCATAGGGGAGAAGGGATATGGGGCGGTAGCTAGACACAGAGGATGGGTCAAGAGAGGGCTTTTTAAGGATGGGTAATTTGAATAGAATTTGAATAGAGGGCTACTGGAGCCAGTGGTGTTGGTGGAGGAGGAGGGCAAGGCCAACACCCAAATGGCAAAATTGACAATAACACTGTAAAGTGTTATGGAGTACATATTCCAACTTTCACACTAATGACATAGGGGATGCAGAAAACTATAAACGACTGCCGTCCCTCCCCAATGTATGTCCCACCTGAGGGCCCTAAGAAGTCTGAGATTTGAGGACAGCCAGTGGCCCTTCTACATTTGAATAGAGGGCCACTGGAGCTGCTGGTGTTAGTGGAGGAGGAGGGCAAGGAAAAAATCCCAATGGGCACATTGTAGCTGATCTTTTAAAGTGCTGTCAAATATGTCCCAAAAAAGGAGGTGGGAGAAAGACACCAATATAATGTATAAGTTAAGGCCGCTTTACACGCTGTGACATCGCTCAAGTGATCTCATTGAGGTCACAGAATTTGTGACGCACATCCGGTCGCTTTAGCGATGTCTTTGCATGTGACACCTATGAGCGATTTTGAATCGTCGCAAAAACGGTCAAAATCGCTCATCGGTGACATGCCTCCCTATTCTCGAATATTGCTGCTGCTCGGCGTACGAAGTAGTTTGTCGCTCCTGCGGCAGCACATATCGCTATGTGTGACACCGCAGGAACGAGGAACCTCACCTTACCTTCTGCCACCCGCAATGGGGAAGGAAGCAGGTGGGCGGGATATTAAGTCCCGCTCATCTCAGCCCCTCCACTTCTATTGGGCGGTGGTTCAGTGACACTGTTGTGACGTTGCTGTGACGCTGAATGAAACGCCCCCCTTAGAAAGGAGGCGGTTCGGCGGTCACAGCGACGTCGCAGAGCAGGTACGTGCATGTGACGCTGCCGTAGCGATCGCATGTACGATGGGGGCGGGTGCTTTAGCGCTCGACATCCCTAGCGATGTCGTAGCATGTAAAGCGGCTTTTAGAGCCCTTTCTAATCGAAAAAGGGAGAAAATGTAAAAAACAAAACGTGTGAACATATGCTAAAGTGGTTTTTTTTTAGGTCGGGGCTTGATTTTACTTTTTATTACAGTGATTAGGCACTACAAACTTATCAATTTACCCTCTTTTACTTTGGTTTGAGAGCTGTTCTGGCGACTACGTAAAAACCGCGTGCTGCTCTGATCACCTTATTCCAAGACATCAGAAATGAAGTCACGCATCTTCTACAGGCTATGCCCATACTGTTTCTGCTTTTTCCCATCCACTTCAGCCTTTTCCTCAGTCACCACAGCTTGCTGTTAGGTCCAATGTGAAATTATTCGGGTTTGCCATAGACTTACATTGCGCATCGAATATTTGCGAATAGTCGAATAGTGGCGACCTATTCGTCGGATATTTGCGAAGTCGAATATTTTGGTATTCGATCATCCCTAATAGGGACCATTAAACTTAGGGACCAACTTCAAAGATGGAATTTTGAACTTGATGTTTCTGTAGATAACCATACAAAATCATTCACTCTGAGGCCTGGACCTTGCAAACACATTTTATCAGCCATATGTTTGTATCTGTCACCGAACATACTCAGATTACTCTGAACCTTTCCCCACACCAAAGAGAGCGAAGGAAAAAAACGCTCATGTTCCATTATACCAGAAACCCCGGTCCCCGTAAATGTGCTAAACTGAGGGTGAAAACTGAATACACCAAAAAATAGCGACTTACGAGTAGACTCCTGACGACGGTAGTTGATTGCAATCTCGGCCAAAGGTAAAAATGATGCCCAATCTTCCTGATTGTCAGAGACAAAACATCTGAGATAAGTCTCCAGATTCTGATTAGTGCGCTCGGTCTGACCGTTCAATGGGGGGTGGAAAACCGAATAAAAAGACAATTGCACCCCCAGATGAGTACAGAATGCCTTCGAGATAAACGGATTTCCATGATTCGGGACAACATCGGATGGAATCCCATGAAGTCTCACAATGTCATAAACAAACACCTGTGCCAAAATCCTGCCATTAGCTAATGCTGATGTGACGCCCTGGCAAAACCAGGTAGTCACAGAGGTTGTACAAATCTCCCAGGTACAAAACTCCATCGTCCTATACAGTCCAACACAAAACCCACACCCGGGTGCACCACACCAGCCAGTAAAGCCTAGTCACCCCTCATGACAATAGGGACACACAAGTGGGCGGGACCAGGCAGATGGGAGTGCCCCCACCTAGGGGTACTGAGGTGTTAGGGGCGGGAGACAAGCTCAGACAAGAGAAGAGTGCTGACAGTTGATAGTGGAGGAGTGTGGAGTGCAGCGGAGTCAGGGGTTGGGGCCCCTGGACTACCGGACTAGGTGACAGACGGCAAGCAGGACAATAGGCGACAGAGATCCAGTCGCGGGAGACCTAAAGTGGACCTAAAGTGGACCGGGGCAGGGTTGTAGCCCGCCGGTGCCGACAGCGGGAATCCGGTCCGGAGGGTGCATGGACCCTAGGGCGAGGAAGGTTGCAAGCCTCTTGTCAATTCACCAGCTGGGGACGAGGTTTCAGGCCTTGTTCTGCCAGAACCCACAGAGATCCCAAGGGTCAGACTTCGCAGGCCACAGCTCCCAACATACACATTACCGGGAGTGGACTTCCCCGTTCCAAGTGGAGTTGTCCCATTGAAGACAAAAACACTGAGTGCAGAAGTAAGGGACCCCTGTTTGCTACACCCGGTTGTGTGACCCGAATACACCCGCCGGAGGAAACTGGTCACTGGCAATTTGGTTTACCACTGGACTTTGTGTACAATCCTTTGTAACTGTGAGTACACCATCCATCCCCGGTCCAACCCTGCACGTCATTGCTCCCGTACACCCATGGGCCCCGGGACTACACCTCCCCTATCCATGGACGGGATTCCATCCTGCTGCCCTGTTCCATCAGCCCCGGGCATCCCATCACCAGGCAGCAGCGGTGCTACCAACTCTCACCGCAACCCACGGGTGGCGTCACTGACGAAAACTGTCTCCCCTGTAAATACCATCTTTCCTACGGTTGTGAGGACGGACGGCTGTACGAGCCTGGGTCCGGCTACTCCTCGAGCCGCAGTAACGAACCCGGATCCGGGCAGCCCCTGCAGCAGCCTGGCCCTCGTCTGCAACAACCTGAATCTGGCGTCACGAACAGGATACTTACCTCATCTACTAACCTGGGTGAAGGGCGCCTTTTTTTGAACTGTAAACCGTGAAACGCTAAAAAACTTTGGACTGCCGCCATTCTTGCCTGCCATATTTGGCTCCAAAAACAACAACCTCGCCATCTTCTTCCCCGAAAAGGGCACGAATTTGAAGCCCCGCCCGCTAAGAACGCGGTCAGAACCCGGTGATTCCCAGAGCAGGAAGTTGCAAAGGACTGTGGGTCCTGCGAGACTGCTGTCGAAAACCAAGGAAGAAGTTGAAGGAGCGGCATGTAACTAGAACTGTAAAGTGCAGGGATGCCAGGACTCTGCAGAAATCCGTTCCTGGACACAAACACGGCAAGATGTCTCAGCAGCCTGGCAACCAGCGTGCGGAGAGTCCCATTCCCAGAACCGCAGACTGGATTGAAGAGCGGATGGAGAAGATGTGCTGAAGGATCCAGGCCCAGGGTCACTTCATCCTGATGAGGTGGACGACAGAGATGAAGGGCTTGGCTGCAGCTGTTCGAGCGCGCGAGATGGAGATGGCCCCGGAGGAGCGGGTAAGCAGTGAGCCACACCCCTATGTTCCCCAGGAACCGGCCATCCCGGCTGAGGGGTTCGGCCTGCCCCCGTCCGCCACGTCACCTCCCTCGTCACCCATGTCTGCAGCCAATGCCCGACCGACCCGTTGCCTCACCCAGTGGCAGCGGAACCCATCTCATCTGCTGAAGAGGACCCAGCAACTGGGACCTTGGGCCTTGCTAGTACCACCGCCTCGGCACCCGTCCCGGCCCCAAGCCAGGCCGCAACCCTGATGATGTCTTCCCTGGCCCCAAGTCCTCACCAGTGAGGACGTTGGCTCCGGCAGTCCGCCCGGCCGCAACGGAGGCGGCACCCGACCTGAAGTCTACCCCAGCTGCAGCGCCAACCGCCCCCAAGTACCCTGTCCTGGCTGTGGAGCAGCCGGAGTGCACCTGCAGAGAGGCGAAGCAGGCCACTGATCGGTGGGGCCCACGGCAGTATAAGAGGCCGGTCGTAGCCAGCGCCGAGGGCATCCGAGTGGGCCTGACTCCTGAGCAGGAGGCGGAGCACGGAACCCGTGCCTCGTATTGGTAGCTGCAGCAGCTGTTACGCCGGGAGATAGCTGCAAGAGAAAAGCGCAAGGCTGAGGTGCTTGCCCACACCTAAAAGGCGAAGGATTGCTTGCGCCTAGCTACCTTCTGGGTCCGGGGCCCGACGTACACAGGACAGGTCCATTGCTTTGAACCCCAGAAAGGGTGCGGTTTCATGTATGAGCCGGGACTGGAGTCCGAAATATTTGTGACCCGGAGGGATGTGGCCCTTCATTTGGCCACTGGCCATCCAAACTGAAATCTGAAACCCGAGGACCTGGTGAGCTACTGGCAATTTAGTTTACCACTGGACTTTGTGTGCAATCCTTTGTAACTGTGAGTACACCATCCATCCCCGGTCCAACCCTGCACGTCATTGGTCCCATACACCCCTGGATCCCGGGACTACACCTCCCCTACCCATGGAGGGGATAACATCCTGCTGCCCTGCTCCATCAGCCCCGGGCATCCTTTCACCAGGCAGCGGCGGTGCTACCAACTCTCACCGCAACCCACGGGTGGAGTCACTGACAAAAATTCTCTCCCCTGTAAATAGGTAAATACCCCCCTTTCCTACGGTTGTGAGGACGGACGGCTGTACGAGCCCGGGTCCGGCTACCACTGGAGCCGCAGTAACGAACCTGGATCCGAACAGCCCCTGCAGCGTCCCGGCCTCCATCCGCAACACTGACAATTCAATGTACCATTTTAATAAATATCTCAACCTCCACCAGAACTACAGTCTTCCTCGCTGACGATTGTAGGTCAGGCCGGTTTCACACTTGCGTTGCTTTGACGGAAACGGGATCCGTCACAAATGCAGTACAGTTAATTTATTTACAGTTGAAATGCGACACTATGCTATTGTGTGCTTCATGCACTACCCGCATGTGTCCACATGGTGTTGCACTTGCACTGTAAATAAATGAACTGTACTACATTTGTGATGGATCCCGTTGCCGTCAAAACAACGCAAGTGTGAAACCGGCCTCAGTGATAAAATCCATGGACAATATGTCACAAGTAATGAAAGCCAAAACATAATTCACAATGTCCCTATGCAACCCTGGTCAACACTCCTTAGATAGAATGGGATTTGAATTCACATGATCCCTACCTCCTGGAAAACTCTGAGACACAGTGTTAGTCTTGATATTCTTAATCCCAGGATGATACGTGACAGAGGAATTGAAGTTGGTGAAAAAGAATGCTCATCAGGCCTGTCTAGGGTTAAGGCTCTTAGCTGACTTGAGATTTTTGTGGTCAGTGATTACCATGATGGGATGTACCACCCCCTCCAATCAATCATGCCACTCCTCAAAAGGCAAACTTACTGTAATAGCCAAAAGTTCCCTGTTACCTGCATCATAATTCCTCTCCGCAGAAGTCTTTTAGAGTAAAAGGTGCATGGAAGCCATTTACTGGGCAATGAACCAAATGATAATACCACCCCAACTCCGACCTCAGATGCATCAATCTACACAACAAATAGTTGGGAAACGTCAGGCTGCACCAATATATACTGTATGCAGTGGAAAAACATTCATTGATTGAAGAAAAAGCTTTAAAACCAGAATAAGAACAAACTGACAAGTTTGTCCCCTTTTTAGTCAAATCAGTCAAAGGTTTTACAATTGTAGAGTAATTGCGAATAAATTTACGGTAATAGTTGTAAAACCCCAAAAACCAATGTAATGCTTTAGGTTATGTGGACTCTCCCAGTCCAACACCACACATATCTTCTCTGGATCCATTTTAAACCCAGAGGCTGAAAACAACCATGAAATTGCCCCTTTTCTACAGCAAAAACACTTTTTTCAAATTTAGCAATACAATTTTTTTCTCACTCAAGATCTGAAAAACTTGCCTAATATACTGTAGGTGAGACTCAATATCAGATGAAAACATTTAAATAATGTCTAAGTAAACGACCACAAATCTCCCTGCAAAAGGCTGAAAAATGTCATTTATGAAATGTTGGAAAAAGGCGGGAGCATTAGTCAACCCAAACAGCATGACTAAACTCTCAAAATGACCTTTGGGAGTATGAAATGCTCATCTTCCTCCCTGACTCGGACCAGATTATTTGCCCCTCTCAAATCCAACTTGGAGAACCACTTAGCAGCAACAATCTGATTAAACTGGTCTAGAAACAAAGGAAGGGTACATGGATCCCGGCTTGTGATTTGATTGAGTTAATGAAAATCAAGACACGTGTGAGAGACCCCATCCTTCTTTTCCACAAAGAAGAAACCTGCCACCATAGGAGAAGAAAAAGGTCAATATGTCCCTTGGCAAGACTCTCGGAAATATAATCTTTCATGGCCTGTCTCTCTCAGCAGGAAAGATTATAGAACCTGGAATTAGGCAATTTAGCTTTGGGAATAAGATTTATCGGACAGTTATAGTTGCAGTGAGGTAGTAAATTTTGAAAATCACTTTCACTGCCCTCATCTAATCTAGTCATTTTCTGCCCTTCATAAAATTTACTTCCAATGCTTGTCCCCTTGTCCTTCTGGTTCCTTCCTCTTCATGTACGTTTTTACACTCTGTACCTGTATAAATTGTGGCTGGCGACCAGTCCACACAGCTAGTTTTGAACCCCTATTAAATCAATGGCTGGACCATATATGACAAGCTTTTCTACCCCTTATTCACCTTTTGTGCCTCCCCTATTTCCTCATAGACTATAAGCTTACGAGCTGGGCCCTCACTCCTCTTGGTGTGCTAATTTTGTAATTTCTATTGTCTCATATTGTCTGTACATGTCCCCTCTGAATTGTAAAGCGTTGCGGAATATGTTGGCGCTATAGAAATAAAAAATTAATTATTATTATTAGTAGTAGTAGTCGTAGTAGTAAATTTTGAAAATCACTTTCAGAAAACACATCCTCAAAATCAGATATGAACTCAGGTATGGTTGTAGTTGCCACCCCAAAAATAGATGTACTAAGGAAGTTATCAATACAGTAATAACCCTACTCCAGTATTTATCTAGATTGCCAGTCTATCACCGGATTATGTCTCACTAACCATTTCACATGCAAGACCATAGGTGCTGGCAGACTCTCCAGTACATAATATGAAATCAACTTCTGGTGAAAATCCCCCACACTAAACTTAATATTATGAACTATTTGTGAGAAGCATTTCTCAGCAAGGGGTGCAGAATCAATGGTGTAAATAGGGAACAGAAAGCCATGGATCCCCCCTTGGGGAGGAGGGGCGACATGACCAAGGGGGAGTTAGGGAGTGATGGGGTTAATAGGGACAGTTTGGTAGGCAGGCCTAATATGGCACTAAGGGGTGTATTTAGCTTGGGAGGAAGAGGAGGAGTAGGGAAAGGGTTAGTCTGGGAGAGGAAGGGGTTACCTCCTCTTCTTCTTCCAGACGCCAAGAGATCAGGAGCACGAGGACCACCATGGCTGATCTGCAGGAACTCCAGCGCCTGATTGAAGCAGGCGTTGCAGCGCACGGGCCCCTGGCAGTGCAGACCCACATCAGGGCTGCCGGGGTTAACCCGTCGGCGCTTGCCCCTCGCTCCCCCAGCCGCAGTGTGCGCCAGTCGCGGCCCCCCCGCAGGTATTCCCCGGGTGCGGGGGGGCAAGGAGGAGATGCCAGAGCCCCTCCAGGGACCCTCCGCAGCGGGCTGAGCAGCAGCGGAGTCTGGCTGCTGCCCCCAGCAGCAGCGGGAGGAATCTGCGTTCCAGCCGCGGTGGTCGGGAGGTGGGAGTGGCCAGCGCGGGGCCTACTTCCGGTCCCGGCCTCCGGGCTGGATTTATGGTGACAGCAGCGGCTCCAGGTCGGGAGCGCGCTCGGCGAGGGATGGAGGCCAGCAGTTCCCCCTGCAGTCGGCGAGGGGACCGAGGGGCTGCAGGCGGCGGTAGGTCCAGCGCCAGGGGGAGGTCTGTGGTGCCTGACCCTGGCGCGGCAGTGAGCAGGGGTGACGGCGTGAGCCATGCGGCGACCGCCCGGTCACTCAGGACCGCTGTGCAGCCCCCGGATGTGGCGGTCTCCCGTGGGAGCGGGAGAACCCGGCGGGAGGAGGCCTGCAGCGGCCCAGGAGGGCCAGAGGCGGCGACGGCTGGGGTCCAGAGCCGGGCGTCTATCCGTCCGCATCCAGAGTCCCCTGGCAGTCGGCGAGGGGGTGGGCGCGGGCGCAAGAGGTCGAGGCCTGGGGTGCCGGCACGGGGGACAGGACGGTCTCCTGGGCTATCCCCCCGGGGCAAGAGATGGAGCGGGGACGGCTCTGCCCACGCGGCGGCCCGGTCTGGCAGCCGTGGGAGGGGGGTGCCGCGGCGGTGCCCCCCGGATGTCGGATGGAAGAAGAGGTCAGCGGCGAGGATGAGGAGGTTGTGCTGTCAGATGAGTTGGATGGACAGCAGACGGAGGACAGCGAGGCGGCAGTATCGGGGGACGCTGAGCCGCGGTTGGGTGAGACGGCCGCGGAGGCGGCAGGGGCTGCGCTGGCGGGCTGTTTCGGGGGCGGGAGGGCGGCTATGGACACGACAGCGCCCGGCGGAGCAGCGGTGTGGAGCCAGTTGTTGGAGCTGTTGCAGGGGTTGGCGGCGGTTGCCGGGGCTGCGGGGGGGCGGCGCAGGCGCCGGCGGCGGCGTGGGTGGGGACGACAGGTCGGGGGGCGGCGCCGGTGGGAGGGGGGGACGGAGCGGGCACGGCGGAAGGGGGGGTGAAGGGGGGAGTGCGGCGGAGGGGGCAAAGGAAAAAGAAAAGGAGAAGGAGGATGAGGTGGTGCGCCTAGATGATAGGGCTAAAAGTGAAGTGTATGTTTGTTTTGAGGGCCCGCTGGGGGCTCATTTAAAGAAGGAGGTGCGGGAAAAAATTTGGAAAGGGGAATATGTGGAGATTTTTTCTCTTCTTCCCCTAGAGAAATTTAATCTGGATAGGGTTAAGTCGAGCGACTCCAAAAAGGTGAAGGACGAGGAGGAAAAGCGCCGTTATAGGCTTATTCCTCGGACTTTTGCAAACTGGTTGCAAGCGTTTGCGATTTGGGCGAGCGTGATCGGGGAAAAGGAGTCGGAGCATTGTTCGGTCTTGTTTGGTTACATGGATGCAATAGGGGAGGCTTATCGGGTTTATGGGGGGCTGGCGTGGCTGCGTTACGACGAGCAATTCCGGCAGCGGAAGGCGTTGCGGCCGGATATGCGATGGGACCATAAGGATATTTCCTTATGGATGCGACTGATGTCGGCACCGACTCAGCCCTTTCGGGGGGGTGCCGGGGGACCGGTGGCCGGGTCCCCGGCAAGTCAGAAAAAAGGTTTCTGTTGGCAATATAATGAGGGGCAGTGCAGGTTTGGAGCGGCATGCCGCTTTAACCATGAATGCTCAGGTTGTGGGGGAGGACATAGCCTGTCCAAGTGTTTTAAAAAGGGGAAAGGAAAAGCGGATGACGGGGTTGGAAAAAGGGATGACGCCGGTGAAGGTAGAAGCGATGGCTCCCTTTTTAAATAGGTATCCGGACGGCGAGGCAGCGGCGTTGTTATGGTTTGGTTTTTCTGACGGTTTCCGTATCCCGTCGGCTGTTAGTCCATCGCCCCCGCCGTACCGTAATTTACGTTCTGCTCGGGATCATGCAGATGTGGTGGATGAGAAGCTGAGAAAGGAGGTGGTTTTGGGCAGAATGGGCGGTCCTTATGACGCCCCGCCGTGTTCGAAGTTGGTGGTTTCGCCATTGGGGGTTGTGCCGAAGAAAGAGCTGAAGAAATTTCGGCTTATTCATCATTTGTCTTACCCAGAGGGGTTATCGATGAATGATGGCATTGCACCGGAGTTATCGGCGGTATATTATGTGTCGTTCCACAAGGCGTTGGACCTGGTCAGGGCAGCGGGTCGGGGGGCGCTGATGGCAAAGGCAGATGTGGAAGCGGCGTTTCGGTTGTTACCGGTTCATCCAGATAGTCAGCATTTGTTAGGTTGCTGGTGGGATGGCAGTTATTATGTTGATCGCTGTTTGCCAATGGGTTGTTCAATTTCGTGTTCATATTTTGAGGCATTTAGTTCGTTTGTAGAGGGGGTGGTTCGGGATGTGTCTGGGCTTACGTCCATTATTCACTATTTGGACGATTTTCTTTGTGTTGGGCCGGCGGGTTCAATGGTTTGTGCGGGGTTGTTATTTGCGTTGCAGAAAGTCGCGGGCAGCTTCGGAATTCCCTTGGCTCCCGATAAGACGGAAGGCCCGGCGCCTGTGATGCGTTTTTTGGGGATTGAGATTGATTCTATTGCCATGGAGTGTAGGTTGCCGGAGGAGAAGGTTCGTGATTTGAGGGCCGCGGTGGCAGGGGTGAAAGCGGCAAAGAAGGTGCGGCTTAAGGTGGTGCAGTCCTTGCTTGGGAAATTGAATTTCGCTTGCAGGATTATGCCGATGGGGAGAGTTTTTGCGAGACGTTTGGCAACGGCGACGGCAGGTGTGCGGTCGCCGACACATTTCGTGCGAATCAGGAAGGCGATCAAGGACGATCTTTTGGTGTGGGATCAATTTTTGCAGTGTTTCAATGTCCGGGCCCTGGTGATGGAGAAGGTGGCGTCTAACGGGGCGTTACAGCTGTTCACCGATGCGGCTGGGTCGGCAGAGTTTGGGGCCGTATTTCGAGGTCACTGGTGTGTGGGTCGGTGGCCACAGGAGTGGCGGGAGAGCGGTTTGGTCAGGAATTTGGCTCTGTTGGAGCTATTTCCTATTGTGGTAGCAGTGGAGCTATGGGGGTCGCGTGTTGCCGGGAGGAAGGTATGCTTCCATTGTGATAACCAGGCAGTGGTGTTTGCTATTAACAACTTGTCTGCTAAGTCGGAGCCAGTAGTGGTGTTTTTGCGGCATTTAGTGTTGAGATGTCTGCAGCTGAATGTACAGGTGGTGGCAAAGCACGTTCCGGGAGTTGACAACCTGGTGGCTGACGCTTAGTCTCGTTTTCAGTTCAGCAGGTTTCGGGCGCTACTGCCTTGGGCGGACGAAATCGGAGTGGAGTGTCCCGCGGATTTATGGAATCTGGTGAGGCGGTGATCTCAGAATTGATTCGGAATTCGGTGACTGAGGTGACTTGGTGCCGATATGCTAAGGTGTGGGCTGAATGGGAGGAGTTGTTGGGTCGGATGTTTGATGGGGTGAGCGTGGATTACTTGGTGGCATTACTGGCGTTGGTGAGTGTGGATTTCTCGGCCGGGCGATCGGCGTCGGCCGTGGCACATCAGGTGGCGGCGGTGGCGTTTTGGTTAAAAGTGAGAGGGGAACAAGATGTTTCGCAGGATTTTCGGGTTCGATGGGCCTTGCGGGGGTTTCGCTGCGGTGTGCGGGAGAGGGACAAGAGGCGTCCTGTATCGTTTGGTTTGTTGAGACGGTTGGTGGGGGGCCTGAGTGGCATTTGTGAGTCGGTTTACGAGACTGTTTTGTTTACAACGGCTTTCGGTCTTGCTTTTTATGGGGCTTTCCGGATCGGTGAGTTGGTAAGCCCGTCCAGGGTGACAGGCGGCGGGTTGCTGCTTGAGGATGTGCGAGTGGGCGGTGATCAGGTGGAGTGCCGGATTAGTCGGTCAAAAACGGATCAGCTGGGCCGTGGTAGGTTGGTGGTGTTATACGCGGTCCCGGGGGAGGAGTTGTGCCCAGTACGTTTGGTGGAGAGATTCATGGCTGTAAGGGGGAGTTTACCGGGCCCGTTTTTGCGGCACGTGGATGGGTCTTTTTTATCAAGGTTCCAGTTTGTAGCGGTTCTGCGGCGAAGTTTGCGGAACGTGGGGAGCGCCCGGAGGATTTCGGGTCGCATTCCTTTCAGATAGGGGCAGCTACGGAGGCCGCTCGTTGGGGGCTTGGAGATGAGGTGGTAAAGCGTATTGGTAGATGGGAATCTTCTTGTTTTCGGCGGTACGTGAGGCCGCAGCTGTTGTAGCATTATGGTAACTTTGGTCTAGGTACAGGTGGTCTGGCGGTTTGGAAGTGGTTTATATACATATATAAAAAAAAAAAAAAAAAAAGAGGGGGTAACGTACAAGTGTTAGAGGATGGAGGTAGAATGGGTTTTCTGAGAGGCGTTGATGGTGGTGATGTTATTGGTTTTAATTTCTGTTGTTTTCGTTTTGTCTTTCTTTATTGTAGGGATGTGCCTAATCTGGATTCTGGGGCATTCCTTCGTGTTTTGGGGTGCTCGGCGGGCGGCGGTTCACCCGAATGGTCGACAGCTAGGTCTGGATAGTGGGCAGGCGACTGTTCGGTGGATCGGTGTTCGGGGCAAGGAGTGGGGCAGGGTGGTCCCAGAATTTGGTCGTTATTGTAAGGTTGACCGGCCTCCGGATGTGCTGGTATTACACGTAGAAGGTAATGATCTGGGAGTCCGGGCGTCGCGGGATCTGATCCGGGATATAAAGATCGACTTGCTGCGGTTGTGGAAGCAGTACCCGGGTTTGATTGTCGTGTGGTCAGACATAGTGACCAGGTTGTCGTGGAGGGGGGCTCGGTCGGTGGAAAAGGTCAATAAGGCCAGGGCCCAGGTGAATCGGGTGGTTTCCAGGTTTGTGACCAGGAACGGTGGGATTGTGGTGAGGCACAGGGAGTTGGAGCCGGCAGATTGGCGGTTTCGGAGGGGTGACGGAGTGCACCTCAACGACATTGGAGTGGATTTATGGGCATTGGGCCTGCAGGATGGTGTTGAGCGAGCTTTTGGTGTGTGGCGGGTCCAGGCCACGTAAGGTGTCACGTGGTCTGTCCTGTGGCGGGGGGGAGGTCTGGTCCAGAGGTTGGAAGTGACTGGTAACTGGACCGGGAGTCATTGTCTGGGTATGG
Source organism: Anomaloglossus baeobatrachus (assembly GCF_048569485.1). Taxonomy (NCBI): domain Eukaryota; kingdom Metazoa; phylum Chordata; class Amphibia; order Anura; family Aromobatidae; genus Anomaloglossus; species Anomaloglossus baeobatrachus. The sequence continues at coordinate 246,551,147 of NC_134355.1, forward strand.
TGGCTCTCGGTTCCGGGATGTGGCAGGCACGGGGTTCTGCCAAAGTGTGGGGGTGTCAATCCGTGGGTGATTGGCACCTCGTCTCTGGGTCGGTGTGTTGCGGCCAGGGACAAGGGGAGTAGTAGTTATGGACTGGGCCTGCCCCCGGGAGGGTCATGTAAATGGCATTGTCTATTGTTATCTGTGTGTTGTTGTCCTGGGTCGCCCGTTGGACGGCGTCCCTAAGGTGCTTAGTTTGTGAACAATAGGCAATAAAGGCTGCTGTGGCCATTTTGAACCAAGTCGCATGCAGTCCGTGTGTTTATTTTTAGGATAAGGGTTTTGGTAATACAGACATCACAACCGGAGAATACTCCCTCAGCTGGTCAAGAAAGCCATGGATCCCCCCTTGGGGAGGAGGGGCGATATGACCAAGGGGGAGTTAGGGAGTGATGGGGTTAATAGGGACAGTTTGGTAAGCAGGCCTAATATGGCACTAAGGGGTGGTTTTAGCTTGGGAGGAAGAGGAGGAGTAGGGAAAGGGTTAGTCTGGGAGAGGAAGGGGTTACCTCCTCTTCTTCTTCCGGACGCCAAGAGATCCCCGCCCACCCTCCCTTTTTTGTGTTGTCATCTGGGGGACATGGTTTGGGATGTTGGGATGCTATTTGTCACAGCGGCGGGGGGGGGTAGGTCTGGTCCAGAGGTTGGAAGTGACTGGTAACTGGACCGGGAGTCATTGTCTGAGTATGGTGGCTCTCGGTTCCGGGATGTGGCAGACACGGGGTTCTGCCAAAGTGTGGGGGTGTCAATCCGTGGATGATTGGCACCTCGTCTCTGGGTCGGTGTGTTGCGGCCAGGGACAAGGGGAGTAGTAGTTATGGACTGGGCCTGCCCCCGGGAGGGTCATGTAAATGGCATTGTCTATTGTTATCTGTGTGTTGTTGTCCTGGATCGCCCGTTGGACGGCGTCCCTAAGGTGCTCAGTTTGTGAACAATAGGCAATAAAGGCTGCTGTGGCCATTTTGAACCAAGTCGCATGCAGTCCGTGTGTTTATTTTTAGGATAAAGGTTTTGGTAATACAGACATCACGACCGGAGAATACTCCCTCAGCTGCACAAGCTTCTCCAAGTTACTACATGTCATGCCATGCATACACACAAACTGAGTATCAATTAGATTAACTCCTGCTACACTATCAATGAATACCTAACCCTTCTCAGATTTACTCCCCAGTACCACGTTGGAGTCAAAAGAAAGTAAGAATTGCAAGTCAGAGAGATAAACTTGCTGGAATTATCTTTTTTAAAACTGCAAATTGTAAAGCGCGCTTTACATGCTACGATATCGTTAATGAATTATCGTCAGGGTTACGGTGTTTGTGATGCACATCCGGCGTCATTAACGAGATCGCAGTGTGTGACACTTATGAGCGACCTTAAACGATCGCAAAAGCGGTCAAAATCGTTTGCCACGGACAGGTCGTCCTGAAATAAAAAATCATTTTGTGCTTATTAGCAATGTTGTTCCTCGTTCCTGCGGCACCATACATCGCTGTGTGTGACACCGCAGGAGCGTCGAACATCTCCTTACCTGCCTTTAAAGGCAATGCGGAAGGAAGGAGGTGGGCGGGATGTTACGTTCCGCTCATCTCCGCCCCTCCATTTCTTTTGGACGCCTGGTGTGTGATGTCGCTGTGACGCTGAACAAACCGCCGCCTTAGAAAGGAGGCGGTTTGCCAGCCAGAGTGACGTCGCAGAGCAGGTATGTGCGTGTGACGCTACCGTAGCGATAATGTTCGCTACGGCAGCGATCACCACATATTGGCCGTACGACGGGGGCAGATGCTATCACGCTCAACATCGCCAGCAAATGCTAGTGATGCAAATGCTAGTGATGTCGCAGCGTGTAAAGCCCGCTTAAGTCTATTATTACAATTTTTTTATTATAATTTTGTAACGGCATGTATGGGCATACACCAACAATATGACCTTTCTGACAGCAGAAAAGCCAGTCCTCTTGGTAATAGATTGAGGAGAGAATCCCCCAAACTGCATAGGCTCATCAATTATACGAGTAGATGAGCAAACCTGTTCGATAACGTTGGGGTTAAGCCATATATTAGCATTAGGGTTAGATCTTGAGTTAGGGTTAGTCCTGAGTTATAGTTAAGGCTAGGTTTAGGGTTAGGCTAAAGGCTTGGGAGAGACCAGGGGTTAGGGATAGGATTAGTCCAGCAGTTAAAGTTAGGGTTAGGCAATAAATTAGGGCTAGATCAAAGGTTAAGTGAGACGAGGAATTAGTAATAGGGTTAGACCAACAGTTAACGTTAGGGTTATGCCATAAATTATTGCTAGGGTTAACTCCTGGGCTAGGGTATGGTCATGGGTTACGGTTAAGGCTAGGGTTAGGGTTAAGCCAGGGGTTGGGGTTAGGGTTAGGGTTAGGCCAAAGGTTAGGGTGAGACAAGGGGTTAGGGATAGAGTTAATCCAGAACTTAGAGTTAGGGTTAAGCCTTAAATTAGCATTAGGGTTAGATCCTGGGCTAGGGTAAGGTCTTGGGTTAGGGTTAATGTTAGGGTTAGGGTTAGTCTATGGGTTAGAATTAAGGTTATTCCAAAGGTTAAGGTGAGAGAAGGGGTTTAGTCCAGCAGTTAAAGTTAGGGATAGGTCATAAATAAGGATTAGGTTTAGCTCCTGGGCAATAATCGTAGAAAGCACAGCACTCCTGATGTTAAATGGGTGCTCTGTTAAGGTCTAACGCCGTAGAATACCAATATGTGAACCCCTAAATACTGTGTAAACAGGAGCAGTGCGTACAGTGTATCAGGCAGCATTAAATGCTAGAGTACTGCTTTGTATTTGCAAAGACCACTAGCAACGTATTAATGTGGCTGATGTGGATACCACAAGCCAGGCTGTGAACCCCTAAATATTGTGGAAACGGGACCGGTGCATTTAGCGTATCAGGCAGCACTAAATGCTAAAGTACTGCATTGTATTTGCAAAGGCCACTAGTAACATATTAATGGGGCTGATGTGTATGCCAAAAGCCAGGCTGTAAACCCCTAAATATTGAGGTAACCGGTCCCGATTCCCTACCTAATGCATAATCTCTCCCTCCCTGCTGTTACCTTGTTCAGTGGTTTCAGCTCTTAAAAAGAGCTATAGTATTCTGGACGGTACTATGGAGGTAGTGACACGCTCCTTTAAACTCTGTCCCTGCTCGAAAATCTGTCCCTAACCTACACTACACTGACCTATACACTGCAGTAAGCTCGGAAAAGGGCTTTTGTTTTATTAAGAGAACTAACACTCTCCCTAGCAGCTGCTCGCTCTGTCCCTATAGTGACAATGCTTGCTCCGGATGCAATGTGCACAAAATGGCGGTGGAAGGGCTTTAATAGACCTTATGACACTGCACGGTCAACCAATCACAGTAATGCCACAACCAAGATGGCTGTTTCATTACTGTGATTGGATAAGAAGCCCAGCATGTTTAGTGGCTGCAAATCAGGTGCCAAACCTTCTGGGTGGGACATACAAATATAGCAAGGCAGATACACAATAACTCGCAATATAATGAGCACCCCGAAACCATGCTATCCATGCGCATAGCGAAAAGTAATGATTACACTCGCTCATCACTAATGGTCACCTGTTTGCTTTGGAGGAAGAGCCCTGGTGACATTTTTTGTTTTTCTTTTTTGCCTGTTCTGTCCGAAACCTATAGTATTAAGAGACGTACCAGAGGCTGAGGTTTTCATTTTCACACATTGGTCTAGTGGTAGACTCTTTGCTTGGGGTGTGAGAGGTGATGTGTTTAAATCCTAGTCAGAGCGCATGCACTCTTTAGTTCTTCGGACAAGGGTTTGATCCAGTTCTTGGTAATAGCTTCCTGTTTGCATTGGGAGGTAGAGCCCAGGTGATTTATTTTTTTTTTCTGTTGTGTCGGAAGCCTATAGGAATAAGTGAAGTGCCGGAGGCCTACTTCCCCATTTCCCCACATTGGTGTAGTGGTAGGCTTCTCGTTTGCGGTGTGAGTGGCCATGGGTTTGAATATCAGTCAGAGTGCATGGACTCTGAATGGCTTCGGCCAGTGGTTTGTTCCATTCCTTATGATAGCTACCTGTTTGCATTGGAGGAAGAACTCAGGTGGTGTCTTTTTGTTTGTCTTTTTTGCCTGTTGTGTCCAACACCTATAGAATTTAATGTCTTTCACACTCAGACCGGTTTTGTTTTTTTCCCATTAGTTACGTCATATAATTATGCCTTGAATCAACTCTTGTCCAGCTGTTATGGATTCCAAGACAGAATTGAACATTCTTTTTCATGAGGGACCCCAGAATTAACTTTAGGACCCCCATATGGGATCCAAGGATCTACTTCAGGATTATTATGCATATCATCTTAAAATATTTTATGTATTTTAATGTAGTTTTGTCTCTTGATTATTTTGTCTGTTAATATCTTTCACATCGCATATTTTTATTCACTTTCCCTCCTCCAATCATCATATGCACAAATTCATCATGTAGTTCACTTCCTCATTTTTTGTCCTACTCACAGCTTTATATGCTTTTATTCATTATTGTATATATCACATCGACACACTTTTACACACATTTTTTCCACATTAAATTGACACTTACACCTTTTTCCTATATATATTCTGATATATTATGAATTCATATTCCTTACTAATCTTATTGAATATATCCATTTCATCATATTCACTCATCTTTTCACTTAATACATAATTATCATGTTTTATACATAAGTGTACTTTTAAATGTTATTATTCTTGTACATGTTTTTCCATTTACATATCCAATCTTGTATATTCATTTTACGGTTTTATATATATGCGATTCTATGTTATACACTAATTTATATATTTCCTTTTTGATTTAATATATCTTATATGCATCATTATCTATATTATCATGTTATCCATTAGTATTATCATATTATCCATGATGGCCCCCCGAGAAAGCCCTACGCGAAACACAGCGTCGGGGCCCCCTGGACAGCATTGCCGTGGGTTGTTTAATATGGGTGAGCACTTTTGACTTTATACATTCATGTGATTTTGTGGCCGCAGCTTGGCCCTGACTTGCAGCTGGTTAATCACCTTTACTTGCATACGTTGGGCTCTCCATGCCTGAGTCTCTTCATACTTATTCACGTACTTGTGGTTGCGGGTTCCCCCCATATCCGCGTTGTTGGACATCTTGACAGGCAGTTATAGGGACATGGGGGATGTATATTGCATCTCGATATGCACCACATGCACGTCATAGGTGTCCTGTGCGCGGATGTGGTATAGGGATTCCCACACCTAGTAGGGGTTAATTCACCCTATTGACTAAAGCTGGTGTCACACTAAGCGACAGCGACAACGACGTCGCTGTTACGTCACCATTTTCGGTGACGTAACAGCGACCTTGTAAGTCGCTGTTATGATCGCTGCTTAGCTGTCAAACACAGCAGAAGCAGCGATCATAACGTCGCTGTGCTACATGTGCAGAGAGCAGGGAGCCGCGCTTAGCGCTGGCTCCTTGCTCTCCTAGGTACAGTACACATCGAGTTAATTAACCCGATGTGTACTGCAGCTACATGTCACAGTGCAGAGAGCAGGGAGCCGCGCGCACTGCTTAGCGCTGGCTCCTTGCTCTCCTTGCTACAGTATACATCGGGTTAATTACCCGATGCATACTGCAGCCACATGTCACAGTGCAGGAGCCGGCACTGGCAGCAAGAGCGGAGGCTGGTAACCAGCGTAAACATCGGGTAACCAGGGAAAGGTCTTCCCTTGGTTACCCGATGTTTACGCTGGTTACAGCTTACCGCAGCTGCCAGTGCCGGCTCCTGATCGCTTCATTTCGTCGCTCTCTCGCTGTCACACACAGCGATGTGTGTGTCACAGCGGGAGAGTGACGACCAAAAAATGAAGCTGGACATTCAGCAACGACCGGCGACCTCACAGCAGGGGCCAGGTCGTTGCTGGATGTCACACACAACGACAGCGACGGGACGTCGCTGCAACGTCACAGAAAATGGTGACGTAGCAGCGACGTCGTTGTCGTCGTCGTTATGTGTGACACCAGCTTAAGTGGCTGACTCAGGCATCGGTAGTACCAGAGATCTTTACCATTTACATGAGGTGTACTTTGTGTTTGTCAGCTGCAATTCTGGTACACGCTGCATTGTGTGCCACTACACTATTTGTGCTCCCAAGCCACTCTATCCACGGCACTTTTGCTGCCCTACCTGTTTGCACTTTATCTCTCCCCTCTTTTTTACACTGTGTGTGGTTTTTATTATATATTATACTGTATCTAATAAAGCTGTACTTTTAAATCTACTTTTTGGAATATGACTCCATTCTTTTTGATTATTTGCTTGCTGGGAGTTTCCATATATGAGCCTTTATGATGTATCGGATGTTTCTGATTACATTATCTATAAGAGACCTATAACTTTGTATTTCCTGTTGTTGCTACGGATCAGTGCACATGCATTGTCTCCGGGCAGCGCACACACAGTGGGCTATATTGTCTTTATTCCGTGCTCCTCCCGCTGATGTCATCGCATCACGTGACTGCTTGTCACGTGATGCTGTGACTCATACTAGGACGATCTCGGTTACTTACGTGACGATGACGCGCCTTCCTGTTTGTGCTCTACACCGAGTTGTACGACGCATGCGCCGTATATGATCCACTACTGGTTGGGACCCCATATATAACTGCTCACCCTACTGGTATGTCGCCACGCCCCCCCTGACGAAGGCTATTGCTGAAACGCCCGTCGAATGGGACTTGGCGCCATTCCAGCAGTAAGTATGTGCCATTAGTTGCAATATATGCCTGCTACAGCACTTTACCTCTTGTCACAGTGTTATCTTGTAGATGTGCAAGTCGTGTACAGGGTGGGCTACCCAGTATACAGCAAAACCACGCACCAGGAAAAGGGGGACTCTAGGCAGTTGGATTGATAATTGATTGTTTTACTTTACCAAATTAAAAAAACATGCATAAAACAAAAAGAATAGAACAATATATTTACAAGGCCAAAAGCCTACACCCCTGTGCTGCGCCACCCATAATGGCGATTTATGCCGCCTTCTCACCAACCTTTGATTAACCAAGGGACTTTCTAAACAGTCACCTAATACCTGATAGTCCCTCTGGGTAGCAGGAGTAAAGGCCACGTCACACTAAGCAACATCGCTAGCAACATCGCTGCTAAGGAACAACTTTTGTGACGTAGCAGCGATGTTGCTAGCGATGTTGCTGTGTGTGACATCCAGCAACAACCCGGCCCCTGCTGTGAGGTCGTTGGTTGTTGCTGAATGTCCTGGGCCATTTTTTAGTTGTTGCTCTCCCGCTGTGAAGCACACATCGCTGTGTGTGACAGCGACAGAGCAACAACTAAATGTGCAGGCAGCAGGAGCCGGCTTCTGCGGACGCTGGTAACCACGGTAAACATCGGGTAACCAGATATTTACCTTCGTTACCAGCGTCCGCCACTCTCACGCTGTCAGTGTCGGCTCCCTGCTCTCTGCACACGTAGCCACAGTACACATCGGGTAATTAACCCGATGTGTACTGTGGCTAGGAGTGCAGGGAACAGGGAGCCGGCACTGGCAGTGTGAGAGCGGCGGACGCTGGTAACGAAGGTAAATATCTGGTAACCAAGGTAAGGGCTTCTTGGTTACCCGATGTTTACCGTGGTTACCAGTGTCCGCAGAAGCCGTCTCCTGCTGCCTGCACACGTAGCAGAGTACACATCGGGTAATTAACCTGATGTGTACTGTGGCTAGGTGTTCAGGGAGTCAGCGCTAAGCGGTGTGCGCTGGTAACCAAGGTAAATATCGGGTCGGTTACCCGATATTTACCTTAGTTACCAAGCGCAGCATCGCTTCCATGCGGCGCTGCTGGCTGGGGGCTGGTCTCTGGTTGCTGGTGAAATCTGCCTGTGTGACAGATCATCAGCAACCCGTGTAGCGACGCTCCAGCGATCCCTGCCAGGTCAGGTTGCTGGTGGGATCGCTGGAGTGTCTCTTAGTGTGACATCTCACCAGCGACCTCCTAGCAACTTACCAGCGATCCTTATCAGGTTGTATCATTGTTGGGATCGCTGGTAAGTTGTTTAGTGTGACTGGGCCTTAATTGTGTATATGTGTGCGAACACGCCCTACCAGTGGTGCAGCACAAGAGCTTACAACTTATCTACCTAAACATAAACAAAACCCATTAACCCCCTGAATACCCTTAAGTGCTGAAGCCTCACAGATAAGGCAGATGGTAAAAGTGCGAAGGCAAACCACACAGCTCAGCAACACAGTCCTGGAAATCTTTCTGAAGCAACAGTCAATGCAAAAATGTATCGCTGTCCCTTTAAGGTTTTAAATGTAACTGACAAAGTGACACAGCAGAGCCAGCAAGTCCCACTGTGTATATATTATATGTGAATAGAAGGAAAAAACTCTGGGCACTGCTTACCATATGATGGTGCTTGCTGGCGATGTTTTCTAAATCCAAGACGTTCTTGGTGAAAAGGCCGCTTGCACTATTGTTGTCCCATAACAGGGTTTTTCTGAGCTTACACTCATGGAGTCACGGCTAAGGAAGAGCTAACAGCCACCGTGGTGCTTATGCCAAGCAAAAAGAAGTATCCATCGAGAAACAGAAGCGGCAGCACTCTGCGGTGTGAGAAGTTTTAATTCTGCTTCATACAAACAGGTGAGAAGGCATAAGTGAAGGGAGGGAGCACAGAGGACGTCCTCTGTGCTCCCTCCCTTCACCTCCCCTATGCCGTCTCACCTGTTTGTATGAAGCAGAATAAAAACTTCTCACACCGCAGAGTGCTGCCGCTTCTGTTTCTCGATGGTTACTGTGTATATAGTCGGCCTAAGCAAAACAGATATGTGTTTTGGTACCAAAACAAAGTGTTGTGTGCACGCAGTCATGGGCGCAGCCTACCGTACCCGGGTACTATGGTGTCCAGTTGCCAAAAACAGAGACTTGAAGATCCTCTCACAGTGACCAGTATAGCCAGCAACTGAAGAACGGTGGTCTCCGGCACAGGATGCTGCTCACACACGTCACGGTCCTCCTCACTAAACTCTAACATGAGTCTTCTCACAAGTCACTTGAGTGTTTCTGCGGCGGCTCCTTTCTGTTAAGCACACCTCTCGCTTTTGCTTCAGCTCACACACAGCACCTCCTCAGGTCTCCAAGTCCACAGCCGAAGTCAGTTGAGCTGTTGCTATAGTAACCAAACAGTCAAAGGCAGATGCAAAACAGCGGCCTCTTGTGGCTCGTCAGTAACAATGCATACAATGAACAGTAAATAATCATTTTGCATTCACAGTGAATAAAGGTCATTAATACACTCTTATCCTATCACATGCCACCCCACTTGAGGTTGACGTTCTTGGCAACCCTAGCATAGCGCTGTGGAGGTACACCAGCATTGGACCTGGTTGTTCTACGCAGAGTCATAGGATTGGGGACTTCGAGTATATTCATGGGGAAAGGGGATGCTGGTTGCGCAACTCCCTCCCTGGGTGGCTAGCTTACCACAGACGGAACCTCAGTTGGTCCCGGGACAGGGACAACCCACCATTTTTCCAACTAAAGGGGTTTCCACTATACTCAGAGTAGGGGTAAGCACCTCCTCTGTCACCTTAGGCTCTTGAAAGGGGCAGCATCTCAACATGTTATGATGAAGGTTCCGCGAGGGTCCCCCAGTCCCCATTGGCTCCACCTCATAGACTGGGATGGCAGGATCTACCCTCCTTTTCACCACATATGGGACTTCCCAGTTGGCTTTTTGGCCTTGACTATCACCCGGTCACCCGGAGCATACTCATCTTTATGCACGGGTCCAGGATTGGGGTGTACCACTTGTTTGAGGCGCTCCCCCACAACTTTGTACACTGCTCTCAGCCGACGCCGGTGCTCTTGTGCCCATGCAGTGGTATTTCTTGGAGGTGGCTCCATTGAATCAGACATATAGAGATCCTCGATTTCCCATCCAGCTCTCCCGAACATAAGCATTTATGGTGATTAACCGGTGGTACTGTGTACCCTGTTGTTATAGGCCCACATCAATTCAGGTAAGTATTCAGGCCACCGAGCCTTTTGACTATCCTCCAGAGTCCGCAGCATCTGGAGCAAGGTGCGATTGAATCGCTTGCATGCCCCGTTGCCTTGGGGGTGATATGGGGTTGTGTGGGAACGCTCTATGCCATAAAGCTGGTACAGCTCAGTCATCAGGGTGCCCTGGAAGCATGCGCCTTGATCTGAATTAATCCTCTTTGGACACCCAAACACCTGTATAAAGTGTTTACAAACTGCTTCAGCTGCTGACTCTGCTGTCTGGTCAATGGAGGGTACGGCCACTGCATATTTTGTAAAATGATCTGTCATGACCAAGCAGTGTGAGTGTCCTGAGACAGAATACCCAATCTGTACATAGTCAATCATCAAGATTTCTAGGGGTGCAGATGTGAAGATGGCCTGGACACGAGGCCCGTTGTTCGGGACTCTTACTCAACCCGCAAGCTCGGCACTTCAGACATGCCTCAGTTACCATATCTCCCAAGACAGGACAATATACTAGCTGTTGGAGCCACTTGTAAGTCTTAACGCTCCCAAAATGGGGGCCCCTCTCATGGGCTTCCCGGGCGGCCTCTGATCCCAAAGACATAGGGATAACAATCTGTTGTCGGTACTGCAACTCAGACTTTAAGTATACAGTCCGGCACAGGACTCCCTGGATAACATTTAGCTTATCCCACTGCCTCAGCAACTTCTGGCCTTCTGTGGTCAGGCAGGCCCTCTCTTCCGGCCGTGGCCAGACTTTGGTCCGGACGCACTCTTTCACTCTCCGTTGGTCCGGACAGCCATCCTGGACTTTCCCCCAATCATCCAAAGTCTTCCACAACACCATTGGCATCCCAGAAGCCACTCCACTTGAATGTGCCAAGTTCTGGAATAGAGGTAATCGACCGAGATTCGGTGTTTCAGTGTCCTCTAGCTCCTCATCAGCATTCTGGGTGGGCAATCCTACAGGAACTCGGGAGAGTGCATCAGCATTGCTGTTCTCCCTTCCTGACCGAAACTGGATGTGGTATTGGTACTTGGAAAGACGAGCCATCCACCTCTGTTCAAGAGCTCCTAGTTTGGCATTCCCTAAGTATGCTAATGGGTTATTATCAGTCATTACAGTCACTTTGGCACCCGTCAGATACTCAGCAAACTTTCCCGTCATGGCCCATACCAGTGCCAAAAGCTCCAACTTAAAGGAACTATAGTTGTCGGGGTTGCGCTCTGACTCCCTCAGAGACCTACTGCCATAAGCAATTACTCTCTCACGTCCATCTTGAATTTGTGATAGTACTGCCCCCAGTCCATGTAAACTCCCGTCAGTATATAAAAAGAATGGGGCATCGAACTGTGCATAGGCCAGAACCGGGGCACTCGTCAAAGCCTGTTTCAGTGCTTCAAAGGCTTCTTGCTGATGTGGTCTCCACTTGATTGGCCGAGTCTTGGGTTCCCCAGCCGTGTTCCTCAGCAACTCATTTATCGGGCCGGCCAGATGAGCAAACTTGGGTATAAATCTTCGGTAATACCCGGCCAGACCCAGAAAGGCCCGCACCTCTCGTAGGTTATTTGGCCGTGGCCACTTCTGAACTTCCTCCACCTTACTGGTGGCTGGCTGCACCCCCTCTGGGGTGACCACATGTCCTAAGTACTCTATCCGATGTTGAAACAATTGACACTTCCTGGGCTTGATCTTGAGACAATGGTCTCGCAACCGTCCCAGGACCTGTTGCTATTTTTTGCAGGTGATCCTCGAATAAACCTCCGAACACTATCACATCATCCAGGTATATCAATACCAATTCAAAATTGAGGTCACCCAGACAGTGCTCCATCAACCGCTGAAAGGTCCCCGGAGCATTGGACAGGCCAAATGGCATGCGTCCCTAAGGTAGAATGAAAGCCGTCATCGCCTTGTCCTTCTTGGCCACCGGTACCTGCCAGTACCCACTGGCCAAATCAAGAGTAAAAAAAAAACTTTGCATGACCTAGGGCGGACAACGACTCTTCAATCTGCGGAAGAGGGTAGGCATCCCGGACAGCCTGGGCATTCAGTTTCCGGTAGTCCACATAGAACCGGAGGGATCCATCTTTCTTCCTCACCAAGACCACTGGTGCTGCCCATGGACTTTGGCTCTCTTGGAAAACCCAATTTTCCAACATGCTGGCTACCATATCTTTCACCTCCTGATACATCTTGGGTGGAATTTGTCAATAGCGTTGCCGGAATGGCACAGCATCACCGGTAGGAATTTCGTGCTCGATAGCGGAAGTACACCCGAAGTCTTCATCATGTCTTGAGAACGCTTCCTGGTATTCCCAAAGAGTGTCTTCGAAAAGCTTTTGTTGCCCTGGAGTGAGGGTTCGGCAGTCCACTCCCATCAGAGACATGATCACTTGGCCATTCCATTCACCTGTCGGGTCTCTCTTTGTTGGACACCTACGGCATAAGTCCAGGCTGACCTCCTATCTGGCTGTAGCATGAAAACTCTTCGCCGAAGAATTTCCCCATCAAGCACATAGACTTCGGCCAGCAGGGTATTGCCAGGGAATGGTTATTTCACTGACTAGAACATTAATGCATCGTACAGGTGTGCATTCATTCTTTACAGTGACAAGAGCCCGGGCTATCAGTGGTCGGGTCGATGCTTCCCCTTGATTCACAGGCTCGATCAGGACCTCCAGCCCATTCAGTCGTCTCCCAGCACCCACAGGCAGCCTCAATATTTTTTCCTGTTGTGGTGGGATCTTAACCTGAGTCTTAGTGACAACCTCACTCGTCCAATGGGCTGAACTGCGCCTGGCGCTCTTTTGCAAGCTACAGCTCCTCACCATTTGCTGCAGAACATTCATGTGTTGGCCTATGCATTGTGGCCCGTTGCCAATACTTAGGCCCTTCCTTCGCATACATGTGGTGATCTAGATCTCTCAACACGTTCATACCCAGCGTCATGTCCAATCCTCTCTGACACGGATGTTTCACCAACACAACTCCCTTCTTGCTAACCGTCTGGCCGAACAATTGGATATGCATCCAGACTATCCCTTGTACATCCATCTAGTTGTTATTGACAGCTGTCAGCTGGCTGACACTTCCATCTTCTGGTTCCATCAAGTGCCCAAAATGTCTCTCAAAGAATTCCAGCGTCATAGTTGTGCATTCTGACCCAGCATCGACTAGGCAGCGTACCCGTTGACCTTCTAAGTCGGCTTCTATTACAGGCCTTCAGGCATACAGGTCGTGTTCCTCATACACTGGGCTTGACTGTTGGTGTACCGCCACAGGACGCCCAACTACTGTGACGGCCGGTAGTTTTAACGTCGACTCGGCTCCCATCTGTGCAGAGCAGTCTCTGGCAATATGGCCAAATTGTTGACAGCTCCAGCGTTGGGTCCCACGGCGGAGTTGGGGTCCTAATGTATCGTACCTCATGGGATTCCGTCTCCTGGCTGGTTTTGCCATAGAGACTTGGGGTCGCGGAGCCATTGAAGGTGAGTGAAGTGGTTGATCCCACACCTGAGCTACCTTCAGTTGGAGTTCTTGCATTTGTTCTGTTAAAGTCTGGATTGCATCCCTCAGGACAGCTGCCTCTCCTGATCCTTTCTGACCCTCTGCAATATGGGCGCTGCTCACCCACTTCTTGATGACAGGAGTTGACTCCTCCTCCCGTTCTAAAGCTGCTAGATAGCTGTCATCAAATGTCAGAGTTGAGTTGCTCTGAGTCATCTCTCGGAGCTTATCCTGTAAAGACTTATTAGCTATCCCAGCAATGAACTGGTCCCTCAGGATCTTGTCCAGCTCCTGAAAGGCATCCATGCCCGCTGAGTCATGTCTCCGGATCGCCTGCATTATTTCTTGCAAGGCGTTTGCATACCGCATAAGTGTTTCTCCTTCACGCTGTGACCGATTGAAGAATCTACTCCTTAGCTGTGCCACTCGCACACGGTCCCCATGGACCCTCTCCAGCAGGGTAAATATCTTCTATATGGTATCTCTCTCGGATTCAGGGCGCACCATCAGTGTTCGTCGGGCATCACCCTCTAGGGCATTCAGAACTACTTCTGCCTGTAACTCCGGAGTCAAGTTACACATTTTAACTGCAGTCCGAACCCTCTCCATCCAATCCTGAAGTCTGATGTTGCTACCATCAAACCTAACCAAAGGAGGGAACAAAGTCCCCGCTGGAAGGTACCCCATCTGAGCTAATACATGGGGCGTCGGCTGATCTGGCACGTGGGGCGGGACTACTAGTGCCTCTCCATTCCCGTCCATGGCAATTGCTGTATCCTGCCGACTATGCCAAAAATGTAAGTCGTGTACAAGGTGGGCTCCCCAGTATACAGCAACACCACACACCAGGAAAAGGACTCTAGGCAATTGGATTGATAATTGATTGTTTTACTTTACCAAAATAAAAAAAACATGCATGAAACAGAAAGAATAGAACAATATATTTACAAGGCCAAAAGCCTACACCCCTATGCTGCGCCACTCGTAATGGCGATTTATGCCGCCTTCTCACCAACCTTTGCCTAACCAGGGACTGTCTAAACAGTCACCTAATACCTGATAATCCCTCTGGGTAGCAGGAGTAATTGTGTAATTGTGCATATGTGTGCAAACACGCCCTACCAGTGGTGCAGCACAAGAGCTTACAACTTATCTACCTAAACATAAACAAAACCCATTACCCCTCCTTAACCCCTTTACGACCGCCGATACGCCTTTTAACGGCGGTAAATAAGGGTACTTTTTCCGATCCGCCGCTTTTTAACGGCGGTCGGAAAAAAGGGTCTAGCGCCCCCCAGAGTCAGAAAATTTCCGGGGTCTCAGCTGCCGGGGGTAGCTGAGACCCTGGAGATCATGATTCGGGCCGGTTTTTCCGGTCCCCGCTCACCTGATGACCGGTATACACCGTATACCGATCATCAAGTTATAGTAAATGACCGCGCCGGTAAAAAATGATTTATCTCCCATCTGGCATGATCAAACATGCCAGATGGGAGATAAATCTTTTTCCCGGTTCCCTCCGGTCCCCCGGTGTCCCCAAAGTGCCCCCCCCGACCCCCAACCCCCTCCCGAAAATCCAAGATGGCCGCGCGCACCGGCGATCACAGCAGCGCGCCGGCCGCATTTCCACTGTTCCTATGGTTTCTGTCGTATGTGCCATAACACATACGACAGAAACCTGCTCCCTAGGCCCCGCCGGGTCCCCCCCTACCCCCCCCTGGTGTCCCCCGGTGTCCCCCCGGTGTCATACATACCTGTCGGAGCCCTGATCCCCCGCGGCCCCCTCCTCCGGCTCCTTCTCTGCAGACTCCGGTCACATGTGCAGAGCGCAGCTGTCAGCTTCCTGTGTTCAGGACGCTGGCTGCTCGCACTCTGCAGCTGTGACCCAGGGAGGGTGGGTGCAGATTCTTTGCACCCACTCTCCTAAAATGGAGGGTCTGCCCTCCTAGAAAATGGGGGATACGTTCCCTGAACGTGTCCCCCATATTCTAGAAGGTCCAGAGGCGACGTGGGACATCCAAATGGATTATTGTGGATTTTTTTTTTTCTTTTCAATAAATTGGTCAATCAGGGAATGTTTGGGGGAGTGTTTTTTCAAATAAATTTTTTTTTGTTGTCAATTTTTTTTTTATTACTGTCAATTAGTTATGTCGGGTATCTGATAGACGCCGTGACATAACTAATTGCTGGGCTTGATGCCAGGTGACATTACACACCTGGTATCAACCCCATTCATTACCCCGTTAGCCAACGCACCAGGGCGCGGGATGAGCTGGGGCGAAGCGCCAGAATTGGCGCATCTAATGGATGCGCCACTTCTGGGGCGGCTGCGGCCTGCTATTTTTAGGCTGGGAAGAGTCCAATAACCGTGGCTCTTCCCATCCTGAGAATACCAGACCCCAGCTGTCAGCTTCACCTTGGCTGGTGATCTAATTTGGGGGGACCCCACGTTTGTTTTTTTTTTTTAATTATTTATTTATAAATAATTAAAAAAAAAAAACAGCTTGGGGAGCCCTCCAAATTGATCACCAGACAAGATGAAGCTGTCAGCTGTGGTTTGCAGGCTACAGCTGTCTGCTTTACCCTAGCTGACTATCAAAAATAGGGGGGACCCCACGTCATTTATTTTAATTCTTTTTTTTTTTTTTTGGGCTACATACAAGGCTAGGCATCCTTTAGTGTCACATGAAAGGCAGGTAAGGAGAGCTTCCTCGTTCCTGCGGCGTCACACATAGCGATGTGTGCTGCCGCAGGAGCGACGAACTACATCGTTACTGCTGCAGTAACGATAATCGAGAATGGACCCCCATGTCACCGATGAGCGATTTTGCACGTTTTTGCAACGATGCAAAATCGCTCATCGGTGTCACACGCAGCAACATCGCTAATGCGGCCGGATGTGCGTCACCAATTCCGTGACCCTAACGACTCCGCATTAGCGATGTCGCAGCGTGTAAAGCCCCCTTAACAGTGAGAAATTTTTTGATACAGCAACAGTTTTGTGAAGTACCTGTGGATTCAAAATGTTTACTATACTCCTGAATAAAATCCTTGAGGGGTCCAGTTTCCAAAATGAGGTCACTTGTGGGGGGTTTCTGATGTATAGGTGCCCAAGGGGCCCTGCTAATGTGACATGGTGCGCGCAATTTACTTCAACTTTTCCAAAATTCAAATGGTGCTCCTTCCATTCCAAGCCCTCCCATTTATCCAAACAAAGGTTTTTGGCCACATGTGTGGTATCCCTGCGCTCACAAGAAATTAGATAACAACCTGTGGGGTACACGTTTTGTTGTTGCCTCTTGAAAAAGTGAAAAATGTGTCGCTAAATCAACATTTTTGTGAAAAAAATGAAAATTTCAATATGGCAACCTAAGCTTATCAAATTCTGTGAAGTATTCGTGGATTCAAAATGCTCAATATACACCTAGATTAAAGCCTTGAGGGGTCTTATTTCCAGAATGGGGTCACTTGTGGGGGACCTCCACTGCTTAGGCACCTCAGGGGTTCTCCTAATGCAACATGGCGTCCGCTATTGATTCCAGCCAATTTTGCAGTCAAATTGCACTCCTTCTCTTCTGAGCCCTGTAGTGTGCCCAAACAGTTGATTTCCACCACATACAAGATATCAACAAACTCAGGAGAAATTGCGCAATAAATTTCATGGTGATTTTTTTCCTGTTACCCTTGTGAAAAAAAAAGCTACCTGGTTGAAGTAACAATTTTGTGGTAAAATTTTATTTTTTTATTTTCATGGCTCAACGTTATAAACTTCTGTAAAGCACCTGGGGGTTCAGGGTACTCACCAAACATCAAGATAAATTCCTTGAGGGGCCTAGTTTCCAATATGGGGTCACTTGTGGTGTTTTTTTGCTGTTTACGTACCTTAGGGGTCCTCCAAATGCGACATGGTGCCCGCAATCTTTTTCAGCCAAATTTCCTTTCCAAAATTCAAATATTGCTCCTTCCGTTCCAAGCCCTCCCATTTCTCCAAACAAAGGTTTCAGACCACAAGTGAGGTATCACCGCGCTCATAAAAAAGTGGGTAACAAACATTGGGGTCACATTTTTGGAATTACCTCTTGAAAAAGTGAAAAAATTGATGCTAAAGCAACATTTTTGAGAAAAAAATGAAAATTTTCAATGTGACAACATAACGTTATCAAAATCTGTGAAGTACCTGTGGATCCAAAATGCTCACTATACCCCTAGATAGAAGCCTTAAGGGGTCTAGTTTCCAAAATGGTGTCACTTGTAAGGGGTTTCTGCTGTTTAGGTACCTTGGCGGACATGTAAATGCAACATGGTGCCCGCAATCTATTTCAGCCAAATTTGCTTTCCAAAATTCAAATATTGCTCCTTCTGTTCCGAGCCCTCCCATTTGTCCAAACAAAGGTTTCTGACCACATGTGGGGTATCGGCGCGTTCATAAGAAAGTGGGTAACAAGTTTTGGGGTTCATTTTGTTGTGTTATTTCTTCTAAAAGTGAACAAATTTGGGGTAGAGCAACATTTTAGGTAAAATTTTATTTTTTGCTTTTTTTCATTCCACTTTGCTTTAGTTCCTGTGAAGCACCTGAAGGGTTAATAAACTTTTTGGATGTGGTTTTGAGTACTTTGAGGCGTGCTGTTTTGAGAATGGTGTCACTTTTAGGTATTTTCTGTCACTTAGGCCTCTCAAAGTCACTTCAAATGTGATGTGGTCCCTAAAAGAATGGTTTTGTGAATTTTGTTGAAAAAATGGGAAATTGCTGATGAACTTTGACCCCTTCTAACTTCCTAACCCCAAAACATTTTGTTTCAGAAATTGCGCTAATGTAAAGTAGACATGTGGGAAATGTTATTTATTAACTGTTTTGTGTGACATAACTCTCTGGGTTAAGGGCATAAAAATTAAAAGTTTGAAAATTGCAAAATTTTCAAAATTTTCATCAAATTTCCGATTTTTTCACAAATAAAAGCAAAAAATATCGTTCTAAATTTATAACTATCATGAAGTACAATATGTCACGAAAAAACAATGTCAGAATCACCGGGATCCGTTGAAGCGTTCCAGAGTTATGACCTCATAAAGTGACACTGGTCAGAATTGCAAAAAATGGCCTGGTCATTAAGTACAAAACTGGCTTCGTCCTTAAGGGGTTAATACCCTTGTTAGCTATAGCCTCACAGATAAGGCAGATGGTAAAGGTGGGAAGGCAAACCACACAGCTCAGCAACACAGTCCTGGAAATCTTTCTGAAGCAACAGTCAATGCAAAAATGTATCGCTGTCCCTTTAAGGTTTTAAATGTAACTGACAAACTGATACAGCAGAGCCAGCAAGTCCCACTGTGTATATAGTCGGCCTAAGCAGAACAGATATGTGTTTTGGTACCAAAACAAAGTGTTGCGTGCACGCATTCCTGGGCCCAGGCTACCGAACCCGGGTACTGTGCTGTCCAGTTGCCAAAAACAGAGACTTGAAGATCCTCTCACGGTGACCAGTATAGCCAGCAACTGAAGAATGGTGGTCTCCGGCACAGGATGCTGCTCACACACGTCACGGTCCTCCTCACCAAACTCTAACACGAGTCTTCTCACAATTCACTTGAGTGTTTCTGCGGCGGCTTCTTTCTGTTATGCACACCTCTCGCTTTTGCTTCAGCTCACACACAGCACCTCCTCAGGTCTCCAAGTCCACAGCCGAAGTCAGTTGAGCTGTTGCTATAGTAACCAAACAGTCAAAGGCAGATGCAAAACAGCGGTCTCTTGTGGCTGGTCAGTAACAATGCATACAATGAACAGTAAATAATCATTTTGCATTCACAGTGAATAAAGGTCATTACTACACTCTTACCCTATCACAGATGCATGTACCATTATGTTTTGAGACATATCCCCTTGGAATTTTACCTGTGCTATGAGGTTTGCTATGTGGGTTTCTTTATAATCAGCACGCATGTAACTTTCTGCTGCTCTGGTATGCCATCTTGTGTACCTTTCTTGTTATTACACCTCACCTTTTTATCTCCATTTATTTCAAAAAAGATTTTCCATTTATCACTTTGTTTCTCATCCTTTTTTTGTGAATTGGTTCTTGTTACCTATAGGATTAAGTGAAGTGCCAGACACTGAGTTTCCCATTTGTCCTCATTGGTCTAATGGTAGGCTTCTCTCTTGGGGTCAACAAAAACAAACAAATTATGATCAGAAGCAAAAATATTGAAAGTGTAGAAAACTTTATTGAAACGGGTAGGTGATAGACGGCACAAATTACAAGGAGGGACTCAAACACCAAGGAAAACCACAGCTGGTGATATTTTTGAGTTCCTTCAAGCCTTGGTTGCAAGTAGGTGTCTTGTACTAAACTGTGCTATTGTTACTGAAAACTGCTGAATTTCTACCTGAGTCATCTACTGATAATTAGTTCATGCTTCTCCCCCTGTATGCCCCCCTTGTGTCTTCTATAGATGTTTAGTGAGGTTGACAAAGAGCTCATCCCATCCATTCACTATTTAGGCCTCAACACTAGGGATACGTAGGGTCAGGTTTCTGGCTCGGCACATAGGTGCGGAACCGATCTAGGGTGGTGAGGGACCCCAGGGACCTTCAGTAGGTTCGGTCAGGGGTCACTATCTTCCCTTTCTCTAGACACAAGGTTTTCCTTCCCTTTAGCCATGCGCTTGATACTTTTCCGCACTTACTGTGGCACTGAGACAGGGTGGAATAGGGTGTACAGGGAGTATAGTAGGAAGTAGAGTGAGGGAGGTGCACATAAAACACATATATATATATATATATATATATATATATATATATATATATATATATATATATTGTTGGGATTAAATCAAAATAGGGGTGTGATGCGACCATCACCATACCGACCATTGGAAACCATCGGGATACAATAATTACAAAATAGAAGGTTCTTACCTATTATTACCTTACTAGAGCCTTTTGCAATTTATCTATATATATAATTGCCTTATTCTGTCTTTCTGTCTGTCTTGTTCCAAAATTGTGTCGTTACAGTGACAGTGTCGTTACAGTGACAACTGTCGGATTGGCCGCTGGGCTCGGCCTGGCCCCGCCCCCCCCATGGATTGGTTGCTCACCCCGGCCCTCCGCACGCATCACCCACTCCAGCGTACATCGGCTCCCGGTACACATGTGCAGGGAGCCGGCATAAGCTGACGCCTCGCCCGCTCGGCCCTGCCCCCGACACACGTTGGCACGCTTGGCCCCGCCCCCAGCAGACATAACTTTGCAATGCTGGGATTGTGACAGAGCCGGTGTACGCTTGTAACCATGATACACATCGGGTAACTATAGGAAGCGCTTCCCTTAGTTACCCGATGTGTATCATGGTTACCAGCGTACACCGGCTCCCTGTACACATGTGCAGGGAGCCGGCATACGCTGACGCCTCGCCCGCTCGGCCCCACTCCCGGCACACGTTGGCACACTCGGCCCCGCCCCCGGCGGACATAACCTTGCGATGCTGGGATCGTGACGGAGCCGGTGTACGCTGGTAACCATGATACACATCGGGTAACTATAGTAAGCGCTTCCCTTAGTTATCCAATGTGTATCATGGTTACCAGTGTACACCGGCTCCCGGCACACGTGTGCAGGGAGCCGGCATATGCTGACGCCTTACCCGCTCGGCCCCGCCCCCAGCACACGTTAGCCTGCTCGGCCCCGCCCCCAGCACACGTTAGCCTGCTCGGCCCCGCCCCGGCACACGTTGGGCACCTATACACCTCCCCCCCAGAACTACTCCTCCCATTATACTCCTCTTTCCCCAGGACCACTCCTCCCATTATACTCCTCTTTCCCCAGGACCACTCCTCCCATTATACTCCTTTTTCCCCAGGACTACTCCTCCCATTATAGTCCTCCTATTATACTCCTCTCTGAGTATAATAGGAGGACTATTATAGCATGGGGGATGGAACACGATGGTGGGTGCGCAGCATGGGGGATGGAGCATGATGGGGGTATGCAGCATGGGAGATGGAGCATGATGGGGGGTGCGCAGCATGGGAGATGGAGCACAATGGGGGGTGCGCAGCATGGGGGATGGAGCACGATGGAGGGTGTGCAGCATGGGGGATGGAGCATGATGGGGGGTGCGCAGCATGGAGGATGGAGCACGATGGTGGGTGCACAGCATGGGGGATGGAGCACGATGGGGGGTGCGCAGCATGGGGGATGGAGCACGATGGGAGGTGCGCAGCATGGGGGATGGAGCACGATGGGGGGTGCGCAGCATGGAGGATGGAGCACGATGGGGGTGGACAGCATGGGGGATGGAGCACGATGGGGGGTGCGCAGCATGGGGGATGGAACACGATGGGGGTGCACAGCATGGGGGATGGAACACGATGGGGGGTGTACAGCATGGGGGATGGAGCACGATGGGGGGTGCGCAGCATGGGAGATGGAGCACGATGGGCATGCGCAGCATGGGGGAAGGAGCACGATGGGGGGTTCGCAGCATGGGGTATGGAGCACGATGGGGGTGTACACCTCTCCCCAAAACACACACACACCGCCACACGCGCACCGCACAACACACCACACACACTTGGAACCACAAACACCGCCCTACTCAGACACCTACAAACACACAGACAACGCCGCACACACACACACAACACCCAACACAAAAACACCGCAGCATACACAAATATACGCACATACCGCGCAACACACACACATTGCACAAAACATACCTCCCCCCAAAACACACACACGCACCCCACAGCCACACCCACACAAACCGCGCAACACACACAGCACCACACACACACAATGCTGCAGACACACAGCACTCCACAAACAATGCAACACACACAACGCAACACAAAAACAACACCGCTCTCAGACCCCCCCACCCAGACAACACCCAGAACATTTACAGTGCCCTACACAAACACTTTGCAACTACACACAACAACATCTATATATATAACAAAAATCATACATTAACTACACAATACCTAAATTCTAGAATACCCGATGCGTTAGAATCGGGCCACCTTCTCGTATATTATAATTATCGTATCATCGTTGGTGGTATTGTACAGATAAACACCAGTTGTTTTATTTAGCAGACTGATATTCTGGTCTGAATTCCGAATGGTCTGGTGCTCTGTTGGTGTGCATGCGTGTGAGCTGTGTCTCGGCAGATACTCGTATGCCTGTATCTCTATGTGGTCTGCTTACTCACAAGGATCTGTATGATGCACCAGATCACATGACGCTTGCGGAGGTGGGTGGCCGGGGCTCCCTCTCTCGCATGCGTCATTTTTCTTCAGGGCCCAGTCCATTGGTGACTGGTAACATTTAAACCCCTGTGAGACTGTGACCGGGGTTGTCTATGACGGCCGGTACGTCTCGCCCCGGTTGTGCTCCCTCCATGTTTAGAAAGCAACTCCAATCCAGGGTTAATGCTGTTTCCCTGCAGGCTGAAAGGAGGGTTAAAAGGAAACAGGAACATGGGCGTGGGCCCCTAGTGTGAGGGAGTGAACACAACTCCCTGAGTTTCTGCCAAAGAAACACATGTGAGCCATTTCTGGAACCTGGCTTGTTGGTCCAGGAGGAGGACATTCCGGAACATGTTGTGTGCTGTTTTGGACTTTGTGCAATAAACCATGTGCTGTGACCATTGGTGCCTGGATCCTGTGTCTTCTGCCGCGCAGCCGACCACGCTACCTCACAAATGGTGGAGAACGCGGGCATGCCAGCCCGGTGAGGTGTAGCATCCATCCCTGGTGACCCAGTAGCGAATGTCCTGGATTCGAGCGGCTATACTACAGCCCAAACCCGGCAACGCCATGGAGGACATACTAAAGCAGCTGGCTCAGGCTAATGCACAGCAACAACAGACCAATGCACACCTGCTCCGGTCGTTGGATCGTCAGCAGCAACAGCACCAGCACTCCTTGCAATTGCAGGAACCAAGGCCCCAAGAACAGATGGTTCTCCTGGCCAAGTCGATCCGTGCCGGACCGGCAGCAACAACCCCGGGACCGGGTGATGACGGCAGCGTCCGGAAAGCGTTGAGACAAGCGTTGAAAAAGATGACCCCGGGGGATGATGTGGAAGCGTTCCTGGCGGTGTTTGAGCGGGTGGCCGAGCGGGAGAAGCTGCTGACCCCCCAGTGGGCTGAGGTATTGTCGCCCTACCTGACAGGGGAGCCCCAAAAAGCGTACCTGGACTACTGTACCGAGGACGCCATAGAATATGAGACCCTGAAAGCCGAAATACTTGCTCAGTTGGGGGTGAATACCTATGTACGGGCTCAGCGGGTAAATCAGTGGTTCTATGAGGAAGTCAAACCCGTACGCTCCCAGGCCTATGACTTGTTGCATCTGGTAAAGAAGTGGTTGCAGCCTGACACTCTGAGCCCTGCGCAAATGGTGGAGAGGGTAGTGGTTGATCGCTTTGTGAACACTTTACCCATCACCATTCAACGGTGGGTAGGACAGGGCGACCCAAGTACCCTGGACCAATTAGTGTGCCTGGTGGAGCGGCATGTGGCTACGCAGGACTTGATACGGGACACTGAGACTTTGCGTGCCGCCCGTCGGTCCAACCCCTCCAAGCCTCGGGCCAAGGACCGACCGCTGACACCGGTGCGGTAGTCCGCTACCGTCCCGTCTGAGGCCGCGCCCGCCGTCCCTGAGGTCCGGAAGGCTATGTACCCTAAACGACAACTCGTCAAGAGGGTTTCCTTCCTTATTAGATGTTGGCGGTGCCAGCGGGTGGGACATATGGAAGCCCAGTGTCCACTCACCACGGAGCCCATGGATTGTGGGGTTACCCGGCGGGGTTCAATGTATGCTCAGGCGGTGTGTACCGCGGACCTTGTCTCCCCGTAGACTGAGCCCCACTTGTGCCAAATACAGGTGAATGGATGTCCGGTTACAGGCTTTTTGGATTCCGGAAGCTTAGTGACCCTTGTGCGATCAACCCTAATGGCTGAAGTAAAGGCCACAGGACGTACCGTGGGGGTGGTTTGCATACATGGGGACCGCCGAGACTATCCCATGCGGGTTGTCACCATCACAGCACCCTGCGGTCAGGTGCAACATGAGGTGGGACTTATGAACACTCTTCCCTATGACGTGATCCTAGGAAGGGATGTGCCGTATTTTTGGACTCTATGGAAGGGGCCTCCTAAGTCCCCTCAGGTATTGGACAGTCCGGGACCTGAGCCCGACAATCCCGAATCCGGGACGCCTGCCGTAGGGGTCCCCATGATAGGGACAGAATGTGAACCCGATAAGTCACCCCTAGAGGTATTGGCAGGAGAGGCTGAGATGGTCAAGCCCATCCCAGAGTTGGAGGCGTCCCCGGATACGTTTTGGACAGCCCAACTCCAGGACCCTACATTAATACATGCCCGGAGTCGGGTGACAGTGGTTGACGGGGTGGCACAGCTGCCCGGTGCCCAGGTAAGGTACCCCCATTTCGCTCTTAAGCAGGATTTACTCTACTGGGTAGATGAAATACGGGGCGTGGGGGTAGAGCAGTTGGTGGTGCCCCAGCCGTATCGCCGGCGGGTCCTCGACTTGGCTCGTAAACACCTGATGAGTGGCCACCTAGGGGTCAAGAAAACGCAGGAGCGAATATTGCAAAGGTTCTATTGGCCTGGGGTCTTTGGGGAGGTAAAACGGTTCTGCGAAACCTGCCCGGAGTGTCAGCTTACCGCACCCCTGGCCCACTTTCGCAGTCCGTTGGTACCGTTACCCATTATAGAAGTCCCTTTTGAACGGATAGGGATTTATCTGGTGGGGCCCCTCGTAAAGTCCGCTCGAGGGCACCAACACATCCTAGTAATCGTTGACTATGCCACCCGGTATCCAGAGGCGATACCTCTCAGACATACTGCAGCGAAGCTTATAGCTCGGGAGTTGTTTGCTGTGTTCTGCCGGGTGGGGTTGCCCAAGGAGATCCTTACGGATCAGGGGACCCCATTCATGTCTAAAGTGACCAAAGAGCTATGCCGGCTACTCCAGATCAAGCAGTTGCGTACGTCTGTGTATCATCCTCAAACGGATGGTTTAGTGGAGCGATTCAATAAAACCCTGAAAACCATGCTCAAAAGGGTGATTTCCAAAGACGGGAAAGACTGGGATATGATGCTTCCCTATTTGATGTTTGCCATCCGAGAGGTGCCACAGGCATCCACGGGGTTTTCGCCTTTTGAGTTGTTATACGGGCGACATCCCCGGGGATTGTTGGCCCTGGCAAAGGAAACATGGGAGCAGGAGCCCATCCCCCATAAAAGTGTGATTGAACACATTTTAGGAATGCAGAACGCGCTCCGAACAGCCGGATTGACAGCCAATCCCAAGAAATGTGCGTTGGGGCTCACGGAAGCCCGCTACTTGGGCTATGTAATAGGCCAAGGAGTGATTAAGCCCCAAATTAACAAAGTTGAGGCGATCCAGAAGTGGCCTAGACCCCTGACCACGAAGCAGGTTAGGGCCTTCCTGGGTATCGTGGGGTACTACAGGAGGTTTGTAAAAAATGTTGTGGGACTATCAGCCCCCTTGACGGACCTTCTCAAAGGCAAGAAGTCCGTCATGGTGCGCTGGACTCCGCAGGCCGAGGACTCCTTCCGGGCCCTGAAGGGGGTCCTGTGCGGACAGCCCGTTCTTGTCAACCCTGATTTCCGGAAGGAGTTCGTAGTACAGACTGACGCCTCTGAGGTCGGCCTGGGGGCAGTGCTGTCTCAGGTGGTTCAGGGGGAGGAACACCCCGTCACCTTCTTAAGTAGGAAGCTCACCCCTCCAGAGCGGAATTATAGCGTAGTGGAGAAGGAGTGCCTGGCAATCAAGTGGGCCTTGGAGTCCCTACGCTATTACCTGCTGGGACGGCAGTTTCGCTTGGTGATTGATCACTCTCCACTGGTCTGGATGAGGTCCGCCAAGGAACGGAATGCCCGGGTTACCCGGTGGTTCCTTTCTCTACAAAACTTCTGCTTTACGGTTGAACACCGGGCTGGTAGGTTGCAGGGCAACGCCGATGCCTTGTCTCACGGCCCGTGTTTGATGGCGGGAGTTCAACCCCGCACGCTTGAACTGAGGGGGGGTATGTGAGACTGTGACCGGGGTTGTCTATGACGGCCAGTACGTTTCGCCCCGGTTGTGCTCCCTCCATGTATAGAAAGCAACTCCACTCCAGGGTTAATGCTGTTTCCCTGCAGGCTGAAAGGAGGGTTAAAAGGAAACAGGAACATGGGCGTGGGCCCCTAGTGTGAGGGAGTGAACACAACTCCCTGAGTTTCTGCCAAAGAAACACATGTGAGCCATTTCTGGAACCTGGCTTGTTGGTCCAGGAGGAGGACATTCCGGAACGTGTTGTGTGCTGTTTTGGACTTTGTTTGTGCAATAAACCGTGTGCTGTGACCATTGGTGCCTGGATCCCGTGTCTTCTGCCGCGCAGCCGACCACGCTACCTCACACCCCCCTTACCTCTGATGACGTACCCCCTGACGAAGGAAGTGCCAAAACGCGCATGTCGGGGTGAGGGTGGTGTGTGTTATTATCAGGTAACTAAATCTTTGATTTCAATCTCCCTACAGCCAATTTTCTGTATCCACAGTCCTCTTATATGCAGTGTCTGTCAGCCAGCTGCATCTACCAGCCATTGATTCACTGGACATCATTGATTCTGCTTGGCTTTCTGATATCAATGATGCAGCTGAAATCTAATTAGTATAGACTTCCTGTTATATGCAACTGCACATTGAATACTAGCGATACTAAAGCAGTGACTCATAGATTTATTGTGGCTGATTTTGCAGTCTTTTGCAGATAACATTTGGTGGTCCTTGGAATTCCATAGACATTAGTGCAGCTGTTGTATTATCAGGTTAGGATTTTTACAGCTTCACTGTTTATGTTATATTAAAGATTATGGTGACTTACCCCCTTTTTTGCATAGCTAGTTATGGTATACCAGAAAAGGTTGTTTACATTCTTGTTTATTTGGACTCTTTCTATATAAATGCAATTGGTATATTCTAGGCAGGCACATATTCACCTAATATATCTGTATTATATTTATTAATTGTTCTATTCTGTGGATAGTAATAATAATTCTTAATAATAATTCTTAATAATAATAAAAAATAATAATAATAATAATAATTAATAATTATTTATCATTGTGAGAGAAAGTACAAATAATCCTAAAATACTCTTTAACTACATAAACAGTAAAAAACTGAAAAGCGATAGTGTTGGCCCCCTTAAAAATAGTCTTGGTGAAATGGTGGAGGGGGATGAGGGTAAAGCTAACCTGCTGAATGACTTTTTTTCTAAGATTTTTATACAAGAAAATGCCATGGCAGAAGACATGACCCGTCATACCATAAATTCCCCCTTGAGTATTACCTGCTTAACCCAGCAGGAAGTACGCCGCCGCCTCGAAATCCCTAAGGTTGACAAATCTCCGGGCCCGGATGGCATACACCCCAGAGTACTACAGGAATTCAGTTCTGTTTTAGATAGACCATTATTTTTAATCTTCACAGATTCCTTAATAACAGGGTCGGTACCGCAGGACTGGTGCAGGACTGGCGCGTTTACATTCTGCTCATCTCCGCCCCTCCGCCGCTATTGGCCGCCTGCCGTGTGACATCGCTATGATGCCGCACGACCCGCCCCCTTAGGAAGGAGGCGGGTCGCCGGCCAGAGCGACGGTCGCAGGGCAGGTGAGTTCATGTGAAGCTGGCATAGCGATAATTTTCTCTACACCAGCTATCACAAGATATCGTACCTGCGACGGGGGCGGGGACTATCGCGTGCGACATCACAGCATCGGCTTGCGATGTCACAACGTGCAAAGCCCGCCTTAGAGTCTCCCTTCAACCTTAAAAACTATGAAACTATGAAACTATGACCTTTAGGCACTAGAACCTTATCTATTACTGAGCAATTAATTTAAGTAATTTTACCTATTTCCTTACACTTTTGTACCTTATATTTATATCTAGCTACTTACCATCTGTTTATACCAATTGTTATACTAACTACATGACTAACATACTAAATTTGAGAGTACATCTAGATAATAATAATTTTTTCATCAAAGAGATATATTATTTGTAAAAAATAACCTTTTTTTGTATGGAATTTCCTGTATATTAATAACATGTTATTGCACACACCTCCCCCATTTTTATTGTATGGTATGTGAGACTACTTTTCACTCACTTTTGGTATTTATTAAATACACTAATAAAATGTATAATATTTTATGACCTTTGTCGTTTTTTTCTTTTTTTTTGTAATTCTATCCTGAGGGATGCGTAGGCAGAGATGTAATGGTGGATTGAGAAACATGTGGTGTGCTTGAAGTCTCACATTGGTAAAAAGCACCAGGCATGGTCACTTCTGTAACAGCTGACAGACTCTCAATCACCCAGATGGTAGCAGGCAAACATATGGAGATTCTGCGGTCAGATATCTGTGCAAGTATATTTTTGATGGTGATGCAGGGTGAGGAAAAAGCAGCAGACTTAGTTGATTTAGCGGCCGGTTATTGGGTAGGTCCAGTAGTCCGCATTTTAGCTCAGTAAAATATCCACAGTAATGCATGTTGGTTGCGAATGTGCAGATTCATGCATGTTGTAGTCAAATTATTTGAATTTTTGCCTCTACCGAGTCGTTGTGTACAACGTTGACAGATAACAAAAGTTGGATCATCCTTTGTGGTCTCAAAAAAGGGCCAAGCTAGGCAACCCCTCCTGCGAACTGCAGACCTGTGATTGCTGCTGGTCACAACCAAAGTTGTGGCTGAGGATGCAGTGCTTCTCATGGTTGCATCAATACGTGTTTGTGTGCAATGGTCAATGTAACCTCCTTGTCTTCTTCCACAACATAGAGCATGACAATGAAGTTGTAGATCTATCTTGGTGTGAACCCAAAGGCATGCAGCTGAGTAGCTCAGAAGATGTGGAAAAAAAAACAAGACAGATCTAAAACTTCATCGTCATGCTCTATGTTGTCCCACCACTCCTCTTCCTGACCTGACATCACAGAGCAGTACTTGTGCACCTCAGTCCCATCATCATCTCCACCCCTTGTGGTTAACATCAGTTGATGAGGGTCAAGATCCTTCTCGGACCCTACTTCATCTGGATTAGGATCCAACTTACAAAGATTTTGGGCATCGGTGCAGATGCTTTCCTCCTCTTGAGTATGGGATTCTTATAGCAGACCTCTGATGCCCATGGGACACAATGTGTGAACAGCTCTGCAAACTCACCAGTTTGCCAGTTGGAGATTTGTGTCATGGGGAGTAACAAGTGTAATTGGGGTGACACCTCTGATGAATGAACTGTATACGATGTTAAGGTACAAGAAGAGGAGGAGAGGTCACTTGATGCAGTGCTTGGCAGCCACAGCCACTCTAGCACATACTGTTTCTAACCCTCATTTCAAAGTGGAAGCGATGTGCGCTTGCCAACAAAATCTAGTGGAGTAGGCTATCCAGTAACGGAAGTTGTACTCATTTCTCTTGGGGTAGGTTGAGCCAGTGTTTGCACAGTAGAACTTTAACATTTTTACATCCCACACATAGATTTCGAACACCCCGCCTATTCACCCTGCCACCACAACCTTGTTGTAATTTACCAGTCATTGTTGATCTACCTTTCACCTCTGAAACAGATGTTTCACAACCCTAGCCTGCACATGTCAGACACCTGACACCAAACACAAATTCTTCATTTCTTGCCTGATATGGCAATATTGGGAAGGCACTAAAAAGTACCAATATAAAAAAATTTGGTTCACTAGCAAATTTTCAGCAGGCAATAAAAAGTACCAATATCTAGAAATGTGGTTCACTGACTAAATTTGAACAGGCATTAAAAAGTGCCAATACCTATTTAACTAGTTCACTGTCTAATTTTGAGCAGGCACTAATAAGTACCAATACCCACAAACATGGTTCACTGAGTAAATTTGAGCAGGCACGTGTGACTTAGGCAGCCAATGACACAAGCCCTTGTGTCTTAACCTTGATAATGTTTTCTGCGCCATGATTGGCTGCAGGAACATCCACAAAAAATGTTAAAAAAAAGTGCACCGCAAATCTGGGTTTTCCCAAGTCCCCACCCCTCCACCCATTAAACACATCCCCCCATTCATCATGCAGGACCACAATCTTATCCGAAAGCATAACATGTTATTTAATAAAGTTATCAAACAAAACCGAGTATTGCCAAGTTTTGGGGAAAGTTCTTGTAAAACCGTCCAAGGCTCCTACCAAATTTAAGATTGGCAAGCCAACAAGTTTGCTCATCTCTACTCATCTGATTATTTTAACAAAAAAGAAGAAAGAAGCATTCACACAGAAATAAAAAAACTGGCTGCAAAGGAAAGTTCAGCTATATGATAAAAAAATTTGTTAACATCAGTTTTTTGCACCTCAAGCATACCCTCATGATATCACAGAAAGATACAGACTGGCAACAATGAAATTTTGAAATATTCAACAATGAGACTATGCATATAACAGATTTAAATTCCTCTAATTGAAGAAAAGGGCATGGCTTGCGGCTGTTTGGATACAGTAGGTTTAGTTTCAAAGTTTTCCTGAATACAAAGAGGAATTGGAGACTAGAGAGAAGTATCCATGAGATATTTCTACTTTATTTTTCTCCAAATAATAAAATAGAGGGTTGAAGTAAATGCTAATGTGAATCAGAGAGATTGGTTATCACTAGTGTGAAGTGTGAATGTTTTTTGCATATTGGTACTCTCTTTCTGGATAAAGGATAAACAAAAGCAGAGAGGGCTGATGCATTTGTTTTGCATAGCTGAATGGTGAGCCATCAGAATAATTTCCTCTGATGGGAATTTTGTACTTCAGTCTGACACTATTTAGATCCACTTTGCTTCACTTGACAGCAATAAATTATCACTAAGATTTTTTTTTTGCAGAATTATATTTGGAGGTTAGTATAAGATAGTATACAAAATTACAGTTTGAAACATCATATTTTCAATAGTAATTTGCTTTTTTGCTTCTTTGGTTAACACACTGTCATTACATAATCCTCAATAGTATGGCACTTTGCTAATCCTGAAAAGACAGTTTACACTGATTTTTTTTATAAAAAGGATTATTCTCAGTGGAGAAAAAGTTAGTACATAGGACTTCTTTATTCATGTGCTGCTCATGTATAATGTAGAGCGAGGTAGCAAAAATGTTACCACATTGCTTGGTTGATAATCTGATCTGCTGGGAATATTTTCTTATGGATGAAACAATAATTTGCCTTTCATGCTTTTTCACTGCTCAAACTCATCAAGAAAGAGATTACTTTGCTACACATAGTCTCATAAAGCAACATGGGGTGGTTTGTGTAGTGGATTGCAATGCCTATAAAAAACAAAAATCTGAGAAAACCTCTTATCATTCATATGGTGGTCCATGTTACACCCAGTGGGTATTTTAAATGATTTAAAGGGAAGGCATCATCCAAAAAAAATAAAAAAATCAATAACTGAAAAAATGTAAAGTATTAATGTTTTGGTTAAATATTATTTGTTTTTAATTGAGCAAAATACAAAAAAAATGTTTGATATTTTAGACTTTTAAACACTAGGAGGAGCAGCTGCTGAAATCTTGCTGTAGAGCTACTGTAGAACTAGTTCACATTACAGCTGCAGTAAAAGTGGGTTTAATCTGCTCTCCTGTGTGTGATGTCACACCTCCTCCTCCCAATCTGGGTGTTTCCAAAAAGATAAGGGAAGATGAAGTTAAGGATCTGTGATACCAATGTGATATGACTGAAGTATGAATTTGATTAGATAGGGATCATAATCAAAAGATAGGAGTGATCCCAGATATTATTTGACCTATCAATAATTCAGTATCAAAGAGATGTCCTTTGGATAACCAATTTCACTATGATGACCAAGGAATACATGTCAAACAGGTTTTGAAGCAGTTTCAAGATAATGAGGAAGTCACATTTACAGTTCCACTTACCGGAAACTTGTGGTTGGCTTAAAGACAGGTTTAAGGAAGCTTGCATATGAAATTTACGGCTCATTGCAATATTTCACTAACACTATGGTCAACTGTGGTCGGTCAGTTGTCAACTGGCAGGATGTGCAGGAAATGTGCAGGAAGCTGCTGGTGCCCACAGCAGTTTGTGGTCAAGTTACATGAACATGACTCAGCTGTCACATGCTGGTGACCATTTAAACACAACCTACAAAGTTTTCCTATAAAAATACACCGGACTCGCTTAATGTTAGGGAAACCTTCCAGGACATTGAAGTGTACGCACTGCTCCTGTGATGCAAGATGATGCCATGTTGTTTCCTTGATCATTAAATCGAGTTCCCTCCGATGTGAAAGGATTGCTACAACAAACGGTAATGTTGATGCATATTTCTGTTATTGTATAAGATTCTATGACTATAGTTCTAAATGCCTATGTACCATTAACTATTCATGTGCTATTAAAATAAATAGTATCTTGCTATAAAGAATATTAGTATTCGTGCCTGATTAGGATATCAGTGAGCGCTTCGTAAGTACGGGCTTTCAGCCCCCTTTTTAGTAGAATTTAGCAAGACAATGTTTGGGATCATTGTCTTGTTGGAAGACAAACCTCCGTCCCAGTCTCAGGTCTTTTGCAGGCTCCAACAGGTTTTCTTCAAGAATGGTCGTGTATTTGCCTCCATCCATCTTCCCATTAATTTTAACCATCTTCCCTATCTCTGCTGAAGAAAAGCAGACCCAAACCATGATGCTGCCACCACCATGTTTGACAGTGGGGATGGTGTGTTCAGGGTGATGGGCTGTGTTGCTTTTACACCAAACATATCGTTTGGCATTGTTCCCAAATAGTTCGATTTTGGTTTCATCTGACCAGAGCACCTTCTTCCACATGTTTGGTGTGTCTCCCAGGTGGCTTGTGGCAAACTTTAAATGACACTTTTTATGGATATCTTTGGGAAGTGGCTCTCTCCTTGCACTCTTCCATAAAGGCCAGATTTGTGCCGTTTGCGACTGATTGTTGTCCTATGGACAGACTCTCCCACCTCAGTTGTAGATCTCTGCAGTTCATCCAGAGTCATCATGGGCCTCTTAGCTGCATCTCTGATCAGTCTTTTCCTTGTTTGAGATTAAAGTTTGAATGGACGGCGGGATCTTGGTAGATTTGCAGTGGTATGATACTCCTTCCATTTCAATATGATCGCTTGTGTGCCGCCCCCGTGCCAGCAGCCGGCGCTGCTCGGATCCGGATCTACGGTACGGCTCGAGGGGTTCTCCGGACCCGGGGGGTCATGTGGACACTCCGAATAAAAGGGACGTATTTATACGGGGGTTGTTTGCAAAATGTCTGAGACACTACCCACGGTGTGTGGTGAAGTGGGACACCACCGCTGCTGCTGTGGGATACCCAGGGGAGATGTAGTGGCAGCCGGATGTTAACCCCTCCGTGGGTAGGGATGATTGCCCCGGGGCCCAATGTCTCTGTGCAGGGTATGACGATGGCAGGGGTTTGCACACCCGGATGGACCAGGGAATGTTTGATTACTCACAATTGAATGAATCACATGAGTCTTTTGGTAAACCAAGGTGCTGGTGGCCGGCCGCCGCGGCCGGTTGTACTCTGGTCCCCCATCCAGGCTGGTGGTTGCCGTCTCTTCCTCTGCACTAGTTGTGGTTGTGTGTTTGGACTTCACGGTATAGAACACGGGAGTCCACTCCCGGCTTTCTGTGTGCCTGAGGAGCCGTGCCCACTGACGGTGACCCGTGGGATCTATGGGCCCTGGCGGTTGCTCTATCCCTCTCTGTGGGTGGTTGTCTGCTTTTGGGACTTTGGTTGGGACAGGACCTATAATCCTGCCCTCAATCGATTGATTAGCTAGGTCATTGGTTCCGGTCCTGGCTTCAGGGTCCGAGTACCCCCTCTGTGCACGGTTTCCGGTCAGGTCTTCGGTGTCGGTACCGGCGGGCTCCAACCCTGTCACGGTCCTCCTCGGATCTGCCGAGCCGTCTTCCCGTCTCCTGCTAACAGAGACCACTATCTGCTACCTAGCCAAGGTATCAGGGCTTGGGCTCTGACCCTGTCCAACTTGAACTTTTCCTCCGCTGGAGCTACACCTAGCTCCAGCCTGTCTCCTCTCCACTTGAACTCGAACTGGAACTCCAACTTAACTCAAAACTGACTGTTTTCCCGCCTCAGGCTATCGAGACCCATAGGTGGGCATTTCCTAACCACCTGGTCCCGCCAACTGGTGTGCCTGTCCTGCCCTAAGGGGGGATGACTATCTGGTTTTGCCAGGGCATCACACTTGCACAGTGCTCCTTGGGATGTTTTACCCCTTCACGACCGCGGGCAGTAAAGTTACGTCCTATATTTACGTGACTTAACAACCAAGGACGTAACTTTACTGCCTAAAGTTCATTTGATTGCCGTCGCCAAAGCACCGGCTTTCAAATGATATCCCCTGCTGTTTCTTACAGCAGGGGACCTTTACTTGACCCCAGGGGGGGTGGCATCGCCACCCTCCATCGACGATCATTGTGATTGGCAGTTCAAATCACGTTGATCACACTGTTTTCGGCAAACAAAATGCCAAAAAAAAGTGTGATTCGGTAATATCCAGCTAAGACAGAGCCTGCAGCAGCTCCGATCATTGGCTGGAAGCCAGCAGACATGTCACCCCCCCCCCTCCCCGCAGCACTGATTGGAGCGATCGTGCTATGACGCACAATCACTCCAATCAGCGTGCAGAGGAGGCTGTCTGACGTGGTGGTTACCACTCTCCCAAGGCTTGTTTTAGCCTGGAGAGCCCTCCCCCAGCCACTCTGCGCTGTGCACCTGCTGGGAGATGTAGTGCCACGCTGCCCGCTGCTTTCCAACCACCTGATCTCTGCCCGACCACTGCTGCTGCCGCTTGATCTCTGCTGCTGGACACCTGCTGCTGTCACTGCCTTCGCAGGTGCCCGACCTCTGCTGCCCTTACCCCCCTGATCTCTACTGCCCCCCCCTGATCTCTGTTGCCCCCCCAATCTCTGCTACCGTCACCACCTTTGCCGGTGCATGACCTCAGCTCAGCCGCCGCCTAATCTGTGCTGCCCCCCCTGATCTCTGCTGCCCCCCCAACCCCTCACCCACCACTGATCTCTGCTGCCCCCCTGATCTCTGCTGCCCCCCCTGATCTGTGCTGCCCCCCCTGATCTCTGCTTCCCCCCCATCTCTGCTGCCATCGCCACCCTTGCCAGTGCACGACCTCACCTCAGCTGCCGCCTGATCTGTGCTGCCCCCCCTGATCTGTGCTGCCCCCCCATCTCTGCTGCCCCCCGATCTCTGATGCCCCCTCGATCTCTGCTGCCCCCCATCTCTGCTGCAGTCACCACCTTCGTCGCTGCCTGATCTTTGCAGCCGCCACTGCCTGATCTGCCCCCTCCCTTCTGATTGCTCATTGACGCCCCCCCTTGGCTTCTCCTGTCCCCAACTCGGCCTCTCCTGTCCCCAACTCGGCCTCTCCTGTCCCCCCGTCATCCCCCTTCTTGCTGCTGCCGCTGCCTGATCTTTGCATCCACCCTGCCTTATCTGCCCCCTTTGGTCTCTCCATCTGACCCCCCCTCTGATCGCACTGTGCCCCCCCTTGGCTTCTCCTGTTTCCCCCTCGGCTTCTCCTGTCCCCCCCGCGTCGTCCCCTTGCCTGCTGCCACCGCTGTCTGGATCTTCCTGTCTGAGTGTGTGATGTCTTCATCGTCCAGACTCATCTGCGTCCTTCCTGGGTCCTAGCTGCCTTCTGTACCTTCTGCAGTCTAGTGACTGATATTCCTGCTGGTCCTGTGAGTATAATTTTTTTTTTGTCTCCCTAGCTCTTGTTGCTTTTCTGTACTTCATCTGTCTGTGCGTCCGGCAGTCGCCGAGCGCAGATCCATGATGCATATCACGGATCTGCATCCGAGCTTAGTTTTGCGCAGGACTTTTTTTTTTTTTTTTTTCCATATCAGTGGTTGCTTGTTGCACCTCAGCCGCCGAGCGCAGATCCATGATGCATATCACGGATCTGCGTCCGAGCTCAGTTTTGCGCAGGACTTTTTTTTCCGTATTAGTGGTTGCTTTTTGCACCTCATCCGCTGAGCGCAGATCCAGTATGCATATCACGGATCTGCATCCGAGCTCAGTTTTGCGCAGGAGTTTTTTTTTCTCTTTTACAGACGCCTGTTTAGTATGTTTCTTTTTTTATGTTTCCAAACTTTAAATCTAGTTATTTTCTTTTTCTTTCTAGGTTTTTTATTTTTCTACTCAAAGAAAATACAGAAACACACAAACACACACTAATAAAGTTTAGTTTGTTGGGGTTTGTTTCACACCCCACACACCCTACACAATGTCCCACTTGCGCCGCTCATCCCGACCACAACTTTTTTCGGCCCAGGAAGCATATGCCCATGTTGCCTCCGAAACCGAAAGTGAGGGAGAAGACCCAACATTCTTAAACTCCTCCCACTCCTCCTCTTCCGCTGAAGCCGCACAATAAGAAGTGGACAACAGCCGAGGGTGAGTGACCCACAATGCATAGGTGGCATAGAAACACCTATTAGGGTAAAAGTTTAAATATAAAGTGTAAAGTGCATATTCTCACATGGCCACAAGGTGGCAATGTAACCATACAAAAGAAAGTCCTGGTCAGAAGAACCAGAGACTTAAGTATATTGTGTCTTGTTCAGCAAAAGGACGCTGTACAAACAAGTAATTACTGACCAGGGAGGATCCAAGAGGGAACGTCAGATAAAGTAACCACATGGAAGATAAAGAGTGTATGTATAATTACCGCAAGGACAGCCCTTGACACGTGTTTCGCCGTCGCTTCCTCAGAAGGGGTGTCAGAAGGGTTGTCTGCTTTTGGGACTTTGGTTGGGACAGGACCTATAATTCTGGCCTCAATTGGAAAATTAGCAAGGCCGTCGGTTCCAGTCCTGGCTTCAGAGTCCAAGTACCCCCTCTGTGCACGGTTTCCAGGTTGGTTCTCCGGTGTCGGTACCGGCGGGCTCCAACCCTGTCCCGATTCACCTCGGATCTCCGACAGCCGTGTCCCGTCTCCACTCCTCTCAACTACTTCACTCCACTCCACTTGAACTACAACTTTCAACTACTGCTTTTCCTGCCCCGGGTTCTGCAGACCCCCTAGGTGGGCGTTTCTCTTCCACTGGTGTGTCCGTCCTACCCTAAGGGGGGGTGGCTAGGGTTTCAGGTCAGCTGTATGTAACCCTGTGTGGGAAGGTGTTATGTGGGGACCTTACTGTGTGACTACCTGGTTTTGCCAGTGCGTCACACACACACAGCCAGCAAAAAAAAAAACCTGACATTCACTGCCATAACAAAAACACATACTTTCATCTTCAAGACGCAAAACTGATTTTGAAATGGGGCATTGATCCAGGGAACGAGTCTGATTGTTTTTGCCGCATGGGGTTTTTGCCTTCCTCTGGATCAACATGGGGGACATGGGGGTTCAAAGTGCTCAGCACACATCTACATAGGTTCCTTGGGGGTTCCAGTTTCCAAATTGGGGTCACATGTGGGGGGTTTCCACTGTTTAGGCACATCAGGGGCTCTCCAAATGCGACTTCACTGCCGCAGATCAGTCAATCAAAATCTACACTCCAAAACGTCACTTCTTCCCGTCTGAGCCCTGCCATACGCCTAAACAGTAATTTTCCACCACATATGGGGTATCTGCGTACTTGGGAGAAATTGCACAAGAAATTTTATGGGGCAATTTTTCTTGATACACTTGAGAAAACTAAACTTTTTGGCTCAAAGAACATTTTTGTGGAGAAAATGTGATTTTTTTTAATTTTCTCGGCTCAATTGACCAATATAATGTGAAGCACCTGGGGGATAAAGGTGCTCACTAAACATCTAGATAAATTCCATGAAGGGACTAGTTTAAAAAATTGAGTTAAATGTGGGGGGTTTCCACTGTTTCGGCACCTCAGGGGATCTCCAATTGCAACATGGCATCCGCTAACGATTCCAGACAATTTTGCGTTCGAAAAGTCAAATGGCCCTCCTTGCCTTCTGAGCCCTGCCGTGCACCCAAACAATTGATTTCACCACATATGAGATATCAGCATACTCAGGAGAAATTGCACAAAACGTTTTATGGTGCTTTTTTTCCTAATACCCTTGTGAAAAAAAAAGCTGCCTGGTTGAAGTAACAATTTTGTGGTAAAAAATGTTTTTTTTATTTTCACGGCACAACGTAATAAACTTCTGTGAAGCCCCCAGGGGTTCAAAGTGCTCACTAAACATCTAGATAAATTCCATGAGGGATCTAGTTTCCAAAATGGGGTCACTTTTGGGGGAGCTCTATTGTTTAGGCACCTAAAGGGGTCTGCAAACCCGACATGGCGTCCGCTAATGAGTCCAGCTAATTTTACATTAAAAAATTCGAATGGTGCTCCTTACCTTCTGACCTCTGCCGTGCACCCAAACAATTGATGTTTACCACACATGGGGCATCAGCGTACTCAGGAGAAATTTCATGATAAATTGTATGGTGCGCTTTCTCTTTTCTCCCTTGTAAAATGTAAAGATTTATGGCTAAAGTAACATTTTTGTGTAAAAAAGTAAAATTTTAATTTTTTGCTTCCACATGGCTTTGGTTCCTGTGAAGTACCTAAAGGTTTAATAAACTTCTTAGATTTGGTTTTGAGCAGTGTGAGAGGTGCAATTTTTAGAATGGTGGCACTTTTGGGTATTTTCTGTCCCTTTCTCAAAGTCACTTCAAATGTGCTGTGGTCCCTAAAAAAATGGTTTTGTAAATTTTGTTGGAAAAATGAGAAATTGCTGATGAACTTTGACCCCTCCTAACTTCCTAACGAAAAAAAAATTGTTTCGAAAATTACGCTGGTGTAAAGTAGACAAGTGGGAAATGTTATTTAGCAACTATTTTGTGTGACATATCTCTCAGATTTATAGGCATCAAATTTCAAAGTTTAAAAATTGCAAAATTTTCAACATTTTCGCCAAATTTCCAAACTTTTCACAAATAAACGCAAAAAATATCGGCCATATTTACCACTATCATGAAGTACAAAATGTCACAGAAAAACAATGTTAGAATCGCCGGGATCCGTTGAAGCATTGCAGAGTTAAAACCTGTCAAAATGACACTCGTCACAACTGCAAAAAATGGCCCGGTCAGTAGGGTGTTTTAGTGGCCGGGGGTGAAGGGGTTAAACTTCTCCACAATAGTATCACGGACCAGCCTGTTTTATTCCTTGGATGCTATGTGCGCTTTAAACAGAACACTGAGACTATCACAGAGCAGGTGCATTTATATGGAGACTTGTTGCCCCCACGTCTGCAGCCGTGCTGCTCGGATCCGGATCCGCGGTGGCTCGAGGGGCGTCCGGACCCAGGGGTTGTGTGGCCACTCAAATGAAGGAAGTATTTACAGGGGATGGTGTTTTTAAAGTTTGTGACGCCACCCGTGGTGTGTGGTAAGGTTAAGTACCACCAGTGGGCAGCTAGGTGTTTTCACCCCTCCACGGGTAGGGTAGATGCCCCGGGACTCAGTGATGAAGTTGGGAGTGCCGTTGGGGGTGAAAGGGTCAATTGTGTACTCACTCAGTTCATAAAACTGACACCGACAACTTGGTAAACCAAAGTTCTGGACACCGCTGCTGCTGAGGGGAGCTAGTTTGGGTCCCGTCTCCGCTGGTGTTGCCTGATGATCTGTGACCTTTCCCTTGGAACTGAGTTCTCTTGCTAGTTGGCCCCTGTAGTATAAAACTAGTCGGGTCCCGCTCCCCAGTGTGGCTAACTGTGGGAGCTTGCTCTCAGGGTTCATGCTTGGGATTTTCTGGACTGCTTTGTTGGAAAGTCCTATCCTCCTCGTTGCGCTAGTACCCCGATTTTGGAGCGGGTGGAGAGCGGGACTTGAAGGCTCCGTTATCGTCGGGTGAATTGTCAGGTTGCCTGAAGCTACTCCCTGACCTAGGGTCCACGTACCCCGTCGTATCCTGGTTCCAACCCTGTGATGGTACAAGGCCGCCGGCTGTCCTCCTTGACAGTTCCGTGCCCCTTGTCACGATCCCCTGCGACCGAGGGTCCAGCTCCTACCAGGTCCAGACCACCGTCTGCCACCTAGTTACTTCCAAGGAGCCCGGATTCTGACCTCCTCTCTCCTTCACCTCCAACACCTTCTGACACTCCTGACCTCCCCTTACCAACCCCCCCAAGTGGGCGATCCTATTCCACTCAAGCCGTCCACTGGTGTGTCTGGTGGGTGTGGTGCAGTGTGTTCCTAGGATTTTGATTAGCTGGTTTTGGAAACACAATCAGTTGGGGACCTGTAACCAAAGAGGAGATGGATACTGCACAGAAGGGAAGATTGCACAATACCCTGTGATGACCTGATAGGCCAGGGCATCACAATTACACACAGGTGGCTTATATATATCATCATCAGTTATTTAGGACAACATTGGATCATTCAGAGATCCTCAATGAACTTTTGGAGTGAGTTTGCTGCACTGAAAGTAAAGGGGCTGAATAATATTGCACGCCCCACTTTTCAGTTATTTATTTTTAAAAAATGTTTAAAAAAAGCAATAAATTTCATTCAACTTCACAATTGTGCCCCACTTGTTGTTGATTCGTCACCATCACATTAACATTTTTATCGTTATGTTTGAAGCCTGAAATGTGAGAAAAGGTTGAAAAATTCAAGGGGGCCAAATACTTTCGCAAGGCACTGTAGCTGGTTCTGCATTCACTGTTTTGCAGCCTGGCAATTTATGGAGCTGACAACTGGCTTCAGTCCGTTGAAGGACTATTAAGGAGTTTGCAGCACCATCGCTATCACCTACAAGTCACTGCATTGTCACGGGCCCTATAGCTGGTTCTGCATTCACTGTTTTGCAGCCTGGCAATTTATGCAGCTGATAGCAGATACTGACTAGTGGCTTCTAGAGTTGAGCGATGCTCAAGAGTTGAACGGTTCGCCAATTTCAAATTCGAGTGATTTTGGGTGGCGTTCTAGTCGTTCAACGAACTCGAACGATTTGCTTAAAGCTCGGCAGTTCGAGTTACCGCTCGAGAACGGTTCGATCACCAAAAGCGTAGCTTTTCACAGTACGTATGTGCACACATTGCGTATCTGCATGCGTCCTGCATCCTCAGCACAATCCCTCTCTCTTTCCTACTCACCGATCACGGGCGCGACGCTGCACGGCTGTCACAAATCTCCGGCGGCTTTTCCTCTTTTGAAAATGGCCGCCGCTTCATTATTCAATCTGGTATTCCCTGCCTTCCCCGCCCACCGGTGCCCATGATTGGGTGCAGTCAGACACGCCCCCACAATGAGTGACAGCTGCCTCACTGCAACCAATCACAGCCGCCGGTGGGCGGGTCTATATCGTGCATAAAATAAATAAATAAAAAAAAAATGTGGTTCCCCCCAATTTTGATACCAGCCAGGATAAAGCCACATGGCTGGAGGCTGGTATTGTCAGGATGGGGAGCGCCACGTTATGGGGAGCCCACCACCCTAACAATATCACCCAGCAGCTGCCCAAAATTTCCGCATCCATTAGATGCGACAGTTCTGAGACTCTCCCCTTCTCATCCCGAATTGCCCTGGTGCGGTGGCAATCGGGGTAATAACGGGGTTAATCATGGCAGGCTTCTCCCCGAGATACCTTCCATGATTAACCTGTAAGTGAAAGTAAATAAACACACACAACGAAAAATCCTTTATTTGGAATAAAAGACAAAAAAACACACTCTTTTACCATTTTATTAAAACCCCCAAATACCCCTCCAGGTCCGGCGTAATCCACAGAGGTCCCGCGACGCATCCAGCTCTGCTACATGAAGCTGCCAAGAGCGCCGTAGAACAGGAGCCTCTGTGTCAGATCCAAGCAGCAATGAAGTGAGCGGCGCTGTCAGTGGGAACGTCACTGAGGTAATGCCTGCGTGTGCAGTGATGATGGGGGTTGTAGTGCCTGCATGTGCGGTGATGATGGGGGTTGTAGTGCCTGCGTGTGCGGTGATGATGGGGGTTGTAGTGCCTGTGTGTGTGCGAGGATGATGGGGGTTGTAGTGCCTGCGTATGCGGTGATGATGAGTGCCGTAGTGCCTGCGTGTGTGCGGTGATGAGTGCGGTAGTGCCGGTGTTTGCCCATCCATCCATCCGACCATCCGCTCATCCATCTATCCACCCATCCATCCGCCCATCCATCCATCTCAGTCGACCATCAGGGTTTTCGGTAGGGGGATACTCTGGCGCCAGGACTACGGCTACTTTACTCTCGATGGGGTTATCACAGGTGGTCGGTCCCGGCTTCATGCTCTGGGCGCTCACTCTGCGGCTGGGGAATGGGGTACAGGGACGATTTTGGGGATATACGTGACGCCACCTGTGGTGTCTGGTAAGTGGGATATACCAGCGCTGCCCGCGGCCGACCTCTGAGGCGATGGCGACGGCAGCTTAAGATCTCTCAGCTCCCCACAGGGAGCTCACCTCAGGGCGGAGGGTCGCTGACCAGGAGGGAGCGACCAAGCGGTGATGGCTGCCTTCTTCTCTGACCTCGCAGGGTCCTGTCGAACGGCGGAGAGACGACACACCGAGTCCACATCAGCTCAAACAAGTCCTTTTTACTACCATCTGGTTTGTTTTGCACAGTACACAGCAGAAACAGTTTGGTTACAAGAAGGCCAATGGTCACAAGTTTCGGAGGAGATTTGATGACAGAGTCTCTCTCTGAGGTAACCTTTCTTTGTCTCTTTCTCGGTCTCTGCTCTGAGGGCTCTGTGACTCCCTCTTTAACCCACTCGTTAGTCTCGTCACTGGTTTTCCCAGGGGTCTGATGCTGCACGATTTCTTTATCTATCCCACAACAGCGTCGTGAACTCAGCTTGGGGTTAGTAGTCAGACTCTTGATGGGTACCGGCCCTCCTCTTATTTAGGATCCCAGGTTAACGGTCAATGGTTTTGGGGATAAACCTGACAAACCTCCTTGGTCCCGGTGTACCGGTGTCGACCTGAACTCTTCAGCCAGCTCTCGCCAGACCTAAAGCGTCCCCTTTCCGTCTGGGTTACCCCTTTTCCAGTGTCTTTCTTTTCTTTTGGGGTACCCTCGCTCAAGACGTTGGGCCTATGTTATTTCTAGCCCTTCTTTCTGTCATTAATTTACTCTCATCTCTTCTTGTCACTCCTTTCTGACTGACTGTTAACTGACCAACTGTCCCTCCGTCGTCCTGTCAATCACGTCGCGTCTCACGCTCAGCTAGGCCCCACCCCCTTATGGACCTACTATATAAACAGTCCCAGGAATATGAAGGTAGGGGCTGCTGAGTCAATGTTACTCAATCTAATATAAGACTCTGCAATTCTTCTCTCTTTCACCTGTGACCAAAGAGCATTGCACCTTGCTGTTAAAGTGCTGTATTCCCCTGTAGTGCCTAACCACAGGGGCGCCACACATCCATCCGCCCATCCATCCATCTATCTGCCCATGCGTCCATCCATCCACCCATCCATCCATCCATCCGCCCATCCGTCCATCCACCCGCCCGTCCGTCCGCACGCCCGCCCGTCCGTCCGTCTGTCCATCCCATGTGAAAAGAGACAGAAGGCACTCACCAAATATGCGGTAAAA
The DNA here is from genome assembly GCF_048569485.1 of Anomaloglossus baeobatrachus. Classification (NCBI taxonomy): domain Eukaryota; kingdom Metazoa; phylum Chordata; class Amphibia; order Anura; family Aromobatidae; genus Anomaloglossus; species Anomaloglossus baeobatrachus. The sequence goes on from NC_134355.1 coordinate 246,595,426, forward strand.
AAAGCTTTCTTATTCGACCATCAGGTCAGGGGGAAAGGCATAGCCTTTCATTGGAATGAGCACCGTGGCCAGAATGCAAGGAAATTTACAAGCCATATAATGCGTGTATAAACCTGAAATAGGAAGATTGAGCAGTTAGCTCGCTGAATGGTGCCAGTGTTTCCTCCTTTCACCATCCATCCATCCATCCTTGCAACTGAACAATCTGCTTCTGGATTCTCTGCTGCAATATAGAGGTCAAGATTACCAAATCTTCTTATGCTTTCCATTAGAGGCAGTGGCTCAATGGATAGAGCTGCTACCTAAGGAGAATTAGATTAGAGTTCGAGTCCCGGCCGTCTTGGTAAAGAATTTAATTTATTTTAAATTATAATTATTATTTATTTATAATTATAATTTAATTTAATTATGTACTGAGGGGAGGAGCCGGACATCAGCTGTGAGCCGCAGGACACATCTCTAAAATCGGAGCAGTTCATGGAATGAGGCTGCATTGCTCTCTCTCCTCTCTCTTCTCTCTCTCTTTTCTCCCTTCTCTCTCTTTTTTTCTCTCTTTCTCTCTCTCCCCTCACTCTCTCCTCTCTCTTTCTTCTCTCTCCTCTCTCTCTCTCTTTTCTCTCTCTCTTCTCTCTCTCTCTGTCCTGTCTCTTCTCTCTCTCTTCTCTCTATCTTCTCTCTCTCACTTCTCTCTCTCAGACCTGGCTGATGTGGTCACCTGACGGAATCAGCTGACATTATCGGTCGAGCGGTGAGGCCGGCTTTTTACCGCCTGGCTGGCTAAACTATCAGCTGATGCTGTCGGACAGGAGTCTGCCCAGAAGTGTGTAGTTTGGTTTTTTTTTGCACTGATGCATCAGCTGATTGTATAAAAGCCGTTTATACAATCAGCTGCTTTGTCATGTGATTCAGGCCCTTGAACCTGACACATCATCTGATCGCTTTGCCTTCCAGATCCGGATTGGACGGTGCGGGACCCTTGACCCAGGATTACTGCGGAGGGGGGTTCTTTATTTCAATAAAGATGGAGTCACTAATTGTGTTGTCTTTTATTTCTAATAAAAATATTTTTCTGTGTGTTGTGTTTTTTTTTATCTGTACTAGAAATTCATGGTGGCCATGTCTAATATTGGCGTGACACCATGAATTTTGGGCATAGGGCCAGTTGATAATATACAGCTAGCCCTAACCCCATTATTACCCAGCAAGCCACCCATCACCAGGGAAGCCGGAAGAGTTGGATACAGCGCCAGAAGATGGCGCTTCTATGAAAGCGCCATTTTCTGTGGCGGCTGCAGACTGCAATTCGCAGCAGGGATGCCCAAAAAGGATTCCAATCCCCAGCTGCCTAGTTGTTCCTGGCTGGACACAAAAATTGGGCAAAGCCTACGTAATTTTTTTTTAATTATTTCATGAAATTCATGAAATAATTAAAAAAAAAAAGGGCTTCCCTTATACAAATAGGCAGCTGGGGGTTGGGGGCAGCCCGTAGCTGCCTGCTGTATCTGGCTAGCATACAAAAACATGGCGAAGGCCACGTCACTCTTTGGGGGGGAAATAAACTCCTGCATACAGTCCTGGATGGAGTATGCTGAGCCTTGTAGTTCTGCAGCTGCTGTCTGCTGTCTGTCTGTATGGAGGAGAGCAGACAGCAGCTGCAGAACTACAAGGCTCAGCATCCTCCATCCAGTACTGTATGCTGGAGAGAGAGGCAGAGGGAGCAGAACTGCAAGGCTCAGTGTTACGGGGGGACCAGCAGATTAGGACCAGGGGTATATATCCCAATCGACAGTCGGGGCCCACCGTGCTCCAGATGGTAATGGAGCTGCTGGCACCCTGTGGGTTAGGCGGAGACTATAGAGCTGGATGGCTCTGAGATAACTCAAGGAACCGGTCATGTGTGTAGGGAAGCGTCAGACCGGACGACAACCCAGTTAGCGTTTCGGTGGAGCGGACGCTACTCCGACCACGTGTGTAACAACAAGTCAGGCCGGATGGTAACCAGTTAGCGTTGACCGAGAAGACCGCTGCGACAGCGCCCTGTCGGCCACGTGTGTAAGACACGTCAGGCCGAACGGTCCTCCGATTAGCCTTTCTGGCCACCACTCGACTGGCCACGTGTGTAAAGGACACGTTAGACCAGGTAGTCACACCGGTAGCATTTTACTGGGAAGCCGAGGAGGATAATAGGGTTCACCCACCCAATCCAGAAACACCCTGTTAACTTCACAGGGGTTCTGGGGTGAGCTGTCCGTGCGCGTAGAGGGCACAACCGGACAGGTGGCGCAGCAGGTACACTGTCTGTGTGCGTAGAGGGCACTCTCGGACAGGTGACGCAACAGGTATTCTGTCCGTATGCGTAGGAGGCACAACTGAACAGGTGACGCAGCAGCCGCAGCCCAGTTAATGCCACTGGATTGCTCTAGCACAACAGGAACGGTAGCAAGGTAGCAAGGAAGCATGGCGCCTGACCCTCATGTGCTGAGCCACGAATCTTGGCGTGACAGGCACCATTCGCCTAGCCCTACCTACCGCTTTCAACAAGGCTTATGCCACCAAGAACTCTAAATGAAGACTGCGCCCCTCCATGTTGTCTCCAGCCCCTTTTATAACCTGGGTCCGCCCCAAACCCAGGGTGGAACCACCAAGGTCCAATAGCAGAGTGCCATGTCATCAGGGACGTCACATGCAACCTATCCGGAACCGCCACGTCATTGATGACCTCATGGCAGCTACGCCCCAAACACTTCACCAGTCATTGTCTGACGACCAATGGTGAGGTGCCAGATCATAGGGGCGGGCCTCTGCGAGCCAGTTCGGAGTTTCCACGTCATCAGGACACATGACACCCTCTGCCCTATCAGGGCCTGCCACCTCACGGACATGCTCAGTGAGGTCCTTACCGGACCTACCCTCTGATGCACTAAGTGCCTGAGCATGCTCAGTAGCCTGAGCAACAGGCTCAGAAAGCAGACTATCAGTTTGAGCATGCTCAGTAGGCACATCCCAGAACTTAGACACAGCACGAAGTCCAAGTACCTGTGCAAAGAGGCTGTTAGGGTTAATTGTGGGAGCATGCTCAGTAGCCTGAACTGAGGACTTAAGGTACTGTCACACATAACGAGATCGCTAGCGAGATCGCAGCTGAGTCACCGTTTTGATCCCGTTAGCGATCTCGTTATGTGTGACACTTACCAGCGATCAGGCCCCTGCTGTGAGATCTCTAGTTGTTGCAGAATGGTCCAGGTTATTTTCTTCAAAGGCGATGTCCTGCTGGGCAGGACACATCGCTGTGTTTGACACTGTGTAACAGGATCACAGTGACTGCTGAGATCGTTATACAGGTCGCTACTGCGATCTGTATTGTTCTGCATCGCTGGTAAGATCTCACTGTGTGACATCTCACCTGCGACCTCCCAGCGACTTACCTGCGATCCCTATCAGGTCGCATCGTTTTTGGGATCGCAGGTAAGTCGTTATGTGTGAAGGTACCTTTAGTCTCAGACATAACACAATCAGGCTGAGCATGCTCACTAGGCAAAACACTGGGCTTAGACTCTGGCTGGGGTAAATCGGCGCACGCATGCGCACTAGCCGCCTCTCCACATTTAGACGTGGTGGAAGGAGCAGCCAACTGGATGACCCGAGGCACGGCCAAGAACGGCAGCCGGCACCTGGGCGCAACAGGAACCGCTGCAGGCTGCTTGCGGCTATGGCGGCGCCGGTTTGTAACACTCAGCATTCTTCATCCATTAGTGTATGCAGGATAGCAGACAGCAGCTGCAGAAATACAAGGCTCAGCATGCTGCATCCAGGGCTGTATGCTGGAGGGAGAGACAGGGGGAGCAGAATTACAAGGCTCAACATGCTCCATTCACTAGTGTATGCAGGAGAGCAGACAGCAGCTGTAGAACTATAAGGCTCAGCATACTCCATCCAGGACTGTATGCAAGAGTTTTTTGCCCACCAAAAAAATTACTTGGGCTTCGCCATATTTTTGTATGCTACCCAGGTACAGCAGGCAGGTATGGCTGCCCCCAACCCCCAGCTGCCTATTTGTACCCGGCTGGGAACTAAAAATATAGGGAAGCCCTTTTTTTAATTATTTCATGTATTTACCTTATACAGCCCCTATGACGCTTTGCAGCTAAGCCAATAACAGTAACACCATAACAAAGATGGCTGTGGCGTTACTTTGAGAGGGCATGCAACATCAGATGTGTTCATTGGCTGGAAAACAGGTGCCAGGAAGTCAAAAATGAAAATGAAAGTATCGGAGCGGATGTTGTTTTAGCCATCAGATACCGAATAGTGGCGAATACATACTCATCCCTAGTACTAAAAAAAAAGTATACTCACCTTCCGAACCAGCCGTATCCTTCACACTTGGTAATGCCACCCCATTGAAGAGTATCATTTGAATCCTGGAACAAATCATTTGCCATTGATCAGCTTAAGCCTTCAAATTTCATCTATTCCAGCTTTTTCTGCTTGGACAGAATATGATTTCTGCAACCAATCAATCTGATTAGCTTTAGCAGTCTCACCATGCCCCCTTCCAGATGCTGATGCCAGCAGATTGGCAGTGCATGTAGTAATGTTTGTGGAGGTACAGCTCTTGTTTGGAAGGTGAGTATATTATTTTTTTCTTTTTGATGCTCCACCATGGGCCCATTATCATACTTATTTTAAAGTAGAGGACAACTCCTTTACTCATACACATAAAATTTTATGTTATTTTGCCAAGAGATTGGCAAGGGGTATTTCAGACTCTACTTTGGGTAGGTACTACTGAATAGCATATGAAAATGTTAACATGATTTTTCACAGAACTCAGTAAATAGAGATAAGCAAGCCTGAGGTTTGTGTCACGCTGTACAAAGGCTAGTAAGACGCAGTACAGTGTAATCCCCACTTGGTGGCAGCAGAGTAGTGAAGGAGAGACAAAGAAACACTGTAATGGAAAGGCAGCTGAAGTATAGCAGAGTAACTTCAGCAATGTTAACAGACGAATCACCAGGGGGCAAAAGAGTAGTCAAACAGTCAGGGTCTAGCCAGGAAAATCGAGTCACTGCAAAGGGAGGATCAATATCAAAGTCAGAAAGCAGAACCGAGTCAGAAGCCGGGAGATGGGAAATCAGGGGCTGGGTCAGGCAGACAAACGGGGGAGGGTCAAAGTCAGGACACAGTAGCAGGGAGTTCAGATGCTTTACGTGCGAACTTAACTCACTGTGTTCAGGTACGCTTAGTGCTCAGTCCTGTACGAGCTGCTTGCAGGGTTTGAACAGCACACACTGGGAGTAACATGTCGTGTGGAACCCCCCAAAAAAATTGAAAATGTGATTTTCTTATGGCTAGTTGTATGTGGGCAGAGACTCAAACTGCCAATCAGTGTTTCCAAACCTCGTCGGGCAAGGTTCAGTCATGTGGACGTTCGGTTCATTTACTGCCAGTGAACCGAAGCTCCAAAGATTCGCTCATCTTTATCAGTAATTACAATGATACTTATTACCCAAGCTATAGCTCCAAATAAACTCTGTTTCCAAACTGGTTTTAATAACATGTTTTCTTAGAACTGAGATTCAAGGGAACCAGTATTGGCTCTGAAATGTTCCATTTTGTGCCCAGAGTATATTTTCTATATTTGATCCAACTAATATCTACAAAGTGATACCAAATACAGTAGTGGTACTATAAAACATCTACACTGATTTGTCCATATCACTGCATCACACATATCGTATATCAATTACAAATAAAATGGTGCAATCCCTATAACAGTAACTATAAAATAGCCAAATAGGAATGTCTACAGAATACTTAGCACTAGTAAAAATGCATCAGAGTGAGTACTGCCATAATACAACTTTTTCTCTTCCATACTAACTGAATACTGAACACATAAATGCCCAAAGGAAGTTCTACCAGACACAATAAGTCTCACTAACCAAAACCTAACCACACCGGGTTATTTAAAAATAAGTATACATTTAGTGATACTATTATATTTGCAGTTTAACAAAACAGTTAAGGTAAAATAAAGTACAACATAACAGTGTTATAAAACATTCCTCTTTTATGCTCTTATTATGCGGAAACTCTCTTTACATACTAATTAAGTATCCCTTAATAGGGCAACTACACCATAAGAGAAAGTACAAAATGTGCCATACTGAGAAATTTATCTAGTCATTCAACTGGGACTTATATATTACATTTCCCAGCTGTGCAGGTATAAGAAGGTACACATTCAATTTGTTCTTATTCAGCCAATTAATTATAATGCACTCTTTTTGTTTGTTTGGAAATAAATTAAGAAAAGAATCTTTGGGCTATTTTCTTTAAGATTTCTGAGACATTTAATTGCAGGAATGTTATTATAAGATAAGATGTGTGGGTTAGAGAAGTAAATTGTCTTCTCTTCATACTTCAGTCTACCCTAAGGCAAGTGTTATCTTACATGAACACTCATATTGCAGAAATATATTGCTGCAATCCTTGATAGCCAGGTGTCAAATTTGAGCAAAAAAAAAAATTTATTGTCAAGGATTTTAGAAATCACCTTACAATATGCTATTACATAATGCATATTTGCTTAAAAAATAAAAATCAGCAGGAAATAAATATTTAAAGATACATTCAACATAATATTTTACTGTCTAATTTTAAGTCCATTACATTTAGGTTTATGTTCAGTCAGGCACTGAGTTATACTAAGACCAGCCCTGAAAGGGTTCAATTATTATTATCATTTTAGATCTTGACCTTGTGTTGGACTTTAACATTTAGTAAAACAAATTTGTGATTTTAATATGCATGTACAATACACAAAGATGTTAAAAACCTTACCACACAAGATGACATGGGTATGAGGTCCCTATGATTTACATTTGGCTTCATTTTGTAACTGGTGTGCTTTATATTAAAAATGCCGAAAATATAAAAATGAAAATACTCAGAAAGAAATATAGATATACAAGGAATGGGTAAATGCAACATAACAAGATTGTATTGTGTGTCTGAAGGTCAGTTCTGGCAATTTCTTATTCCAATGAATTGGCTTTAGGAGAGGAGCTACACATTATTTTCTGTTCTGATAGCTTTATAAACCCATTAAAAAGAATCTGCCACCAGATTTTACTATGCAATCTGAGAGTAGCATAATATAGGAGCAGGGAATATGATTCCATGAAGTATCAATAACTGGACTGCTTATTCTAAGTTTTATAAAATCATTGTTTTATCAGCACTAGAGGTTTATTAATCCCATTGCCAAGTAGCCTATGCCCCCACCACTGATTGTCAGTTTTCTCCCCATCACTACTGTACACAGAAACCAGCTAATAAGTGGTGTGGGCGGGGTTACCCATAGCTCATCGTTCCGAGGATTCGGAGATCTGCAACAATTTTAATGGGAACCTATCACCTTGTTTTTCCCTTATGAGCTGCGGCCACCACCAGTAGGCTCTTATATACAGCATTCCATAATGCAGTTTATAAGAGCCCAGGCCGCTTTGTATAATCTAAAAACACCTTTATAATACTCCCCTAGGGGTCGGTCCAGTCTGATGGGTGTTGATGATCATGGGTCCAGCACCTCCTCTATCTTGTGCGATCACCATCCTCCTTCTTCCCAGCCAAGTGTGGATAATGCATCCGACATCTTCCACACAGGCCGGCATTGTGCTACTGCGCATGCATACTTTGATCTGCCTGCTGATGGCAGATCAAAGTATTGTGGTGTGCATGCACAAGCGGTCTTTGATCTTTCCTCGTGTCGGTGCATTATAGTACTTTGATTTGCCCTGAGCAGGCAGATCAACGTGTGCATGCGCAGGAGCGCAATGCCAGCCTCTGTGGATCATGTAGGTCGCGTCATGCACACTGGGCTGGGAAAAAGGAGGACAGTGATTACAGTAAATAGGAGGAGCTGGACACGTGACCAGCGACACCCCCTTTGTGAGTTTAATAAAGGTGTTTTTTTACTTTCTACAGAACAGCCCAGGCTCTTGTATACAGCTTTCTAGAATGCTGTATATGTGGTCTCACTGGTGGTGGCCGCAGCGCATAAGGGAAAAACCTTGTGACAGGTTCCCTTTCATCAACATTGCAGAAAGCAGCCTAATAAGTAATACATTACTGGAATAAGGGTCTATGTACCTCCATTATGCTGCTCTCAAGTAGGGTAGCAAAATCCTGGTGACAGACTGCTTTTGATAATGCAGCCAGTTTTGGCATTTGTGACCAAGCCCCAATTTTCAAATAAGAAGAAGATATTTACTTTATAAGGTGATAACTTTGGAATGTATCTTCTGATATCAGTGATTCTACAAATATTTTTTTTGTCTGACAAATTATACTTTATGTTATTGACAAATTTAGGGAAAGATGTTTTGAGTTTGATTATGAAAATAACTGAAATTTTATGAAATTTTAGAAAAATTATGAATTTCAAACTTTATATTTATGCCCTTTAACCAGATAGTCAGACCACACAAAAATTAAGAGTTTAAAGTTGCCATATATCTATTATGATTCAGTGACCGACGAGGATCAGAAAAAGGACAAAAACTTGGAATCCCAAAAAATAACCAGAGTGGCTGGAACCTTAATGGACTGCAGACCCAATACTGATACACAACTATACGTAGCCGTGGGACGAGCCTACGATGACCTGGTCGCCTCAACACAGCCGGAGAACTAAATATTCTTACAGAGAGAAATATTAGAAAAACTAATCTGCCTCGGAGTAGTCCCTAAAGATATAGATAGCCCCCCACATGTTAAAGACTACAGTGATATAAGAAAACACAATACGTAGCTAGAGAACAGATTCAGTAAAGATGAGGCCCAAACTATCTGCATAGGAAAGGATAGAAAAGAGCACTGACTGCAGACATAAAAAACCCTAGTAAATATCAGCACGCCTGATATTGAAAAATACTGAGCCTACACAGGCTCTCCCCAACTATATCAGTAATCTGGTGTTACTGGGATCCAAGAAAAACACTGATATAGAGGAGGGACTGAATTTTGTACCAAGCATGACAAAACAAAATACATATCAGAACATGGAACAAGGTACACAGACATTGCCAGAAGGAAAAGATCCAATTTCACCAAGAACTCCACACAGGCAAAATAACAAGAAAGTGGAAACCATAAGCAGAGGTACAAAGACCAACTTATCTGAGAGGAGTTCTGGTAGACACAGAGAAAAGGGCTGGTTTCAGAATGTCCTTAGCACACAGAAGATACATTGAGCACTGGCAAGGAACAAGAGGAACTACTCAGTTATATTGGCCCATTCCAAATGGCCTGATTACAAATCCTCCTCAGCTGGCTGGTTCCCATTCAGCAAGTCAACTGCACTACCAGCACTGACCACAAGAGGGAGCCCCAAACTGGAATATAATTCAAATGTATTTGCAATATATATCTGCTTTGTGTCAGAATCATGTTTCAAATGCCCTTTTAATTTTCTATGATGTTAAAGGGAATCTGTCACCAGGTTTGTGCCACCTAATCTGAGAGCAGCACAATGTAGGGGGCAAAGATCCTGATTCTAGCGTGTCACTTACTGGGCTGCTTTGTGTAGTTTTGATAAAATCACTGTTTCATCAGCAGTAGATTATCATTAGAGGACTATTTGGCGTGCTGCCAGGTAGTCCACCCTATTCATGAGCTCTGTATAACTGCTAGATCTGCAGCAGAGAAAACATTGATTTTATCAAAATGACAGCAAACAGCTCAGTAAGTGACAAATAGCTGGAATCAGGGTCTCTGTCTCTACATTACGCTGCTCTCAGATGGGGTAGCAAAAACCTGGTGACAGATGCCCTTTAAGTTAGTTAAAGGGAGCCAGTCACGAGATGTTCCCTATGAAACGAAAAGAATTACCTTCTGCAGCTCCTGGGCTTTATTCTAGGAAGGTGCTCCTTGGCCCTGACTCCCCTTTTAGACCTCAAAAATAACTTTATAAAACTTGGCCCTTAGGTATGCTAATTACCTTTGTGAGCCACAGGGGCTGGCTCATTTTCTGCTCCGTTTCCCCCCTCCTGCCTCTGGTCGCCGGCCTCCTTCCTTGATTGACGGGATGACGCCCTCCGTCTTCCAACTCGTCGCAATTTCAAATCTCGCGCCTGTGCAGTTAGGTCTGCTTGCGCAGGCGCAGTTCACTCTGCAATATCTCGGGCAGAGCACCGGTGAGCTAAATGTGCAGGCACGAGATTATGGGCGGGTACTAGGATGACGCTGGTGAGGTCATGCACAGCAAACACCTCACTAGCGTCATCCTAGTACCCGCCCATAATCTCGCGCATGGGCATTTAGCTCACCGGTGCTCTGCCCGAGATTTGGCAGAGTGAACTGCACCTGCGCGAGCAGACCTAAGGAGCGAGATTTGAAAATGCGATAAGGAGGATGACAGAGGGCGTCATCCCGTCAATCAAGGAAGGAGGACGGCGATCAGCGACAGGAGGGGGGAAACGGAGCAGAAAATGAGCCAACCCCTGTGGCCCACAAAGGTAATTAGCATACCAAAGGGCCAAGTTTTTAACAGTTTAAGAAATCCCCGTACTTACAAATAATTCTTCGCACATTCACAATTCACTAATCACCGAAAAAATACACTTTTAAAACATACCTTTTAATAATATTTTCTAAAAGAAAGGACTACAAAATGAGTCCAATTATTACAAATACAAAAAAGAAAACATATAAGTGACTATGATCAAAAGGGGAGAAAAACGGAGAAAATTGCCTCAATATGGCCCTGATCTTCAGTTATTATCCCCTTCCTACCAAAGTTTTCTGCACCCTATATTTCAAACCCTTCCATTTTGGAAATTTCCCCCCGTCATCAAATCATTTAGGGGTGTCGTAAGCATTTTGAGATGCATAATAGAATGTTATAACACTGGTTCATGAAAACAAAAACATTTTTAAATTCAAATGTTGTTTTAGCTCCAAATTTTACATTTTCATGAAGCTTAATGAAGAGTTAAGTTTCCAACTATATATAGCAATATTGCGCTGGAGTCCCTGCATCGCTCATCCTCTTCCCTGCAGGTATGCCAACTCTCTTACCACCATGGCCGGCCTGCATTGCCTTGCATGGCTTCCACGCTTTTCTCTTAAAGGGCTAGCCCGCCATTTCTTGGAAATGCCTGTCAGCCTATTGCTGGCATTGGATATTTAAGACACTCTCCCACTAGGGGAGGTGCCTGATCAACATTGTTAGTTAGCTGGTGATCTGTTCTCCAGCTAGCTAGTTGTCAGTTCCCCTTGTCCACTGTCTGTGTCTGTAACGCCTGTCTGGAAATACAGACTCAGACTGGCTGTAATGGACAGGCTTGAGGAAAGCCACTCACAAAGAAGGACCCAAGAACCCTTTAACCCCTATACAGGGATTTGGAATTACACAGGGCCCCAGAGATCACTACCTGTGGTAGGCTGCGGTCCAATGAAAGTAGTAGTCAGGCAGGGTCAAACCAGGAATTGTAGAACAGGGACAAAATCATGCAGGCAAGGACATAATCAGAAAGCGAAGCAGAGGTCAAATCCGGATCGGGCAGCGAGGTACAAAAACGGTGCAGAGGTCAAAATACTGGAATCACAAAACAACACGGGAACCAGGGATACAGAACTATCTCTGGCAAAGACCTGAAGAAAAGAGGAGGAATTAAAAGAGTGGGGTGTCTTCCCATTGGCTGTAGCTGAATGGTGGTAACTTTAGCTGGAAGACACATACCACCTACAGTCAGCCACTGGTACTGCAAGTCCCAGGGAAACCCAGCTTAGTGGATGAGCTGAGCCTGCACCAACCAGAACCACTGGCACCAACACCTCTCCTATCACCAGCACTATCCACAGCGGGAAGACGTCACCGCCTGGTGATCGAAGCTGAAGTCGCAGGAGTGGACTCTGGAGGGGTTGTGACAGTGTCTTAGTCAGTGTACATTCCTGTTCCCCTGCCCTGAGGGCACCCCAGTGCCTGTATGTCCTTGCCATGCTATCTGAATCAGCTGTCCCTATGGTTATGTGTCATCCAGGGTTATGGGGTACTCGGTCCCGGGGGGGTGTATAACTGGGGAATGTCACTTGCTGGCCATTGCCCGGTTCCGTGCCCTTGGTACTTTTTGAAAAAGGGGTATATTTACAGGGAGATTAAATAAAAGTTTATCACATGACGCCACTTGCAGTTTGTGGCTATGTGGATGGAGCCGCCGCTGCACAGTGTTCACTACTGGGGCTGGTGTTAGTGGCAGCCTGGATGTTAAGCCCTCTGCAAGCAGGGCCAAGCCCTAGAGGATAGGTGATGTAGATGGGGGTTAAAAGAAGGTAGGCCACGCAAGGGGTTGCAGTGTAACTGGTTCCTCTACTCACAGTAAGCTGGAAACTAGTCACCCAAGGCTGGTAGTGTGAACCCTGTGGAGTCGAAATCTCTGGTCCTGGTTCCCAGTTCTCCAGTTGCTACTGTGTCATGAACTTCAAGGTCAGTGAGGTCCTTGATGGCCCCTCACTGTACAGATTTTATCAGGTCTGCCTGGAGCGTATGCCTGACCTAGGATTCTGTACCCCGTTGGTGCATGGTTTCAGGAGTACTCCACCGTATTCCACCCGCAACCAACTGCCTGGGCCCTCAGGTCACTTTCACACTCCTGTCAGTGCTCCCTCTTGCTTCCTCCTTCACCGACTCCCTCCGCCCACTGTCTGCCCCTCCCACCCGGTTGTCTAGTGGACTGGATTGGCTCCACCTATAAGTGGCCATCCATTGGTCCAACCCTAGCCTGGTACCAGTCTATTAGGAATTTGGGGGAAAACGGGGATTTCTGGAATGTTTTTGTTGTTACCGGCACTGGTCTTCTGCGTCCCTAGGGGATAGGCCCTGCATCCTGGTGTTACGGGGGGCTGTCTGATAATAAAAACTAAAGGAATGTCAGACAGTCAGGGTCCACCGTGCAAAGACTCTGCTGCAGACTATGGCAGAGGATAAGGGGTATATAAGTGTGCCACTGTAAAAAATAATAGCACAAGTGCAGAGTGCAATACCTCTGTTAAATTCACAGAGGAATATAATTAGAAAATAAAGCAATTCCTCCCTTACTTGGAGGGTGTGTGGAATGGTCTCTGTTAAAGATCACAGAGACAAAAGCAGTGAGTGTGAAATGGCACCTACCTAGGTCCGTTCCTCTAGTGGTGCCAGGAGACGGACAGCAGCAGAAGCCGCACAAAGCTCCTACCTGTGTTCGCTCCACTAGTGTGCGAGGACACGAACCACTAGATATGGCACCTGCCTAGGTCCGCTCTTCTAGTGGTGGAAAAGAGACGGACAACAGCATAAGCCGCACAAAGCTCCTACCTCTGTTCGCTCCCCTAGTGTGCGAGGATACGAACAACTGCCAGACGCAGTATAAGGAATGTTACCCTAGCGGCAACGTCCACCTACGAGTAGAATCACAAGGCCCAGCTGGACCATGTGCCTCAGGCACCTGCCTATGTCCGCTCCACTAAGAGGTAAGGATACGGACTGCAGCCGAAGCTGTAAGGTATAAGAATGCTACCCTGCCGGTAGCGCTCACCTAACATAGACAGAGAGATGCCTAGAGGGACGTGCACAGGGCGTCTACCCTCATGCATGAACCAAGAGGACTGAGCGCCGAGCGGCATGCGTCAGGGTCTTATATAGACTCTGTGCCTCATCCAAGATGGAGGACACCAGAGCCAATCCGCTGCCAGAATGACAGCAATGACGTCACGCTGGCCTATCACCGAGCAAAGCGTCACAAGCACATGACCAGCGACCAATCGGCATAGAAGGTGTCAGAGACATATAACCACGTGTCACAAGCACATGACCAGTGGCCAATCAGCTTAGAAGGTGTCAGAGACATGTGACCTCGTGTCAGCGATGATGTCACCGGCACATGTGCAATGGTTCCAAGATAGGACTTAGTCTCCAGCGCTTGCACATGTGCAGTAGCAAGAAATCTGGACATAGTCTCCAGTGCCACAGCAACCGTAACAGTACCTCTCCCTCAAGGGCCCCCCTCCCGGCGACGCAGGTAATCGGCAACTAAGTCGGGAGCATGGACAACCTCCTCAGGCTCCCAAGAGCGATGTTCCGGGCCATAGCCCTCCTAATCTATCAAGAAGAACCTGCACCCTCTAACCATCTTAGAACCAACTATGGCTCGTACCTCATAGCTAGAGCGAGAGCAATCAGAGGCAGGAGAGTGCACTTCACGAGCGTGAGGTAAAATAGTCGGCTTCAGCAGTGAAACATGGAATTAGTCATGGATCCTAAGATCCTAAGGTAACTTCAATTGGTAGACTACAGGATATACCTGTCGAAGAACCTCATAAGGACCCAGGAAGCGAGGAGCAAATTTGACAGAGCTCACTCTAAGTTTCACGTGTTTTGCAGAGAGCCACACAAAATCCCCTGGAGAAAAGACAGGAGCCGGGCGACGAAACCGATCGGACACCGTCTTCATATGGTCCTTAGCTGCTTGGTTCGACTCTTGAGTCCGATCCCAAACCTCTCTGGCATTAGTAGCCCAGTCGGCCACAAGAGGAGAAGGTGCAGCAGCGGGAAACGATACCGGTACCCTAGGGTGTTGCCCATTATTGAGTACGAATGGTGTGTGCCCAGTGGCCTCAGCCAGCGAATTGTTAAGGGCAAATTCTGCCCAGGGTAGGAGGGAGGACCAGTTATCGTGGTTCTCAGCAACAAAGTGTCGAAGGTATATAATCATGGATTGTTTGGTACGCTTAACCAAACCATTCGTCTCCGGATGGTATGCCGAAGAGAGATTCAACTCAATTTGCAGAAGGCTACAAAGATCTCGCCAGAAACGGGAAGCAAATTGCGGGCCTCTATCACAAATGATACGATCTGGCATCCCGTGAAGCCTAAAGACATGCTTGAGGAATAGTTTGGCTAGTACCCTGGAAGATGGGATTCTCGATAACGGTACGAGATGAACCATCCGGGAGAAATGGTCCGTAATGACCCACACAAATCTATGTCCCTGTGAACACGGAAGATCACCCACAAAGTCCATGCCTACCACCTCCCATGGTCTATCTGGCACTGGTAAAGGATGCAAGAGCCCAGCCGGTCTCTGCCGTAATGAACGGTTGCGAGCACACGAGTAGCAGGAACCAACATATCTCTTGACGTGGCTGGCTAAGTGTGGCCACCAATACCACCTCTCGAGTAACTCTCGTGTCCGCCTAATACCAAAATGCCCACCCACCTTTGAGGTGTAGACCCACGACAGTATATCATTCTGTCGATCAGGCGACACAAAGGTCTTGCCCGGTGGGATTTGGTCTAACGTCACAGGGGAGAGCATATGAAAAACCCTGGAGGGAAGGATAAGACGAGGTTCGTCAATCTCTTCCTGGGTAGAAACCATAGAGCGAGACAGAGCGTCTGCCTTGTTATTCTTACTCCCAGACAGATAGTTGATGGAGAAGTGAAAGCGGGAGAAAAACAAGGACCAGCGGGCTTGGCGAGGATTTAGACGCTGAGCGGTTTGTAAGTACGTCAGATTCTTATGGTCTGTATAGACCTGGAAAGGATATTTCGCTCCTTCCAGCAAGTGACGCCACTCCTCCAAGGCTAATCTCAGGGCGAGCAGTTCCCTATCCCCAATGGTATAGTTTCTCTCTGTCGTTGAAATGGTTTTAGCAAAGAAGAAACACGGCCTTTTTCTACCTGCACCGTTCTTTTGATACAAGACCGCACCAGCACCCACTGAAGAGGCATCAACCTCCAAGAGGAAGGGCTTACTCTCATCGGGTCTTTGAAGAACAGGAGCAGTTGAAAAGTGTCTTTTTACTGCCTCAAAAGCCTGGGATGTCTCAGTAGACCAGACTTTTGGATTAGCACCTTTCTTAGTCAAGGCCACCAAAGGGGCCACCAAAGTAGAGAAATGGGGTATGAACTGCCTGTAATAATTTATGAATCCTAAGAAGCGTTGCACCGCCTTCAAGGAATGAGGTTCGGACCATTCCAGGACAGCAGAGAGCTTCGCAGGATCCATAGCCAGACCCTCTTGTGAGATAATGTAGCCCAAAAAAGGCAAGGATGACTGCTCGAATACACATTTTTCGAGTTTAGCAAACAAAGAGTGCTCCCTTAAACGGGAAAGGACACGAACGACATCCTGATGATGAGTCTCCAGATCAGGAGAAAAAATCAGGATGTCGTCCAGATACACCACGACGGATGGTAACAGTAAATCCCTGAACACATCGTTTATGAAGTCCTGAAATACTGCGGGTGCATTACATAAACCAAAAGGCATGACGAGGTATTCATAGAAACCGTCTCGGGTGTTAAAAGCGGTCTTCCATTCGTCACCATCTCGAATTCGTACCAAGTTATACGCACCCCGCAGATCCAACTTCGTAAAAACCTGAGCTCCCCTCAGTCTGTCAAAGAGCTCCGAAATTAAAGGTAACGGGTATTTGTTCTTTATTGTGATTGCGTTGAGACCCCTGTAATCTATGCAGGGACGCAAATCACCCTCTTTCTTCCGAACAAAGAAAAAACCAGCTCCCGCAGGAGAGACAGACTTACGAATGAACCCCTTCTCTAAACTCTCTCTTATATAGGTCGACATGGCCTCCGACTCAGGTATCGACAGGGGGTAAACCCTGCCCTTAGGTGGAACCGAACCTGGGATAAGGTCTATGGCACAGTCATATGGCCTATGGGGTGGAAGAACCTCAGCACCCTGTTTGGAGAACACGTCAGCGAAATCCAAATAGGGTGTAGGTATGGGAGAGAGATCAGTTGATGTAACCGCAACGACCTTAGGTGGTAAGGGAAGACATCGGGACTGACATTTCGAACGCCAACTAATAATGCTGTCGGACTCCCATTCAATGTGAGGAGCATGAGTCCGAAGCCATGGGAGACCCAGAAGGACGTCGTCTATACCCTCAGGCAAAACAAGAAAATAAATCTCCTCTATGTGACCCTGAGGCAGGGAAAGGCGCAAGGGAACTGTCCTCAATGTAATGGAGTCAGACAACATAGTCCCATTAACAACACGGACAGGAATAGGCGCCTCTAACATGATAGAGGGAATATTGTGTCCCTTTACAAATCCTGAGGACACAAAAGTCCCGTCAGCTCCGGAATCCACAAAAGGCATAATAGGCCATGTATTCTCAGAGAATGAGAGCTGACCTGGGATACTGCACTTAGAGGGTGCAGAAGACGTCTCTAGTAACCCCCCTCTAATGGTTACTAGGCCTGGGAGTTTCCCTGACGACTAGAACACTTGTTGGCATAGTGCCCAGCCTGACGACATACGTAACATATAGGAGGACCAGACTTGCGTAGTCTGGAGGACGTATGACCTAACTCCATAGGAGTGGGAAATGTTTCAGATGCTGAGGAAGATGGTAGTGGACCCTCAACAACTGGAATAGCCCGATGCTTAGGGCGTGAGGAAGAGACCTCGAGTCTATGTTCCCTATGGCGTACGTCAATCCTCGTTGCTACTGTGATCAAGTCCTCCAGAGAAGCAGGGACCTCACGAGTAGCAAGGGCATCCTTGACATAGCCTGCCAACCCTCTCCAGAAGATAGGAATCAACACCTTCTCTGGCCAGTCTAGTTCTGCCACCAGAGTTCTAAAAGCAATGGCATAAGAACTAGTGGATAACGAACCCTGAGATAGATCTAAGAGTCTCAGGGCCGCATCATGGGTAACCTGCGGACCCATGAATTCCGCTTTAAGAGCATCAAGAAAATCTTGATGTCTCAGAGTAACCACATCAGAGCGCTCCCATAAGGGAGTCGCCCATTCTAAGGCTTTGTCCTGAAGTAAGGAGATGATAAAACCTACTCTGGACCTCTCCGTAGAGAAGCGAGAAGAGTTGACCTATAGGTGTATCTGACACTGACTAATGAAACCACGACATGATCTGGCATCGCCAGAATATCTGTTTGGCAGAGCAAGTCGAGGATCATGTGCAGATGTCACCATGGTCTGAGGTTTATCCTCTATACTCTTGAGCCTCGACTCAAGTACTTGTATGTAACGGTGTAACTGCTGATATTCTGCCATAACTGCCAGACCCTTGGCTCAGTCCTAATGTTACGGGGGGCTGTCTGATAATAAAACCTAAAGGAATGTCAGACATTCAGGGTCCACCATGCAAAGACTCTGCTGCAGACTATGGCAGAGGATAAGGGGTATATAATTGTGCCAGTGTAAAAAATAATAGCACAAGTGCAGAGTGCAATACCTCTGTTAAACTCACATTGGAATATAATTAGAAAAAAAAGCAATTCCTCCCTTACTTGGAGGGTGTGTGGAGTGGTCTCTGTTAAAGATCACAGAGACAAAAGCATTGAGTGTGAAATGGCACCTACCTAGGTCCGTTCCTCTAGTGGTGCCAGGAGACGGACAGCAGCGTAAGCCGCACAAAGCTCCTACCTGCGTTCGCTCCACTAGTGTGCTAGGACATGAACCACTAGATATGGCACCTGCCTAGGTCCGCTCTTCTAGTGGTGCAAAAGAGACGGACAGCAGCATAAGCCTCACAAAGCTCCTACCTCTGTTCGCTCCCCTAGTGTGTGAGGATACGAACAACTGCCAGACGCAGTATAAGGAACGTTACCCTAGCGGCAACGTCCACCTACGAGTAGAATCACAAGGCCCAGCCGGACCATGTGCCTCAGGCACCTGCCTATGTCCGCTCCACTAAGAGGTAAGGATACAGGCTGCAGCCGAAGCTGTAAGGCATAAGAATGCTACCCTGCCGGTAGCGCTCACCTAGCATAGACAGAGAGATGCCTAGAGGGACGTGCACAGGGCGTCTACCCTCATGCATGAACCAAGAGGACTGAGCGCCGGGCGGCGTGCGTCAGGGTCTTATATAGACTCTGTGCCTCATCCAAGATTGAGGACACCAGAGCCAATCCAGTGCCAGAATGACAGCAATGACGTCACGCTGGCCTATCACCGAGCAAAGCGTCACAAGCACATGACCAGCGACCAATCGGCATAGAAGGTGTCAGATACATGTGACCACGTGTCACAAGCACATGACCAGTGGCCAATCAGCTTAGAAGGTGTCAGAGACATGTGACCTCGTGTCATCGATGATGTCACCCGCACATGTGCAATGGCTCTAAGATAGGACTTAGTCTCCAGCGCTTGCACATGTGCAGTAGCAAGAAATCCGGACATAGTCTCCAGAGCCACAGCAACCGTAACACCTGGTGGGGATGCAGTACCTTGTAGCTCCCTGATGGCTTCAGGGGCGCTACAGTTACTGCTGCACTAGTGGCTCTCCATCCATCCTGGCCATACTATCTGCCTCACCTGGTAAATTTGTGACTCTATCTGTCCAGGCCATACTATCTGCTTCAGTGGTCCTTGTGGTCCCTGTCTACCCTATAGACTCTGCCTGTTTCCACCGTGTCTGTCCTTGCCCAAGGGGTCAGCTGGTACAGTCCCGGTCACTGCCCTTGGAGTGGCACTTGGTGTCTGCCTCCCAGCAAGCACTTAGTCAAGCCCCTCCCTCTAAAAGGTGAGCCGGGATCCACCCTGAGGTCCAGTGGATCTACTCTTGCTCAGTGCCTTACCATCTCCAGCGGCGAGTGTTACAGGCAATACCCTATTTGTGGTTTGAAATTGCTATTTGGACCCGTGATAGAACACAAAAGGAAAATAGTGCATTTGGTTTTTGAAGTGCAATTGCAGGTGTAATTTACTGAACAGAAAACCCAAAAGTGCTAGTTAACCACTTATTAGGTCTCCTTCCCTTTGATATGGGCTGTTAACCCCTTAGATCGGACTGTCAAACTCTGACAGCGCAATCTAACGCTTCTGGGATCACGCTTTACCCTGCTGCCATCGATAGCATGATGGGATGATGGGATCATTGGGTACCAATGAGTTTTCATAACAAAGTGGGGTCAGCTGATGACTCCTGTTGCTGTCTTGACTCACTTCCTGTGAATACCGGCACAGTGCTGGCACTCACAGGAGATCATCATTTTTACAAGATCAGAGTGATGCTCAAGCATTGCTATGATCACCAGAAGCGATCAGACAATACAGTCCTAAAGTTCTCTAAGGGGACTAGTAAAATCAAGAAAAAAATGTCAAATTAAAGCATTTAAAAATATGAAAAAAATGAAAAACCTAAAAGTTCAAATCACCCCTTTTTGCCCCATTGAAAATAAAACAATAAAAAACACATACTTAAGGCTGCTTTACACGAGTCAATCCATCGTGCGATTTATTTGGCAAAGTCTTTTTTTTTTTTGTTTGTATCGCTGATAGGTAGTTGTCCATGTGTCACACGTTGAGTGTTGTCAAACGACAACAAAACGCTCATCGATATATTGATTGGCCATGGCGGACGTCCAAAAGGCTTCACACATGTTTTCCTTTGTTCAATCTGGCTTTATGTATGGGCTGATACGCGTCAGGACTAATGAGAAAGATTCTTCCGACATACGGAGATAGTTGCGGTAATCATGCGGATTGCGTTCCTGTAAATCATGCACTAGACGCACGTGGGATATCTCATCCCTTCGAAGCAGCCATTGACGTGACCATAATCTTTTGGGGCGAGGATTCATACGTGTATTTTGGTCCATTTCCTCCTCCTCCTGCAATATCTCGGTCATAAGGAGACCCACAGATAAAATGTCAGTTTCGACATTGCTGAACATCCTGATACCTTAAAATATATAAAGCACCAACATTATAATGAGGCCAAATGTCGATGTAGATCCAAAAAGGAAAGATTGGCATATAACAACTTACCACAAAAAAGGTATACAAGGAGTGAGGTCGGAAAATCCAGCTAACAAACTAACGTAAGAAAAATTAGGAGAAATGCACTATAAAACACTGTGCATGACGCCAAGGATGAATGTTCACACATGACTACAGCGCCGTCTTTTATAACAGTAATAACCAATCAAAACGCATCTGCTACAACCAATCAGATTAGATTAGGCGTGAATAATTAAAACCACAAATACGCCCTGAACGTTTAATGACGTCCCAAACAACTACGAGGATGGCCGATTACACGGTGTCACACTTTGCGTTGTGTCGTTCATTAAGACTAAACTGACCGATTTTATGGAATTAAACGATGAGTACACGATGTCCGAATTTCAAATGATTAGGCATCGGTTGGACTCGCAAGGAGCTGTCACATGAGGAGATGTCGTTACGAATGACGGAAGTGCGTCACAAAATCCGTGACCCCAACGATGCATCGCACAATAGATCGACTCGTGTAAAGCAGCCTTTAGTTTCGCCACGTTCAGAAATGCCTGATCTATCAAGATATAAAATCATATAATCTAAGCAGTAAAGGTCATAGCGAGAAAAAAATAATCAAAACACCACAATTATGGGGTTTTTTGCCACCACAACATTGCATTAAAATGCAACAGGAGATCATACCATCATATATACCCCAAAATGGCATAATTAAAAATGTCAGCTCAAGATGCAAAAAATAATCTGCTACTGAGCCCCAGATCCCAAAAAATGAAAACACTACGTAACACTAAAGGGGGCTTTACACGCTACGATATTGTTAATGTTTGGTCGCCGAGTTCAAGTTGTTAGTGACGCACATCCGGCGTCATTAACAATATCGCAGCGTGTAATACTTACCAGCGACCTTAGGCGACCTCAAAATGTTGAAAATCATTCACCATGGAGAGGTCGTCCCAAAGTAAAAAATCGGTAAGGGTTGTTTAGCGTTGTGGTTCATCGCTCATGCGGCAGCACACATCGCTATGTGTGACACCGCATGAGCGAGGAACGTCTCCTTACCTGCCGCCGGCCGCAATGAGGAAGGAAGGAGGTGGGTGGGATGTTACGTCCTGCTCGTCTCCGTCCCTCTGCTTTGATTGGCCGGCCGCTTAGTGACGTTGCGGTGATGTCGCTGTGATGCCGAACGTCCCTCCCCCTTGTAGGAGGGATTGTTCGGCAGTCACAGCGACGCCGCCGACCAGGTAAGTATGTGTGACGCTGCGTAGCGATAATGTTCGCTACAGCAGCGATCACAAACAATCGCATGCGCGACGGGGGCGGGTACTTACACGGTCGCTATCACTAGAAATTGCTAGCGATATCACTACCGTGTAAAGCCCCCTTTAGTCTCGCAAAATGGAAACAAAAGCATAATTCTTTTTTTTTTTTTTTTTACACACTTCTGAATTTTTATTCACCACTTAGATAAAAGTAAAACTTTACATGTTTAGTACCTATGAACTCATACTCACCTGGGAAATCATATAATCAGGTTACTTTTACCATACAGTAAAGATGGGCAATAAAATTATAATTGTGGAATTTCTTTTTGTACAATTTCACAGTACTTGGAGAAAATCTCGCATTGCATGTAAGACAATACAGCAGCTCGCATCTGCAAGTTTTTCCTCAGTCCTAATCGGACTGAGGAAAAAGATCTCAGCATAGTGCATTTGTGAGTCTCTTATCACTCGCACCCATACAAGTCTATGGGTGCGAGTTAAACATCAGACTGCACTCGGATGACATCCAAGTGCAGTGCGACAATGAAGGAGATGGAGAGATTAATCCCTCCCTCTCCTCCGCAGCTGTGATCTGATCGCAAGATAGGATCACAGATATATGACACTCGACCCATGGTGGCAGCAGAGCGGGAGCCGGGGGTCATATCATATCGCATCTGATGCACTTGTGCCGCCCCAGTGCTACTAGCCGGGCTACTTGGATCTGGATCTGCAGTGTGGCTCGAGGAATTCTACCAGACCCGGGGGTCACGCGGATACTTTAAATAAAAGCGGACATATTTGTACGGGATTTGCCGTGAACTGTCTGTGACGCCACCCACAGTGTGTGGTGAAGTGTGGCACCACCGCTGCTGTTGTGGGGCACCCGGGGGCGATGGGATGGCAGCTGGATGTTAACCCCTCCGTGGGTAGGAATGGATGCCCCGGGGACCAGTGTTTCTTTGCTGAGGATGGTGACTGCAGGAGCTGGCGCACCCAGTCAGACCGGAGGATGTTAGTTTACTCACGATTAAATGAATCACAAGTCCCATGGTAAACCAAGTTGCTGGTGGCCTGCCGCCGCGGTCGGATGTATCTGGTCCCACACCCGGGCTGATAGTCTGTGTCACTTTCCTCTGCATTCTGTGTTTGGTGTGGTGGACTTCCCGGTGTGAAACATGGGAGTCCACTCCCGGTCCTTTCATTGGGAGCCGTGCCCGCTGACGCTGGCCCTTGGGATCCACCGGGCCCTGGTGGATGCCCCATCCCCCGCGGTGGGCCGTTGTCTGCTTTTGGGACTTTGGTTGGGACAGGACCTATAATCCTGCCCTCAATTGGTTAATTAGCTAGGCCGTTGGTTCCGGTCCTGGCTTCAGGGTCCAAGTACCCCCTATGTGCATGGTTTCTGGGTCGATTCTCCGGTGTCAGTACCGGCGGGCTCCAACCCTGTCCCGGTCCACCTCGGATCTCCGGCAGCCGTCTTCCCGTCTCCTGTCAGACACAGACCACTGTCTGCCACCTAGCCAGTACGCCGGGCTCCAATCCCGATGCCTTTCCTTTCTGACTCCGCACTTCAACTTTTTCCTCCTCACTACTCCACTCCTTTCCACTTGAAACTGAACTTGAAACTGACTCTTTTCAACTGCTGCTTTTCCCGCCCCGGGTTCTCTACACCCCTAGGTGGGTGTTCTCCAGCCGCCTGGTCCCACCCACTGGTGTGCCTTTCCTACCCTGGGGGGGGGGACTAGGGTTTCTGGTCGGCTGTGTGTAACCCTTTGTGGGAAGGTGTTATGCGGGGGCCTACTCTGTGTGACTGCCTGCTTTTGCCAGGGTGTCACATTCCCCCTTGGTTAAATACAGACCGTCCGCGGGCTCTCCGACCACCAACGTTTATTTTTCAGGAACTGTAAAAAATGGGAAAAACAGGGATAACAGGCATAATAACATTATAAAACATTTCTTCCCTTTATGGGAGGCACAATTCTTAAACGTTGCTAAACCGTAACGGGACGGAACGGACCACCTTCTTATTGCACCCACCCAAAACAACCTGTTCCCTGGTGCCACCGCTAAACACTGATGCACACCCCTTTGCCCAAGTCCAGGAACGGGTCCGGGTGACACCCACACGGGCCGGGTAAAAAGTTCCTTACCCGGCAATCCTTGTCATGGGCCCCAAGTCCGGGGACCCCTGGCCTGGAGGTTAGTCATCGGTTGCAGTGGGGACTGGGCCTCGGCCTATTCTACCGCAGGCCCTTCCTTCAATCAGCCTCTCCAGAGACTGCGGCGAGCAACAAGAAAGTGGATAAGGGTATATTTACAGGGCCCAAAAGTTTTTGGGTTGGCTTTTCTAGTCCAAAAGCCATGGTCCATTTAAACTGAAGAACAGTCAATGGGGTAAATTGGGGTAGCCAGGAACCGCTACCTTATTCATCTTTGTTAATCAGGTGAACTTTTCGGTTGATTGGAATTCACTCACACACACTATTTACACAGCAAGCAGACACCACTCACTAAATTGCAGTTTCTCTGTATCTGAGTGGTGGCTGACCTAAGTTAGGGCGTGTTGACCTTCTTAGCCCTCCCCTCTCACTTAGGGCTGGCGGGGTAGAGTGAATCACGGGTTCCTCTGCCCTAATGTCAGGCACAGCTGGCAGGGACCTACAGGGGCGTGGTGTCGGTGCAGATGCATCCCTGGGTGCATGTGTTGGTGTATCGCTGATAGGCCTCTCTGGTTCCATATTTTCCGTGGGTTGCGGGAACATTTTGATGAGAACAAGTACCGCTGCATTTTGCATGAGCCAGTCAGCTGGGAAGTCACCCATAACCGTGTGGATCACCTCTTTTCTCTTCTCCGCACCCGGAACGGGTGCAGGAGCCTCCTCCACCATCTTCAGGGGCCCTGGACACTTCTTCAGGTGGTCCCTGGAAACAGTGGCTGTAGTCCTCCCTTGATCATGGCTGACAAGGTACGTCTTCTGATCTTCTCGGTCAGTGGGTTGGATAACATAGGGGGTCCTCTCCCACTGGCCGTCTAACTTGTGTAGTCTTCTCTTCCTCTTCAGCACTACATCTCCAGGTTCAAAGGGAGTAGCCTGGGCTTGTCTATTGAAACGCTGCTCTTGCCTATCTCTGCTCTGGCGCAGGTTCCTTTCCACATATTCTTAGATCTGTTGGTACTGTTTCTGGTAGTTGGCGGGATGGTCTCAGGCACCTCAACATCCAACTCCAGATCCACCGGCAGTCTTCCTGGCCTCGCCCTCATCAGATATGCAGGTGTACATTTAGTGGAACTTCTAGGGATATTGTTGTACATGTCCACTAAATCAGGTAGTTTTTCAGGCCACAGGTACCGCTCCTCAAGGGGCAAGGTCTTGAGAAGGTTGAGGACCAGGTGATTAATCTTTTCGCACATCCCGTTGGTCTGGGCATGATAGGGTGTGGTACGGATCTTTTTGCACCCATACAAGTTGCAGAACTCCTGGAAGATCTCTGGCTCAAAGGCAGGGCCTTGGTCTGTGACCACCTTCTCCGGGTAACCGTGCGGCCGGCAGAAGTATGCCTGGAAGACCTTTGCTGCCATGTGGGCTGTTAGATCCTTGACGGGTACCACCACCATGAACCTAGAGTAGTGGTCTACGATGGTAATGGCGTATGTGTAGCCGCTCCGGCTCGGCGTGAGCTTGACATGATCCAGAGCGACAAGTTCCAGCAGCTGATGAGTGACAATTGGCTGCAACGGGGCTTTCTGGCTGGCTCCATCCTTTCTTCTTCTTAGCACACAGGGACCACAATCCCGGCACCATGTTTCGATGGACTCTCTCATTCCAACCCAACAAAAGCGTTTTCTCAGCAGCATTTCTAGCTTCTTCCAGACGAAGTGTCCAGCTCCATCGTGATAAGCTTTCAAGACCTCGGGCACATACGCTTGCAGCACCACAATCTGGCAGACCTTCTCATGTGTCTTAGGATTAATTAACCCTCTGTACAGTTTGGCCTGCTGTAAGTACAAGCGGTCCCTTTCTTTCCAAAGCCACTGCTCTTCTGCAGGGGCAGTGGGCTCCAACCTGGAATTGGTTTGGGAAATTAGCATCTTGATTAGCCGGACTGCAGGCTCCTTGTCTTGGGCTTCCTGCCACCCATTGTGGGGTAACGGGTCAAAAGCTGCCTTCTGCTGGCAACTGTATGATCTTGCATTGTTCACACTATCAGGTTGATGGAACGCAGGCAGTTCAATTTCTTCCAACTCATCTTCATCCAACCCTCCATCAGGTAGGTGCGGCATTCGAGACATTGCATCTGTATTGGTGTTTTTACGGCTGGCCCTGTATTTGATGGTGAAGTCATAATTCGCCAGACGAGACACCCAGCATTGTTCTAGGGCCCCAAGCTTCGCCGTATCCAGGTGGGTCAAAGGTTTATTATCTGTGTAGGCAGTGAATTTTTCAAAAACCAGGTAATGCTTGAATCTCTCTGTTATTTTCCAGACCAGTGCCAGGAACTCCAACTTGAAAGAGCTATAGTTCTCAGGACAGGAGTGCACCCAGGCTCACATTGCTGGCATCTGTGTATAGAATGAACAGTCGGGGTAGGCTAGGATCTCTTCTCCGGTCAAAGCCAACTTCAGCTTCTGGAAGGTCTCTTCTTGTTCTTCACCCCAGGTGAACGGGGGCACAGGAGTCTTGCCATTCTTGGTTTGTCCCACCAGGAGGTCCTGCATGGAGGCTGCCATTTTGGTGTAGCCCTTGATGAAGCGACGGTAATATCCCACTAGGCCCAGGAACTGCCTCACCTCTTTGGTTGTGGTTGGTCTTGGCCAGCCATGGATGGCTGTGATCTTTTCTGGATCCGGCACCACACCTTTGGCACTCACCACATGCCCGAGGTACTGCACTTTGGGCTTCAACAGATGGCACTTGGAGGGCTTCAGTTTCATCCCATATTTGGAGAGAGCCTCAAACACTTCGGCAAGATGCTCCAGATGTGCCTCGTACGTCTGGGAATAGACGATTACATCATCCAAATATAGTTGGACTGTCTCAAAATTGCAATGTCCCAAGCAGCACTCCATCAGCCTCTGGAAGGTTCCTGGCGCATTACACAGCTCAAAAGGCATGCTGTTGAACTCGCAGAGATCCATCAGGGTAGCGAAAGCAGTTTTCTCCCGGTCCTCATCTGCGACGGACACCTGCCAGTAGCCACTAGTAAGGTGAAGAGTAGAGAAATAATTTGCTGTTCTCAGCGCAGCCAACGACTCTTCGATACGGGGAAGGGGCTATGCATCCTTGTGAGTTATCTGATTAATCTTCTGGTAATCCACATACATCCTCATCGTGCCATCCTTGTTCTTAACCAGAACCAATGGGGCTGCCCAAGGACTACAACTATCACGGATGACCCCTGCCTCCTTCATATTCCTCAACATGTCTTTGTCACATTGGTAATGTGCAGGTGGAATCAGTCTATATTTCTCCTTGATGGGTGGACGTGTACCTGTGGGGATGGGGTGTTGGACTCCCTTGATCCTCCCGAAATCTAGCGGGCGTTTGCTGAATACTTGCTCGTACTCCCGCACTACCCTGTACACCCCTCCCTTGTGATGTACAGGTGTGGCGTCGGTGCCTACGTGTAACTCTTGACATCACTCCTCTAGATGCTTTGGTGAACTGTCACTGTCTGACTGTGATGCAGTGATGGTGGAGGCTGCTGCCTGGATGGCATCAGTGTCTACTGTGAATAGCTTAGCAATGGTGGCATAACAGGGTAGCCTAACCTCTTCCTCTCCGCAATTCATCACTCTCACGGGCAGTCTTCCCTTCTGGACATCAATCAGCCCTCTGGCTGCCATCACTGTGGGCCAGTGTTCTGAAGGCAGAGGCTCCACCACTGCCGGGTAATCCTGTCCACGGGGACCTACTGCTGCTCTGCACCAAATCATCATCTCACTCCGCCGAGGCACCACTAGAAGCGCTACATCCATCACCTGTACACTACCAATCTCTCCACCTGACATGTTCACCTGTTGCCGCTGCAGGAGAGCCCGAATCTCACGTTGCAGAGCCCTCTGTCGGCCTGCTCCTGCCGTGGCAGACAGTTGTTGCAATAAATGCAGTACTTCTCCCATGCAGTTCTCAATCACGTTGGTCCCTAGGACCAATTTCAGGTTACGGTCACTGGGGTCATTCTGCACCACTATAAGTCCTTGATGCTTCAGCTCCACTCGCCCCAACTTTAGAGTTACCTCCTTAAACCCTACTTGGGTTGTGGCGCCCCTGACCTGGTCAGGCACCACTGAGTACTGCACCCATGCTGGTTCAGTACAAAACAGGTAATCCCAGAGGCTGACTAGGGTGTGGACACACAGACACAAAGTAACCAGGTCACACACACACAGTTAGAGGGGACCCCTGGGCAGACCCAGGGAGGGGGCGTAGCCCTCGCATCCCAGCTAGTGGTGGGTGTGGGACTGGAGACAGGCAGTTGTAAGAAAAAACCAGGCCGCAGCCAATAAGGGAGGGAACAATTTAAGTATGTAAGACCAAGAAAGAAAAATTCCCTTAAAATATAACCTTTAATATAGCATTTAAAAGCTATAAAAATATTTATATATATTTTACCAAAGTGTCACTCACCCTAATAGTGTAGGGGAAGAAAAATTAATTAATTAACCAGGGGGAGGGGAGGGAAGATGTCCCTATACTAACCCTCCGTCACCCTACCTAGCAATGGAGGGTATGACGCCCTAGGGTTGTGGCGCCACCATTCACCGATGGGAGACCATAGAGTAACCCTGGATAGCCCTAGACTACACTATGTGCACAAGTGAATTAAAATAACTTATTAATAGAGGCAGTCAACATAATGGTGTGACTTATCTGGCCAAATGCATCAGATCCTCATGACGTCATCCCGACGCGTTTCTTCTCATAGCACCTGGACTCTGGCTACTACCAGGATGAAATTTTAATCCAGGACTCTATCAACAACTGTCTCCTGATGAACCCTGTGAAGGGAACAGGGAGAAACGCGTCGGCTGTTGTCTGCTTTTGGGACTTTGGTTGGGACAGGACCTATAATCCTGCCCTCAATTTGTTAATTAGTTAGGCCGTTGGTTTCGGTCCTGGCTTCAGGGTCCAAGTACCCCCTCTGTGCACGGTTTCCGGGTCAGTTCTCCGGTGTCGGTACCGGCGGGCTCCAACCCTGTCCCGATCCACCTCGGATCTCCGGCAGCCGTCTTCCCATTTCCTGTCATACACGGACCACCGTCTGCCACCTAGCCAGTACGCCCGGGCTTCAACCCTGATGCCTTTCCTTTCTGACTCCACTCTTCAACTTTCTCCTCCTCACTACTCCACTCCTCTCCACTTGAAACTGAACTTGAAACTGACTCTTGTCAACTGCTGCTTTTCCCGCCCCGGGTTCTCTACACCCCTAAGTGGGCGTTCTCCATCCGCTTGGTCCCGCCCACTGATGTGCCTTTCCTACCCTGCGGGGGGGACTAGGGTTTCTGGTCGGCTGTGTGTAACCCTTTGTGGGAAGGTGTTATGCGGGGGCCTACTCTGTGTGACTACCTGGTTTTGCCAGGTCGTCACACACTCGCATCAGATATCAAAGCTAGTGTGACTTCAGCCTTACAAAAATACCATACACGTGGACACTGAGGCTCTAAAGGGAGGAGGGACCATTCGTTTTAAAAGCGAAAATTTGACTTGAATAGTTTGAGGGTGCCATATTCCAGAATTTACTGGATTATAATTGTTTATTTTTATTCTGGGTGGGAGCTATGTTGCTTTTCCAGAGCCTTTGAACTATCACTAAGGTACAAACTTCCAATATGTCTATTGGCGGATCAGGTACCTGAGTGGAGCTTCTTTTTTCTGGAATGGTTAAATTATTTTATTGTACTGTATTGGGGTACATAGTACTTTTTGATCACTTTTAAAAGTAGTTTTACATTTATCTTCTACTCTATCCAGAGCTTAATCTGGAAAAATGGTGATGTTGGTGAAATCCCCAATGGAACCATTCACTAAAATGAGACAAAATACTTTAGACACAGGCTGATTTCAGTTGTGTCCCGAAATTTTCAACATGCATAAAAACATGGTTGACTACACTCATAAAAAGAAAGATCCCTCTGAAGTGTCCAGATTTATTATTTTTACACCATATGAGAACTTGTTTTCCTTTTTTCATATTTTGCGGAATGAGTTG
This sequence comes from Anomaloglossus baeobatrachus, assembly GCF_048569485.1. Classification (NCBI taxonomy): domain Eukaryota; kingdom Metazoa; phylum Chordata; class Amphibia; order Anura; family Aromobatidae; genus Anomaloglossus; species Anomaloglossus baeobatrachus. Next base: position 246,625,684 of record NC_134355.1, read on the forward strand.
ACATTTTCAGGGATACCAATTTTTTACATGTGATTTTTTTTTTTTACGATATTCACTGTATGGGTTAAATATTGTGCCAGTTTTATAGCTTGGCTTGACTTCACCGGAGGGCTAAGGTGCCAGCAACCCTTACCAAAAGAAATAGATCTTAAAGGTGTACCGCCCCAGCAGCGGTCGAACTGCTCGGATCCGGGTGTCACTGCTCGTGGCTCGAGGGTCTCCGGACCCTCAGGGTCTCAGAAGCTCAGGGTCACTCTAAAATGTGATAGGGGGTTATTTACAGGAGATTAGATAGTTTGTGACGCGACTCGTGGTGTGCGGTAATAGGGGGTACCGTTGCTGCTGTTGGGAGTACCCGGGGTGATGGAATGGGGGCAGCTAGATGACATTACCCTCCATGGGTAGCAAAGGACCTGGGTCTATGGATGGTGGAATGGACTGCAGGGGAGCGCAGACTCACTGGGAGCAAGGGGTGATCAGGTACTCATTCAGAAGGAAAGCAGATGCTGATGTGACACCCTAGCCTATCAGGTCATCACAGGGTATTGTGCAATCTGCCCTTCTGAACAGTATCCGTATCCTCCTTGGTTACGGATCCCTATCCTTCGGTGTTGTTAAAAGCAGAGCCAGTCAAAACCCTAGGAACACTCTGCACCACACCCACCAGACACACCATTGGGGGGCCGGAGGGGAATAGGGCCACCCACTTGGGGGGTTGGTAGGGAAGGATTCAGAGGTGTTAGGAGCAGGAGAGTTGAGTGGTTACTCTCGAGAGGAGAGGTCATGAGGTGTGAGGAGCGGTGAAGTGGAGGAGAGAGGAGATCAGGAGCAGGGCTCCCTGTAGAATACTAGGTGGCAGATGTTCGTCTGGACCAGGTAGGAGCTGGAGCCCCAGTCGCAGGGGATCATGTCAAGGGGCACGGATTTGCCAAGGAGGACAGCCGGCGGCCTTGAGCCATCTCCGGGCAGGGGCCAGGGCACGACGGGGTACGTGGACCCTAGGCCGGGAAGTAGCTTCACGCATCCTGGTAATTTACCCGACGAGGGTGAAGTCTTCAAGATTCATCCTCCATCAGCTCCAAAATCGGAGTACTAGCACAACGAGGGGAATAGGACTTTCCCAAATATCATAGTCCAGAAAATCCCAAGCGTGAACCCTGAGAGCAAGCTCACTCCGTTAGCCATACGCATGAGCGGGACCCGACTAGTTCCACACTACAGGGTCCAAATAGTGAAGAAAGTGCCACAAAAAAGGTCACAGGCTAACAAGCAACACTAAGGGGCACGGATCCACGCGTGCTCCCTCCCTGCTGCAGCGGTGCTCAGAATTCTGATTTACAAGTTGTCAGTGTCAGTATTCTTGGACTGAGTGAGTATGCAGAAACCCCTTTTCCTCCCAACGGCACCCCTCTACCACTACCACTGGGCACCGGGGCAAAACCCCTTACCCACGGAGGGGTTAAACACCTTGCTGCTATACCATCGCCACCGGGCGCTCCCAACAGCAGCGGTGGTACTCCCTCTTACCACACACTGTGGGTGGCGTAACGAATTTCTAATCCCCCTGTACATATCCCCTCTTTTAAATTTGAGTGTCCACACGACCCCCTCCCAGGTCCGGAGACCCCTCGAGCCACCGCCGTTCCGGATCCAAGCGGCTCAACTGCTGACATGGGGGCAATATACTGACAACGTAGTAAACCAAGTCTCTGGGTGCCGCTGCCCTCTTGGGGGAGCTCATCCAGGTTCCGTCCCCTGCAGTACTGCCTGATGGTCGGGAGCCTGCCTCCATGCACAAATTTTAGTAGTGTCCAACTGGCCGGTAAGCTTGAAGCTGTCTTGGCCCCGCTCCCCACTTTTTGGTGTGAAGGAGCTGAGCTCTCAGGGGCTTACGCTTGGGATTTCAGTGGGCTGCTTTGGTTGGAAAGCCCTATCCTCCTCATTACGCTAGTGCCCCCCCCATCTCTGTGGGGATAGTCCATAAAGGCCCTATCCTCCACAAGTTAATTGCCGGGTTGCTTGAAGCCTCTCCCTGACCTAGGATCCAGTATCCCGACGTGCTTTTGGTCCCGGAACGGCTATTGTACTAGAGCTACCGACCGTCCTCCGAGACTAAAGGAGGCTTTACACGCTACGATATCGTTAATGTTTTATCATCGGGGTCACGTCGTTAGTGACGCACATCCGGCGTCATTAACGATATCGCAGCGTGTGACACTTATGTGCGACCTAAAACGATCGCAAAAGCGACCAAAATCGTTTGCAGCGGAGAGGTCGTCCTAAAACAAAAAATTATTTACCTCTCATTAGTGATGTTGTTCCTCGTTCCTGCGGCAGCACACATCGCTGTGTGTGACACGGCAGGAGTGAGGAACATCTCCTTACCTGCCTCCACCGCCAATGCGGAAGGAAAGAGGTGGGCGGAATGTTACGTCCCGTTCATCTCTGCCCCTCCGCTTTTATTGGATGCCTGCCATGTGACGTCGCTGTGACGCCGAATGACCAGCCCCCTTAGAAAGGAGGCGGATCGCTGGCCAGAGCGAAGTCGCAGGGCAGGTAAGTCGTGTGACGGGGGAGCGCGATTTTGTGCGCGACGGGCAGCGATATGCCCGTGTCGCAAAAACGATGGGGGTGGGTATGCACGCTAGCGATATCACTACTGATATCACTACCGTGTAAAGCCCCCTTAAGTCGAGGTACCCAGTCCCAATACCCCGCGACCGGGTCTCCGACTCCTCCAGGTACAAACCACCATCTGCAACCCAATCTTCTCCTCGCCGGGAGCCACACACTCCCTCCTAGCTCCTCACTGCTTGAGGGCTACCACTGAACTCACTTGTCACCTCCCACCTCACTGCCTGACCCCTAGGTGGGCGGCCCTATTCCAGCTTAGCAGCCCACTGGTGTGCCTGACAGAGTGTGGTGCGAGGTGTGATTGGGATTTTTGGATGCTGATGGAGGCAGTGCTGCAAGTTGGGAACCCAGAACCAAGAGGGGTTGAGTCCTGCACTGGGAGATAAAGAGCGTGCAGTACCCTTTGTGGACCTGACCAGTTCAGGGGCGTCACAAAGGTAAGGTGTCGCATTTTTTATTTTTGTATTAATAGTGATTATGAAATCAAGTATTTTTTATACAAAATTAAATTCACTGATTATTTAGTTTTTCTTTAATTCTATTTTTACTGAAACACCGGGGGCTGCCATCTTGGATTTGCTGTAAGTAACGATAGTTACTCACTTTAAATACGGCAGCACTCTGGGCATAGAAGACCTTTGTCGGGCTCTGACCTCTATACTTAACATAGAGACAGCTTCTGCTGTGAAATGGACAAGCCCCCTGGGTTGTCCAGATCACAGTAGAGGGAGGAGATCGCCGTCATCTTTGTGGAGCCCAGAGCGTATGCATACCTCCCAACCGTCCCGGATTCTGCGGGACTGCCCCGATTTTAGAGGTGTGTCCCGTGGCTCACAGCTGAAGTCCCGACTCCTCCCTTCAGTGCAGTGAATAAATTAAATTGTCATTGGCTCTAAGTTATTGGGGCGGCTGGGACTCAGACCCGTGAACCGTGAGCTCATTGTTCCATAGGCAGCAGCTCTACCACTGAGCCACTGCCTGTACTGAAAAACATAGGAGGATTTGGTAATCTTGACCTCTATAGTGCAGTAGAGAAACCAGAAGCAGATTATTCAACTGCAAAGATGGATGGATGGATGGATGGATGATAGAGGGATCGATGGATGGATGATAGAGGGATGGATGATAGATGGATGGATGATAGAGGGAGGGATGGATGGATGGATGGATGGATGATAGAGAGAGGGATGGATGGATGATAGAGGGATGGATGGATGATAGAGGGATATATAGATACATGACAGATGATAGATAGATACATACATGATAGATAAATAGATAGACATATAGATAGATGGATAGATACATGATACATGATAGATATATAATAGATAATAGATAGAGGGATAGATAGATAGACAGAGAGATAGAGGGATAGATAGAGGGATATATAGATAGATAGATAGATAGATAGACACAGAAAGACAGACAGATATATAGATAGATACTGTGTCTCTTTGTAGGTGAAGGAAAGATTCAGATTAATTTCTTCCCATAAAACTACTATAAAGAAATGAGGGGAAAAAAAATACAAATAGAATTTTTTTTCTTGTTTTTCACCACCTTTGATTCAAACCAGCAACTTTCAAACATGTGGCCAGCAGCCCTCCTAGTTTTCATAGCTGCTCTGCCTTTTTTTTCTTCAAATAAAATTACTAAAAATAATAAAAAAAATAGATTAATGTAATTTTATTACACTTTTTTATAAAATAATAAACATCACAAATTAGCAAATAACATGGACATATTTAGTGTCCCTGTAATCGTAACGACTCAAACAACACAGCGATCAAATTATTGCTGGGGATCAGTAAATGGTGGAAAAAAATGGCGCAATTTATTATTTTTCTTTATTAAAACCCATAAAAAATGTAATAAAAATGTATCACTGAGGCCATGTTCACACGTAGCGTAAATGCTGCGTTTTTGCTGCAGGTGTCCACACAACGAGCGCAATAACAATCTCCTCTGATTATTGCGTGTTTGCGGTATTTTTTATGCATTGTCTCCCTTATTTGATACAAGTTTGGTGCAGATGTGAATCCTGAAGCTTATAAAGAAAAAAAACACCAAATCCGCACAGTTCAGCGGCGTCTTTAAATGTAAAAAAGGTAGAGATTTCATGATGTCGCGGCGGGGAGGATGCCGCCGCTGCTGCACTCTCACTAACGCTCGGGTCCGGCGCTGCTGCTGCTGCTCGGTGGCTCGAGCGGTGGGCCGGATCCGGGGACTCGAGCAGCGCTCCTCGCCCGTGAGTGAAAAGGGTGGTTGGTTTGGGGGATTTAGTCCGTGATGCCACCCACGGGTCGTGGTGAAGATGGGCACCACCGCTGCTGGTGACGGGGATCCCGGGAGCGATGGTAGGGAGCAGCTGGGATGTTGTTTTCCCCCTCCGTGGGTAGGGGTCGTTGGTCCTGGGACCCGATGATGTGACGGGGAGGCCGGGTTGGTGAGGTGCAGGGTTGCAGGGACAGCACAGTGTTCTCATTCAGTAAGAAATGTACAAAGTCCTCGGTAAACCAAATGGCTGGATGGACGGGTCCTGCAGCCGGCTGCTGTGTCTCTCCCCGGACAGGTGATGGTGGCTGTCTTTCCCTGCACCCTGATGTTCTCAATTGACTACTATGGATCGCCAACGGTAGTCCGCTCCCCGGTGTATGGGTACCGGAGGAGTCCGTTTGCCCGCAGGGACTGGCCCTTGGGTCTCTAGCCTTAGGCGGTACCTGTATACCCTCACGGTGTGGGCAGTTGCCTTCAATCGGGACTTTTGCTGTTAGGAAACCCCTGGGGTTCCGGTCACATTCGGATTTGACTATTGTCGGCGGCTCCAAGCCTGGTCGGGGTCCGATGGCCCTGCCTGTGTGTGCTGGCATCACTTCGCTCCCCGGTCGGTACCGGCGGGCCAACGGTTCCCAACCCCGGTCCTATGGTTCCGCGTTGCTTCACCACTCCTGCAGACGGCCACCACCATCTGCCAACCTTGCTGTCAGTGCCTGGGCCACAAACCCAGACACCCAAGTGCTCACTCCTCTCACTTCAAACTCCAAACTCTCTCTCTCACTTTTTCCCTCCTCCAGGCCTGTGAACTCCTCGGTGGGTGGGGCAAACTGCTTGGCTCCGCCCCACCTGGTGTGGACATCAGACACTGGAGGGAGGCAACAAGGGTTTTTTGTTTGGCTGGTGTCCCTGTCTAATGGGGGTGGAGGTGTTTGTGTGTTATCTGTGACGACCTGGCTAGTCCAGGGCACCACAATGATGTCTCTTCCACTTTGCTTGGACAATTAGTCCATGTTCACATGTAGTGTAAATGCTGCATTTTTTTGCACATATATTTTGCTGTGTTTAATAGTCCACGCAAAGTGGATGTGATTCCATGAAAAGACGCTGCTGAACTCTGCGGGGTTTTTTTCTTTGGAGGTTTTTATGTGGAGCTTAAAAAAATGCAAGAAAAAGCTTCTCTGTACAATAAAATACCAAAAACGCATTAAATAATGGAGAAAAGGCAGAAAAAATGCAGCAAAACTGGAAAAATCAGAGAAGATTGTTATTGTGTAGTTTGGTGCAGACAGCGGTAGAAACAAAATACACAGAATTTATGCAACATGTGAACACGGCTTTATAGGCACAAATAAGCAACATGTCATATAGTGACACATATAAATATAAGAAAATTCTGGCTATGACTATTAACGAACAGTCCGGGGCATCTGCTGAATGACCCTTACTGCAAAATCGGTGTGGCTAGGGGTGTGGCTAGGGGTGTGGTCAAAATTTGCCGCAGCGCGCTGCGTACACCGCATACTTTGTCGCTCTTTCCTTTCTTCAACGGTTGGGAGGTATGTCGCAAGGGTTATCGGATCCTATCCCCTGGCATGCAGGTTTTCCTTGATCGGCGCAGCTATATATTTATCCAGCTTCCGCTTGAAGAGTTCTATTGATAGAGAGCTCACTACCTCCCGTGGTAGCCTTTTCCCTTCTCTGACTGCCTTCACTTTCTAATCTGAATCTCTTTCCTTTTAGTTTCATCCCATTGCTTCTTGTACTTCCTTGTGCTAATGAGAATAGGGTAATTCCCACTGTACTGTGAGTTCCTTTCAGATATTTGTAGACCGCTATTAAGTCTCCTCTCAGCCTTCCCGTTTATTTTGCAAACTAAACATTCCTAGTTCTTAAGCAGGTCTTCGTAGGTCATGGTTTGCAGACCTTCTGTGGTGGAGGGCACGGGGCAGACAATGATTGTAGTACTCATGCGTGCAAAAGGAACAACAGGTCACAGCCCAGCCTGTCATTAACCCCTCGCCTCCCCGTCACCGCACCATACACAGGAGGACTCCGTATCAGTCTCAGGCGACACACATTCACTTCGCTTCATCAGGCAATAAACAAAACATTCCAACTTTTTTCCTGGGAACTTGTTACAACTTCGGTTCACATCTTGCCAGTACCACTATCCATCTCTAAGGGGTTTCTTCTTCTATTCACACGACACAGTTGCAACAATCGGTCCTCTGTCACCTGGGTACCGTCTACTGTCTAAAGCTCTTCCTTTCCCTCACTCCACTTCATATTCACACAGGGGTCCGCATCCATGCAGGGGTCTCCCCTTCGTGCCAGGCCATTAAGACATACCCCACGAGCAGGGGGTGCACTGACCTCTTCCATGAGTGAGGGCTTCCTCCTGGTATGACCAGCAGGCACCAACGCTAAACCCCCGACTGTCGGACTAGACCCCTCTCTGTGGGGAACGCGGTTCCGCCATCCATCCAGGATCCCACGACTGCGACACATGGGATCCTGGACAGATGGTGGAACCCATAGGGTCAAGATCTGTTCCTTGAGACATCTTACGTCTATATCTCCCTGGTCCCTCTCCTCTCTCTACTTACGCAACTCGCTCTTATATACTTCCCTATCCTCCTCTGCCCACCCAGGTGCCAGGATCTACACATAGCAACACTGCCACCTGGTGGCGAAATCACACAAGTAAGGCATTTACAGTTATTACACAAGACAGTGGTGTGCTGGGTACAGCTCTGATGGGCTCAGCTCAATTAACAATTATAATTAAATTCAATTATTGGGAAGTCCAGCTCTCTACCCACATAGAGTCAGCCATAAACAGAGCATTTTTGGGGTAGGTTGAGCTGTGTTTTTTACACTGCATCCGAAAATCTTTTTACCACCAGTGAGAACCATTCAGAGACTGCAAGCAGCTCTCACTGGGGTGTTGGCTGCCATCATTCACTGAAAGAAGCCAGGTCTTTGTGTTAGATCTTTCACCAATGACACATCAAAGCACCCGAGATACTCGGCAGAGTACCAAGCATATCTGAGAACCCCGATGTTCGATCGAGTATCAAACAGTGTCACTAGTGGAAAATATTTGGATGGAAAAGGCCAGATGTCACATTTGAAGAGCCCATGACATGGAAAAACAGCAAAATCCCTCCTCAAGTGTCCACATTTTGGAAATTACACCTGTGTGTGAATTTAAGGAGAAATTCCAGCAACTCCAGGAGAAAGTAGAATTTTCTTTAAAAGCAGATTCTTTATTGATAATAAAAATATTCCATCCAAGCAAGACAAAAATAGAAAGGCAAGACAGAGGAGCTGTTTCCTACGCGTTTCAACCTGAATAGGTCTTAATCATGGAATGCGCAGAGAAAATCTCTAAGACAGTATTTAAAGTCTGTGCACAACAAGAACAGGTTGAGTTGATTAGATGTGTTACCACCCACCCCATTTAATGAGGAGAGCACAGAGAAAAAAAAAAAAAGGAAAGAATAGAAACTGAGACACTGCACCGAAAATTCAGCAGAACAAAAAATAAATAAAAAGAAAAAACACCAATATATATACATAAACTGATTAAAAACAGAAATAACCAGAGAAATCACATGATAAGAAATATATATATGCCCGGTATAGTTTATAGAAAAGGGGCTCTTGAAGACAAGAAAGATTTTTTCTGACAAGGACAAAAAATGGAAAAAAACGTTACTGCCCATATTGCTATATAGTGAAAAATTTAAATTCAAATGCTAAGGGAATGACCTTGAACCATCAAATGTCTGGTGATCACTAGAGTATAATATAATATAATTACTGGTACTGAAAAAGGTATGTCCTATAACGAACAGATAATATAGGAATTTCAAGTGTACTGCATAACACGATCTCTCCTCATGTTTAGACCATGCTGCATTCTCGTGCCCAATTTAAAAATCCAGAGGATTCTCTGTTGAGATTCTTTCTTTTAAGATCCCCCCCTCTCTTAGGTCTGGAAACTTTTTCAATGCCTGTGAAAACAAGATTGTCAAGACATCTGTTGTGAACAGAGGCAAAGTGTCTAGAAACAGCAGACACATTTACCGCAGATGTATTTAATGTGTCTGACATGTGTCTACGTATTCTTTGTTTAAGGGGACAACTGGTGCAGCCAACATATTGAACGTGGCAGGAAATACACTCTATCAAATAAACCACATTTGGGGTATTGCAGTTTATAAAGCTGTTAATGTTATAGGAGAGCACTGTGTAATTAGATGTAAATGATTTGCATTTTTTTGCATGTTTGCACGAGATGCAAAAGTTGTGCCCACAGCCAAAAAAACCCATGCAGGATAACCAATTTTTAGAGATGGCATCGTCTTTTTTACTTACAACCAAACTGGGGGATAAAATGTTGGCAAGATTAGGGGCTCTTCTGGCCACAAAATTGATTTTATTCTTAGTGAAAATCCGATTTAATAAATCATCACTAAGTAAAATAGGCAGATGTTTTTGTACTATTTTTACTATATCATGGAATTGAGGAGAAAAATTTGTTATAAACGTCACAACATTATTCCTACTATGCTTGTTCTTATTTTTATTATTATCTCTAAATAAATCCGAATGGGGTGGGTGGTAGCACATCTAATCAACTCAACCTGTTCTTGTTGTGCACAGACTTTAAATACTGTCTTAGAGATTTTCTCTGCGCATTCCATGATTAAGACCTATTCAGGTTGAAACGCGTAGGAAACAGCTCCTCTGTCTTGCCTTTCTATTTTTGTCTTGCTTGGATGGAATATTTTTATTATCAATAAAGAATCTGCTTTTAAAGAAAATTCTACTTTCTCCTGGAGTTGCTGGAATTTCTCCTTTTCTTCATGTGTTCTCACCCAGGTCAGGGTGTTTCCGTGCACCAGAGGTAAGATTTGGGAGTGAAGAGGGGAGAGCTGAAGTTTCCTCTTTTTTGACATTGTGTGTGAATTTATCCACATTATTTTTACCCCCAGTGAAAGAAATTCAGAGACTGCAAGCAGCTCTCACTGAGGTGCCAGCTCCCATCATTCACTGAAGGGAGCCAGCTCTTTGTGTTGGATCTTTCATGAATGACACGTCCGAGCATCCACGATATTCAGCTGAGTGTTAAGTGTTCCTGAGCAACCCAATGCTCAATCAAGTATCAAGCAGTGGTGAGTCTCTCATCAATAGTTAATAGTAGGGATGATCGAATACCTCAAATATTCGGCTTCACAAATATTTTCCGAATAGGTTGCCGCCATTCGACTAGTCGCGAATATTCGATGCGCAATGTAAGTCTATGAGAAATCCGAATAACAACTATTCGGAACTATTCGGGCTTCCCATAAACTTACATTGCGCATCGAATATTCGCATAGCGGTGACCTATTCGGAAAATATTCGCGAAGCTGAATATTTGAGGTATTCGATCATCCCTAGTTAATAGCAAATGATAAGGTTATCACAATTAGATTGTATTTATTTGACGTTTGTTACATCATCAACAGAAACGATCTAGGATAAATATAAATGAATTGAACAGAATTTAGAATCCAACATACCCTACCAAGGTAAGAAAAATATTCCTCAATAATACTCATCTTGAATTTACCCTTGGGTAAACATTTAAAAGTAACACATTGATTACAGTCATAGGACATCAATGTGAGAGCAGCGTAATGTAGCAGCACAGACCCTGATTTCACAGGGTGCTGCAGTTTTGATTAAAAAGTGTTTTACTCGCTGCAGATCCAACAGTTCTCTAAGTATTGAGCACTGTATAACTCCACCACTGATTGGCAGCTTTCAGTGTACGTTGTGCATAAGCATAAAGCTTCCAATCAGTGGTGTGGTGTGGTTGGATTACCTGGCAGTGTGTCGCCCCTGGGGTACTGATCCTGTTCGGGGATGCCACAGAGCTTCTTCTATAAGGCAACAGATAATTAGATTTTCAGTTATAGTCGTGACGCCACTCACGGTTTGCGGTTAGAAATGTAGATAACCGCCGCTGTAGGTTTTACGAGCGTCTGGGGCTGATGGGGTCTGCAGCCAGGTGATGTGGCCTCCTGTGAGTGAGGCAGATCCCAGGGGCTCGGGTGTGTAGGAAAGTGGGTCTTGGAATAATCCAGTCTTCGTCCAAAAAGTCTTTCACCAGGTTTTTACTCACGTATGATGTTGCTGTGAGCTGACCCGGGCGTTGCTGAGATTCACCAGATAAGACCAGGGTTGCTTTGGGCCAGTCTGAGGGTGACCATTAGCTCGCCTTCCTAGAACGTCTTTTTTCGGATAACCCCTGAGCTGAAGTACCGTGGGGTCTATCCAGGGAGTCGCTATTGCCTTTTCTCCCCTGTGTTCGGCCCATTTGCCGTCAGCGTGAACCAAGTGAGATGGCTCCTGGCTCTGTCCCCTTATGGGTCCCTGTGTTGCTGCTGAGGCTCGGACTCTGTATGGTTGGTGAGGTACCTGTAGTCCCCTCACCGGCAGGTTTAGCAGATCATTAAATTGAAGACTATTCTAGGGACCTGTTCCCCGTACATGCCTAGTCACTGACAGTCCCCGTACTCAACTGATTCTCTGTCTTTCTGACTGGTAACCGTTCTCCCCCGCCAACTGTCACTACACTGTGCAGGGTCTGACTAGTGTGAGCACGCGTATCTCCTAGCAACCGCCACGCTCCACCACCAAACTGGCTCTCCTTTTTCTCTCCCTGACAACCTCTGCACTTTAGCTTTCAGCCTCTCCGCTCCACCCCTTGATGAGATTTGAAAACTAGCTCCCTCTGGGAGATTACCCAAGGGTCCCATATACTGGTGTGGGAGACCTGGTTGCTATGTGTCTGTGCATACACACCTCATTCTGGCCTTTAGGATTACCTGGAAGTAGTTTCCCAGCATGGGTGCAGTACTCAGTGGTGCCTGACCGGGTCAGGGGCGCCACATTAGCAGGGTTACTAGTACTCTAGTGGTAATCTCCTGCTGCTTAAACAGTGATGTTATATAAGCTACACTAAGAATACCAGCTAGTGATACACTGCTTTAATTGGGGTCTCCACCCTTACATTATGCTCCTCTCAGATTAGTTTTATATATATATATATATATATATATATATATATATATATATATATAGTCATTCCCTTATGACTATTTGATACTGTATTCCTCTCAGATTAGGTAGCAAAAACTTGGTGACAGATGTCCTTTAATAGGATTATTATCACGCTGATGATGGAAAGATGTAATAAGTTTTGTTTTTACTTATTGTCCTCATGTTTTTAATACCTACTTTGTTTTATTGAAATATAGTAGTAATTTTCTATTTTTGGACGCCCTCATTTTGTTTAAGATTATTATGATTGGTGACTTTTTAATGAAGATCAGTAAAAGTTGTTTTATTTCATTTCAACTTATGAATAAAGGAACTTGAATATAAAATTTGTATATTGGTTTGCCAATAATATTGTTTGCCTGGAGCCAATAGTCATTTTACAAAATCAAAAGTTAATAAATCTAATAATTAATGATGAGCTAGCTGTATCATGCTCGGGTGCCCAGTACTCGAACTGAGCAGTTGGATGCTGACATGAGACGAGTACCCAAGTATAATGAATGTCAATAGGGAACTCAAGCATTTTCTGGGTAATCTTCAGGAAAAATACTCGAGTCCCCAATTGACTTCAATTATACTCAGGGACTCATCCAAACATACAACTGTTCTTAACTAGAGATGAGTGGACCAGTTGAAGTTTGGGTTCTGCATGTTCAGCTGGACTTTAGATAAAGTTCAGTTCAGAACCTGAACCACATTGGATGTCAATGATTGGGCAATTTGGCTCTCTGCCACATGCTACGAGCCATAAACAAAGAATTTCCACTGCAGTCTGCAATTTTTTTTGGAGGGGGACACTACATCCCATAACGCTGTTTTTACCTTTCGGGATAGCCATTCAGACACTACAAGTGACTTGCACTGGGTTGAGCACCGAACGTACCCGAGCACACCGATGCTTGAACAAGTGGTTTATATACATAAAGCACTAGAACTCTGAAATCGAACACTGATTTTTTTGTAAAGTCTGTGATCAGTGCAAACAGCGAACTTTACTGTTCAGGTACGCTCATTTCTACTCTTAAAGAGTACAGAGCACCCACGCTCATAACTACTAATAACATAAATGCTGGTAAATCAAGGTTCATACAAAGTATTGACAGCAAGAGAAGACCAGACTTTTTTTCTTGTCACTGGATGTCCTTGAGTTTTTAAGTAAAAGTCCTTTCCATCATTGGACTGGCTACCGGAGGAATCTCCAGTAATGCCAGGCCTGGATTCAGAGTTACCTGCATTGCACTCCGCAGCTCTCACCTGAGCTCTGGAGTGCAGCCTCGACTGATCTCAGAGTTTGCAGGACAGAACCGTGAGTTCCGAATGATTGATTCCCCGGCGATTGCGGTTCAGTTCATGACAGCTGCGGACAGGCCGGGCTGATCTCCGGAGTTCAGGTGAGAGCACCAGAGATCAGCCCAGCCTGTCTGCAGCTATCATGAACTGAACCGCAATCGCCAAGGAATCAATCACTCGGCGCTCGCGGTACAGTCTAGGCTGCACGCTAGAGCTAAGGTGAGAGCTCCGGAGTGCAATACAGGTACCTGAATCCAGGCCTGGCATTACTGGAGATTCTTCCGGTAGCCAGGCCGACGCTGGTCGCTTCCAATTATTGATGCAGTGTTCTGAACAAAAGATCAAAGTTGTTGCAACAGACAGGACACAATTTACTCTTTGCTTATATACTTTCTCTTTATTTTGGATGTATTTAGTGACATGGGCTTTAAAAACGTAATCAAAACCTTCATGTTCGATTCTTGCCTTAAGAGTTAAAGGGGTATTCCGATCTCCAACATCCTATCCCAATATGTAGTAGGAATAATAATAATAATAATAATAATAATAATAAAAAAATTAGCTCAAATACCTCCAATTAGAAAGGTAGTATAGTTCTTCTGATTTACTATGGTTACCTTAGGTGGTCATAACTACAGATACCTAAGGTCCTGTAATGCCATGCACATGAGATAAGCGACAAAGTGAGTCAGAAGATCTATACTACATTTCTAATGGAGGTATTTGCTAATAGGATAGGTGTTACGGTTGCTGCGAGCACTGGAGACTATGTCCAGATTTCTTGCTACTGCACATGTGCGAGCGCTGGAGACTAAGTCCAGATTTCTTGCTACTGCACATGTGCGAGCGCCAGAGACTAAGTCCAGATTTCTTGCTACTGCACATGTGCGAGCGCTGGAGACTAAGTCCAGATTTCTTGCTACTGCACATGTGCAAGCGCCGGAGATGAAGTCCTATCTTGGAGCCATTGCACATGTGCGGGTGACATCATCGCTGACACGAGGTCACATGTCTCTGACACCTTCTATGCCGATTGGTCACTGGTCATGTGCTTGTGACGCCTTGCTCGGTGATAGGCCAGCATGACGTCACTCCTGTCGTTCTGGCAGCGGATTGGCTCTGGTGTCCTCCATCTTGGATGAGGCACAGAGTCTATATAAGACCCTGACACACGCCGCATGGCGCTCAGTCCTCTTGGTTCATGCATAAGAGTAGACGCTCTGTGCGCGTTCCTCTAGGCATTCCTCTGTCTATGCTAGGTGAGCGTTACCGGCAGTGTAGCGTTCTTATACCTTACAGCTTCGGCTGCTGTCCGTATCCTTACCTCTTAGGGGAGCGGACATAGGCAGCTGCCTGAGGCACATGGTCTGGCTGGGCCTTGTGGTTCGACTCGTAGGTGGACGTTGCCGCTAGGGTAATGTTCCTTATACTGCGTCTGGCAGTTGTTCGTATCCTCGCACACTAGGGGAGAAAACAGAGGTAGGAGCTTTGTGCGGCTTACGCTGCTGTTCGTCTCTTTTGCACCACTAGAAGAGCGGACCTAGGAAGGTGCCATATCTAGTGGTTCGTGTCCTCGCACACTAGTGGAGCGAACGCAGGTAGGAGCTTTGTGCGGCTTACGCTGCTGTTCGTCTCTTTTGCACCACTAGAAGAGCGGACCTAGGTAGGTGCCATTTCGCACAAATTGCCTTTGTCTCTGTGATTATTAACAGAGATCATTCCACACACCCTCCAAGTAAGGGAGGAATTGCTTTACTTACTTATTATATCCTTCTGTGAGTTAACAGAGGTATTGCACTCTGCCATAGTCTGCAGCAGAGTCTTTGCACGGTGGACCCTGACTGTCTGATACTCCTTTAGGTTATTATCAGACAGCCCCCCGTAACATTAGGACTGAGCCAAGGGTCTGGCAGTTATGGCAGAATATCAGCAGTTACACCGTTACATACAAGTACTTGAGTCACGGCTCAAGAGTATAGAGGATAAACCTCAGACCATGGTGACATCTGCACATGATCCTCGACTTGCTCTGCCAAACAGATATTCTGGCGATGCCAGATCATGTCGTGGTTTCATTAGTCAGTGTCAGATACACCTAGAGGTCAATTCTTCTCGCTTCTCTACGGAGAGGTCCAGAGTAGGCTTTATCATCTCCTTACTTCAGGACAAAGCCTTAGAATGGGCGTCTCCCCTATGGGAGCGCTCTGATGTGGTTACCCTGAGACATCAAGACTTTCTTGATGCTCATAAGGCGGTATTCATGGGTCCGTAGGTTACCCATGATGCGGCCCTGAGACTGTTAGATCTATCTCAGGGTTCGTTATCCACTAGTTCTTATGCCATTGCTTTTAGAACTCTGGTGGCAGAACTAGATTGGCCAGAGAAGGTGTTGATTCCTATCTTCTGGAGAGGGTTGGCAGGCTATGTCAAGGATGCTCTTGCTACTCATGAGGTCCCTGCTTCTCTGGAGGACTTGATCACAGTAGCAATGAGGATCGATGTACGCCATAAGGAACGTAGACTCGAGGTCTCTTCCTCACGCCCTAAGCATCGGGCTATTCCAGTTGTTGAGGGTCCACTACCATCTTCCTCAGCATCTGAAATATCTCCCACTCCTATGGAGTTAGGTCATACGTCTTCCAGACTACGCAAGTCTGGTCCTCCTATATGTTACGTATGTCGTCAGGCTGGGCACTATGCCAACAAGTGTCCTAGTCGTCAGGGAAACTCCCTGGTCTAGTAACCATTAGAGGGGGGTTACTAGAGACGTCTTCTGCACCCTCTAAGTGTTGTATCCCAGGTCAGCTCTCGTTCTCTGAGAATACATGGCCTATTATGGCTTTTGTGGATTCCGGAGCTG
Source organism: Anomaloglossus baeobatrachus (assembly GCF_048569485.1). Lineage (NCBI taxonomy): Eukaryota > Metazoa > Chordata > Amphibia > Anura > Aromobatidae > Anomaloglossus > Anomaloglossus baeobatrachus. The sequence continues at coordinate 246,641,867 of NC_134355.1, forward strand.
ACGGGACTTTTGCGTCCTCAGGATTTGTAAAGGGACACAATATTCCCTCTATCATGTTAGAGGCGCCTATTCCTGTCCATGTTGTTAATGGAACTATGTTGTCTGACTCCATTACATTGAGGACAGTTCCCTTGCGCCTTTCCCTGTCTCAGGGTCACATAGAGGAGATTTCTTTTCTTGTTTTGCCTGAGGGTATAGACGACGTCCTTCTGGGTCTCCCATGGCTTCGGACTCATGCTCCTCACATTGACTGGGAGTCTGACAGCATTATTAGTTGGAGTTCGAAATGTCAGTCCCGATGTCTTCCCTTACCACCTAAGGTCATTGCGGTTGCATCTACTGATCTCTCTCCCATACCTACACCCTATCTGGATTTCGCTGACATGTTCTCCAAACAGGGTACTGAGGTTCTTCCACCCCATAGGCCGTATGACTGTGCCATAGACCTTATCCCAGGTTCGGTTCCACCTAAAGGCAGGGTTTACCCCCTGTCGATACCTGAGTCAGAGGCCATGTCGACCTATATAAGAGAGAGTTTAGAGAAGGGGTTCATTCGTAAGTCTGTCTCTCCCGCGGGAGCTGGGTTTTTCTTTGTTCGGAAGAAAGAGGGTGATTTGCGTCCCTGCATAGATTACAGGGGTCTCAACGCAATCACAATAAAGAACAAATACCCATTACCTTTAATTTCGGAGCTCTTTGACACACTGAGAGGAGCTCAAGTTTTTACGAAGTTGGATCTGCGGGGTGCGTATAACTTGGTACGAATTCGAAAGGGTGACGAATGGAAGACCGCTTTTAACACCCGAGACGGTCACTATGAATACCTCGTCATGCCTTTTGGGTTATGTAATGCACCCGCAGTATTTCAGGACTTCGTAAACGATGTGTTCAGGGATTTACTGTTATCCTCAGTAGTGGTGTATCTGGACGACATCCTGATTTTTTCTCCTGATCTGGAGACTCATCGTCAGGATGTCGTTCGTGTCCTTTCCCGTTTAAGGGAGCACTCATTGTTTGCTAAACTCGAGAAATGTGTATTCGAGCAGTCCTCATTGCCTTTTTTGGGTTACATTATCTCACAAGAGGGCCTGGCTATGGATCCTGCGAAGCTCTCTGCTGTCCTGCAATGGTCCGAACCTCATTCCTTGAAGGCGGTGCAACGCTTCTTAGGATTCATAAATTATTACAGGCAGTTCATACCCCATTTTTCTACTTTGGTGGCCCCTTTGGTGGCCTTGACTAAGAAAGGTGCTAATCCCAAAGCCTGGTCTACTGAGACATCTCAGGCTTTTGAGGCAGTAAAAAGACACTTTTCAACTGCTCCCGTTCTTCAAAGACCCGATGAGAGTAAGCCCTTCCTCTTAGAGGTTGATGCCACTTCAGTGGGTGCTGGTGCGGTCTTGTATCAAAAGAACGGTGCAGGTAGAAAAAGGCTGTGTTTCTTCTTTGCTAAAACCTTTTCACCGGCAGAGAGAAACTATACCATTGGGGATAGGGAACTGCTCGCCTTGAGATTAGCCTTGGAGGAGTGGCGTCACTTGCTGGAAGGAGCGAAACATCCTTTCCAGGTCTATACAGACCATAAGAATCTGACGTACTTACAAACCGCTCAGCGTCTGAATCCTCGCCAAGCCCGCTGGTCCTTGTTTTTCTCCCGCTTTCACTTGTCCATCAACTATCTGTCTGGGAGTAAGAATAACAAGGCAGACGCCCTGTCTCGCTCTATGCTTTCTACCCAGGAAGAGATTGACGAACCTCGTCTTATCCTTCCCTCCAGGGTTTTTCATACGCTCTCCCCTGTGACGTTAGACCAAATCCCACCGGGCAAGACCTTTGTTCCGCCTGATCGACAGAATGATATACTGTCATGGGCCCACACCTCAAAGGTGGGTGGGCATTTTGGTATTAGGCGGACACGAGAGTTACTGGAGAGGTGGTATTGGTGGCTACACTTAGCCAGTCACGTCAAGAGATATGTCGGTTCCTGCTACTCGTGTGCTCGCAACCGTCCATTACGGCAGAGACCGGCTGGGCTCTTGCATCCTTTACCAGTGCCAGATAGACCATGGGAGGTGGTAGGCATGGACTTTGTGGGTGATCTTCCATGTTCACAGGGACATAGATTTGTGTTGGTCATTACGGACCATTTCTCCCGGATGGTTCATCTCGTACCGTTATCGAGAATCCCATCTTCCAGGGTACTAGCCAAACCATTCCTCAAGCATGTCTTTAGGCTTCACGGGATGCCAGATCGTATAATTTGTGATAGAGGCCCGCAATTTGCTTCCCGTTTCTGGCGAGATCTTTGTAGCCTTCTGCAAATTGAGTTGAATCTCTCTTCGGCATACCATCCGGAGACCAATGGTTTGGTTGAGCGTACCAATCAATCTATGATTATATACCTTCGACACTTTGTTGCTGAGAACCACGATAACTGGTCCTCCCTCCTACCCTAGGCAGAATTTGCCCTTAACAATTCGCTGGCTGAGGCCACTGGGCAGACACCGTTCGTACTCAATAATGGGCAACACCCTAGGGTACCGGTACCGTTTCCCGCTGCTGCACCTCCTCCTCTTGTGGCCGACTGGGCAACTAATGCCAGAGAGGTTTGGGATCGGACTCAAGAGTCGATCCAAGCAGCTAAGGAACGTATGAAGACGGTGTCCGATCGGTTTCGTCGCCCGGCTCCTGTCTTTTCTCCAGGGGACTTTGTGTGGCTCTCTGCAAAACACGTGAGACTTAGAGTGAGCTCTGTCAAATTTGCTCCTCGCTTCCTGGGTCCTTATGAGGTTCTTCGACAGGTAAATCCTGTAGTCTACCAATTGAAGTTACCCGTCCATCTTAGGATTCATGACAAATTCCATGTCTCACTGCTAAAGCCGGCTATTTTACCTCACGCTCGTGAGGTGCACTCTCCTGCCTCCGATTCCTCTCGCTCTAGCTATGAGGTACGAGCCATAGTTGGTTCTAAGATGGTTAGAGGGCGCAGGTTCTTCTTGATAGATTGGGAGGGTTACGGCCCGGAACATCGCTCTTGGGAGCCTGAGGAGGCTGTCCATGCTCCCGACTTAGTTGCCGATTACCTGCGTCGCCGGGAGGGGGGCCCTTGAGGGGGAGGTACTGTTACGGTTGCTGCGAGCACTGGAGACTATGTCCAGATTTCTTGCTACTGTACATGTGCGAGCGCTGGATACTAAGTCCAGATTTCTTGCTACTGCACATGTGCGAGCGCTGGAGATGAAGTCCTATCTTGGAGCCATTGCACATGTGCGGGTGACATCATCGCTGATATGAGGTCACATGTCTCTGACACCTTTTATGCCGATTGGTCGCTGGTCATGTGCTTGTGACGCCTTGCTCGGTGATAGGCCAGCATGACGTCACTCCTGTCGTTCTGGCAGCGGATTGGCTCTGGTGTCCTCCATCTTGGATGAGGCACAGAGTCTATATAAGACCCTGACACACGCCGCATGGCGCTCAGTCCTCTTGATTCATGCATAAGAGTAGACGCTCTGTGCGCGTTCCTCTAGGCATTCCTCTGTCTATGCTAGGTGAGCGCTTCCGGCAGGGTAGCGTTCTTATACCTTACAGCTTCGACTGCTGTCCGTATCCTTACCTCTTAGGGGAGCGGACATAGGCAGGTGCCTGAGGCACATGGTCTGGCTGGGCCTTGTGGTTCGACTCGTAGGTGGACATTGCCGCTAGGGTAACGTTCCTTATACTGCGTCTGGCAGTTGTTCGTATCCTCGCACACTAGGGGAGCGAACAGAGGTAGGAGCTTTGTGCGGCTTACGCTGCTGTTCGTCTCTTTTGCACCACTAGAAGAGTGGACCTAGGCAGGTGCCATATCTAGTGGTTCGTGTCCTCGCACACTAGTGGAGCGAACGCAGGTAGGAGCTTTGTGCGGCTTACGCTGCTGTTCGTCTCTTTTGCACCACTAGAAGAGCGGACCTAGGTAGGTGCCATTTCGCACACATTGCCTTTGTCTCTGTGATTATTAACAGAGATCATTTCACACACCATCCAAGTAAGGGAGGAATTGCTTTACTTACTTATTATATCCTTCTGTGAGTTAACAGAGGTATTGCACTCTGCCATAGTCTGCAGCAGAGTCTTTGCACGGTGGACCCTGACTGTCTGATACTCCTTTAGGTTATTATCAGACAGCCCCCCGTAACAATAGGATAAGATCTTGGAGATGGGGGATACACTTTCAATTTTATTCATTTTGTAGACTTAATAGTTTATCTAAGTAAAAGCTTTTGACAAAAAACTATTTTCTTTCATTGCACATATTGTCATTTTGATATCTGCAGAACTGTATAGCTGCCAAAAAGCTACTTCTATCTCAGCTAATTCAGTCAGCCCATCTGAGATTTAGAAGACAGCTCAGATCAGTTGGCTAATATATTTGAAGAAACACTTGTGCCAGAAGTATGACACTATGCCCATGGGATTAGCAATCAGAACTACCACCCTACAGCTGATGCAAAGAGTCAAAATGTTGTGTACATAAGAGTTGTTTCTTTATCCCAATCACAAGTCAAGTTTACATAATTTGTAATCCAAAATGTATTTTACTTAAATATATCAAAATAAACATTAATATTTCATTACAAGTCCAACTTTAACTTGAAATAACCGCCTGCTGCTATGGTAATGGACCGCAAGGGTCATATTTAATGTTGTTTAATGTGCTGTATTATGTTGTATAATGTAATGTAGTGCAGCACAACCATTAACTGTTCCCAAAACACAATGTGCTAAAAAAAGCAATGGCTTTGGGCACATCATTTGATGGCAAGCAACAGACTCTTTATTACAATAAATCACTCATGTGCATAGTTAACACACGGAGCTTTCAAGTGGACAAACCATAGCTTACTGCATGGGAAACAGATTTATATCTGTATTTAATCAAGCAAGACTTGTTTCCGTGTATCTTTATCTATCATGGTATGTTTACATGTCAGAAGAAAAAAACAGTTTTATACTTTTAACACGCAACAAAAAAATACATGCTTTTTGCTTCACGTTTGCCACGTTTTTGTCCCATGCATTTTAGTTAAATAAATGGCTGGAAGGGCTAAAAAACACTGGACAAAAATGCATCAAGAAGAGACATGCTGTAGTTTTCTTGTCAACCCCAAAAAAAGCATTGTGTGCACATCATTTCTGAATTCTCATAGACTTCGCTGGGAGAAGGAAAGCCATACAGTTTTGGGCAACAAACTGCACAAAAAAAGCGGCAAAAATCTCAGCATGTGCACACAGCCTTAATGCAGCCTTCCTCGCAGATGGCACAGAGCTCCTGTCCATAAAATAACTGGGGATGGAAGATAACATGAACAGCCCAGTCCATCAAGGATCTCCTACAATATAAAAAAAACAGAGCTCCAATGTGCGGTTTTTCTCAATTACAAATTCTGCTCACCTCTCCATATCTCAGAGTCTGCCAGCTATGGCATACAGGAGGAAAAACAACTCATGAAATTATCACAAAAGGAGAAAAAGCATTAGAAGAGTACACTCACACGAGCGTATGACTCGGAGAAATGCAATGCGAGAAAATCTCGCATTGCACTCGGACCAATGTTATTCAATGAGGAAGAGGAGATGATTAGCTTTTTTCTCATCCGAAAAGCCGCAGCATGCTGCGATTGTCAGCGAGAGACGTGTGACTCACACTCATACAAGTCTATAGGTACGAGTGAAACATCGGACTGCACTCAGATGACATTCGAGTGCAGTGCGATATACTCACAGCCTGACTATGGAGGAGAGGGCGAGATGAATCCCTCCCTCTCCTCCGCAGCTCCCGCCCTCTCCTCTACAGCTGTGAGCCGATCGCAGTGTCAGATCACAGTCGTATGACACTTGGCTGATGCAGGCAGCACAGCGGGAGCCAAGGGTCATTAGCATATTGCATCCGATGCATGCACATCAATGTCATATGATCGTGTGAATCCAGCCTAAGGGCTCATGCAAACACTGCTTCCTGACTAGTGCAGAAATAAATGCATCCTCTGGCAGACTTGACACTGTGTTTTGACAAAAAGAATGCATCCAAAACGCATGTATTTTAGATGCATTTTGCATGAGTTTTGGATGCATTTTTGTCAGTGCGGTCCCCCGGCAATTCAGCTCTGCTACATGCCCGTTGACAGCAGACACAGACAGAGCTGGGCGATGAGAATGAACTTGGATGAACTTCACCTGACTTCATTGTCATCCCGTGGCTCTGTCTCTGTGTGCTGTCATGAACTCAGATAAACCTCCGAGGTCAGTGCCAGGACACAGGAGTCCGCAGCAGTGACGTCAGAGCTTCACCCGATTTCACTGACATCGCGTGGCTCTCTCTCTCTGTGTCGCAGTCTGATTTGTGGTCACACGTGAAGGACTCACCTGTGACCGCAAATTCCCTGAGTGACTGAAGTGAGCAGCACTATCAGCGATGCCATCACTCAGGTGACCTGCGACCACAGATGGAGTCCTCCACCTGAGAGCGGTGGCCGCGAGTAACCTGAGTGACGTCATCGCTGATCGCGCAGCTCACATCACTTGCTGCGTGGAGCTGACAGTGAGCGGTCGTGGTCTCAGGCCGCTCTCTGTCAGCTTCATGTAGCAGAGATGAAAGCATCATGGGACCTTGCGTGGATTACGTCGGACCTGGAGGTGTTTTTGAGGGGTTAATAAAGTGGTGAAAGAGGGTGTTTTTTGTCTTTCATTACAAATAAAGTATTTTTTGAATGTGTGTGTTTATTTTCTTTAACTTACAGGTTAATCATGGAAGGTATCTCGGGGAGACACCTGCCATGATTAACCTAGGACTTAGTTGCATTAATGGGTTGCTGCCATTAACTCCGTATTACCCCGATTGCCACCGCACCAGGGCAATTCGGGATGAGCCGGGTAGAATCCCGGGACTGTCGCATCTAGTTCATGCGGCAATCCTGGGCGGCAGCTGGCTGATATTATTAGGCTGGGGGGCTCCCCATAACGTGCAGCTCCCCATCCTGAGAATACAAGCTTTCAGCCAGGCAGATGGGGGTGTCAGCCCATAGCTGTCTGCTTTATCTGCACTGAGAATCAAAAATACTGCAGAGTGCTACGTCATTTTTTTTTAATTATTTATTTATTTTTACACTACTATATGTTTGAGGGAGCCAACATCCAATCACAGATGCTGTTACGCAGAATGGGCATCAGTAATTGTCTGTTGGAGTAACCTTGAATATGCCCATACATTCTCAACTCCTTTCTTAAGCCGGTGTCACATGGTACGATATAAGTGACGCACATCTGGCATCCTTTGATATATCGTAGCGTGTGACAGCTACGAGAGACGGTGAATGAGCAAAAATACTGACCTTATCGTTGCTCATTGATACGTTGCTCATTTTCAAAAAGTCGTTTCTTCTTCTGTGCTCCGGTTGTTCATCGTTCCCGGGGCAGCACACGTCGCTCCGTATGACACCCCGGGAATGATGTACACAGCTTACCTGCAGCCGCCGGCTATGTGGAAGGAAGGAGGTGGGCAGGATGTTTACGTCCCGCTCATCTCCGCCCCTCCACTTCTTTTGGCCAGCCGCTGTGTGACGTCGCTGTGACGCCGAATGTCCCTCCCCCTTCAGTAAGTGGATGTTCGCCGCCCACAACGAGGTCGTCCAGGAGGTAAGTGCGTGTGACAGGGGGTTAACAACTATGTGCGCCACGGGCGACTAATTGCCTGTGACGCACAAACGACGGGGGCGGTTACGATCGCTCGTGCAATCGCACGATAGATCGTACCGAGTGATGCTGGCTTTAGCCTAACATAGATGCTGGAATGTATGGGCTGGTTTCAGGTTACTCCATCTTAATTAGCCATGGAAATAAACTCTACCCAATTATAAGGGATTGTATGTAGCTGGGTGAATTAAAACATAACGTTTAATATTTAATTTAAAAAACCAACACATAAATAGGATGAAGGGGATACAAACACAGTTAAGACAACACAATTAATGACTCCCCACTAGTATATAGAGGTGAAAAAGATGCCTACAATGGTGCCGTCGATTCCACTATTGTATACAAAAATCACCTCTATAAATGGAGTACAGCTGCATAGAGGGACTGCTTATAATTATAACCACAGTAATAGCATTGAATTGGTTATATATCACTTCCACCCCTATGTTAATATTAGAACCTCACAAGAGTAAATCAAGGCAACCTCTTATTCATCGTAAAAGTACATGCGGTGCTGAAAGAGTGTCGCCCATTAGTAATAAAAGGCGTCAAAATAAATCAGAACAATCTCACCGGATGTAGAGACGAATCCCGGCAAGGTCCTGTAAGGATGAACCAGAAAAAGGGGGGGATCTGCAGGGGGGAGCTATATTTCAGCTACACAGTACCCCTCAAAGATTCCAGATAAACGTGCTCCCGACGTCCATACGCGTTTTGTTGGCAGACTCATCAGGGGAGCTTGAACACAGGGAGAGCACAAACTAAACCTCCTAAAAGAGGTAGACACCAGACCAAAGTTTAAATCATGCGCTCAAAATGCGTCTGGTGTGCAGTTTAAACATTGGATTTTTTTGTCCAGACCTGAAGATGGTATACTTGTAATGGTACATATTCGTTTGGAATGAATTTTTAAATTTTAAAGATTTTTCATTAAAGCTGGATTTTACAGAAAATTTGGAAGCTGGATCATTTACTCTTTCACTTGTGCTTCAGCGCTGAGCAGCAGGGGGATCACTTGCTTCTATACCGCCAAGAGCGTGGACAGTTCCTGGGGTGAGCTGAATATTTTTTCTTCCATTACATACAATCAGGTTGATCCATGCAGTGCATATGTGATGTAGCCCAGGCGTAGTGCCGTCACTAGGTTTGCACCGTAATTGCACATGGCCTTTACTAACTCAAGGTTCAAGGGAGACAGCCATTTATCAAACTCAGCCTATATAGAGTTCCCCAACTCTGCAACTGTGTTACTGCGTTCTCTGATGCATATTAATGAAATTAAGGCTTAATTGCATTGATTTACACACAGGATGTTGCCTGGCATTTCAATTTTAAAACTCAACATAAATGTATAAAAACCTTTCAGGCAGACAGCAGTTATGTAGCATCAATTGCCCCCTTCCCCATAGGGCTTTAAAAGAGCAGGTGTCGCGGGTGGAGGAGGGGACGCTGCGCTCACCCACTGCTTGGATTGGGCTGCTGCTGCTCGGTGGTGGCTCGAGCGGTGGGCCGGATCCTGGGGACTCGAGCGGCGTTCCTCACCCGTGAGTGAAAGGGGGGTGATTTAGTTTAGGGATATTGTCCGTGACGCCACCCACGATTGTGGTGAGATTAGTGACACCACCGCTGCTCTGGACGGGGATCCCGGGAGCGGTGACAGGGAGCAGCTTGGATGTTGGTTTTCCCCTCCGTGGGTAGGGGGGTTGGTGGTCCCGGGGCCCGGTGAGGGGTAGGGATGGATGGCAGGCGGGTTACGGGGCCTGGTGAGGTGCAGGGTCGCGGGGGCAGCGCTGTGCCGCAAGGCACGTTGGTACTCACTCAGCCAATGATGAATGCAAAGTCTCCGGTAAAACAAACGGCTGGATGGACGGGTCCCACAGATGGCTGCGGTAGTTCTCCCGGTAGGTTGATGGTGACTGCCTTTCCCTGCACCTGTGTTGTGTTTACGGTTCCAATGGGTTCCCACCGGTAACCCGCTCCCCAGCTTGGATGGATGCTGAGGGAGCCCCTTTTGCCCGCAGGCTCTGGCCCTGGGAACTGTAGCCTTGGCGGTGACTGTGTTTCCCTTCACGGTGTGAGCTGTTGCCTTCAATCGGGTCTTGACTACTGGGAAACCCCGGAGGTTCCCTTTGCTAATGGATTTGACCAGTTTTCGGCGACTCCTATCCTGGTCGGGGTCCGTAAGCCCTGCCGGATGGTGCTGGCTTCTCTTTGCTCCCCGATCCGGTACCGTCGGGCCACCGCCCGTCTACGGTCCTTACGGTTCGCTCTAATCGGCCCCTCCTGCAGACGGTCACCACCGTCTGCCAACCTTGCTGTGCTGTCCGGGCCACACACCCGGACGCCTCCAGTCTCCTCTCCTACCACTTCCCTTCACTCCTCACTTCTCAAACTTCAAACTCTATCTCCCTTCCTTTTCCCGCCTCCAGGACTGTGAACTCCTCGGTGGGCGGGACCAACCGCCTGGCCCACCCCCTGGTGTGGACATCAGCCCCTGGAGGAAGGCAACAAGGATTTTGTGTTTGACTTCGGTGTGCCTAACCGGGGTGTGGGGTGTGTTGGTGTAGTTCTGTGACGACCTGGCTTTTCCAGGGCGCCACACAGGGAGGTCTGGTCCATGCAACAGAAGCTGTGGCTCAGCATTTTCAATTTTAAAAATGAAGACATGCTTCAGTGACCAGTATAAGCCCCTTGCTCTCAGAAGACTGGCACTACACACAAGACACAACTTGGAGACCTATCTTGTAGTCTCGACAGTCAAAATCCTTTCATGTAAACAGCAGTACAGTAGCATCAATTGCCCCCCTCCCCATAGGGCCTTAAAAGAGAAGGGAGGTAGGGTCCATGTGACACAGGCTGTGTCCTGGCATTTCATATTTAAAAATGAAGACATGTTTGAGTGAACGATGTAGGCCTCTTGCTCCCAGAAGACTAACACCATCCACAAGACACAATTTTGAAACCTATCTTGTAGTCTCGACATTTAAAAACCTTTCAAGCAGACAGCAGTACAGTAGCATCCCCTCCCAACAGAACTATAAAAGAGTTTGGAGGTACAATCCATGCAACACACAGGCTGTGGTATTTCAATCTCATAAATAAAGACACATTACAGTAAGCGGTGTAGGCCTTTTGATCACAGAAGACTGGCACTACAGACAAAAATCTCTTTACGTGTAAAGTGGAAAGAAAGGATATCTTATTCATGTAAACTATAACGACAGCATCATACTTGGAGTTACTGATTTGCACCCTAGTTTGGCAGTGTTGCTGCCCTTCTATACACAGATGAATGAAGACTCCATTTGGAAAGGCCACAGCTTGGCGATCAAGAGCTGGTGCAGCACATGTGTGCTGCCCCCGTGCCAGCAGCCGAGCTGCTTGGGTCCGGGTCCACAGTGTGGCTCGAGGGATTCTACCGTACCCGGGGGTCGTGCGGACACATCAAATAAAAGGGGACGTATTTGTACGGGGTGTATTTTGTACTGTCTGTGACGCCACCCACGGTGTATGGTGAAATGTAGCACCACCGCTGCTGTAGTGGGGTACCCGGGGGCGATAGAACGGCAGCCTGGTGTTAACTCCTCCGTGGGTAGGTGGGTAGGGATGGTTGCCCCAGTGCCCAATATCTCTGTACTGTAAATTGTGACTGCAGGGGCCGGCGCGCCCGGTCCGACCGGGTACTGTTAGATTACTCATGATTTCGGTAAATAACTCAGACAAGTCCAGTGGTAAACCAAGGTGATGGTGGCCGGCCGCCGCCGCCGGGTGCATTCGGGTCCCACACCCGGGCTGGTGGTCTGTATCACTTCTCCCTGCACTTTTTGTAAGTTCTCTTTTGGGCTCTCTGGTATGGAACACAGAAGCCCGCTCTCAGAACTACGGGTGGGAGGCGTGCCTGCTGACGCTGGCTCTTGGGATCTCACAGGCCCTGGTGTATGCCCTATCCCCCGCGGTGAGCTGTTGTCTGCTTTTAGGACTTTTGGTGGGACAGGACCTATAATCCTGCCTTCAATTGGTTAATTAGCTAGGCCGTTGGTTCCGGTCCTGGCTTCAGGGTCCAAGTAACCCCTCTGTGCACGGGTTCCGGGTTGGTTCTCCAGTGTCGGTACTGGCGGGCTCCTACCCTGTCCCGGTCCACCTCGGATCTCCGGCAGCCATCTTCCCATCTCCTGCAGACACTGACCACTGTCTGCCACCTAGCCAGCACGCCGGGGTTCCAACCCCGACGACTTCCACTCTGGCTTGAACTTCAACTAGACTTCCAATTCTCCTTGCCTTTGAACTTCAACCTCCAACTTCACTGAGCTGAACTCCACTTAAAACCCAAACTTCAGACTTTCTCTCCCTGAGTTTCCCGCCCCGGGTTCTCTAGACTCCTCATTGGGCGTTCTCCATCCGCCTGGTCTGGCCACCTGGTGTGTCTGTCCTACCCTGGGGGGGGTGACTAGGATTTTGTCAGCCGGTGTAACCCTTTGTGGGAAGGTGTTGTGCAGGGGCCTAACACTGTGTGACTACCTGGCATGCCAGGGCGTCACACATGCAGACGTTTCTGCAAATATGATGAAGAAAAGGATTTCTCACAAGAAACATTGAAGCAGTATGGGACCAAGTAAATCAATTTCTCAATCAAGAAGAAATATTGTAGGTTGCAGGATACAAAATGGCTGGAAAGAGGGCAGTAACTCAATGGAAGGGAATTGTTTTGGATCAAGAACCATTCAACCCTTCTCTTTATCTTATAACATATGATGGATTTGATTCTGTGTATGAACTTGAGCTTCATAAGGATGAAAGGGTGTCTGCTCTCGAAGTTCTACCAGATAGAGTTGCATCACCCCAAATCAGCTATGTTCATTTAGCAGGGGGCGGCACCGTTAGCACTTGCAGGGTATACCTCTGTGAAGACAACCTGCTTTTTAGTGACACTTCACGTTTGAAAATCTCTTTGCGTATGAGGTGGAAAAAAGGGCACCTTTTCATGTAGACTATAATTACATCATCAGAGTTGGACTGACTCATTTTCACCCTAGTTTGGCAGCATTGCTGCTCTTGCATACACATATGAATAAAGACTTACTTTGGGAATTGCCAACATAACTTTCTCAGCTTATTCCTCCTCCTTATGTGCTGAGCTGCACAGCTGTGTGCTTCTGTGTTCACACCAAGTGGGATCTACAACTGTATCATCAGGCTCTATGTTGTCACACTCCTCCTCTTCCTGACATTGTGGCGCCCCTGACTTGGTCAGGCACCACTGAGTACTGCACCCATGCTGGGGACAGTACAAAACAGGTAATCCAGAAGGCTGACCGAGGTGTGACTACACAGGCGCATAGTGATCAGGTCTCACACATTTACCTTTGAGAGGACCCCTGGGGATCCCAGGAGGGGGCGAAGCCTCCATCTCCACTCGAGGGGTGTGGTAGAGAGCCTGGTTGCTAGGTGACGTAGGCAAGAACAGGAGAGGAGGGAAGAGTGAGCCGAAGACAGTTGAGTGGTGAAGTTCAGGGAGGGCAGAAGCAGACCCTGTAGCTCTACACAATTCTGACAACGTACGCGCAGTGACTACCGACGGGGGAGAACGGTCACCTGGGAGTGCTGCCCGAAATCCACCCACGACTAAAGAGAGAGCAACGGAGTGGAGAGTAAGGAGACTGTCAGGGAGATACCAGGCCCAAACGGGTAACAGGTCCCAGTGCAGGGATAGATCCACCTGTCCTTTGCCAAACCTGCATGAGGGGGCACTTTACACCCCCAAGACAACACCACAGAGTCCGCAGCCACGTAGCCAAAGTGAGGGCCCATAGCTCACAGGAGGCAAGCAGCCGGAGTGACCTGGTCCAGGCTACAAGCAAACGGGCCAAAAAGAAGGGGAGAGAGGCACCAGCAACTTCCCTGGGCGACCCCAGCAGGGCTTCAAGCAGGGGTTACCCCAAAACACAACGGGCTAAGGAAGGCGAGTTGGTAGCCACCCTCACCAGTCAGCCTGAAGGACACCTGGTTCCAGCCTGGTTCATCCCAGCTACGCCCGGGTTACTCACCCTGCCACCATCAGTGAGTAAAACCCCTGAAAGACATCCTGCTTGTGCGTGTGAGTCATTCTGTGACTTGTAGTTCCACACACCTACACGGGACCCTGGGGCATGCCTCACTCTCAGGAGGCTATTACAACTGACTGCACCTACTATCAGCCCCAGGCACCCCTAACCTGCAGTGGCGGTCTCCACTGACCGCAATTCTGAGAGTGGCGTCACGACAATCAAAATAGAGGATTTCCTACCGGTGACAAGATCCAGCCGCGTGGAGTCCCTGAAGGTAATGCACCCCTGCACCGACACCGAACCTCGGGGCCCCACACATCTGGCGTCACGAACAGGATAAGGACTAGACCTGTTCAGACAGGTGACCATGTGCCTGGGCGGTCCGCTTGGAAAATTGGAAGCGCCGCCATATTGCCACCATGAAAAGCGCGCTGAAAAACAACAGCAGCCCGCGCTGGGAGAAGTTACCGCCCACGAAGAGGTGTGGCTACCCAGAGATCCCCTGAAGGGTCCTGGCTTCGCAAGTGATGAGAGCGGAGGCGTTCAGAGACGTCGGGAAAGAAAGGGAGCCAGAAGCCTGCTACTAGAAGAAGGAGACGCAGAGGAAATGGCGACTGAACGCAGAGACCCAGAGCCAGGCTCCGCTGCCTGGTGGTATCGGGAACTTGCCCAGTTTTGCGACCAACTGGAGGCCAGGGTCGTATGGCAGATCAGCGAGGGACGCACGGAGCTTCTGGAGATGGCTGCAGCGGTTCAGGCCTATGAGAGGGGAACCGCACGACGAGTGCCAGACCGAGCGGCGACGACTCAGACCCCGATGATGTTACCGATGGGTGAGTCCTGTGTTGCCCCTGTCAGCGCGAGTGCCCCGACCCCTGCTGCCATGCCCGCGGTCCCTGGGGAGATGCCCGGCGCGGCGACGCTGAATCAGGCCGCAGCCACGCCAGGTGCGGCCCGCCGAGCCCAGGCCGCCGCAACGATGCCCAGCCCGGCCCGCAAAGATCCGGCTGCCACCGCGACCCTCCTCCACGCCGCAGGTGCGGCCCGCCAAGATCCGGTCCCTGCAGCGACTCCAACCCAGGCCGCCGCCACGCCAGGCGCGGCCCGCCGAGCCCAGGCCGCCGCAACGATGCCCAGCCCGGCCCGCCAAGGACCGGCTGCAGCTGCGACGCCAATCCAGGCCGCAGAAGCGCCCAGCCCGGCCTGCACCGATCCCATCGCAGCTGCGCCACCAATCCAGGCCGCAGAAGCGCCCAGCCCGGCCCGCACAGATCCCATCGCAGCTGCGACGCCAATCCAGGCCGCCGCAGCGATGCCCTGCTCGGCCCGCCAAGACCAGGCCGCTGCCACGCCAGGCTCGACCCGCCAAGACCAGGCCGCTGCCACGCCAGGCTCGGCCCGACAAGACTGTACAATTATTTACCCCGGCCTGCCAGGTCAGAGCAGACACCGCTCCCCAGCCCAAGGAAGTCCCTGCTAGGAAGTCCCTGCTGGGGGAGGACCCCGAATACTGGAAGCTGAAGGCTGATCTAGAGGCCCACTTCCCAAAAGAGATGGTGGACCGGTATCTGCTCCCTCCGCATACTCACAGGAAGACTCCTGCAACATTCATGCCAAAGGGTCCCCCGCCCTGGCCTGCTGATGAAAATCCATCCCTAGCGCTGCCACAAGAGGAGTGCCCAGAAGTACTAAGGGGGAGGGGAGGCCAGGAAGTTGAGAAGCTGACCCCAGAGCCATCAGCAGTGGATGCAGCACCAGTCCAAGAGCCAGAGATGCTGCCGTATTCCCGCTGGGATGAAGAGGGCCCGACATCCTCCGCTGAGGAAGATTTGTCCAGATACCTCACCTGGGAGCCTGCAAGCGGTAAGATAGCAGCCAGGCAGGACCCAGCCCGTAGGACACGGCGCCGCAGCAGGATAAGGGATCCACCTGCACAGCAGTCTCCCGAGGAGAAGGACGAGGTCACGGCCAGAGACTTAGAGGAAAAGCGGTCCTTGAGAAGAGCCAAATCGCAGGTCAGAGGCCCACTTTGTCGAGGAGTTGTAGAAGACTTCAGTCTAAGGTCTGGATATGGCTTTATAGTAGCACCTGGTGTAAAAGAGGGCATCTTTGTGAACAGAAGGGATGTGAGAGCACATTTACCTAGAGGACATCCAGGAAGAAACCTACAGATAGGAGACTCAGTAGAATTCACAAAGCACCAAGGAGAACGCGGATGGTACGCACTAGATGTTACACCATGTCCCAGAAATCCCTGCAGTAAACCTGCTGTCTCAACACTACAAGATAAAGAAAGAGAAAAAGAAACAGACACAGAAGAAGAGGAAAGAAAATACAAAGAACTCATTGATGAAACCACTACAGATGATGACGACAGGTGCCACAGCCCTACAGGCCCAAGCCCTGGTGAGGAGGAAGAAGGAGCAAAGTCCATGTAGAGAAAAGTAAAGAAAACTACAGCAAGTTAAAGTTTGAAGTTTGCAACGTTCAAGTTTAAGCACGTGCCCACATGAACTTGTGTGAGAAATCCTTTTACACTTTAACCCATGAACCTTAAGGCTATGAACTGGCTATAGCCACAAACTCTCGCAGTGTTTATAGTTACCCCAGAGGTACAACCACTACCAGGGAGCACGCCTGTTTATGGGGCATGGCTCTCCACCACAAAGAGGGTACCTGGTCAGCACCAACTGTGGAGGCCGCCTCTACATCCTGCCAGAAGAGGATGAAGGCGCGGCTCCACCAGGCCAGGTATACCCTGAAACCACCAGACCATGAAAGCCGCCTCTACATCCTGCCAGAAGTGGCTGAAGGCGCGGCCAACGGGAGAGGCAGATGGGAAGAAAGGTCTGGGGAAGCTGATGGCCCAGACCTGGTTACCAAAAGAAACCGGTGACCTGCCGCCTGAGAGGGTTTAGGGTGGGTTAACAGACTTGTGGGTGGAAGGTGGTGATGTATGGTACCTGATGGTTTTAAAATGTTTTACCATGTTTTACTGTTTACGCATTTCAAAATGTTGTCTTGCAGCCCGAGGACGTGCTGGTGATAACTAAGGGGGAATGTGGCGCCCCTGACTTGGTCAGGCACCACTGAGTACTGCACCCATGCTGGGGACAGTACAAAACAGGTAATCCAGAAGGCTGACCGAGGTGTGACTACACAGGCGCATAGTGATCAGGTCTCACACATTTACCTTTGAGAGGACCCCTGGGGATCCCAGGAGGGGGCGAAGCCTCCATCTCCACTCGAGGGGTGTGGTAGAGAGCCTGGTTGCTAGGTGACGTAGGCAAGAACAGGAGAGGAGGGAAGAGTGAGCCGAAGACAGTTGAGTGGTGAAGTTCAGGGAGGGCAGAAGCAGACCCTGTAGCTCTACACAATTCTGACAACGTACGCGCAGTGACTACCGACGGGGGAGAACGGTCACCTGGGAGTGCTGCCCGAAATCCACCCACGACTAAAGAGAGAGCAACGGAGTGGAGAGTAAGGAGACTGTCAGGGAGATACCAGGCCCAAACGGGTAACAGGTCCCAGTGCAGGGATAGATCCACCTGTCCTTTGCCAAACCTGCATGAGGGGGCACTTTACACCCCCAAGACAACACCACAGAGTCCGCAGCCACGTAGCCAAAGTGAGGGCCCATAGCTCACAGGAGGCAAGCAGCCGGAGTGACCTGGTCCAGGCTACAAGCAAACGGGCCAAAAAGAAGGGGAGAGAGGCACCAGCAACTTCCCTGGGCGACCCCAGCAGGGCTTCAAGCAGGGGTTACCCCAAAACACAACGGGCTAAGGAAGGCGAGTTGGTAGCCACCCTCACCAGTCAGCCTGAAGGACACCTGGTTCCAGCCTGGTTCATCCCAGCTACGCCCGGGTTACTCACCCTGCCACCATCAGTGAGTAAAACCCCTGAAAGACATCCTGCTTGTGCGTGTGAGTCATTCTGTGACTTGTAGTTCCACACACCTACACGGGACCCTGGGGCATGCCTCACTCTCAGGAGGCTATTACAACTGACTGCACCTACTATCAGCCCCAGGCACCCCTAACCTGCAGTGGCGGTCTCCACTGACCGCAATTCTGAGAGTGGCGTCACGACAATCAAAATAGAGGATTTCCTACTGGTGACAAGATCCAGCCGCGTGGAGTCCCTGAAGGTAATGCACCGCTGCACCGACACCGAACCTCGGGGCCCCATAACATCACAGGACAGTACATGTGCGCAACAGGTATCTGAGTCTCATCATTATCTCCTCCACCCCCAGGAGTTAACGCGCCAGGATACAACTCACAAATATTTTGGGCATCGGCGCAGATGCTTTCCTTCTCTTCAGTCTGGGAATCCTTGGAGCGAGGCTATGATGCTCATGGGATATACAGTCATGGCCAAAAGTTTTGAGAATGACACCAACATTATATTTTCACATGATCTGTTGCCCTCTGGTTTTTAATTATGTTTGTCTGATGTTTACATCACATACAGAAATATAATTGCAATCATATTATGAGTACCAAAAGGTTATATTGACAGTTAGAATGAGTTAATGCAGCAAGTCAATATTTGCAGTGTTGACCCTTCTTTTCAGGACCTCTGCAATTCTCCCTGGCATGCTCTCAATAAACGTCTGGACCAAATCCTGACTGATAGCTGTTCATTCTTGCATAAGCAATGCTTGCATTTTGCCAGAATTTGTTGGTTTTTGTTTGTCCACCCGTCTCATGATGATTGCCCACAATTTCTCAATGGGATTAAGATCTGGGGAGTTTCCAGGCCATGGACCCAAAATCTCTATGTTTTCTTCCATGAGCCATTTAGTGATCACCTTTGCTTTATGGCAAGGTGCTCCATCATGCTGGAAAAGGCATTGTTGGGCGCCAAACTGCTCTTGGACAGTTGGGAGAAGTTGCTCTTGGAGGACATTCTGGTACCATTCTTTATTCATGGCTGTGTTTTTAGGCAAGACTGTGAGTGAGCCGATTCCCTTGGCTGAGAAGCAACCCCACACATGAATCGTTTCAGGATGCTTAACAGTTGGCATGAGACAAGACTGGTGGTAGCACTCACCTCTTCTTCTCCTAATAAGCTGTTTTCCAGATGTCCCAAACAAGCGAAAAGGGGATTCATCTGAGAAAATGACTTTACCCCAGTCCTCAGCAGTCCACTCCCTGTACCTTTTGCAGAATATCAGTCGGTCCCTGATGTTTTTTCTGGAGAGAAGTGGCTTCTTTGCTGCCCTCCTTGAAACCAGGCCTTGCTCAAAGAGTCTCCGCCTCACAGTGCGTGCAGAAGCACTCACACCAGCCTGCTGCCATTGCTGAGCTAGCTCGGCACTGCTGGTAGTCCGATTCCGCAGCTGAAACAGTTTTAAGATGGCGTTTGCTGATCCTTCTTGGGCGCACTGGAGCCTTTTTGGCAACAATGGAAGCTCTCTCCTTGAAGTTCTTGATGATGCGATAGATTGTTGACTGAGGTGCAATCTTTGTAGCTGCGATACTCTTCCCTGTTAGGCCATTTTTGTGCAAAGCAATGATGGCTGCACGTGGTTCTTTAGAGATAACCATGGATAAATGAAGAGAAACAATGATACCAAGCACCAGCCTCCTTTTAAAGTGTCCAGTGGTGTCATTCTTACTTAATCATGACTGATTGATCGCCAGCCCTCTCCTCATTAACACCCACACCTGTGTTAATGGAACAATCACTAAAACAATGTTAGCTGCTCCTTTTAAGGCAGGAATGCAATGATGTTGAAATGTGTTTTGGGGGTTAAAGTTCATTTTCTTAGCCAATATTGACTTTGCGAGTAATTGCTGTTAAGCTGATCACTCTTTATGACATTCTGGAGTATATGAAAATTGCCATTAGAAAAACTTAAGCAGTAGACTTTGTAAAATTTAATATTTGTAGCATTCTCAAAACTTTTGGCCATGACTGTAATGTGTGAACTGCTCTTGAGACTTGCCCATGTGTGGTTCCCCACAGTCAATTTGACAATTGACAATTTGTAACATGGGGCAAATAAGCGTAATTGGGGTGGTAACTCTGAGGAATGAACTATGTGTGAAGTTGAGGTGCAGGAATAGGAGGACAGGCCAGTTGATGCAGCACTTGCCATCCACTCCAGCATCTGCTGTTTATTAGCCTTTTTTCAAACTTGAAGCTTTATGCGGATGCCAAAGAAATCTAGTGGAGTAGGCTGTCCAGTAATGGAAGCTGCTCTCATTTCTCTTGGGATAGGATGAGCCGGTGTTGGTTCACTAGACCTTTGACTAACAGAACTTCCCATACGTACACCTTCAACTCCCCTCCTATTCCCCTTTTGACGACAACCTCGTTGTGATTTATCACTAATGGTTGATGTACCTTTCCCCTTTCTAAAAGATGTTTCGCAAACCTATGCCCATACCTGTCAGATACCTGACACAAACGATTATTTTTTTATTTCCTGCCTGAGAACCACGTTTTAAATACTTCCCTGGCACCGTTTTAGGTCACACACTGCTAACTAGCAATACCTATAAATGTGTTTGCTTAATTTTCAGCAGGCAATTAAAATTTGCAAGAACCACTTTTTACATACTTCCCTAGCAACGTTTTAGGCCACGCACTGCTAACTAGCAATATCTGTAAATGTTTTTGTGTAATATTGAACAGGCTATTAAAATTGGCAAGAAACAGTTTTTACATACTTCCCTAACAATTATTAGTCCAGGCACTGCTAACTAGTAATATCTATAAATATGTTTACATACTTTTGAGCATTCAGTAATACATAGCAATACCTATTTACATGCTTCACTTTCAACTGTTTAGCAGATCCTACAAGTACCAATCCCTATTTCTATCATGAAATGTGTTGATTTGTGGCACACACACACACACACACACACACACACACACACACACACCTTTCCCTACACTGCATATCCCTATTCTAAACTATCACTCTCCTATCTACCTCAACTACCTAGCATTAAACTCCAACTAATAAGCTCCCTGTCTAGCAGCCATGGTGGGAGCACTAGTGGCAGCACGTTCTCTAACATTTCACATTTACAAAATGCAACATGTCCGCAATTTACATGCACATGGACATGTGACTTCGGCAGCCAATCACAGCAGCTCTTCTGTCTAAACCTTGTGGATGTGTGCTGTGCTGTGGTTGGCTACAACAACATCCACAAATAAAGTAAAGAAGAACAAATGGCACCACGTGACAAACGGCTGCTCCCGGTCCAGAGGCCCGCCTACTCCACTGATTTTATACATCCCATATCAGACAGCACTACAATCTTATACAAAAGCAAAAAATGCTGTTACAAAAGCATTTTTGGAAACGCGTCCAATGTTTGGGGTAGAAAACAAATAAAAACGAACATTACTGACTTTTGGGAAAAGTGATCGGGGTTACCAAGCCCAAATAAACAAGCTAAGGCTTGTACCAAATCTGAAATTGGCCAACCTTTACCGAACAGGTTCGCTCATCTCTAGTTAGAAATGAGCATTTTACACAACATTCAAATCCGCCTGTTCATGCTAATTTTCCTGGGAAATTTAGTTTGCAAGGAAGTTATTTTCCACAAATAAAATATCAGTTATTATGCTCTGGGGTGTCTGCAGACCCAATAGTATGATAAATGTAAGCTGTTAGAATGTAAAAAAACTTATATTCCCCTTACTGCTCAATTTTCCAGCTACTCCTTGCCTTCTGTCCATCTCGTATCTTTGGCCAGATGTTCACTCTACATTAGAATTTCTAGCCTCGAGTAAGCCCCAGATCATGCACAGTGAACTCTGCGGCCTGCTTGCGGCCAGAATCTCTGGCCAAGAGTGAACACTGGGCTGCAACATAGGCGCAAAGAACTGGACAGTGAGCAGTGAGAAATAGGGTCAGCTGGAAAGGTAGGAAGCCAGCAAGAGGTTAAAAACAAATCAAAAAACATACTTCACTGCTCATTTTTCCAGCTGCAACTGCCATTGCTTGCTCGATGACCAGACCTCTGTGGCTGTCTTCTAACGCCAAGCTGGTGATCACTCTAGGTTGGAGAAAGTTACTGGCGAGGTATATTGTTTTTTCTTTTTAACCGTTTGTTGGCCATGTACTGTCCAGCGAGATGGTGGCCATTTAGTAGAATTAAAGAAGAGCAAATAACTAAAAAATTGTTCTTTAAAATGATGATTTGTGTACAATTTGACTTTTAGGATCGCTACTTCCAATAGGTGGCGCTGTGCTAGAGTTTGTCTCCTTTACTGGAGAGACAATTTGTACAATTTTAGAATTTCATTCTACTTGAATAAATTCATCCATCTCTAATTATGAATCAATGAAACCTTCCTAACAGATGTGAACAGTTAAGACTTGTGGAGGAAGTGTATTGGTGCATGTAATTATTTGATATTGTTGTCATTCATGTATACATACATATCAGCGATAGTGATGGGCGGACTCGCAGATACACAGTATTGGCAGGTCCAACCAGGTTTAAAAAAAAACCAAAAAAAAAAACGGTTTGGACCCAGAATTGATCCCGGATATTTGGCCAGACGTCTATGGGGACCAGAATCTTGAGCAATAAAATGGTGGTAGAAGGGATAGGGGGATTGTAGCAACTGTGTTATACTTACCAGGTCTCCCACAGTGCTCTAACGTTACTTCCGGGGCCACTCACTATCCCTCATGCACATGCACTGCTTCTTCTGCCAATTGGCAGTTCCCGCATCTCTGATTAGTTGCTTTCAATCAGAGGTGTTGTGTTTGCGTCTGTATTGCCAGAAAAATAAATACATAAATAAAGCAAATTGGCGCAGGGTACCCCCATAGTATAATACACAGCCATGATATAGCATACGGCTATAAGCTGCAGCCCCCAACCATGTGCTTATCTTGGCTGTGTATCAAAATAAGAGGGACTACATGCATATTTTTTTTAACCATGATAAAGCTGACAGCTGGCAGCTGGTAATCTCAGGCTGGGGAGACCCATACTTATTGGGCCCCCCAGCCTGTAACAACCCGGGATTTTACCCAGCTTATCCCATTTGCCCTGGTACAAGGGCAATTGGGGTAATAAGGTGTTATTAACAGTTCACATTTGCCACTAAGCCCTAGATTAGTAATGGGAGGCGTCTATGAGGCCCCCATTACTAATCTGTAAATGAAAAGAAATTAATACAAACACTAAAAAAATCCTTTTTTTGAAATAAAATACAAAAATACACAGCCTATTTCACCTCTTTATTAGCCCCCAAAACACCCAGGTCTTACATAATCCACACGAGGTCCTACGTCGATTCCAGCTCTGCTACATCTGAAATGACAACACGTGGGCACAGAACATGACTGTGAGCTTAGAGTAGCAGTGTGGGGGTATATTAAGGTGAGCGGCAGCGTAGGCGTACATTAAGGAGAGTGGGAGTGTGGGGGTGTATATTAAGGAGAGTGGCAGTGTGGGAGTATATTAAAGGAGAGTAGCAGTGTGGGGGTATATTAAGGAGAGTGGCAGCTTGGGGGGATATTATGGAGAGTGGCAGCGTGGGAGTATATTAAGGAGAGCGGCACACAGGGTATATTAAGGAGAGTGGCAGCGTGGGGGTAAATTAATGAGAGTAGCACTGTGGGGGTATGTTAAGGAGAGTGGCAGTGTGGGGGTATATTAAGGAGAGTGGCAGTTTGTGGGGTATATTAAGGAGAGCAGCAGTGTGGAAATATATTAAGGAAAACAGCAGTGTGGGGGTATATTAAGGAGAGCAGCAGCATGGGGGTATATTAAGGAGAGTGGAAGCTTGGGGGGATTTTAAGGTGAGCAGCAGCGTGGGGGTATATTAAGAAGAGCTGCGCAGGGGGTATATTAAGGAGAGTGGCAGTGTGGCGGTAAATTAAGGAGAGTAGCACTGTGGGGGTATGTTTGGAGAGTGGCAATGTGGGGGGTATATTAAGGAGAGCAGCAGTGTGGGGGTATCTTAAGGAGAGCAGCAGCGTGGGGGTATATTAAGGAGAGTGTCAGCGTGGGGGTATATTAAGGAAAGTGGCAGTGCGGGGGGTATATTAAGGAGAGCAGCAGTGTGGGGGTATATTAAGGAGAGTGGCAGCATGGGGGTATATTAAGGAGAGTGGCAGCGTGGGGGGAATATTAGGGAGAGTGGCAGTGTGGGGGTCTATTAAGGAAAGTGGCAGCATGGGGGGTATATTAGGGAGAGTGTCAGTGTGGGGTATATTAAGGAGAGTGACAGCGTGGGAGTATATTATGAAGAGGGGCAGTGTGCGGCGATTGTTTGGATAAGGGCAGCGTGTATATGGGTGGAAATATTTTGTGAAGGAAGTTCAGCAATTATTTATTCAGGGTTGCAGCATGGGAAATATTCATATTAATGGCTCAGAATTCTGATACTTTTATATTTAAAGGCACTGTGTCAGAAAGAGCTGCTGAAAAACAAAGAGGGATGTTTTCAGAGATGAGCTGAGGGCATGAAATCTCAGGATAGCGTCTGTACTACATGGCGACAAAAGGGATGGGAACGACTCTGATCAGAGATGATGTCACCTATAAGGTACCTGGATGTAAATGTTTATTTGTGATGCTATAGGCGTCTTATCAGTACTGTGGTTATTGTATGGTCCACAATCTGATAATTGAGAATAACAACTTTCAGCATCTCCTTACTTTTAAGGACAAATTGAGAGTTGTAGGTTCATACAATCCAATTGTACATCGGGCTAAGCATGATTCATGTACTGACATTAGTTTTGACGCTGCAGTCATGTGCTGACTGTGGTTTTGATGCAAAATTCATGTGCTGATGGTGGTTATGGCACTGCATTTATGTGCTGATGGTGATTCTGGTACTGCACTCATGTTCTGGTAGTGGTTCTGGTGCTACATTCATGTGCTGATGATGGTTCTGGTGCTGCACTCATGTGCTGATTGTGGTTCTGATTCAATATTCATGTGCTGATGGTGGTTCTGGCACTATATTTATGTGCTGATGGTGATTCTGGTACTGCACTCATGTTCTGAGTTAGTTTTGACGCTGCATTCATGTGTTGATGATGGCTCTAGTGCGACATTCATATACTGATTGTGGCCCTGGTGCTAAATTCATGTGCTGATGGTGGTTCTGAAGCTACATTCATGTGCTGAGGGTGGTTCTGGTGCTGCATTCATGTGCTGATGGTGGTTCTGGTGCTACATTCATGTGCTGATGGTGGTTCTGAAGCTTCATTCTGTTACGGGCTGAGATCCTGCCTTGCCTCGGCCGGATTCCTCCCCGTCTGCTTCCCGGTCATGGCATGCCACTTGTTGGTCTGCTTCTTAGTCTTTGAGCTGAATTCTGTGTGGTTTTGGGACTAAGTCCAAAAAACAGGGCAACCGTGCATGCGTTAAGCAAGTAACGGAGTTTTTGCACTAAGTGTGGTTTAATCCATTCTGAGCATGTCTGCCACGTGGCAGCTGTCCATTGGCTGTGGGTGACATCCCAGATGATGCGTAGATCACATGGTTCTTGGCATGTGACATGGCATTGCCTGATTGGCCGCGGGTGACATCGGACATGACTCGCTGGCGTCTGATTGGTTGTGGTGATGTCACTGATCTCGCTCTCCCATCCTATTGGTCCAGGTTCGGTCTTGCCCTGGGCGTCACCATCTTGTGGGTATGTCTTAGTTAATAAAAGACCCTGGAGCACTCCACACGGTGCTCAGTCTTTCTTGTGCATGCATGAGGTAGCCGCCCATGTATGTGCTCTCCTGTTGTACTACCATAGTGAATCACTACCCATACACCAGCGATACTATACTGCCGCTTCAACAGCTATCATTCCCCCTGCTCTACATTGGCCAGTTAGGCACATTCCTCTGGGAGTAGGGTCTGGTTGTGGGTTGCATACAGGCTGTCAGGCAGGTGTGGGTAGTCAGCATACCACCATACATTTTGGTTATCACCTGGTACATGCAGATAAGTGTGGTTAACACTGAGCCAGGATACAGCGGTACGGTTAGTGCTGCTATTATCCATCTTTATACTGTGTGTGTGTCTCAACACACAGTATTCTATTCTTTACACTTTGCCTCTGTGAGGCAGCAGAGGCAGTATTGATAGGACCTCCGTGACCATTAACGGGGTCCTTTTCCTATTACACATAGGTGTCCTCTGTGACGTAACAAGAGGTTCACTTCCTTTTATACCCACGTGTCCGGTAGTCGCTATAAGTTTAATAGCGTACTACCTTATTTAACATATATTCTAATTTACTTATCTCCGTGAACTTACGGAGACTACTTTAGTTCTGTTTATTGCTGGCAGCGGTCTACTATCACCGCATGGTGGACCCTGGCTGCCTGAATATTTAACATATATACAGCGGTGGATGCAGCGGTGGCCGCGGGTAACCTCAGTGACAGCTCAGCTGATCGCGCTACTCACCGCCGCTCCTCTCACCTCCACGCAGCAACTGAGGTGAGTAGCGCGATCAGCTGAGCTGTTACTGAGGTTACCCGCGGCCACCGCTGCATCCACCGCTGTATCCAGTGACAGCGGGTAACCTCAGTGACAGCTCAGCTGATCGCACGGCTGTCTTCATTAGCTGCGTGGAGGTGACCGGAGCGGCTGTGTCTTCTGCAGCTCCGGTCACCTCCATGCAGCAGCGCTGGAAGCGACGCTGGAGCATCCTGGATTACGCCGGACATGGAGGGCTTTTTGGGGCTGATTAAAGTGGTTAACCAGGGTATATGTTTGTGTTTTTTATTTCTAATAAAGGATTTTTCAGGTGTGTGTGTTTATTTACTGTAATTTACAGATTAATCATGGAAGGTGTCTCATAGACGCCTGACATGATTAATCTAGGACTTATTGGCAGCTATGGGCTGCCAATAACTCCTTATTACCCCGATTTGCCAATGCACCAGGGCAAATCGGGAAGAGCCGGGTACAGTCCCAGAACTGTCGCATATAATGTATGCGGCAATTCTGGGCGGCTGTTGGCTGACATTGTTAGGCTGGGGGGCTCCCCATAACGTGGAGCTCCCCATCCTGAGAATACCAGCCTTCAGCCGTATGGCTTTATCTGGCTGGTTTTAAAATTGGGGGGGGCCGCACGCCGTTTTTTTAATTATTTAATTATTTATTTCACTGCACAGTATAGACACGCCCACCGGCTGCTGTGATTGGGTGCAGTGTGACACCTGTCACTCAGCGTGGGGGCGTGTCTCACTGCAACCAATCATAGGCGCCGGTGGGCGGGGAAAGCAGGGAATACGAGATTGTTTAATGGGCGGCCGGCTTTTTCAAAACAGTAAAAGCCGCCGGAGCAGTGTGAATGCCGTGCAGCGCCGGGGATCGGTGAGTATATGAGAGAGGGGGTAAGAGGGATAGACTGACATGGACAGAGAGAGAGGGACAGAGATAGTGACCGACTGACAGAGATTAGTGAATGACAGACATTGTGAGGCGCTTCAGAACGCAGCTTTTCAGCTGCGCTCTGAAGCAGACCTTTTTTAAGCTGCGGTGCAGAGCGCACACCTGCGCACATAGTCTCAGACATCAAAATCGTATGAGGGATGTCACACGTTTCAATTGACTAGGTTCATACAACAAAACATCCAATGTATGAGGAATAAACGACGTGTATGCGATCACCGTATTTTCGTTCAATCTTGATTGCACGTAGGTGTCACACGCAAATACGTCACGAACGATGCAGGATGTGCGTCACTTACAACTTGACCCCGACGACGGATTGAAAGATTTATTGAAGCGTGTAAAGCAGGCATAACACATTCATGTGCTGATTTTGGTTCTGATGCGATGCTACATTCATGTGCTGATGGTGGTTCTGAAGCTACATTCATGTGCTGATGGTAGTTCTGGTGCGGCATTCATGTGCTGATGGTGGTTCTGAAGCTTTATTCATATGTTGATGATGGTTCTAGTGCGACATTCATATACTGATTGTGGCCCTGGTGCTACATTCATGTGCTGATGGGGGTTCTGCAGCTACATTCATGTACTGATAGTGGTTTTGCTGTGGCATTCATGTGCTGATGGTGGTTCTGAAGCTACATTCATGTGCTGATGGTGGTTCTGGTGCTGCATTCTTGTGCTGATGGTGGTTCTGAAGCTTCATTCATGTGCTGATTTTGGTTCTGATGTGATGCTACATTCATGAGCTGATGGTGGTTCTGAAGCTACATTTATGTGCAATTAGTGGTTCTCATGCGGCTTTCATGTGCTGCTGTTGGTTCTGAAGCTTCATTCATGTGCTGATGGTGGCTCTGATGCTACATTCATGTGCTGATGGTGGTTATGGTGCGGTATTCACGTGCTGATGGTGGTTCTGAACTTGACAATCCAAAACAAGTTTCATGGCTATGTAAAAAGCTTAAAAATAATCAAAAAACTTTGTTTTGAGATTATAAGGAGAATTTGGCAAGATTCTGCGCTCAGTTTCTGCTCCAAAACAGTGTAAATTAGCATATGTTTACACACTTTTTTAAGCGGAATTTCTCCAAATCGTCCTTAAATATTTGGTTCTAGTGATATATTCATGTGCGTACCCCTTACATGACGCTGACTGCTCGCATCCTCTTGATGTCTGATGCATCCTTTTATGTTATAAAAAACACAAACTGCTGTTGCATCTGGTATCTATAATTGTCTGCATATCTGACATCACATCAGCAGCACTGTAGCCAATCAGTTAGCTGTTGAGTTCCTTGATTGGTTGTGTGCCGCTCCCGTGCCCAGCAGCCAGCGTTGCTCGGATCCGGACCTTCTGTAAGCGGTGGCTCGAGGGTCTCCGGACCCGGGGGGTCTCGCGGACATGCCGAATAAAAAGGGGAACGTAGATATATGGGCTAGGCTGTATAGAGTTCGTGACGCCACCCACGGTGTGTGGTGATATGGGACACCACCGCTGCTGTGACGGGCACCCAGGGGGAGATGTTGTGCAGCAAGTTGTTAACCGCTCCGTGGGCAGGGATGGTGGCCCCGGGACCCGGATGGTGTGGTGCAGGGGATGGAGACCGTAAGAGAAGGTGTTGGTGTACTCACTGTCAGTAATAGAACACACGAGTCTCTCGTAAACCAAGGTGGTGGTGGCCGGTGCCGCGGCCGGCTGCGTCCTGGTCCCCCACCCGGCTGGTGATCTCTGTCCTTGTCCTGTACTCTGTTTGAAAAATGGACTTCCCTGGTATGGAACTCAGGAGTCTGCTCCCGGCTGGATGTGGCCTTAGGAGCTGTGCCCGCAGACGCTGGCCCGTGGGATCTATAAGCCCTGGCGGTTACCTCTTATCAATAATTGGCGGGCTGTTGTCTTCTATGAGGGACTTTGGGTGGGACAGGACCTCTAGTTCTGGCCTCAATTGGTTAATTAGCTGGTCCCAGTTGATTCTGATGCCGGCTTCAGGGTCCGAGTACCCCCCTTTGTGCTCCGGTTTCCGGGTCGGTTCCCCGTGTCGGT
Organism: Anomaloglossus baeobatrachus; assembly: GCF_048569485.1. Taxonomy (NCBI): domain Eukaryota; kingdom Metazoa; phylum Chordata; class Amphibia; order Anura; family Aromobatidae; genus Anomaloglossus; species Anomaloglossus baeobatrachus. The sequence goes on from NC_134355.1 coordinate 246,671,092, forward strand.
ACCGGCGGGCTACAATCCTGTCCCGGTCCACCTCGGTTCCACCGAGCCATCTTCCCGGCTCCTGCTGACAGAGACCTCCGTCTACCTCCTAGCCAGTAGCACCAGGGCTCCTACCCCGGCGTCGTTCAACTTGGACTCTCCTGCTAGAGCTACACCTAGCTCCAGCCCACACTCCTCTCCAAACTGAACCACAGACAGGTCAAGGCAAAACTCTCTCTTCAACTGAACTTTTCCCAACCCGGGCTGTCTAGATCCCTGGGTGGGAGTGCACCAACCGCCTGGTCACGCCCACTGGTGTGTCTGTCTGTCCCTAAGGGAGGGTCACTAGGGTTTAATGGTTGGCTGCTGTTTCCTAATAAGGGAACGGTGTTATTCGGGGGCCTATTTTTGACTACCTGGTTTTGCCAGGGCGTCACAGTTGCAGTTCTGTCATTCTGACGTGACATCAGCGCTGCAGACAAAAGGAGACCTAGGGAGAGTGAATAGCATAAACAAACAATGCAGGGAATGAGTTTCCAAAACCAGAAAACCTACAGGAATGTGCACACAACGTATTTTAAACACAAGCAAAACTGCCATGTTTCTCAAGCAGAAGATGCTGAAAACCTGAAAACCGTGGCGTTTTTTTTTTCCTGATCCATCTTCTGTGTAGTTTTAGTCGTTTCCTGGATATTTTTTCAATGGGTTTGACCTTTTTTTTTTTTTTTAGTGTTTTCCATTGTTTTTGTCACATATTTTTTACTGCACTTTTAAGAAAATGTGATGGTAAACCGAATAAAAGACATCCGGGCATCTTCCGAGCCTTCCCATTGATCTGCATTGTAAAGAACAGACGTTTTCGGAGTGGAAAACACTAGAAGAATAGATCGGTCACTTCTTTTAACCACTTGGTGGTTTTAGAAACCTGAAGTGGTTAAATAAATGTCAAAAAGCCTGAACCTGTGCACAGCGAGTAGAGGCATATGGTCATTAATTTTTCATAGCGGTTTCCATAATGGGATCTGCCACCAAAAATGTCATTGCACATTCCCTAAGTGGTATACACCCAAAATTAGCATCAGTGAAAACTACAGCTTTTTTATCACCTATCTGTAGAATAGGTCATCAATATTAGTTCAGGGGGATCTGATTATTTGCATCCCTGCCCATCAGCTATATGACGAGGCCGCAGAATGATAAGAAAGCCATGGAACCCATAGGGTGGAGGGGCGACATGACTAGAGGGAAGGGAAGGAGTGATGGGGTTAATGGAAACAGGAATGGTTTGTTTATAAGGCAGAGTAAAGGGATTGGTGGGTAGGAGGAGTTCCCTGGAGGAAGAGGTGGGACAATTGAGGGGTGTAAGTAAAGGACTTTGACTTACCCCCTCTCTCTTGACTTCCGAATATGGAACGATCTGACTGGAGAGGTTCCTATAAGGTGTCAGGACGTCACCTTCTATTTCTCCATGGAGGAGTGGGAGTATTTAGAAGGACACAAAGATCTGTACAAGGACGTCATGATGGAGGTTCCCCAGCCCCTCACATCACCAGACTTCCGGATATGGAACGATCCGGACGTGCGACAGGATGGCTGCTACCCGGGAGCAGCGGATTCATCATGGCAGTGCACGGGCCCCTGGCAGCGCGGTCCCACGTCTTGGCTGCTGGGGGTTACCCGTTGGCACTTTCCCCTCGCTCCCCTGTCAGCTGCGGGCGGCGTCCCCCCTCCCTCATATCTCAGGTACTTGCCGTGTGCGGGGGGAGCGAGAAGGAGATGCGAGAGCCCCTTCGGGGACCCTCCGCGGTAGGACGTGGGCAGGGCAGTACTCAGCTGCTGCTCCGGCCGCGGGAGGAATCTCCGTCCGGGCCGCGTTAGCCGGGAGGGGGGCGTGGCTTGGCTGCGGCCTACTTCCGGTCCGAGCCGCGGCCTGGATTGCTGGATGCGGCGGCTCCCGGACGGGGAGAGCGCCCGGCGGTGACAGAGGCCAGCTTTACCCCTCGCGGAAGGCGGGGGGGGGGCCGCGGAGCTGCAGCCAGTGGTGGGTCCGGCACCAGGGCAGGCGGGCCTGGGGCGACGGGTGCCCAGGAAGCGTCGGTGAGTGGGGGTGACGGCAGGGGCCCTGCAGTTCCTGCTTGGTCACCCAGATCAGGTTGCAGCTCCCGGCCGCGGCGGTCTCCCCCAGGGGGGAGGGCCCAGCGGACAGAGGCTTTCATGGGGCCCAGGAGGGCTGGATGCGGCGGCTCCTGGCCAGGAGAGCGCCCGGCGAGGACGGAGGCCAGCGTTACCCCCCCCCCGCGGGTGGAGGGGGGGGGGGCGGGGGGCTGCAGCCAGCAAGGGGTCCGGCACCAGGGCAGGCGAGCATGGTGCGACGGATGCCCGGGAGGCGTCGGTACGTGGGGGTGACGGCGGGGGCCCTGCGGTCCCCGCCTGGTCACCCAGAGCAGGCGTGCAGCTCCCGGCAGCGGCGGTCTCCCCCAAGGGGGGGAGGGCCCGGCGGACGGATGCCTTCTGGGCCCAGGAGGGCAGGAGGCTGGCGGCTCTGGATGGGAGTCTGCTGGCAGCGGGTCGGGCCACAGGTACCCCCTGTCCTTGCAGGTAGCAAGGGGGGGTCAGGCCAGAAGATAAGGCCCGCGGTGGCAGCCCGTAGGACGGGACGGTTTCCGGGGTTGTCGCCGCGGGACAGAAGATGGAGCTTGGAGGATGGTGCCCACGCGGCGTACCAGGAGGACGGCCGTGGTGGTGGCAGCGCTTCGGCGGCGTCTGCATTACATGAGCCAGAGGCGGTCGGCTCCAGCGAGGAGGAGGAGGAAGCAGCGACGGATGAATCAGACGTCCGGATGGCGTGATTTTTATTCCAGGATATGCCGGGTCGCGGTCGGGTGAGACGGCCGTGGATTTGGCAGGGCTGGGGGGGGGGCGGCTGCGGACACGGCAGCGCCGAGTGGGTTGGTGTTTTGACCAGGTATGGGGTTTACTGAAGTGGTGTATACGGTTGTGGAGAGTGCGCATGCACCGCCGGCGGCATGGACGGGATCAGTGGTTAGTAGGCGCAGGTGCGGCAGGCAGAGTGAGGGCGCATGAGGCGGCAGGGGAGCATTTTCGGGCAGAGGCGGCAAGGGCTGTGACAGAGTGAGTGGTGAGGGACGAAGAGGGGGATGAGGTGGTGCGTCTGGCTGACAGTGGCCAAGTGTGAGAGGTATGGGTGCTTCAAAGGCCCGCTGGGGGGGCTCACTTGCTGGAGGATGTGAGGGATAAGATTTGAATGGGGAACGTGTAGCAATAGTTTCGCTGCTCCCCCGGGAACAGTTTCACCTGGATTAGGTTAAGCCAAGTGATTCCAGGAAGGATAAGTAGAGGGAGGGGAGCGCCGGTGGAGGCTCACCCTCGTACATTTGCAACGTGGCTGCGGGCATTTGCGTTTTTTGGCAAGGGTATCGGGGGAAGGAATTGGGTAATTGGTTCGGCATGGTTCGGTTATATGGATCCATTTGGGGTGGCTTGTTAGGTCATATGGCGGTTTAGTCTGGCTTCAGTACGCCGAGTAATTTCAGCAAGGGAAGGTGTTGCGTGCCAGTATGCGGTAGGATCATACGGGCACATCCTTATGGCTGCAGTGGATGGCGGCTCCTAGTCAGCCCCCCCCCCCTTTTTGGGGGGTAGTTGGCTGTTCGGGGCTTGGAACCCCGGCGACACGGACGATGAGGGTTTTTTGGGGGGAATAGAAGGATGGGTGGTGCAGATTTGGCGCGGACGGTTGTCTTAAGCATAAGTGTTGGGTTGTGGTAAGGAACATAGTAATTCTGCGTCATTCTATTTATATTGGTGGATCTTTGCCTCCTTATTGGAAGTTTGCGCTGGGCTAGGGGACACCTGGTGGTTGTCAGTGGAAAGAGGGGTCAGGAAGTGGTGTTGGGCAGGATGGGTGGGCCATTCGGGGCCCTCCTTGTCACGATTGGGTTTCTCTGTTGGGGGGTAGTGCCGGAAATGAGCCGTATATAGATGTATATATTTCGGCTTGTTCAAAACGTATCTTATCTGGAGGAGTCATCGGTGTATGCCTGCTTGGCTCCAGAATTGTCGGCGGTTTATTATGTGTCGTTTGACAGAGGGTGGGATTTGGTAAAGGCGGTGAGCCGGGGAGCATTGATGGCAAAGGCGAATTTGGAGGCGGCATTTAGGTTGTTACTGGTCCACCCTGCTAGCTAGCAGTTCTGGTGCTGCGGTGGGGAGGGGAGTTATTATTATGTTGATCGGTGGGTGCTAATGGGTTGTTGTCCCATTTTATGTTCCATTGGAGGCGGTTATTTCTTGGTGGAGTGGTTTGTGCGTGGTGTGTCCCAGCTTACACCTCTTATTCATTATAGGTTGATTCTCTTTACATCGGGTTGGCGGGTTGATGATTCGTTGAGGTTGATTGTTTTATTACAGATGGTGGTGGATACTCTTTTGGGCCTGTTGGCGCAGGCGAAGACTGAGGGTCCAACGCCAGTGATACGGTTTGTGGGGATAAAGTTTGATGTTATGGTCAGAGGGGTAGGATTCGTGGGTAATGGTGTGGTCCTAAGGCGCTCCGATAGAGGCAGTTAGGTCAGCTAAGACGGTGCGGTTTCAGGCGGTGCAGTCTTTGCAGGGGCGGTCGAACCACGGGTGCAGAGTTACGCCGCTGGGGTGCGTGTCTGCTGGACGGCTGGCGATGGCTGCGCCAAGGGTGCAGCCATCGGATCCTTTGTGTGTGGTCACGAGGGAGATCAATGATGATCTGATGGTGTAGGAGGTTTTTTCTTACGGCGATTTAGTGGCCGCGGATTGTGGCTGGGTAAGGTGCTACCTGATGGAACGTAGCTGCGGTACTCGGAGGCAGCGGGTCCAGTTGTTTTCTGGTTGGGCATTGTGGGGTAGCGCTTCCAATTGGTGGTAGTGGTCGGGTGGTGGGGGTTGGCAGTTTTTTCCAAGAGGAAGGTGTGCTGTCATTCTGGCTATCAGTTGGTGGAGAATTCGATTAATAGTTGGTTTGCTAATCCTGGGGCCAAGGGTGGCGTACTTGCGACAGTTGGTTTCTCAATTGGATGTGTTTTAAAAAAAAAAAAAAAATGTTATGCGTGGCGCAACCAGTACTGGGGTTCGCCAAGGGAATAGCAGCTGCTGTGTTTCCTTCCAGTTCTGCAGGTCTCGGGAGTTGAGGCCAGGTAGCAGACGAGGTGGGCACGGTGTGTCCGGAGGGCTTGTGGAGTCTGGTGTGGCTGTGTTGGGGAGCGGCTCGGTGCCCAGTGACTGAGGTTATTTGGGGCTGATATTCAGAAGTATGGGTGGCGCGGATAACGTTTGGGACAATGTGTGAGGAAGGCCCGGTGGAGTATTTGATGGTGGCGTTGGCAGTGGTGAGTAACGGTTTTCAGGCTGCTAGGCCGGCGTCCGCAGTGGAGCAGAGGGTGGCGGCTGTGGCTGTCTTGTTAAGGATTAGATGTGGAGAGATGTTTTCGCAGGATCTTAGGGCGCGGCAGGCCTTGAAGGGTTTGGTCGTAAGGGTGTGAGGGAGCGGGATACAAGGGTCCGTCTCCGTTGTTTTGTGGCAGCGTTTGGTGAGTGGTTTGTGGCGCCTATGTTCATCTGAGCACGAGCGGGTTTTTGTTTCCCTTGTCCAAAACGGTTTGTGTTAGCCTTTTGGGGGGCTTTGAGATTGTGGGGTTGGTCAGCCCATCTACGGTCAAGAGCGGAGGTTGGATGTTGGAGGATGTGTCCGAGGTGGTGCAGTGGGTTGAGCGCCGGCTTTGTCGCTCACCGAATTAGATTAGGCGGGTGGTGAAGGTTGGTGTTGTTATACGCGGTCCCGGGTGCGGAATTATGTTGTGAGGGCGCCCAGGCTCATTATTGTGTCGCGTTTGTTAAGGTACCATTTTGTGGCAGTGCTGCAGACTTGATTGCAGGTGGCGGGGGTGGGCGCCCGGAATACTATGGGTCGTATTCCTTCTGGATTGGGCTGCCACGGAGGCCCCTCGGTGGGCTCAGAAAAGGGGTTGTGAGAAGTATTGGGAGGTGGGAGTCCTCTTGTTTCGGTGTTACGTTTGGCCTCAGTTGTTATCGGGTTAAGGCAATGGGGGCATTTGAGTCTTTTGGGAGTGGAATGGGTTGGCGTAACAGGTTGGTGTTATCTGTGGGTTTATAACCCCTGGGTTTTTGTGGTGAGGGTGTGCCTCATTTGGATATTTGGGCATTCGTTGGTTCTCGGGGCCTCGACGGTCTGAGGCTCGCCTGAATGTTGCCAGTTGGGTCTGGACGGGTCGATGGTACTGGTCCAGTAAATTGGAGGCAGCGATTTGGTATCTCGAGAAGTTATTTATGAATGTTTAAAAAAAAAAAAAAAAAAAAAAATTGTTGGTTGTTGCATTGTGTAAGACATACCTGAGCTTAATCGTGGGGTAGTTTTGATAGTGTGACCAGGTTGGAATGGCGTGTGGCTCGTGCGATAGGCAGTATCAATCGAGCCTTATTGGGGGGGCGGCGCCAAAAGTTGGTGGCGCTGAACTGGTGGTTTTGGGGATGCGATGGGGGTGCATCTTCACGTGCTTGGTGCTGTTTTGTGGACGCTGGGATTGCGTGGAGGTGTGGTACAAGCTTTTGGTGTGTGGCGGGTCCAGGCCACGTAAGGAGTCACGTGCCCTGTCCTGTGGCGGGGGGTAGGTCTGGTCCAGAGGCGGTTGAAGGCAATGGTAACTGGACAGAGAGACACCATCTTGGTATGGTGGCTCCAGGTTCCGGGATGTTGCAGGCACGGGGTTCTGCAAAGTTGGGGGGTTAATCCGTAGGTGATTAATACCTCATCTCTGGGTCGGTGTGTTGCGGCCAGGGATACTGGGGTGAGAAGTGGTTCCTGGACTGGGCCTACTCAGGGTTGTATATTTACTGTATTGGTTACTGTGTTACCTATTGTTATTTGTTGGGGTCGCCCGTTGGACGGCGCCCCCTTGTGTTAGTATGTAAATAATAGGTAATAAAGGCTGCTGTGGCCAATTTTAAACCAAGTCACATGCAGTTCGTGTATTATTTACAGATGGTATTGGTGGGTAACACACATACAGCACGACTGGAGAATCCTTCCTCAATGGTCAAGAAAGCCATGGAACCCATAGGGTGGAGGGGCGACATGACTAGAGGGAAGGGAAGGAGTGATGGGGTTAATGGAAACAGGAATGGTTTGTTTATAAGGCAGAGTAAAGGGATTGGTGGGTAGGAGGAGTTCCCTGGAGGAAGAGGTGGGACAATTGAGGGGTGTAAGTAAAGGACTTTGACTTACCAGCTCTCTCTTGACTTCCGGTTATGGAACGATCCCCGCCCACCCTCCCTTGTGTTTAATGCCGAGGGGAATTTGGTCTGGGTTGTTTCTTTGTCACAGCAGCGGGGGGTAGGTCTGGTCCAGAGGCGGTTGAAGGCAATGGTAACTGGACAGAGAGACACCATCTTGGTATGGTGGCTCCAGGTTCCGGGATGTTGCAGGCACGGGGTTCTGCAAAGTTGGGGGGTTAATCCGTAGGTGATTAATACCTCATCTCTGGGTCGGTGTGTTGCGGCCAGGGATACTGGGGTGAGAAGTGGTTCCTGGACTGGGCCTACTCAGGGTTGTATATTTACTGTATTGGTTACTGTGTTACCTATTGTTATTTGTTGGGGTCGCCCGTTGGACGGCGCCCCCTTGTGTTAGTATGTAAATAATAGGTAATAAAGGCTGCTGTGGCCAATTTTAAACCAAGTCACATGCAGTTCGTGTATTATTTACAGATGGTATTGGTGGGTAACACACATACAGCACGACTGGAGAATCCTTCCTCAATGGTCATGGAGAGTGCAGCATCCTCTTCATTATCTATGGGACCCAGCTCTTTAGGGAAAATAATAGCTTTACCAGATTCTGCAACTAAGTGCAATAAATAGGACTGAGCTGTAATACTAGACGCAGCTGTCACTACACTGCATGTAATATAGTTGTGTTACACAATCTTAAAGTGCACAAAGATATTACTGTGATGCCCTGGAGTAGGGTAGTCACACACACACCCCCCCCTCCCCGAGTAGGTGACAGCAGCCAACCCAGAAACCCTTGTCACCACCCTCCAGGTTTGATGTCCACACCAGGGGGCGGAGCAAGGCGGTTGGCTCCGCCCACTGAGGGGTTCACAGGTCTGGAGGCGGGAAAGACACAAGTTCTAGTGCAGTGTAGAGAGTAGCCTTGACAGTGAAGGAGAGAGGTCGAGTTCAAGGGCAGACCTGTGACCAGGCCTGCCAACAGTCTACTCAGGTGGCTGGGTCGGAGCCCAGTCACCTTTGGCAAGGAGGCAGACGGTGGTGGCTGCCTGCAGGAGCTGGGATTACAGCCGGTGGAACCGTAGGGACCGGGGTCGGGCGGTGGCCCGCCGGTACCGAACCGGGGAACCGATTGGAAACCGGAGCACCAGGAGGGGTACTCAGACCCAGTACAAAGCCCCGAACCAACAGGGCCGAGTCAAATCAACTGATTGAGGACTGGACTTAAGGACCTATCCCACACAAGACCCGTTAGAAGACAACAGCCCAACCATACAGGGTAACGCTACCACCAAGGCATAGAGACCCAAAGGGCCAGCGTCTGCGGGCAAACAGGGCTCTTCCGACAACCAGCAAGCCGGGGAGTGGACTACCGCTGCTTAGGTATAGGAGTCAAACATTCATATCACAAGGTGCAGGAGAAAGGCGGAAACCACCAACCCATTCAGGGAGAAGCTGCAGCCGGCTGCGGGCCCCGTTCATCATCCCGTTTGGTTTACCAGAGACTTCAGTGTATTGTGTCATAGTGAGTACACCAGTGCCTTTGGGCCGCGCACCGCGCCGCACAGCACCAGCATACGCCCGCACCCGCTCCCACGCCTCCACACCTCCTTCAGGCCCCCGGGACCATCACTCCCCTACCCATGGAGGGGTCAACACCAAGCTGCACAACACCGTCCCCAGGAGGCCTAGTTAACGGCAGCGATGGTGTCCATCTATTCACCGCAACCCGTGGGTGGCGTCACAAACTTACATCCCAAACCAAACCACCGCGGCCCCGGACGTGGAGCTCCCCGTCAAGTCCCTGCGTGTAGCGCCAACCACCTTGCAGAGCGACGTGACCCCCGGGTCCGTGAGAAGCTCGAGCCGCCACCCACTATACGAGCACGGATCCGAGCGGCTCGGCGGTCGCAGCCAAGCCCGCGGGGCGGTACATTACCCATTCACCATGCGACAAATAGGTCTGTGCACCTCCAAATTCCAGGGCTGAATTTTAGTCCCAGTCTGGCCCTGCTATTCATCCATCAATACTATCATATAAATAATTTACCCAATGGTGGGCATTATATTTTTTATATTTCTTCTTCTTCCCAACAACATAAAATTCACTTGCAGTATGTGAAATAAACTAGATATTCTCTACTTTCAGTATCAAAACATACAAATACAACTTGAATGCAATTTACGTTTTGATATTTGGTTCACATTGTCTTGGCTGTGTCATACTCAGTAAAGTATACACAAAGGATGTTGTCCTTGGGAAGAAAAAAAGACTTTTCAAAATGACCTTCCATGATCCATTTTTCTGCATCCTGAAAACAATTGCTGGGTTGCGCGCCTTGTCAGGGTTAGTGAATCAGTTATTAAGTAATCCTGTCCTGTAGACATTATGTAATTTCTTTCAATGAATACATCTTTGAAGAAGCACAGAACATAAAAATAAAGCAAATATGTTAGCACTTGCTGCCCTCTTCTGGAACATATACAAACCAGCTGAGAATATTTGAACAATAGAAAAAATTTTAAAATCAACTTTTAATATTAAATGTATGGACACTTGAGTAGCGATCCCCTATGAGCTTATTGGACGTCTAATTCCAAAATCATATGCTTTTTTTGCGGCTGACCCTGTGGCAACCATCTCCCCCGCCAACGGCTACCACACGTGCAGGGTCTGACTAGTGTGTCCGCTCTTGTGCGTCTCCACATCAGACTCGGCTTGCTCCTCTCCTACTCCTGCCTTGACTGCCCTGCAACCTAGCTTCCCACATCTCTACCGCACCCCTTGATTGGATGTGGAGGCCATGCCCCCTCCTGGGTCTGTCCAGGGGTCCCCTCAATGGTGTGTGTGTGTGAGACCAGGTTGCTATGTGTTTGTGCGTACACACCCTATTTCAGCCTTCAGGATTACCTGTTTGCACTCACCCAGCATTGGTGCAGTACTCAGTGGAGCCTGACCAGGTCAGGGGCGCCACAGTAGCGATGTTGCAGCGCGTAAAGCACCCTTTAGAGTATGCAGAGCGGTTTGTAGTCACAGGACATAGTCCCGGATTCTGTCCTGGGGACGCTGCCTGCGGTGGTAAAAGTTCATTCGTAGCTCCGCCTCCATACGGGTTTAGAAAGGCAACTTGCAGCTTATCAAATATGGCGGGTACAAAGGCCGCATACTGATCAGTCCATGTCTCAACCTCCTGCTTGGCTGCACCTGTCAGCTGTCCGAGCACCACGGACCCACGCTGCCTGCCGGTCATTGCATACATGTCGAGAACAGTACATATCTTTTTCTTGAATACCTGCAGGGCATCAGGTCGGCCATCATACTGGGGCAGCCAGGCGGCACCGGGCACATAAGGCAGAGTAATAGGCATAACTTGCGTGACCGCCGGGATCGCGGGGTCCGCCGCTCTTGCGGCCGGAGAAGGGCCTTCTGCTACTCCATCACCCTGCCTGGCTGCCAGAGCCGCAGCTCCACCATCACCATCGGGTGCCGACAACCTTCCGGTCTTTCCTCCTTGGTTTTCAACAGCAGTCTCGCGGGACCCATTGTCCCTTGCAACTTCCTGCTTTGGTAGTCAGCGGGTTCCACCCGCTTTCTTTGGGGGCGTGGCTTCGGCTTTGTGCCCTTTTCGGGGAAAAATATGTCGGAGTTGTTTTGGCGCCAAAGATGGTGGGCAAGATGGCGGCAGTTCAAGATTTTGGAGCGTTTCACGGAATTCAAAGCAAGGCGCACGACATCTACCGATGGGGTAAGGATCCTGTTCGTGATGCCAGGTTTTTGTTGTCGCGGACGGGTGCTGCCTCCGCTGTGGCAAAGGGGATGCTCGAGAGCGCTTGGATCCGGGATCGTGTCTGGGGCTCGAGTGGTGACCGTACCCGGGGTTCGTGCAACTGCCTATCCTCGCAACAGTGAAAAAAGGGGGCATTTACAGGGGAGATAGTTTTGTCTGTGATGCCACCCATGGGTTGCGGTGATGGGATGGTAGCACCGCCGCTGCCTCTTGGGGCCAGTATCCGGGACCGATGGTGTTGGGCAGCAAGGTGGTATTGTGACGCCCTGGACTAGTCAGGTAGTCACAGACATAAAATCACACACACCCCCTGCCCTGGATAGTTTGCAGGAGTTAGTGGACCTCTGTGGAACTGTAGGACCGGGGTCGGGCGGTGGCCCGCCGGTACCGAACCAGGGAGCGGAGTGAAGCTAAGCACAAAGGCAGGGCCATCGGACCCCGACTAGGCTGGGAGCCGCCGACAACGGTCAAATTCGAGAGTGACCGGAACCCCAGGGGTTTCCTAACACCCAAGACCCGACAGAAGGCAACAGTCCACACAGAGAGGATAAAAAGCCACCGCTATAGGCTAGAGATCTAAGGGCCAGCACCTGCGGGCAAAACAGGCTCCCTCGGTACATACACGCCGGGGAGCGGACTACCGTTGGGAAACCATCGGAGTCGATACTTACACAACGGTGCAGGGAAAGACAGCCACCATCAACCTGTCCAGGGAGAGCAAAGACACTGCAGCCGGCTGTGGGACCCGTTTGGTTTACCAGAGACTCTGTGAATCTATGCCTGAGTGAGTACAACAGTGCCATCCAGCACCGCGCCGCGCTGCCCCTGCAACCCTGCACCCCAACCTTCCTGCCTCCCCGTATGACCACCGAGCCCTGGGTTCACCAACCCCTACCCATGGAGGGGGAACCAACATCCTAGCTGCTCCCTGCCATCGCTCCCGGGATCTCCGTCACCAGCAGCGGTGGTGCCCATTATCACCACGACCCATGGGTGGTGTCACGAACTATCCCCAAACAAACCACCCCCTTTTCACTCGTGGGCGAGGAGCGCCGCTCGAATCCCCGGGTTCGGCCCACCGCTCGAGCCACCGAGCAGCAGCAGCCCCGGACCTGAGCGTAGTGAGCGCGGCCCCTCCGCCCGCGACAACGGCCCAAAAATATGAAGTTCCGCCATCTTTGGCGTGAAGATTTCCCGCTCGAGCATCTTCCCCGAGCAGGGAAGGCGCGAAAGTGAGGCCCCGCCCCCAGAAGAGGGAAGTGCTAGAAAGAACCAAGGGGGGACGGGAAAAAGATGTTTGCGCCCGACGGAGCCGTTGGAGGAGCGGCGGTCGCAGCCGCAGCAGCTCCCACAGACGGAAATGGGGCAGCCCTTGCTCTGGCCGAAAGAGCAGGGGAGGCCGCGGGTCCAGCGGTCGCCCAGGTAATGCCGATCTCCCTGCCCTATGTACCTGGTGCTGCCTGGCTACCGCAATACGATGGGAAGCCTGATGCTTTGCAGGCGTTCCGTAAAAAGATTAGCCCGGTTCTTGATTTGTTTGCCCTGACTGGCAGGCAACGGGCGGCAGTAGTGCTAGGGCAGCTAACCGGTGCGGCTGAGCAGGAGACGGAGACATGGACCGACGCGGACCGGGCCTCTGTAACTACCATTTTTGAGAAACTCCAAACCGCTTTTGAGACCCGCACGAAAGCGGAATTGCGGATGCAGTTTTATCAGTGCCGACAGCGGCCTGCGGACAATATAAGAGACTATGCCTTGCGCTTGCAAACAGCTCTCCGTGCGCTGAAGCGGGTGGACACTATTAACGATTTTAACGATGTGGACAGTAATAAAATGCTAGTAGAACAATTCCTGCAAGGGCTGGGGTCCACGGAGGACCGCAAGCTGCTACCGCTGTGGGCCCTGGAACACCCCGATCTGGACTTTGCAGTATTGAAAGAGTGGGCCATCAAGACCCTGCAAGCCCCGACACCAGACGCTCCTGAAGTGGCCCCATGGCTGTCTGGAACTGATCCCATCTCGGTGGCGCCTCCCCTCCTGCCTCTACTGGCCCCTGCAGCGCCTGTCGGGATGATGGAAAAACTGGCTGCCCAGGTCCGCCGCATGGATGGAGACCTCGCCAAGATCCTCGCCGCACTCCAGCTTCCGACGAGAGTCAAGCCCCTAGGGAAGATCCAGCTCGCCGACAGCCCGGAGGACGTCCCCTGGATGCAGCGGAGAAGGACCAATGACTCACGGTATGGGCCTCCTATTTGTTACAGGTGCAACAAGCCTGGCCACTACTCTAGGCGATGCCCGTTAAACGAGCAACCCCTGGGGCCAAGGGCCAATCCTCAGGAGTAGACCCCAATGGCCCCCCCGATTGGAGAGACCTGTACGTTGGAGCTCGCCCCATCATTCCTCTGGCAGTGGACGGCATCCCGCTCATGGCCCTATTGGACACTGGATCACAGGTAACCACTATGCCCTATACATTGTACCAGCAGTATTGGGGTAATGGTGAACTTGCCCCCCCTTATGATAGCCTGACCCTTGTCGTGGCCAATGGACTCCCTCTGACCCAGGTGGAATATAAACAAGTGGCCCTGACCGTGGGACGTGCGGAGCTAAAACACCAAGGAATGATTGTGGTGCTGAATGAACCCAGTGACCATAACCCAAAAGTAATTCTAGGGATTATGTGATGGAGCATTGTATGAGTGAGGTGCTGAGTTTGTTGCAGCAGTTGGCCGCCACTGCAGGAGGAGGCCGACAGAGGGCAGTGCAGAGTCAGATCCGGGCCGTCCTACATCGGCAACAAGTGAGTTCGACGGGTGGAGAGTGGTGGAGTAAGGGTGATGGATGTGGCCCCCTTGGTGGTGCCACCCAGAAGCGAGATGATGATTTGGTGCAGGGCAGCAGTAGGCCCCCAAGGGCGTGACTACCCGGCGATGGTGGAGCCCACGCCTTCTGAGCACTGGCCCACGGTGATGGCGGCCAGAGGGGTGGTTGACGTCAAAAAGGGGAGAGTGCCTGTGAGAGTGCTGAATTGTGGGGAGGAAGAAGTTAGGCTTCCCCGTTACGCTACCCTTGCCAAGCTGCTTACCCTAGACCCTCACACCATTCATGAAGCCCCCCCTCCTGCCTCTGCACTCCTTGCCAGTAACCATATACCCCCCGAACAGTTAGAGGAGTGGTGCCAGGAATTGCATGTAGGCACTGAACCTACACCCACGCATCACAAAGAGGGGGTATACAGGGTAGTACAAGAGTATGAACAGGTTTTCAGCAAGCACCCATTAGATTTCGGGAGGATTAAAGGGGTTCAACACCATATCCCTACAGGCATACATCCACCTATCAAAGAAAGGTATAGACCCATCCCGCCAGCACACTATCAATGCGCTAAGGACATGTTGAGGAACATGAAGGAGGCAGGGGTCATTCGGGATAGTTGTAGTCCCTGAGCAGCTCCACTGGTACTGGTGAAGAAGAAGGATGGCACCATGAGAATGTGTGTGGAGTACTAGAAGATCAACCAGATAACGCATAAAGATGCCTATCCTCTCCCCTGTGTCGAAGAGTCACTAGCTGCGCTGAATACTGCTAACTTCTTCTCTACCCTTGACCTTACCAGCGGATACTGGCAGGTGGCGGTCGCACCGGAGGACCGCGAGAAGACTGAATTTTCCACTCCCATGGGACTCTGCGAGTTCAACAGCATGCCGTTTGGGCTGTGCAATGCCCCTGGAACCTTCCAACGGCTCATCTAGTGCTGCCTGGGACATCTCAATTTCGAAACTGTCTTGCTGTATCTAGATGATGTGATCGTATACTCCCAGACATACGAGGCCCACCTGGAGCACCTGGCTGAAGTGTTCGCGTCCCTTGCCAAGTATGGGATGAAGCTGAAGCCCTCCAAGTGCCACCTACTGAAGCCTAGGGTACAGTACCTTGGACACGTGGTGTCGCCCCAGATCCCGAGAAGATCACGGCTATCCAGGACTAATATATTAGAAAGGCCTGGCTCAACTTAAAAAGGAGAAAGTTAGGTGCTCGGAAAAAATAAGTCCAATAATTATAAAGAATCCGGCACACAGATGATGATTCGTTTGAAAAATTTATTATTACTTTATTTTATTCTTGTGGAGATATTTGAGGAAATATACAAATAGGTCCTATTGAGGAAATATGCAAATAAGTCCCAACGTTTCGACCGAAAACCTTCGGTCTTTTTCAAGGACTCAATGGGTTGTAATCTGGCGCGTATCGCGTAGAGAGGTCACTTGCATATATTTAATATATTTCACTCATATAGAGCCTTAATATCCTCATATAGGTGGTAAGGTGGCAGTCGTCCTCTTATCTAACTTGTGTAAGGTGATGGTCATCTGACCATCCAAGATGAAAGAGAATGGCGTCTCCAACGTATCTTATGTAAGTGATCTTGTGGTGATCGTGTCCGTCGATACCTATGAGTCATCATAGGCATCGACAGACACGATCACCACGAGGAACAGGCAGAAGGCCCCATGATCACACTAAGGACGTTTTTCCATTAATTTCACCCTCTGGGTGCCATAGTATACCTGCCTCTTGCTCTTTTTGCCTCAAGCATAGAATTCCCACAGATCATTAGTCACAGGTGTCTAATTCAATGCCAGGTGCTGACTTTGCCTACAAAAAAAAACCCCATTTTTTACATAAGATACGTTGGAGACGCTATTCTCTTTCATCTTGGATGGTCAGATGACCATCACCTTACACAAGTTAGATAAGAGGACGACTGCCACCTTACCACCTATATGAGGATATTAAGGCTCTATATGAGTGAAATATATTAAATATATGCAAGTGACCTCTCTACGCGATACGCGCCAGATTACAACCCATTGAGTCCTTGAAAAAGACCGAAGGTTTTCGGTCGAAACGTTGGGACTTATTTGCATATTTCCTCAATAGGACCTATTTGTATATTTCCTCAAATATCTCCACAAGAATAAAATAAAGTAATAATAAATTTTTCAAACGAATCATCATCTGTGTGCCGGATTCTTTATAATTATTGGCTATCCAGGACTGGCCGAGGCCGACCACAGTGAGAGAGGTGAGGCAGTTCCTGGGCCTGGTGGGCTATTATCGCCGCTTCATCAAGGGGTACACGAAGATGGCTGCACCTATGCAAGACCTCCTCGTGGGACAGACCAGGAGTAGCAGAGCCCCTGGACCCCCGTTTGTGTGGGAGGAGAAGCATGAAGAGTCCTTTCACCAGTTGAAGACGGCCTTGACAGGAGAAGAAATCCTAGCGTACACCGACTACTGCCTCCCGTTCGTCCTCTACACTAATGCCAGCAATGTGGGCTTAGGGGCAGTCTTGTCCCAGGTCCAGGACGGGAAGGAAAAGGTGATCGCCTACGCCAGCCGAAAGCTCCGGCCCACGGAAAGGAACCCCGAAAATTACAGCTCCTTCAAGCTTGAGTTTCTAGCCCTGGTGTGGGCAATCACCGAGAGGTTTCGACATTACCTCGCGGCGGCAAAATTCACTGCCTATACGGACAACAATCCGTTGACCCATCTGGACACGGCCAAGCTGGGTGCTCTGGAGCAACGGTGGGTGGCTAGGCTGTCTAACTATGACTTCACTATCAAGTACCGAGCCGGCCGCAAGAACACCAACGCGGACGCGTTATCCCGGATGCCCCACCTGCCAGATGGGGGGTTGGAAGATGATGACCTGGAAGAAATCGATTTGCCTGCGTTCCATCGGCCACCGGTCGAGAAACTTTATGTCAAACAGCAACAGGTGAACCTGGACCCGCTACCCAGTCAGGGATGGCAAGAAGCCCAAGATAAGGCGCCTGCCGTCCAGCTGGTCAAGACCATGATTGAGCAGGGCTTCTCAGGAATGGATCCTGCAGCTCCCTCTGAGGCCCAGTGGCTGTGGAAAGAACGAGCCCGGCTGTACCTGCACCAAGGGAAGCTGTATCGGGAGCTGATCAACCCGAAGACTCACAAGAAGGTTCGCCAGCTGGTGGTTCCTCAGGCCAGCGTGCCCAAAGTCCTACAGGCATATCACGACGGTGCTGGGCACTTTGGGTGGAAGAAGCTGGAGATGTTGCTGAGAGAGCGGTTCTATTGGAGTGTGATGCGAGAATCTGTAGAGTCCTGGTGCCGAGAGTGTGGTCCCTGTACACTGAGGAGGAAGGATGAAGTCAGCCAAAGAGCTCCTCTACAGCCGATCGTCACCCATCAACCGCTGGAGTTGGTCGCCTTGGACCACGTCAAGCTTACACCCAGCCAGAATGGATATACCTATGCCTTGACCATCGTGGACCACTACTGGAGATTCATGGTGGTTGTTCCAGTCATAGACCTGACCGGTCGCACCGCAGCTAGGGCTTTCCAGGCCTACTTTTGTCGACCACACGGATACCCAGAAAGGGTACTTACAGACCAGGGTTCGGCCTTCGAAGCAGAGGTGTTTCAAGAGTTCTGCCAATTATACGGTTGTAGGAACATCAGGACCACGCCATACCATGCCCAGACTAATGGGATGTGAGAGAACATGAACCACCTGGTTCAAAATCTCCTCAAGACACTACCGTTGGAAGAGCGAAACCTGTGGCCGGAGAAGCTGCCTGACCTGGTTGACATGTACAATAACATCCCCCGCGGTTCTACCAAATGCACACCGGCATATCTGATGAGAGCCCGACCGGGCCAGCTGCCGGTGGACCTGGAAATGGACCTGGAAGTTCCAGAGGCCCTCCCTTCGACTGCAGACTGGGATACCCGGCGGCAAGTGCAGTACCGACGGATCCAAGAATATGTGGAGAAGAATCTGCGTCAGAGCCGAGAAAAACAAGAACAGTGCTTCAACAGGCAGGCTCCAGCCGTTCCCTTTGAGCCCGGAGATGTAGTGCTGAAACGGATGAGAAGAACCCATAAGCTTGATGATCAGTGGGAGAAGACCCCGTATGTCATACATCCCACTGAATGGGGAATGAAAAGGCCTATCTGATCAGTCGCGACCAGGGAAGGACTGCGGATACAGTTTCCAGAGATCACCTGAAGAGGTGCCCACCCCCCTTAAGGTTGGCAAACGAGGTTCTGGCTCCGATACCGAACGGGGAAGAGGAAAAAGAGGTGATCCACACAGTGATGGGTGACTTTCCAGCAGACTGGCCTATGCAGAACGGCGCGGTGATTGTTCCGGTGATAATGTTCCCACAACCCGTGGAAGAAATGGAAACGGAAATAACCGCCAGTGAACCGCTTGAACCAGTGCCCAGGGATGCACCTATACCAAGCCCCCGTAGGTCTCCACCTGCCATACACGACATACAGGAAGAGGAGCCGGTTGTCTCCTCTGTCCCATCGCTCGCTACTAATGACATTGGGCCCCGAAGGTCCACACGCCCCAACCTAGGTAGGCCCCCGCTTAGGTATAGGGAAACTACCATCTAGGGGTGCAGCATGTTGATTGTGTAAATAGCTGAATGAATGAAAACCAATTATCCGAATGACTTACCTGATTTATACCGTCCGTAAAAGGAGAAAGTTGTCCCCGTTGGGACCATCAGTATGTTTGTTCTTTGTCTGCCGTAATACTACCTCGAAACAGCCCACATGAGAAACTACTCATGAACAAGGCCGAGAACTTGCAACCACGGACTTGTGGTCTTGTAAATAATTTGTGGGCTGTATTCCGTTGCTGCCTCCGGAGAGGCAGATTGGAGGAAGGACTCACAGCAGAGTAGGCTGAGGTCTGGTCACCACCAGGACCGGTGACCATCCTCCGGGGGTCAGGGGTCCCCCTGGACGTGGGGTCCCCTGAAATGACAGCCCAGTGCGAGACACTGTACCCGTTCCCGCTCGGGTAACCTGGACCAGGACTCGGGTAAAGGGGTGCTGCCCATTTCTTAGGGGCAGCATCAAGGTGTAGGTTGCTTGGGTGGGGGAGCGGAAGAACATGAACCCGTCCGTTATTAATAAAAATGTTTTTATGCCGTTAAGTAACGTTTAAGAGAAAAGCCTCCCGTAAGGGAAGAATGAAAAATATGCTTATGTTATATGTTTTCCATGTTAAATTTCTATTTTTCAGAAATAAAACCAGTGATGGACGGGCAGCCCGCGGACGGTCTGCATTTCACCAAGGGGGAATGTGATGCCCTGGACTAGCCAGGTAGTCACAGACATAACATCACACACACCCCCTCCCCTGGATAGTTTACATCAGTCAAACAAAATCCTTGTTGCCTCCCTCCAGGATCTGATGTCCACAACAGGTGGGGCGGAGCCAGGCAGTTGGCCCCACCCACCGAGGAGTTCACAGGCCTGGAGGCGGGAAAAAGCAGTTAGTTCAGTTTTGGAGTTCAAGTAGTGAAGGAGAGAAACTGTTAGTGTCTGGGTGGGAGCCCAGGCACTGTCAGCAAGGTCGGCAGACGGTGGTGGCCGTCTGCAGGAGTTAGTGGACCTCTGCGGAACCGTAGGATCGGGGTCGGGCGGTGGCCCGCCGGTACCGAACCGGGGAGTGGAGTGAAGCTAAGCACAAAGGCAGGGCCATCGGACCCCGACAAGGCTGGGAGCCGCCGACAACGGTCAAATCCGAGAGTGACCGGAACCCCAGGGGTTTCCCAACACCCAAGACCCGATAGAAGGCAACAATCCACACAGAGAGGATAAAAAGCCACCGCCGTAGGCTAGCGATGCAAGGGCCAGCGCCTGCGGGCAAAACGGGCTCCTTCGGTACATACACGCCGGGGAGCGGACTACCGTTGGGAAACCATCGGAGTCGATACTTACACAACGGTGCACGGAAAGACAGCCACCATCAACCTGTCCAGGGAGAGCAAAGACACTGCAGCCGCCTGCGGGACCCTTCCATCCAGCTGTTTGGTTTACCAGAGACTCTGTGAATCTGTGCCTGAATGAGTACAACAGTGCCATCCGGCACCGCGCCGCGCTGCCCCTGCAACCCTGCACCCCAACCTTCCTGCCTCCCCGTATCACTACCGAGCCCCGGGTTCACCAACCCCTACCCACAGAGGGGGAACCAACATCCTAGCTGCTCCATGCCATCGCTCCCGGGATCCCCATCACCAGCAGCGGTGGTGCCCATTATCACCACGACCCGTGGGTGGCGTCACGAACTATCTCCCCAAACAAACCACCCCCTTTTCACTCGTGGGCGAGGAACGCCGCTCGAGTCCCCGGGTCCGGCCCACCGCTCGAGCCACCGAGCAGCAGCAGCCCCGGACCCGAGCGTAGCGAGCGCGGCCCCTCCGCCCGCAACAGTATCCCCTCCACGGGTAGGGGGGGTGTAGTCCCGGGGCCCAATGTAGGTAGGGAGCAGTGCTGCTGTCGGCAGGTTGGAACGGATGACACCGGTGTACTCATGATTATCAATAATCCACACAGAGTCTGTACTGTAAACCAAGGCCGGATGCCAGTTGCCGTTGGAGAGGTGTGCTGGTCCCGCACACGGGTTAGCAAGGTACGGACCCTTCCTCCTGCACTTGTGTCTTGCTGTGTGTTGATCAAACCTGCTTGGGATATGAGAAATCCGTTCCCTGCAGCATTGTACGCAGAGGGAGCCGTTGTCCGCAAACTCTGACCCGTGGGATTTTAATGGGTTCTTGGCGGACATCCTATCCCCTGTGTTGGGCTGCTGGTTTGCTCTCTCTGGGCTTCTCTCTTCGTAAACAAGGCCTGGTACCTTGTCCCGCTGGTCAATTAACAAGGAGCCTGAAGCTTGCCTTGTTCTAGGGTCCAGGTAAACCGCCTGTGCACAGCCTCCGGACCGCATTCCCGTTATCGGTACCGGCGGGCTACACCCCTGCCCTGGTCAACTTCAGGTCTCCCGTGACCGAATCTCCGTCGCCTGTGGCCCTACACTGCCGTCTGCAATCTAGTCAGTTCTCCTGTGGTCCAAGGGCTCCAACCCTGACCACACTGCACTTCAGCTCCTCACTTCTCCACTGTCAGACTCCTCACTGTTTGACTCTGACATTCTGCACTGTTCTCCGTTCTGTTGTGTTCTCCGTCCTGTGTGTTCTGCGTTCTCTGTGTTCTGTGTGTTCTGTTGTGTTCCCTCCCCTTGTCACCTCAAGACCCCTAGGTAGGCGTTCCCATCCGCCTGGTCCCACCCACTGGTGTGTCCTGGCTATCATGGGAGGGTGACTAGGCTTTGTGGCTGGTGTTCCTGTGTGTGGGATGTGGTGTTAATTCCCAAGGAGGAGGCGAGTCATCTGTGACTATCTGTCTTTGCCAGGGTGTCACATTGGAATACATACTCCATAACACTTTACAGTGCTATTGCCAATGTGGCCATTTTGCTGTTGGCCTTGCCCTCCTCCTCCTCCACCAACACCACCGGCTCCAGTGGCCTTCTATTCAAATGTAGAAAGGGCCACTTGCTGTCCTCAAATCTCAGACTTCTTGGGGCTCTCAGGTGGGCCCTGTAACATACATTGGGGACTTGGGGCATTGCCCTCTTCCTCCTTCTCCACCAACACCACCAGCTAAAGTGGCCCTTTATTCAAATTCTATTCGAATTATTCAGTAATGTATGTTTTATGAACGCTACGCTGGGACATTGAAGCTGATGTCGTTGATGATGATTGCATCTGACCAAAAGCAGGTTGGGAGCAGGAGGCATCATCGCCTGCTTCCTAGACCGCAGTGTGTGAGGCATAAGGACTGTACACAAGGCTTAGAAAAATTATGAAAGTTTATTCAATACAAAGCTTACAGAAAGTATAAAAGGTTAAAAAAGGAATTGAAATGAGAAAACCAGCAGGTGGCGTACTCACACCACAACTCAGTAATCAAGTCTATACAGGTTGAAATGGCTATACTCAAACATCACACTGGGATGCCTATCAAACACTGCTCATGTGGTGAAATATAAATGGCTGCCAAACAGCATGCCCTAGGGACCAATGGTCATACAGAAAGAGCTAAGCAGTGTCAGGAGGCAAAACAGTAGATGTAAGCAAACCAAAACAGCACACCATAAGTAAGAGAGTCATATACCTGAGTTGACCCCCGGAAGAAGGCATTAAGATCAAAACCTATGTCAGGTTCTCTCGGATTCTCACCCCACAACTCAGGTATATGACTCTCTTACTTATGGTGTGCTGTTTTGGTTTGCTTACATCTACTGTTTTGCCTCCTGACACTGCTTAGCTCTTTCTGTATGACCATTGGTCCCTAGGGCATGCTGTTTAGCAGCCATTTACATTTCACCACATGAGCAGTGTTTGATAGGCATCCCAGTGTGATGTTTGAGTATAGCCATTTCAACCTGTATAGACTTGATTACTGAGTTGTGGTGTGAGTACGCCACCTGCTGGTTTTCTCATTTCAATTCCTTTTTTAACCTTTTATACTTTCTGTAAGCTTTGTATTGAATAAACTTTCATCATTTTTCTAAGCCTTGTGTACAGTCTTTTTCTTCTTCATTCGAAACTATATCTGTATATGGCTTTTTCCATGTACACATTATGGCACGGGCTCCTTTCCCGTGTATGTTGGTTGTTCTAACCCTATAATTATGTGAGGCATGCAGTACCGTGGAAGTGGCAGTTGTTTCACTCTGGAACTCAGGCTTTATTCCACTAGCTAACACTGAGGATTTCAAAAAATTCAGTTTCCCCAGAGGTATATGGTTCAACCACCATGTAGCACAGCATCAGAAGGTACTCCCAATAGCTCTCAACAGCTTTTTTTTTTAAAAAGAAATTGGTAGCCAAGGAGTTTAATACATTCAGTTCCCCTAGGGTGTAATGGTTCAGACACCATGTAGCAAAGCATCAGAAGGTACTCCCAACAGCTTTTTTTTAAAAATTGGTAGGATTTTTAACAGAGCATAACATGCAGAGCAGTTTAATACATTCAAATCCCCTAGGGTGTGATGGTTCAGACACCATGTAGCAAAGCATCAGAAATTACTCCCAATAGCTTTTTTGTTAAAATTGGTAGGATAAGCAACAGGGCATAACATGCCAAGGAGCTAAAAAAATTCTTATTTTGCAGGGGGCCATCTGTGGAGCACAGCATTAATAAAGAACACAAATAGAGACTGCCTGACCAACTGTTATAGACAGTGTAGCCTCAACAATGGTTGTGCCAGTGCATAATGTACAAAGGCTTGAAAAATATTGCCCTGGGTGATTGGGCCAAACAATTACATCGCAGCGGCATAACAAGTTAGATTAGTCATGCGGTCTCATTAGATGATAGAAGACAAAATAGTCTTGAATGAGAAACAATGGAACTTAATTGAACTTAAAAAATACAAATTTTCGGGCTACACTTTTTATTGGGTCTTGTTAACAGGCGGCCTGAGATACTCTGGGGCAATCCATCTATGGTTCATTTTGATCATCATCAAACTGTCTGCACTTTCCGTGGATAGTCGTGTGCGAGTATCTGTTATTATTGACCCCGCTGAGCTGAAAAGACGCTCAGACAACACACTCGCAGCAGGGTAAGCTAGCACTTCCAAAGCGTATGTGACACCCTGGCCTATCAGGTCGTCTTAGGGTGTTGTGCAATCTGCCCTTCTGTACAGTATCCAATCCTCCTTGGTTACGGGTCCCTGACCTTTGGTGTTGCTTAGAGCTAAGCTAATGAAAACTCTAGGAACACTCTGCACCACACCCACCAGACACACCCTTCTGGTGGGTAGCCTGAAGGGAATAGGGCCGACCACTTGGGCGGTTGGTTGGGAGGGTCAGGAGTGTAGGAGACAGTCAGTGAGTTGTGAGGTGACTCTCGAGAGGAGAGGTCAGGAGCTGTGCTCCTCTGTTACTAGGTGGCAGACGTTGGTCTGGGCCTGATAGGAGCTGGAACCCCGGTCGCAGGGGATCGTGACAAGGGGCACGGAACTGCCAAGGAGGGCAGCCGGCGGCCTTGTGCCATCTCCGGGCAGGGGCCTGGGCCTGACAGGGTACGTGGACCCTAGGCCGGGAAGTAGCTTCAAGCGTCCTGGTAATTCACCCGACGAGGACGGAGCCTTCAAGATCCGTTCTCCACCCGCTCCAAAATCGGGGTACTAGCGCATTGAGGGGAATAGGACTTTCCCAATACACAGTGCAGAAAATCCCTAGCGTGAACCCTGAGAGCAAGCTCACTCTGTTAGCCTTACAGGTGAGTGGGACCTGACTAGTTCTACACTACAGGGGCCAATCAATAAAGAAGGTGCCAAGAAAAAGGTCACAGGCTAACAAGCAACACCAACGGGCACGGGACCCAAGCGTACTCCCTCCCTGCTATAGAGGTGGTCAGAAATTTGGTTTACAAGTTGCCGGTGTCAGCGTTATTGGACTGAGTGAGTACGCAGTGCCCCTTACCTCCCTAACGGTATCCTTAGTCCCCATCACCGAGCCCAGGGGCATTACCCCCTACCCACAGAGGGGTTAAACACCTAGCTGCCATTACATCGCCACCAGGTGCTCCCAGCGAAGAAACCGAAACACGTGCTGGGTGTCACATGCTACTAACGGTAACCGATCATTTGGGTATATATATGTAGTAACAATCCTGTATTTACAAATATGATTGGTAATTCACCATTATGGGTTTATATGGGCATGTTTCCAACTGACTTAAGGGCCCGTTTCACGCGTCGATTTGTCGTGCGTTCACATGTGTGATCGCACCCGCTACCATCGTTTCTGCGTTACGGGCAATTTGTAGCCCGTGTCGCACAAAGTCGGTAACCCCCGTCACACGTACTTACTTCCCGAACGACCTCTCTGTGGGCGGCGAACATCCTCTTCCTAAAGGGGGAGGGACGTTCGGCGTCACAGCGACGTCACACTGCGGCCGCCCAATAAAAGCAGAGGGGCGGAGATGAGCGGGACATAACATCCCGGTAGGTAAGCTGCAGTTCATCGTTCCCAGGCTGTCACACGGAGCGATGTGTGCTGCCTCGGGAACAATGAACAACCGGCGCGCAGAAAGATGATCGATTTTTTGAAAATGAGCGACATGTCAACAACGAGCAACGATAAGGTGAGTATTTTTGCTCGTTCACAGGCGCTCGTAGCTGTCACATGCTACGATATGTCAAACGATGCCAGATGTGAATCACTAACGACGTGACCCCGACGAAATATCGTTAGATATATCGTAGCGTGTAATGGGGCCTTTAGTAACCAATATTGGGCAATTGTGAATAGCAGGGTACATATGCATTTTGGTGTGGCAAGAGTGACCCCTGGTGGTCTGTAACAATATCTGCTACATTCCTATATTTAACGATTTTGGGTTTGATAATACTTGAAGCACTAGAGTTGCAGTATACCTTGGTGCAGCAAAAGTGATCCCTGTAGATCTACAGATATATCTGTCACTATATATACTTGTTTCAATTTATATTCTATAGCTTCAAGGATTGTATATCTTTGACTCATGTATGATAATTCTATTCATTCTAGAATATATATCTATATTTTTCATGATACAGTTCCATTACATGTATACTATTGATGCATATAGAGTTGTCCAAACAAGCACTTGTGTATTTGAAAGATAATTAATATTCAATATTTATTCTCAATAAAAATCTATTTTTGATGAAATTGATTGTTACTTGCATAATTGGGCTCTTTGATTGCTTTTTTTTCCTTTTTTTCTTCTAAATGTGGTTATCCAATTTTTGCCCATATATAGTCCTTGATACTATTACCGTCTATTGATTTAATAATGTACACTCTTTAGTGATATATTATGTATCTGAAATCACTGTTTAAAATCCATACAAGGAATGTGTCGAAGCTTTCCAAGCTTTAAAGCCGCCACCAAATTACGACCATTATCGCACACTATCATCCCTTGATGGATGTCCAACGGCTCAAGCCACTCATCTGTCTGCTCAGTTATTGCTTTCAAAAGTTCAGGTGCCTGTGAGATTTGTCACCGATACAGATGAGCTTCAGTAGAGCGTGTTGCTGCTTAGCTGAGGCAGTGCTGCACAGATCCCAGCTGGCGAATGATGTTGACGGTTGGACAACGGCGGATGTTGTGGAGGATACACAGGAGCCAGATGAAGAGTAGGAGGAGGAGGAGGGAGCTGTTGCTGTGTAGGAGGCTACTGAAACTGTGATTGAAGTCGGGCCCGATATTCTGAGTGTGGGAATTATATGTGATGTTGCCGGCTCAGACTCTGTACCAGCCGCCACCAGGTTCACCACGTGTGCCGTCAGTGAGATGTAGTGTCCCTGTTCACTTCCGCTTGTCCACGTGTCTGTGGTTAAGTGGACCTTCCCTGTTATGGCATTGGTGAGAGCCCGTTTAATGTTTACGGACACGTTATTGTAGAGCGCGGGGACGGCACAACGTGAAAAATAGTGGCAGCTAGGCACAGAGTAACGATGTTCTAACATCGCCAAAAGGTCTCGTAAACCTCTGTTCCCACACGCCAATACGGCAACATCTCTAGGTCTATCAATTGTGCAATGTGTGCAGTTATGGTTTGTGCCCTTAGAGGCGTAATGGGGTATTTTCGCTTCTTTTCAAAGGTCTGTGGTATGGACAACTGAACGGAACGCTGGGACACCGAAGCGGATGTGGGCGTTGATGATTGAGTTTGGCAAACTTCAAGTTGGGAGAAGGAGGCATCAGCGCCACCTTCTTGCACACCAGTTTGGGAAGCAGGCAGCCCAGGGGAAGTGGCAGAGTTTTGAGTCTGGAAATCGTGTTTTTCATCTAGAGCTTTCAACCACCTAGTGGTGTGCTTGGCTAACATATGGTTTTTCATGGTGAAGGTGCCCAAGCTGGAGATATTTCTAACTCTGCTAAGCTTGGTCTCACAGATTTGACAAATGGCAACCATTTAGTTCGAAGGACTCTTGGAAAAAACTCCCACACAATCGCAGCATGGACCATTGGACTCTGAGATGGCATAGGTGGTGCACGGACCCTTGGACTCTGAGATGGCACAGATGCTTCACGGACCCTTGGACTCTGAGATGCCACAGGTGGTGGTGTCATATGTACAGTTGATTGACCTCTGTCAGTGGTCGAAACCCTATCTCTTACAGCCTTTTTGCAGACTATGGGTACATGCTCCTCTGCACTGCTGCTCTCGCAATCAATGCCACTCGTCCATGTTGGATCAGTCACCTCATTATCGACTAGGTCGTCTTCAAATTCCTGAAGGTCATCATCTTCGGGAATGGAGGTTTCAGGCTGACCTTAGGGCAACTGTGTCTCTTCATCCTCCAACACTTCCACCTAATTGCCCAGCATGTCACGGCCAACAACATGGCTTTCTTCTGGCCTTGGGTGCTCAAAGATCTGTGCATCACTGCACACCACGGCCTCACCTGCATTGGTGGTATTGCGCGGTGAGAGGCAAGAAAGGTCAAAGGATCCCGTTAACAGTTCCTCAGAGTAACCTGTTTTGGGGTCATATGTTTCCTTAGAATACTGATGTTGTCCCACGATAGCTGTTTCTGTAAGTCTAAAAACCACAAGGTACCTTTATTATACAACGTACCCTTGGAGGAGTCGACAAAGATGTTGTGAATGTCTTTCAGCCCTAAAAGAAAACAGTGTGCACAGTACCAACATTCCAACCTGTACTTTGAAAAATGAGATTTTTGGCAAAAAATTTTTAATTGCTATATAGGTTTTTGGTTGGTCCCCATATTGCAGTGCACTTCATTGTTATTTTTCCATCTGTCTTGATTTTTGGCGATTGGTGGCTGTTCACACATTGCCATCTAGCCTTGTCCACAGGCTATATATTCCAAGCAGCATGTGCCTGGGCCTGTCCCGCCCACAACCATGAATTAGTCATGGAGACGAGACTGAAAAGCACCAGGTACGTGCTGTGCAGTCCTATTTGTGCATATGAGAGGCCGTTTGGCACACTTTAAATAAAAATATTTTAGTGTAGGACTGCCTCAAGAGATTTGCCGTGACGTGGCGAGGTAGCTCGAAAAATTGCAATTTTTTGCCAAAAATCTCATTTATCAAAGTACAGGTTGGAATGTTGGTACTGTGCACACTTTGCAAAACATAATATTTTGAGTAGAGGTTGCTAAAAGAAAACAGGGTTTGACACCACTTTTATTTTAGTATTGGTTTTTGGCACTCAGAATTTGTTTTAGGCCTGTGACACACATCCATGCCGCCGGCATGTGTTTGTCATTTTGTATGTACACGTACCAGCGGCATGGAGACACGTTCAGAAATGCTACCCTATTGTAGCAGGCACACACACGTAAAACCACACGGAACGTGTGTCCATGTGCGTTTGTACGTGTGTGCGTTTTTTTATACGCTGACATGTCAGTGTTTTTTCCGGCAGCACAGGTGTCACACGGCCCGCACCCGTACCACACGGGTGTAGTGTGAATGCGGTACCGTGTGACATGCGCCGGAGAAAACACACGTGTCAGTGAAAAAAAAACAAAACATTAACTCACCTTCTCCAGCCCTCCTGTCTCTGCCGCTGCTGCCTCTTGCTGCCGACCGCCGCTCATTATTCTCATTTAATATTCACTTCACTGCCTGGCAGCAGCGGGGAGACGGGAGGGCTGGAGACGGAAGATCAGCACCACGGACAGCAGCGCGGACAGCAGGAAGGACCACGTGAGTATGTAAATTACCGGTTCTACGTGTGCTATCGCGGATAGCACACGTAGAACACACGTGTCCCGCGCATACCATAGACACGTACTTACCTGCATGCAACACGCAGGGGAAATACGTGTCTCTCGGCACGTGTGTGAATTTCACAGAGTGTGGCAGAGGCCTTAGTAACAGCAGGCTACAATGTAGGTTCTGTAAGATATCAAGCCGCCACCAGTATGCTGGGTTGCTGTTAGTAAGATATGGGCTTTCAGGCAAAAGTAGAGCCACTGACACCGAGTATTAATTAAAATTTGGTAACACTGACACTGTGTTTTAATAAGAGCATGCCACTATGTAGGTACTGTAAGATATGAAGCTACCACCAGGTACAGGCTGTGACAGCAATTTTTTTTTTCTTTCTTTTTTTTTATAAACTTACACTATTTTTTTTAGCAGTAGGCTACTGTGGAGATTATTAACGCTATGAAGCCAACACAAGGACGCAAGTGTGCTGGTATGAATTGAGATGGTGGCTGACAGGCTCTACACTAC
Source organism: Anomaloglossus baeobatrachus (assembly GCF_048569485.1). NCBI lineage: Eukaryota > Metazoa > Chordata > Amphibia > Anura > Aromobatidae > Anomaloglossus > Anomaloglossus baeobatrachus. The sequence continues at coordinate 246,700,281 of NC_134355.1, forward strand.
ACCTGAACCTGTTGCTTTGTCAATTTTGGAACCTTTTTTAGGAAGTTGTAATACCTATTCCTAGTAGAACACACACAAGGGATGTAGCAGTGCTGGGATTGTTGATTATTAGTAGCAGATGTTAGGACAGCTTTAAATCTCTCCCTGCCTGTGAAAAAGCTCTCCCTATATTTACACACTGCAGTAACAGATCGTATGCAGCACTAATAAGAGGATTTTTTTTTTTTGCCGGTTTAAAACAGGAATGGCTTTCACCTAATAAAGCAATGCACTAATGACTCGCCCACCCCAGGGCCTTAGGTGACTCGGTGTCGGGCCGGACTAGTCCGTGGTAGTCAGCGGTGGCGGGGCCCGACTCTGTGACCCTGGTGGAGTCAATACAAATTGTGGCGAAATATTGGGGAGGTGATGATAATGTTTATATAAGATTCGTGACGCCACCTGTGGTAATTTGCAGCTATGAAGCTGCAGCTACTGGAAGGGACCTCCGGGGCTGATGTTATGGCAGCTGAGGTGTTTCTTGCTCTCCACAGGTAGAGCGGATACCCTGGGGCAACCTTTGGTGCTTGGTAAAGTCTATGGTGTTTGTGGACGAGGTGCAGGGCCGACAGGGCGGTATAAAGGAACAGACAGACAATGATTCTCTTTACCTTCTCCTTTACTTGTCTTTACCAACAGTGAAGTCCAGGGAGCCTGTTACAGGTGGTAATGTTGATCCAGTGGCCTGGAAGCAGTCGGGGGTCTCACACTGGCCAGATGAGTAATGAGGCCTGCTCCCTACGCTCTGTTTGTGTAACCGGGGTCCCACTGTTATAGTATACTGAGACCCGTTCTGCTGCTCTGAGGTAATTTGTTACCTTCCCCATATGGCGGGCTGCGTGGACTGTCAAAGGTGCCGTTCTTTCTATCTGGGCTCCTAGTCCTGGCTCTACAGCTGCACCTCCGGGTGCGGGGCGGACAGAGACCTGCAGTCCTCTCGTCCTCCAGATGCGACCACCGGTACTCAAGTACTCGAGTGGCCCTGAACGGAGTTCAATTTCTTTACCTACGACGTCGGAATGAGCTGGCTGCTCTCCACTCCCAATGTTCTTCTCCTCCTTGCCTCTCTGTGGATGTGTTTTCCTGGGCCGAGCAATCTGGCAAAGCTCCCAGCTCACACACCACACTACTCGAGTCCTTGTCTCTCTGAACCCTCCTCACAGACTAACTAACTCCTCCCCTCAGGTCAGAGCTTGAGGAATCCTCCCTGGAACTCCAGGTTTAGAGCTCCGTCTGCTGGCCTGGGAGAGAAACTGTGTTGAATGATGGTACTTACTGGCCAATGGATTTCCCCAGCTACCTCCAGGCTCAGCATTAACCCTTTTGAGGAGGGCAACACTGCTGTGACAACCAGATCGCTGGGGCGCCACACACCCCTTAGTTAAAATCAGTACTCCCGGACTGAGGACACATAATCAAAACATATTATAACTGTTCATCCCTTTTGGGAGGCACTTTTCTTAAACGTTACAAACTTAAATGACATTACTACAATTCTTATGAGTCCAGTGTGGCTCCCTGCCGGGTGTCCATTACACTGCTCCAGATGTAGGTAACAGTCAATGGGGGACCCGCCGCGAGAAAACCCCCAACGTAGGCTCTGGGCGTGCATCAGAGCATCGATGCCCCGATTCTATGCACGCCGGGTTTTCTTTCTGGGGTACAACGGGTACTAACTATAGACAATTAAAGTTTTGATCACCCATAGTCCAGTGACCTAGTTGTCCATAAATTTAATCACCTAAAACAAAAGCATTATAGACAAGACATTTCAAATAATTATTTACACTCTAATAGGTACTTTTTCTTTTTAATCTCTATACCTTGGAGGGGGCTGTCCCTGGGTGCTACGTTGGGACCTACGTAGTACTTGTGTTGATCCTCTACTACTTGGGGTGTCTACTACCTCAGTGTTGCTGGTAAGCCTAACTCTGATAGGTATTCGTGATTGTCGCCTACGGGGTCTTAGATTCACCAAGGGTATGACAGATTCACCACTGGCAGGGGGTTGATTCTCCTGTTCCACTGCTGGTGTGGCATCTGGTGTTGGGACCGACAGTTCTTCAGGTGGATCTGGAACCTCTACTGTTTCTGGTATGATCACTTGCGGGAAAGTCAATACTGGTACCACTATAGCTTGATTTACTTGGGTCCATGTTTTGGGGAATTTTCCAAGTACTGTTTGGACCATCTCTTCTTCTTTTTCTTGAAGTTGGGGACTTTCTTGAACGTCTTCTTTGGTTTTACACCATTCAGGCCATAGTTTCAGATGATCTCTTGAAACTGCTTGATATGTTTTGCCTCCATCTTTACTTATGAGACACACTTTGTTATTGTCAAAATTTGAGGGAATAATTGTGTAGGGTTCATTTTCCCACTGGTCATCTAATTTGTGCATTCTCCGCTTTTTCTTGAGGACCTGTTCTCCAGGTGCTAAGGGAGTTGCTGGGGCTGTTTGATTGTACTTCTTTTCTTGTCTCATTCTTGCTTGGGACAGGCTCCTTTCTACACATTCTTGAACCTTGCGATACTGTTATTGTCGCTCTGTATTCCAATCTTCTTTCTGTTGGATTGCTTCAGGTGACAAAGTTCCCATGTCGAAGTCTACAGGTAACTTGCCAGGTCTTGCTCGCATCAAGTAAGCAGGGCTGCAGTTGGTGGAGTTCACTGGGATATGATTGTACAAGTCCACCAGATCTGGTAACTTCTCTGGCCATTGGTTTCTTTCTTCTAGAGGCAGAGTCTTGAGCAAGTCAATAACCACATGATTCATTTTCTCTCACAGTCCATTGGTTTGAGGGTGGTACAGTGTTGTTCTTATTTTCTTACAGCCATACATGTGACAGAATTCTTGGAACACTTCGGCCTTGAATGCAGGGCCTTGATCAGTCAGTAACCTTGCAGGATAACCGTGGGGCCGACAAAAGTATGCTTGAAATGCCCCTGCTGCTGTTCTGGCTGTTTGGTCTTTCACAGGCACTACTACCAGGAAACGGGAGTAATGGTCCACAATGGTGAGGGCATAGACATAGCCTGACCGGCTTGGTGTTAATTTCACGTGGTCCATGGCCACTAACTCGAGGGGCTGCTTCGTGATGATTGGCTGCAGGGGAGACCTCTGGGGAGTGTCATCTTTCCGCCTCAGGTTACAAGGACCACATTCTCGGCACCACTACTCGATTGCCTTTCTCATGCTGACCCAGTAGAACCGATCACGGAGTAGGACCTCCAACTTCTTCCACCCGAAGTGTCCTGCTCCATCGTGGTAGGCTTCTAAGACCATAGGGGCATCCCTCTGTGGAACCACTATTTGCCAGACGAGTTCATTGGTTCGCCAGTTAACATATCTTTTGCATAATTTGCCCTTGTATAGAAACAGTCATCCCCTCTCCTTCCACAGCTGTTGGGCTTCTTGTGGAGCATCTGGACCAAGATGGGGGGCAGCTTGCGCCAGCTGTTCTTTCACTAATCGGACGGCTGGGTCACTGTTCTGTGTTTCCTCCCATCCATGGTGAGGCAATGGGTTGAAAGTGACCCCTTGTTGGCTCGAGTGCTTCTCTTTTACAGCATGCCCGCACTGGGAGACACCTTGTTGGTGGAAAGCTGGTAAGTCTATCTCTTCCTGTTCATCCAGGTCTTCCCCAACTTTGAGTAAATGAGGCATTCTGGACAGAGCATCAGCATTGTTATTGTTTCAGCCAGCTCTGTACTTGATGGTAAAGTCAAAGTTGGACAGTCGAGCCATCCATCGCTGTTTTAGCGCACCTAACTTGGCTGTTGCCAGGTGGGTCAATGGATTGTTGTCCGTGAAGATGGTAAACTTGGCCAACGCCAGGTAGTGCTTGAAGCATTCGGTCACTGCCCAGACGACGGCTAGGAACTCCAGCTTAAAGGAACTGTAGTTTTCTGGATTCCTTTCTGTGGGACGAAGCTTTCTACTGGCATAAGCTATCACCTTCTCTCTGCCTCCCTGTCTTGTTGTTGATGTACTGGTCCTGAGGAAGAGGTTTTCACCTCAAAACACGTAGACCTATGAAATAAAAGAATATTTATCTTCATCAACATTCTACATCTTCATTCGGCTGATGCGCGGCATTAACCCCTTCTCTACCCCATTTTGTATGCTCCCTGTATTTGGGACAGAACTGCTCCCAATCCCACGTTGCTGGCATCTGTGTACAGTACAAACGGCTGGCCATAGTCAGGGTAGGCCAGGATTTCTTTTCCTGTGAGGGTCATCTTCAACCGAACAAAGGAGACTTCTACTTGGCTGTTCCATTCAAATGGAGGACTCTGCTTCTTAGCCTTCTTCGACTGACCCACCAGGAGATCTTGAAGGGGTGCTGCTATTTTCATGAAACTGTTAATGTGTTAATGAACCTTCGGTAGTTGCCCACCAGCCCAAGGAACTGCCGCACCTCCTTTATCATGGTGGGTTTTGGCCAGTCCTTGATTACTGTGACCTTCTTTGGATCAGGTGCCACACCTTCTGCGCTGACCATATGACCCAGGTACTCTACCTTTGGCTTCAACAGGTGACATTTTGACGGCTTTATCTTCAGGCTATACCCAGACAAAGACTCAAACACTTCAGCCAGGTGCTTCAGGTGGTCTTCATAGGTCCTTGAGTAGACTATGACGTCATCCAGGTACAATAGCACAGTTTCAAAGTTGTAATGTCCCCAAGCAACACTCCATCAATCTTTGAAATGTTCCTGGTGCGTTGCAGAGCCCGAAAGGCATACAGTTGAACTCGCAGAGGCCCATTGGTGTCGTGAATGAAGTCTTCTCCTTGTCCGCCTCTGCCATGGGAACCTGCCAATACCCACTGGTGAGATCCAAGGTGGAGAAATAATTAGCTGATTTTAAGGCTGCTAATGACTCCTCTTTTCAGGGTAGTGGATAAGCATCTTTATGTGTAATGCGGTTAATCTGCCTGTAATCAACACACATTCTCATTGTGCCATCTTTTTTCTTTACGAGCACTAGTGGAGCTGCCCAGGGGCTACAACTATCTCTAATGACCCCAGCCTCCTTCATTTCCCGTAACATTTCTTTGGCACGCTGATATTGAGCTGGGGGTACAGGGCAGTATCTCTCTTTAATGGGATGATGGTCACCAGTGGGGATTTGATGTTGAACCCCTTTTACCTGCCCAAAGTCTAGAGGGTATTTGCTGAAAACCCGCTCGTATTCTTGTACCACCCGGTACACCCCATGCTTTTGGTGTGAAGGGGTGGAGTCGGTGCCCACATGCAATTTTTGACACCAGTCCTCTAGCTGTCCCTTGGAGCCGTTGTCTTCCGCCTGGTCAGACGGCATCAAGGGTTCCACTGTCCTGATGGCATTATTACTGACAGTGTACAGTGTAATTTGGCTTTCTCCTCCCCACAATTCAGGACGCGGACAGGTACTCTCCCCTTGCGGACGTCTGCTACCCCTCTGGCTATCAGGACTCCAGGCCTACTGTCTGAATCCACAGGTTCTACCAGGGCCTGGTAATCTTGACCCTTGAGGCCTATTTCTTCCCAACACCATATCAACATCTTACTTTTTGGGGGTATTGCAATGGGGAAGGGGTCACTTACCCTCACACTGCCAACTTCACCTCCGGCCAGCTCTACCTGCTGCCTCCTCATCAGGGCTCTGATCTCCCTCTGTAGGGCACGCTGCTGCCCAGAGCTGGCAGTTTCAGCCACCTGTTGCAACAAAATTATCACTTCGGCAAGACAATTTTCCATCACATTTGTACCGATTGTCATCATTGGGTGAGATTCTTTGCGATCAACATCCACAATTATCATTCCCTGAGATGGCAATTCTAGCCGCCCCACTTTAAAGGTTACTTCTTTGTACCCAATTTGAGGCAAGGGCTGACCATTACTGGCTACAATCGTTAAATCATCATCTGGGCCACAAGTAATGTCTGAATCAGACCAGTATCTTTTGTACAGTATGTAAGGTATGGTCGTTACCTGAGACCCCGTGTCCAGGAGGGCAGTCAAAGGGATCCCATCCAGCACAATAGGGAGGACGGTCGTCCTCCCACATACTTGTTGCACCAGGAAGTCAAGCCGGGATTTCTTACACCTGGGGGTTTGCTCCTGACCCCAGGTTCTGCCCGTTTAAAGGACAGTGTCTTACGTAGTGCCCCGCCTGGTTGCAGTGGCGGCAGATCGGTTGTCCATTTAAATCGTAACGGTTTGTGTCTTTTCCTCGAGTTGGCGGAATCGTACTTTGCTGCATCCACGGGACGTCATCTGGACTGGATGCCAACTCGATTCTTGCAGGCGATGGGGTCACCTGTAGAGACTGCACCGTTTTTACGAGGGCAGCCACACTCTTGGTCAGTTCCTGGACATGATGTCTAAGGTCTGCAGAGAGGTCATTATCCAGGGTCTGCGCCTCAGCCCCTGCAGTGGCTCGGGTTGCAGGCACCACCTCTGGGTATGTGATAGTTGTCGCGGGCGGAGGAGGGGACGCCGCGCTCTCCCACTGCTCGGGTCCGGCCGCCGCTGCTGCAGCGGCCTGCTGCTACTCGGTGGCTCGAGCGATGGGCCGGATCCCGGGGACTCGAGCAGCGCTCCTCTCCCGTGAGTGAAACGGGATTGGCTTTTGGGATTGTTTATTGTCCGTGACGCCACCCACGGTTGTGGTGATTTTTGGTAACACCACCGCTGCTCTGTATGGGGATCCCGGGAGCGGTGACAGGGAGCAGCAGAGTTGTTAATTCTCCCCTCCATGGGTAGGGGGTGGTTGTCCCGGGGCCCAGAGATGAGGTGATGGATGAGGGATGGCAGGGCCGGTGCAGGGCTTGGTGAGGTGCAGGGTCGCGGGGGCAGAGCTGTGCCTGACGTCACGGTGGTACTCACTCTATATAAAAGAATAAGGCTGCACATCAAACTTAGATAATGGTATAATGCCTCAAGCATATGGGAAAATATTGGAATATACAATGAAAAATGCTACTTGCTAATTTGAACATGTGAATAATGAATTGCATACCTGCTATGAATATTAGGAAAAAGGAGATATTTAGCAATCGCATTGATCAATGTAACTGAGCCCCAAAGCCTCGTCAAGGCATATCTCTATATTGGGGTCCCTAGCTCTGTGACCCTAACTGTGTGTCATCTCATTGCAATTAAAAACTGCTATGGGTGGAGAGGGGTAACTAAGGACTTTCTTATATAGGAGATGGAAAAAACATGGCCGAAAGGGGCGGAGCTGTGTTCACATTCAGAAAAAAAACTACATATAACTGAATAGGATAACTGAAGTGAGCACTAATATATATATATATGAGTGCAAGCCAAAAATACATACTATATATAAGAATAAGGCAGCACATCAAACTTAGATAATGGTATAATGCCTCAAGCATATGGGAAAATATTGGAATATACAATGAAAAATGCTACTTGCTAATTTGAACATGTGAATAATGAATTGCATACCTGCTATGAATATTAGGAAAAAGGAGATATTTAGCAATCGCATTGATCAATGTAACTGAGCCCCAAAGCCTCGTCAAGGCATATCTCTATATTGGGGTCCCTAGCTCTGTGACCCTAACTGTGTGTCATCTCATTGCAATTAAAAACTGCTATGGGTGGAGAGGGGTAACTAAGGACTTTCTTATATAGGAGATGGAAAAAACATGGCCGAAAGGGGCGGAGCTGTGTTCACATTCAGAAAAAAAACTACATATAACTGAATAGGATAACTGAAGTGAGCACTAATATATATATATATGAGTGCAAGCCAAAAATACATACTATATATAAGAATAAGGCTGCACATCAAACTTAGATAATGGTATAATGCCTCAAGCATATGGGAAAATATTGGAATATACAATGAAAAATGCTACTTGCTAATTTGAACATGTGAATAATGAATTGCATACCTGCTATGAATATTAGGAAAAAGGAGATATTTAGCAATCGCATTGATCAATGTAACTGAGCCCCAAAGCCTCGTCAAGGCATATCTCTATATTGGGGTCCCTAGCTCTGTGACCCTAACTGTGTGTCATCTCATTGCAATTAAAAACTGCTATGGGTGGAGAGGGGTAACTAAGGACTTTCTTATATAGGAGATGGAAAAAACATGGCCGAAAGGGGCGGAGCTGTGTTCACATTCAGAAAAAAAACTACATATAACTGAATAGGATAACTGAAGTGAGCACTAATATATATATATATGAGTGCAAGCCAAAAATACATACTATATATAAGAATAAGGCTGCACATCAAACTTAGATAATGGTATAATGCCTCAAGCATATGGGAAAATATTGGAATATACAATGAAAAATGCTACTTGCTAATTTGAACATGTGAATAATGAATTGCATACCTGCTATGAATATTAGGAAAAAGGAGATATTTAGCAATCGCATTGATCAATGTAACTGAGCCCCAAAGCCTCGTCAAGGCATATCTCTATATTGGGGTCCCTAGCTCTGTGACCCTAACTGTGTGTCATCTCATTGCAATTAAAAACTGCTATGGGTGGAGAGGGGTAACTAAGGACTTTCTTATATAGGAGATGGAAAAAACATGGCCGAAAGGGGCGGAGCTGTGTTCACATTCAGAAAAAAAACTACATATAACTGAATAGGATAACTGAAGTGAGCACTAATATATATATATATGAGTGCAAGCCAAAAATACATACTATATATAAGAATAAGGCTGCACATCAAACTTAGATAATGGTATAATGCCTCAAGCATATGGGAAAATATTGGAATATACAATGAAAAATGCTACTTGCTAATTTGAACATGTGAATAATGAATTGCATACCTGCTATGAATATTAGGAAAAAGGAGATATTTAGCAATCGCATTGATCAATGTAACTGAGCCCCAAAGCCTCGTCAAGGCATATCTCTATATTGGGGTCCCTAGCTCTGTGACCCTAACTGTGTGTCATCTCATTGCAATTAAAAACTGCTATGGGTGGAGAGGGGTAACTAAGGACTTTCTTATATAGGAGATGGAAAAAACATGGCCGAAAGGGGCGGAGCTGTGTTCACATTCAGAAAAAAAAACTACATATAACTGAATAGGATAACTGAAGTGAGCACTAATATATATATATATGAGTGCAAGCCAAAAATACATACTATATATAAGAATAAGGCTGCACATCAAACTTAGATAATGGTATAATGCCTCAAGCATATGGGAAAATATTGGAATATACAATGAAAAATGCTACTTGCTAATTTGAACATGTGAATAATGAATTGCATACCTGCTATGAATATTAGGAAAAAGGAGATATTTAGCAATCGCATTGATCAATGTAACTGAGCCCCAAAGCCTCGTCAAGGCATATCTCTATATTGGGGTCCCTAGCTCTGTGACCCTAACTGTGTGTCATCTCATTGCAATTAAAAACTGCTATGGGTGGAGAGGGGTAACTAAGGACTTTCTTATATAGGAGATGGAAAAAACATGGCCGAAAGGGGCGGAGCTGTGTTCACATTCAGAAAAAAAACTACATATAACTGAATAGGATAACTGAAGTGAGCACTAATATATATATATATGAGTGCAAGCCAAAAATACATACTATATATAAGAATAAGGCTGCACATCAAACTTAGATAATGGTATAATGCCTCAAGCATATGGGAAAATATTGGAATATACAATGAAAAATGCTACTTGCTAATTTGAACATGTGAATAATGAATTGCATACCTGCTATGAATATTAGGAAAAAGGAGATATTTAGCAATCGCATTGATCAATGTAACTGAGCCCCAAAGCCTCGTCAAGGCATATCTCTATATTGGGGTCCCTAGCTCTGTGACCCTAACTGTGTGTCATCTCATTGCAATTAAAAACTGCTATGGGTGGAGAGGGGTAACTAAGGACTTTCTTATATAGGAGATGGAAAAAACATGGCCGAAAGGGGCGGAGCTGTGTTCACATTCAGAAAAAAAAAACTACATATAACTGAATATATATTGTATATTCCAATATTTTCCCATATGCTTGAGGCATTATACCATTATCTAAGTTTGATGTGCAGCCTTATTCTTATATATAGTATGTATTTTTGGCTTGCACTCATATATATATATATTAGTGCTCACTTCAGTTATCCTATTCAGTTATATGTAGTTTTTTTTCTGAATGTGAACACAGCTCCGCCCCTTTCGGCCATGTTTTTTCCATCTCCTATATAAGAAAGTCCTTAGTTACCCCTCTCCACCCATAGCAGTTTTTAATTGCAATGAGATGACACACAGTTAGGGTCACAGAGCTAGGGACCCCAATATAGAGATATGCCTTGACGAGGCTTTGGGGCTCAGTTACATTGATCAATGCGATTGCTAAATATCTCCTTTTTCCTAATATTCATAGCAGGTATGCAATTCATTATTCACATGTTCAAATTAGCAAGTAGCATTTTTCATTGTATATTCCAATATTTTCCCATATGCTTGAGGCATTATACCATTATCTAAGTTTGATGTGCAGCCTTATTCTTATATATAGTATGTATTTTTGGCTTGCACTCATATATATATATATTAGTGCTCACTTCAGTTATCCTATTCAGTTATATGTAGTTTTTTTTCTGAATGTGAACACAGCTCCGCCCCTTTCGGCCATGTTTTTTCCATCTCCTATATAAGAAAGTCCTTAGTTACCCCTCTCCACCCATAGCAGTTTTTAATTGCAATGAGATGACACACAGTTAGGGTCACAGAGCTAGGGACCCCAATATAGAGATATGCCTTGACGAGGCTTTGGGGCTCAGTTACATTGATCAATGCGATTGCTAAATATCTCCTTTTTCCTAATATTCATAGCAGGTATGCAATTCATTATTCACATGTTCAAATTAGCAAGTAGCATTTTTCATTGTATATTCCAATATTTTCCCATATGCTTGAGGCATTATACCATTATCTAAGTTTGATGTGCAGCCTTATTCTTATATATAGTATGTATTTTTGGCTTGCACTCATATATATATATATTAGTGCTCACTTCAGTTATCCTATTCAGTTATATGTAGTTTTTTTTCTGAATGTGAACACAGCTCCGCCCCTTTCGGCCATGTTTTTTCCATCTCCTATATAAGAAAGTCCTTAGTTACCCCTCTCCACCCATAGCAGTTTTTAATTGCAATGAGATGACACACAGTTAGGGTCACAGAGCTAGGGACCCCAATATAGAGATATGCCTTGACGAGGCTTTGGGGCTCAGTTACATTGATCAATGCGATTGCTAAATATCTCCTTTTTCCTAATATTCATAGCAGGTATGCAATTCATTATTCACATGTTCAAATTAGCAAGTAGCATTTTTCATTGTATATTCCAATATTTTCCCATATGCTTGAGGCATTATACCATTATCTAAGTTTGATGTGCAGCCTTATTCTTATATATAGTATGTATTTTTGGCTTGCACTCATATATATATATATTAGTGCTCACTTCAGTTATCCTATTCAGTTATAGGTGGTACTCACTCAGCCTGAGACGATGACACAGTTCTCGGTAAAACACACGGCTGGAAAGACGGTTCCCACGGACGGCTGCTGTTGCTTTTCCCCGGTAGTTAATGGTGACTGTCACTTTTCCTGCACCTAAGTTCACTGTTGGTAGCGATGGATTCCCACCGGTAACCCGCTCCCCGACTTGGATATGGGCCGGAGGAGCCCCTATTTGCCCGCAGGCGCTGGCCCTGAGAAACTGGTGCCTTGGCGGTGTCTCTCTCATACGGTTGGACTGTTGCCTTCAATCGGGACTTAGTTGTTTGGAGACCCAGGAGGTCCCCTTCACTGACGGATTTGGCAAATTCACGGCGACTCCTAGCCTTGCTGGGATCCGAAAGGCCCCTGCCACTGGTTCTGGCTTCTCCTTGTGTACCGGTCCGGTACCGCCGGGCCACCACCCGTCCATGGTCCTTACGGCAACCTCCGATCAGCCTCCACTGCAGACGGTCACCACCGTCTGCTAACCTTGCTGTCTCAGTCCGGGGCACACACCCGGACCAACTTCAGGCTGCTCTTTTACTACTTTTCTCCCCTTACTTGCTCCTCTCCCTTGCTCCTCTACCACTCAACTCTCCAACTTCACTTCTACTCACTGATCTGCCTGGTTTTCCCGCCTCCAGGACTGTGAACTCCTTGGTGGGTTGAGCCAACCGCCTGGCCCACCCCCTGGTGTGGACATCAGCTCCTGGAGGAAGGCAACAAGGATTTTTAGGTTTAGCTAGGTGTACCTAACCGGGGTGTAGGGTGTGGTGATGTCATTACCTGTGACCCCTGGCTTGCCCAGGGCGTCACATTAGCAAGAGGCCGGAGGGGTACTGTGTCAGTTGATGTAGTTTCTCTCAGCACCCGAATGGCCTGGTCCTTAAACTTTGCAAAGTCCAGGGTTGGGTTCTGCAGGACCATAATACGCAGCTGCGTCCTGTGAGCGTCTGACCGGAGCCCTTCAATAAACTGCTCAGTCAGTAGTTTGCCTTCATCACGCACACTCTCTGGGTCCACCTGTTTAACTGCTCTCAGTGCCTCTTGCAAGTTTAAGGCATAGTCCCCTATACTGTCTTGTGTCCTTTGTTTGCATCCAAAGAATTTCATTTTGATCTCTGCTGCAGTGCGGGTGTCAAAAGTGTTCTTTAACTTGGCCAGTATATGGGTTACTGTCCCTTTATCAGTGTCAGGCCAGGACTTTACTTCACGTTGGGCTGCACCAGTTAACTGTCCCATTAATATGTCCAAGAAGCTGTGCAGTCTTTTTTTAAAGTCGCTCAGGGTGTGTGACTCCCCTGAGTACTGCGGTAACCAGTCCGCTCCCAGGAGGTATGGCATTGTGAGCGGCATAACGGGTGCTACAGCGGGAGCTGGGGTGATGGCGACTGGGATTACATTGGCCGGTGCCGCAGCATCCTGGGCTACAGCAGCCACCTGTTCCTTCCCTGCGTCGGAAATCCTTCTTCCCCCTTAGTGAACCTTACCAGGCTCCGCTTCTTTTTACACTCCTCTTCCGGGTAGCGCACGGTTAACGAACCGTCGCTCTGATAGCGGGCTTTCTTCGCGCTCTTTTTCTGGCACGCCCCCTTTCTTCTTGCGCCCAGCAGTTTTAATGGCGGCGGCAGTTTCCACACAAATCAGACACAGTCTATTAAACACAGTTCTTTAAGGCACACGTCACCCGTGTTAACGGGTCTTGTTCAAATCCTGTTCGTGACACCAGAAAGATGACTCGCCCACCCCAGGCCCTTAGTTGACTCGGTGTCGGGTCGGACTAGTGTGCCGCCCTGGCAAAACCAGGGTGTCACAGAGGTCTGCATCCATGTTTTGGTGCAGATCTCACACTCCCTTGGGGAGTTTCCCACACACACAGAAACACACCATCCAATCAGGTCCCACTCACCCCCTCCCCAGGAAAAGGGAGGGGCGGGAGGAGCTTAGAAAGAGCAGAGCAGAGTTTAGTTTTCAGTCAGTCTGCAGGAGGAGAGAAGTCTAGAAGCAGCCCTGGTGTGGGGCTGGGGAAAGTGGTAGTCAGGGCCTAAGGAATAGGCCAGCCGCTTGTGGGACCTGAAGTGGACTGGGAGAGGGTAGTGGCCCCTCTAGTGCCAGCTGTCGGGACCCAGTCCGGACCAGTGTCCAAAGCGGACACAGACCTCGGGCAGGAAAAAAGCACCTGAATTACACACACGGGTGTGGGAAACATTCTCACAGCAGCCAGCCGTGGGCACCAGTTACCAGCAATTTGGTTTACAAAAGACTCTGAGTATTTCTTCCATCTGTGTTCCTGACCCTCCACATCAATCCAGCACCACGATAACCGAACTGTGAGTGTACTATTCCCTGTAGTCCCTGCCACCACCACAACTCCCAATTGGGCCCCGAGACTACACCTCCCCTACCCGTGGAGGGGATTCCACCTTGCTGCCCCACAACACCAGTCCCAGGTACGGTCCCCTGAGGCAACGGCGGTGCCACCATCTCATCACCGCAACCCACGGGTGGCGTCACGGACAATTTCCCCTACTTAATCCCCCTTTTATTGTGGAGCCTGAGATCACAGACCGGGTCATGCCACCGTGCACCTACGAAAGTGAATCCTTGGCCCGGATCTGAGTACCCCTATCCCTGGGCGACACACTAGTCTGGGGTAGTCAGCGGTGGCGGGGCCCGACTCTGTGATCCTGGTGGAGTCAAGACAAAATGTGGCGAAATATTGGGGTGGTGATGATAATGTTTATATAAGATTCGTGACGCCACCTGTGGTAATTTGCAGCTATGGAGCCGCAGCTTCTGGAAGGGACCTCCGGGGCTGATGTTATGGCAGCTGAGGTGTTTCTTGCTCTCCACAGGTAGAGCGGATACCCCGGGGCAACCTTTGGTGCTTGGTAAAGTCTATGGTGTTTGAGGACAGGGTGCAGGGCCGACAGGGCGGTATAAAGGAACAGACAGACAATGATTCTCTTTACCTTCTCCTTTACTTGTCTTTACCAACAGTGAAGTCCAGGGAGCCTGATACAGGTGGTAATGTTGATCTAGTGGCCTGGAAGCAGTCGGGGGTCTCACACTGGCCAGATGAGTAATGAGGCCTGCTCCCTACGCTCTGTTTGTGTAACCGGGGTCCCACTGTTTCAGTATACTGAGACCCGTTCTGCTGCTCTGAGGTAATTTGTTACCTTCCCCGTATGGCGGGCTGCGTGGACTGTCAAAGGTGCCGTTCTTTCTATCTGGGCTCCTAGTCCTGGCTCTACAGCTGCACCTCCGGGTGCGGGGCGGACAGAGACCTACAGTCTTCTCGTCCTCCAGATGCGACCACCGGTACTCAAGTACTCGAGTGGCCCGGAACGGTGTTCAATTTCTTTACCTACGACGTTGGAATGAGCTGGCTGCACTCCACTCCCAATGTTCTTCTCCTCCTTGCCTCTCTGTGGATGTGTTTTCCTGGGCCGAGCAATCTGGCAAAGCTCCCAGCTCACACACCACACTACTCGAGTCCTTGTCTCTCTGAACCCTCCTCACAGACTAACTAACTCCTCCCCTCAGGTCAGAGCTTGAGGAATCCTCCCTGGAACTCCAGGTTTAGAGCTCCGTCTGCTGGCCTGGGAGAGAAACTGCGTTGAATGATGGTACTTACTGGCCAATGGATTTCCCCAGCTACCTCCAGGCTCAGCATTAACCCTTTTGAGAAGGGCAACACTGCTGTGGCAACCAGACCGCTGGGGCGCCACACTAACACTGACCCTATAACTGGTTCTGCGATTTCTTCAGCTGCTAGCAGATAATACACACTATCTTCAGCCCTTATGTGGCGCCCTGGACTAGCCAGGTCGTCACAGGTAACACTCACACACCCCCACCCCCCACTAGACAGTAACATTAGCCAAACACAAAACCCTTGTTGCCTCCCTCCAGGGTCTGATGTCCACACCAGGTGGGGCGGAGCAAAGCGGTTGGCCCCACCCACAAGGATTTCACAGGCCTGGAGGCGGGAAAAGTGACAGAGTTTGGAGGTGAAAGTGAGAGGAGTCAAGTGAAGGGTGTCTGGGTTTGTGGCCCAGGTACTAACAACAAGGTTGGCAGATGGTGGTGGCCATCTGCAGGAGTGGTGAATCAACGCGGAACCGTAGGACCAGGGTCGGGCGTTGGCCCGCTAGTAATGACCGGGGAGCGAAGTGAAGCCAGCACACACAGGCAGGGCCATCGGACCCTGACTAGGCTTGGAGTCGCCGTCAACAGTCAAATCCAAGTGTGACAGGAACCCCAGGGGTTTCCTAACAGCCAAAGACCCGATTGAAGGCAACCGCCCACACCGTGAGGGTATACAGCTACCGCCTAAGGCTAGACACCCAAGGGCCAGCGCCTGCGGGCAAATGGGCTCCTCCGGCATCCATACACCGGGGAGAGGACTACCGTTGGGGATCCACCGTAGTCAAACAAGCACACAAAGGTGCAGGGAAAGACAGCCGCCATCACCTGTCTGGGGAGAGACACTGCAGCCAGCTGCGGGACTCTTCTATCCACCCTGTTTGGTTTACCAAGGACTTTGTGCATCTCTTACTCAGTGAGTACACCTGTGCCATCTGGCACCGCGCCGCGCTGTCCCTGCAACCCTGCACCTCACCAACCCTGCCTCCCCGTCACACCACCGGGCCCCGGGACCACTGACCCCTACCCACGGAGGGGGAAAACAACATCCCAGCTGCTCCATATCATCGCTCCCAGGATCCCCGTCACCAGCAGCGGTGGTGCCTACCTTCACCACAACCCGTGGGTGGCGTCACGAACTAAATCCCCCAAACCAACCACCCCTTTCACTCATGGGCGAGGAGCTCCGCTCGAGTCCCCGGATCCGGCCCACCGCTCGAGCCACCGACCAGCAGCACCCGCAGCAGCGCCGGATGCGAGCGTTAGCGAGCGCAGCAGCGGCGTCCTCCCCGCCCGCGACACTTACAAGGACTATTTTGGATTCTGCAGCAGGAACACTATCTCATAGAACGCACTGCACTGTCTCTATACCTAGTTCTACAATTTACACAGCTGCTAGCAGCTAGTGGACACTGTGTTCAGCGCTTAGAAGGACTATTATTAGTTTGCTGTATGAACGCTCTCCCGCACACAGTACAGTCTATCTATACCGCCAGCTCAGGAATGAATGCGTGCACAAAATGGCGGCAGCCTTATATAGCCCCTATGACGCTGTGCGGCCAAGCCAATCACAGTAACACCACAACAAAAATGGCTGTGGTGTTACTGTGAGGGCAAGCAATGCCAGATGTGTTCATTGGCTGGAAAAAAGCGCCAGGAAGTCTGAAATGAAAATGAAAGAATCGAAGCGAATGCCATATTAGCCATCAGATAGTGAGTACCTCAAATACCCCATTATCCGTCGGATACCGAATAGAGACGAATACATTCGCTCATCTCTAATAACGAATACTAGTAGCAAGTGGACAAGTGACCAGTGAGGGAAACACACAGAAGGAGATTGTACATTATGCAAAGATGAAAATATGATTGTAATAATAAGCAGATAAGGTCATGTCTGTAGGGGAAGAAAAAGAACACTGAGTGTGGGCGACCCCACGTGTATCGCCGCCAGAATGGCTTCATCAGGGAAAGTGACGCAATTACTAAATAAAGGAGTGTATGTATGTATTCCAAAGAATGAAATTGCTCTCACCTGTGGATCTTGGCGTTGGGAGTGATAGAAGCTGTACTGACCCATAGTCGCGCATGCGCAATTCAGAGGAATGGAATCATGATAGGGACAAAAAGTCTCAAAGTGCAGAAGCACAAAGGAAATACAAACAGACAAATGTGGGATTGCCGGTATGTGCGTGCGCAATTAAAGTAAAGAGACATGTATTAAATACACTAATGGTATTGCAGTAACCTTAAAAGAGTAGGAAGCAAAAGAAAACTAATTAAAGATGTAATTTATTGATTACACACCCCAAAGGTAGAACAAGCAACCTGGACATGTTTGAACCAACGTGATGTCAGACAATATATGATACTTAAATGTAATGATATCAGAGAGATGAATTTTGACACAAATAGAAATACCCATCCAAAGATAGGAGTTTGTAAAAGGTACAATGACCCACTATTGAACTACCATGGATAAAGATATACCCTGGGGAAGACATGCCTTTAAGCAATAGATCATATCGATTTTTGTTAATAGAAATAGAAACAAAAACAATATATCAAACAGTAGTTATCAAAAAGAAGGTCAAATAGGCATAAATAGAATTTCATTAGTATGCATAATCGTGCCATCTCCATGTATTTAGATGGTAAAGAGTCATCACGGCGCCCATAAAAATATTAATAAAGATTGAGAGGAGCGACCCAAAGAGTGGGTCACCTGACTGGATAACAGAAAAACTGTGCATCACCATTATGTATATTTTCAGAGTCAATTGTATAAAAAAGAGGGGGGTGGAGCGACACTACCCTACAAAATACATATGTTTGCTATAGTGTTGTTGTTGGGAAAATTAGGTGGTAAAATTGTGACCCACATAACTAAAGATGCTTAATACTGTACAAAAATCCCAAGTGTGACACCAGAGTCCCAGCATACATAGAGGAATATGTAAAGCAAGTGAAGCATGACAAAAAACTCAAAATACAAGTGTATCACACATGTATATCATGCAGAACATAAACCCCTGCATGGAAAACACGTGTGCGATAGAGAATGCCAGGAACGCTACATCCAAAACAGCCAATATTGAGTCCATACTAACCACAAAAAAGATGAATATATGTGACTGGCCAGTCATTACATATAGGTATAGAATAATAGATAGAACCAATATGGCAGATTATAAAGGGAACCCCAATCAGAGGTAAGCGATAGACAGGCCAACATATGCCTGAGTATTCCCATATTAATATCAGATATCCACTGAGCGTATATTGGAGATGGTTAACCAGATGGAAGAAAAATCAAACAGCAACCACATCCATCCAGGTATAAAATGATTTCAAAGAAAGAAGAATGGAATGCCCAGACAGTATATGGTGAATGCATGTCCAGAAGCTTGATAGATCTCCTTGATGTCTTAGAAGAATAGGCAGATGAATAATGCCTGAAAAAAAGCAAAGAAACGAGGAAGTAAGTATCAGCCTAAAAAAACGGTAAAGAGGAGTTCCTCATTCAATCCCATTGGAGCCACAGAATGTAGTTTAAACATCCAACGAGATTCGTTTTGGAGAAGCCATTTGGTGCAAGTGCCACCCCTGGCACTGTTAGTAAGCTTCTGTAATCCAAATACCTGAATCCCACGTGGATTGCCCCAATGGTGAAGTAGAAATTGAGCTGCATATTTTATTGGTGCTTTTTGCATTATAATATTGTCGCGGGCGGAGGAGGGGGCGCCGCGCTCTACCACTGCTCGGGTCCGGCTGGCACTGCGGCCTGCTGCTGCTGCTCGGTGGCTCGAGCGATGGGCCGGATCCCGGGGACTCGAGCGGCGCTCCTCGCCCGTGAGTGAAAGGGGATTTTTGGGTGTGGGGATTTGGGATAGTTTATTGTCCGTGACGCCACCCACGGTTGTGGTGATTTGTTGACACAACCTGTATGGGAATCCCGGGAGTGGTGGTATGGAGCAGCCAGATGTTAATCCTCCCCTCCGTGGGTAGGGGGTTGGTTGTCCCGGGGCCCAATGATGAGGTGGATGTTGCAGGGTTAGGTGGGGTGCAGGGACGCGGGGGCAGCTCTGTACCTTGCGGCACTGTAGTACTCACTCAGCCTGAGACGATGACACAGTTCTCGGTAAAACACACGGCTGGAAAGACGGTTCCCACGGACGGCTGTACTTGCTTTCCCGAGTAGGTGACGGTCCCTTTTTCCTGCACCTAAGATGATGATGGTTGCGATGGGTTCCCACCGGTAACCCGCTCCCCGGCTTGGATATGGGCCGGAGGAGCCCTACTTTGCCCGCAGGCGCTGGCCCTGAGAAACTGGTGCCCTGGCGGTGGCGGTGTCTCTCTGTTACGGTTGGACTGTTGCCTTCAATCGGGACTTGGTTGTTAGGAGACAGATGTCCCCTTCACTGACCGATTTGGCAAATTATGGCGACTCCTAGCCTTGCCGGGATCTGAAAGGCCCCTGCCCTGGTGCTGACTGTTCTTCGTATACTGCTCCAGACCGCCAGGTCACCACCCGTCCGCGGTCCTTCCAGCAACCTCCGAGCAGTCCCCCTGCAGACTATCACCACCGTCTGCTGACCTTGCTGTCACTGTCCGGGGCACACACCCGGAACAACTTCAGGCTTTACTACTCTCACTTTTCTGTGACTTCAGCTTTTCTCCTTAGCTCCTTTACCACTTCCTCCTACTTCACTCCCCTGGCTAAACTGCCTGGTTCTCCCGCCTCCAGGGCTGTGTACTCCTCGGTGGGCGGAGCCAACCGCCTGGCCCACCCCCTGGTGTGGACATCAGCCCCTGGAGGAAGGCAACAAGGATTTTTTGGTTGCCTAGGTGTTCCTAACTGGGGTGTAGGGTGTGGTGGTGTTGTGACCTGTGACCCCTGGCTTGCCCAGGGCGTCACATTCCCCCTTAGCAAAATGCAGACTGTCCGCGGGCTGCCCGTCCAACACCGGTTTTATTTTCTGAAAAATAGATTAAAGAGAATAACACACATACAACTTATGACATCATCCCACATCGGGAGGTTCAGTCCTTAAACGTTGCTAACGGTTTATGGTTACGGTCTCCGCTCTCTCCCACCCAAGCAACCTGTCCCTGATGCTGCCCCTAAAGCCCAGGCAGCACCCCTTTACCCCAGTCCTGCACCAAGTCACCCGAGCGGGATCTGTCCTTCCCCTCCAGAGGGTAGCCACTGGTTCCTGTGGTGGCTGGGCCCCAGCCTGCTCTGCTGTGGGCCCTCCCTCCAACCTGCCTCTCCGGAGGCGGCAACTGTGGAAACGGTAACGGTAAAACAACTTATTTACATGCCACTAACGTTTGTGGTTGCCCTGCAAGTTCACGGGCTTGTCCATGAGCAGTTCCTCATGCAAAACTTTTTAAACGGTCCCCACGGGGACAACGGTGCCAGCTACGGCCGGTTTCCAATCACGGTTAATCAGATGAACTTCACGGTTTCATTTTACTTATCATCATTTTTTCAACAAACTTTTAAACAAACACACAGTGGTGGTCCCAACGGGGACTGGACAACGGTGCTTCGCTGCCCTCGAGGCGGCTACCACCGCAGGGGGTCGGCCCACTCAGGGACCGAACGATACATGGGGTTCTCCTTCCATTGGCAGTTTAACCCCAAACCACTGACAGCCTCTGGGAATGGCAGCAGAGGCAGCACACTTGGGACCTCCTCTTCCATCAACGGCATTCTCTCCGGCCCCCTGGCCGTGGCGCTGATGTCCGTCTCCCACTCAATCAGGGCTGGTTCTGGAGTTTGGGTGGACTGGTCGCGACGCAGCACGGCCGCAGCGGCCCCTTGCTCACGGGCCCCCACTACGGCAACCATCCTGCGCATCTCTGCCTTCCAGTCCATCAACTGTTGCAGGCTCTGCGCCCTCACCTTCACGCAGAACCGGCCCAACTCCCGCTCCAGCCACGCAGCGGTCCCGGCGGGGAGTTCACCCGGGCCGCAGTCCTCAAAAGCTACTCCGCCTCGTTTCCCCCAGAGCTTGGGTACTCCGGTGGCAGGTATTCCCGCACTCCAATTTGAGGACGCCGCCATTTCTCCATCCGCGTCCCCCTTAGTCTCTTTCCGCCCCCTCCTCTCTCGGGGCGGGGTTTTGGCCTTCGCGCCTCTACCACTCGAGAAGACGCTCGAGCGGGAACTTTTCGCGCCAAAGATGGCGACTTCTGAATTTTTTCGGCCGGATACCTCCGGCGGTCACAAGGCGCACCTCTACCCAACGGCAGAGCAGTAAGATCCTGTTCGTGACGCCAAGTTGTCGCGGGCGGAGGAGGGGACGCCGCGCTCTCCCACTGCTCGGGTCCGGCTGGCACTGCGGCCTGCTGCTGCTGCTCGGTGGCTCGAGCGATGGGCCGGATCCCGGGAACTCGAGCGGCGCTCCTCGCCCTTGAGTGAAAGGGGATTTTTGGATGTGGGGATTTGGGATAGTTTATTGTCCGTGACGCCACCCACGGTTGTGTTGATTTGTTGACACCACCGCTGCTCTGTATGGGAATCCCGGGAGTAGTGGTATGGAGCAGCCAGATGTTAATCCTCCCCTCCGTGGGTAGGGGGTTGGTTGTCCCGGGGCCCAATGATGAGGTGGATGTTGGAGGGTTAGGTGGGGTGCAGGGACGCGGGGGCAGCTCTGTACCTTGCGGCACTGTGGTACTCACTCAGCCTGAGACGATGACACAGTTCTCGGTAAAACACACGGCTGGAAAGACGGTTCCCACGGACGGCTGCACTTGCTTTCCCCAGTAGGTTATGGTGACGGTCCCTTTTTCCTGCACCTAAGATGATGATGGTTGCGATGGGTTCCCACCGGTAACCCGCTCCCCGGCTTGGATATGGGCCGGAGGAGCCCTACTTTGCCCGCAGGCGCTGGCCCTGAGAAACTGGTGCCCTGGCGGTGGCGGTGTCTCTCTGTTACGGTTGGACTGTTGCCTTCAATCGGGACTTGGTTGTTAGGAGACAGACGTCCCCTTCACTGACGGATTTGGCAAATTATGGCGACTCCTAGCCTTGCCGGGATCCGAAAGGCCCCTGCCCTGGTGCTGACTGTTCTTTGTATACTGCTCCAGACTGCCGGGTCACCACCCGTCCGCGGTCCTTCCAGCAACCTCCGAGCAGTCCCCCTGCAGACTATCACCGCTGTCTGCTGACCTTGCTGTCACTGTCCGGGGCACACACCCGGAACAACTTTAGGCTTTACTACTCTCACTTTTCTGTCACTTCAGCTTTTCTCCTTAGCTCCTTTACCACTTCCTCCTACTTCACTCCCCTGGCTAAACTGCCTGGTTCTCCCGCCTCCAGGGCTGTGTACTCCTCGGTGGGCTGAGCCAACCGCCTGGCCCACCCCCTGGTGTGGACATCAGCCCCTGGAGGAAGGCAACAAGGATTTTTTGGTTGCCTAGGTATTCCTAACTGGGGTGTAGGGTGTGGTGGTGTTGTGACCTGTGACCCCTGGCTTGCCCAGGGCATCACAATATCATATGCTTGATACTTTACAAAACAAATTTTTGCACATATATATGATTATATTGTTATCATTTTGGGGAATGCTTTGCTTTTGGGTGTGTTGTCCTGTATGTCATTTTTTAACTGTTTTTATCATGTTTTGTACTAAATAAAGGTGTTTGATTATACATTTATATTATGTGTGCCACTGGCTCTATGTGCAGTGTTTTTTTTCTCCTTGGTTTGCATCCCCTTCTTCACTGCACCAGGGAGCACCCAATTATATTGTTATTTAACTATAGTGGTGCGCTCCAACTTCCTCTTTCCCTCAGGCACTTGTTAGCAACAGAAGCAGTAGCAACGACAGCCACAGAGGCCATGACAAAGGCGTCACAGACTGCAATAATGAAAGATCAATCCAGCACACTGAAACGTACACCATCACCTAGTCTGCACAGTCTGCTACTTGGATGGAAAAGTCAAAGAGATCCATGACTTGTTCATCTTGATGAAAGTTATGTGGTCTACACTTTTAGGGGACAGCCCAATGCACTTATCTGTCAGTACACCACCAGCAGCGCTGAACACACATTCTTAAAGAACGATGGACACTGGGCATGACAAAACCTTTATAGCATAACTGATGAGCTCAGACCACTCTTCCATTTTTGAAGACCAAGATGCAAAAGGATCCAACTCCCCTGCCCCCTTGAAAGCATTAATATTGAGCTCTTGATACTCAGGCACCATCCTCTCAATTTGTTCACTATGGCTGGGGCCACACGGGGCACTAGTGCGATGCTCGCATGACACTCGGCTCGCACTGGAAGCACAGCAGAGCCAAGTGTCATGCTAGTATCCCTGCAACTGCGGTCTGACTGTGCGAGCGGATCTCAGCTGCGAGGGACGGGCTAGCTTTGAGGAGGGGCGGGAGAGATTTATCTCCCTCTCTCCTCCGTTGCCGGCTATTACGATTCTCACTCTGCACGTGTGGTACACCAGTGTACCCCAAGTGCAGTGCGATTTTTTTTCTCGCCCCATTCACTTGAATGGGTGCGAGAGAAAAGAGTCTCTCGCCTTACAATTGCAGCATGCTGCGATTGTTTTCTCGATCCGATTAAGGCTGAGAAAATAATCGCTCATGTGCGATGACACACAGGCTAATATTGGTCCGAGTGGAATGCGATGTTTTATCACACTCCACTGGCACTGTGTTGCTTAGGCCTATGTGTCAGACTTGTACTCAGTTTTGCTGGTGCATGGGATGGGCTAAAACATGTGTGCTGGAACTCACAGAAATTGCCTCTGCCCCTTAAACTGCTGCTGACGCTGTTTTTGCAATATTGGCTACACGTTCCTGGGGTTTTAAGTCTAGAATAGAGATGAGCGATGTTCGAGGCTCGATGTTCGCCAATTTCATGTTCGAGTGATTTTGGGGGGTGTTCGAGACGTTCGATGAACTCGAGCCTTTTGCTAAAAGCTAGACAGTTCGAGTAGTGTTCGAGAACGGTTCGATCAACAAAAAGCCTAGCTAGTTAGTAGCTGGCTTTTCACTGTAATTGTGTCACTGTGAATCACACTATTATCAAAATTCAGCGTATAGTGTGCGGGGGGGACGGGGTTTAGATCAGTGCTGCTGCTGAGTGCTAAGAGAATGCTGATCAGCATTTTTTTTTCCCTAACCACGCGTACAGGCTGTCAGCAAATCATAGAGACACACATTGCAAAGTGGCATGTGTCATAGGCTGTGCATGTCACATGTCCTTGCCTTATAAGACACGGCCATTTTCCACGTTGCCGCCATTATCACTCTGCTGCGTGAGGGTGACAGTCACCGCTCCCGCTGCTGCTGCTGTGTGCGCTATAGAGATTGTCACGCTCCCCGGATCCCGGCGCCGTCTGTCACTCGCCACCCCGGTCCCCGGTTCTTCTGCCCGCGGCTGCACCTCTCGCTCTCCCTCCTCTGCGTCCTCCGTTCCTCCTTCCCGCCAGCCCCGGCGTCTTCCTGCGGCTCAGGGCGCTCTGTCTGGTCCCCCTGCATCTCCTGCACCGCTTCCTGCTCTGGTCTCTGGAGCACGAGCCTCTGAGCATGCGCATTAGGGTGCACGTGTGGTCACTCACCTCTTCTTAAAGGGCCAGCGTCCCGGAAACAGGATATGGTTAATACAGGTACAGGGTATATTAGGACTTCCTTTCCATGTGGGCGGTGCCTGATCAACGTGTAACAAGAGCTAGGTGTTCAGGTCCCTTTGTACCTTGCCTTTGTTTAACCCTGTCTCTCCCGCAGAGTCCGCCTGCCACCCTAACCCGGTCCTGACATCTGATTCCCCAGGAAGTCCCCCGGTGACTGTCTGCTGAGGATCCTGCCATCTACCATCAGCCTGAACCCGTCACCGATCCCCGACTTCACCTGGAAAAACATCAGCCTACAGGGTCTCTTTGGACCCGGACCCCGTCTGCTGTTCCTTCCCGGTACCTGTATCCGGTCCCGATCATCCGTCCTGCCTATGGTGCCCGTTGGACTCAGAGACATTCCTGTTTGGATCCTTGAAGGACTCTTATCCCGTAACCCTAGTGTTCCGGCTACCGTGCATCTAGGCCCTCTGGTGGGGTGATCGGACAGTCCCTGTATAGGGGTTAGCTCCGGGTTGCCTCACTGGGGGAGTCCGGTGCACGGTCCCGTGAATCCACCCCCAGGACGTTACAGAGATACAGCGCAATCTGCACAGCGCTTTAGGGATTAGGGACTACTGGTTATTTCAGTCCTTTTCAGGGCTGATTAAAGGTCCAGTCACACTAAGCAACTTACCAGCGATCCCAACAACGATAGGGATCGCTGGTAAGTTGCTAGGAGGTTGTTGGTGAGATGTCACACTGCGACGCTCCAGCGATCCCACCAGCAACCTGACCTGGCAGGGATCGCTGGAGCGTCGCTACATGAGTTGCTGGTGAGCTCACGAGCAACCAGTGACCAGCCCCCAGCGCCGCGTGGAAGATGCTGCGCTTGGTAACTAAGGTAAATATCGGGTAACCAACCCGATATTTACCTTGGTTACCAGCGCACAGAGCTACACCTGCAGAGAGCAGGGAGCAGCGCACACTGAGCGCTGGCTCCCTGCTCTCCTAGTTACAGCACACATCGGGTTAATTACCCGATGTGTGCTGCAGCTACATGTGCACAGAGCAGGGAGCAGCGCACACCGCTTAGCGCTGGCTCCTTGCTCTCCTAGTTACAGCACACATCGGGTTAATTACCCGATGTGTACTGCAGCTAAATGTGCACAGAGCAGGGAGCAGCGCACAATGCTTAGCGCTGGCTCCCTGCTCTCCTAGCTACAGCACACATCGGGTTAATTAACTCGATGTGTCCTGCAGCTACATGTGCACAGAGCAGGAGCCGTCACTGACAGTGAGAGCGGCAGAGGCTGGTAACAAAGGTAAATATCGGGTAACCAAGGACAGGGCTTCTTGGTTACCCGATGTTTACTGTGGTTACCAGCCTCTGCAGAAGCCGGCTCCTGCTGCCTGCACATTTAGTTGTTGCTGTCTCGCTGTCACACACAGCGATCTGTGCTTCACAGCGGGACAGCAACAACTAAAAAATGGCCCAGGACATTCAGCAACAACCAACGACCTCACAGCAGGGGCCAGGTTGTTGCTGGATGTCACACACAGCAACATCGCTAGCAACGTCACAAAAGTTGTTCGTTAGCAGCGATGTTGCTAGCGATGTTGCTTAGTGTGACGGGGCCTTTACAGGCGTTCATAGCCTTAGCTGCTAGGCAGGTCCATGCAAAGGCTGTGTAGAGCTTTAGATAACAGCGTCTGGCTACCTCAGCTCAGGCAATTCCTTGCTGCATTTTTTCATTAGCAGGGATAGAAAGTGAGACTTCCTTTGCTGTCCACTGACCCACAGCACCCGTGCATTCTACCCACCTGCCCAGTTTTGCCACGCTATTTTATTTCCCCAAAGAGCTGACACTTTTCTGCCATCCTAAAAGTGTCTGGAATACTAAGTTAGTGTTCCTTTGCTGTCCACTGACCCACAGCACCCGTGCATTCTACCTACCTGCCCAGTTTTGCCACGCTATTTTATTTCCCCAAAGAGCTGACACTTTTCTGCCATCCTAAAAGTGTCTGGAATACTAAGTTAGTGTTCCTTTGCTGTCCACTGACCCACAGCACCCGTGCATTCTACCCACCTGCCCATTTTTGCCACGCTATTTTATTTCCCCAAAGAGCTGACATTTTTTCTGCCATCCTAAAAGTGTCTGGAATACTACCTTACTGTTCCTTTGCTGCCAAGCAAGGTACACCACATGTGCATTCTACACTCCTCTCCATTACTGCTACGCAATTATTAACTGCAGGTAGGCCAGCCAATCTGTGACGAAGGTGCAGGCGTGGATATAATGTTGCCTTCATCCAAAGGTGGTTCTCTCGATGTCTGACAGAGCTCAACACGACCAGCTGTTTCCACTTCCAAAACAACTGACGACCTGCCAATCATACTCCATGTTGTGGGTAAATGGTTGGAAGGTCAGCGTGAAAAACCATGTGAGACTGCTGTCCCCACAGTCACAGAGGATGAAGAGCACGCAGATGCACTTAATGGGGCAGACGGTGGTTGCAAAGCGACATGTCAACAACGAGCAATGATAAGGTGAGTATTTTTGCTCGTTCTCAGGCGCTCGTAGCTGTCACATGCTACGATATGTCAAACGATGCCGGATGTGCATCACTAACGACGTGACCCCGACGAAATATCGTTAGATATATCGTAGCGTGTAATGGGGCCTTTAGTAACCAATATTGGGCAATTGTGAATAGCAGGGTATATATGCATTTTGGTGTGGCAAGAGTGACCCCTGGTGGTCTGTAACGATATCTGCTACATTCCTATATTTAACGATTTTGGGTTTGATAATACTTGAAGCACTAGAGTTGCAGTATACCTTGGTGCAGCAAAAGTGATCCCTGTAGATCTACAGATATATCTGTTACTATATATACTTGTTTCAATTTATATTCTATAGCTTCAAGGATTGTATATCTTTGACTCATGTATGATAATTCTATTCATTCTAGAATATATATCTATATTTTTCATGATACAGTTCCATTACATGTATATTATTGATGCATATAGAGTTGTCCAAACAAGCACTTGTGTATTTGAAAGATAATTAATATTCAATATTTATTCTCAATAAAAATCTATTTTTGATGAAATTGATTGTTCTTTGCATAATTGGGCTCTTTGATTGCTTTTTTTTCCTTTTTTTCTTCTAAATGTGGTTTTCCAATTTTTGCCCATATATGGTCCTTGATACTATTACCGTCTATTGATTTAATAATGTACACTCTTTAGTGATATATTATGTATCTGAAATCACTGTTTAAAATCCATACAAGGAACGTGTAGAAGCTTTCCAAGCTTTAAAGCCGCCACCAAATTACGACCATTATCGCACACTATCATCCCTTGATGGATGTCCAAAGGCTCAAGCCACTCATCTGTCTGCTCAGTTATTGCTTTCAAAAGTTCAGGTGCCTGTGAGATTTGTCACCGATACAGATGAGCTTCAGTAGAGCGTGTTGCTGCTTAGCTGAGGCAGTGCTGCACAGATCCCAGCTGGGGAATGATGTTGACAGTTGGACAACGGCGGATGTTGTGGAGGATACACAGGAGCCAGATGAAGAGTAGGAGGAGGAGGAGGGAGCTGTTGCTGTGTAGGAGGCTACTGAAACTGTGATTGAAGTCGGGCCCGATATTCTGAGTGTGGGAATTATATGTGATGTTGCCGGCTCAGACTCTGTACCAGCCGCCACCAGGTTCACCACGTGTGCCATCAGTGAGATGTAGTGTCCCTGTTCACTTCCGCTTGTCCACGTGTCTGTGGTTAAGTGGACCTTCCCTGTTATGGCATTGGTGAGAGCCCGTTTAATGTTTACGGACACATTGTAGAGCGCGGGGACGGCACAACGTGAAAAATAGTGGCAGCTAGGCACAGAGTAACGATGTTCTAACATCGCCAAAAGGTCTCGTAAAGCCTCTGTTCCCACACGCCAATACGGCAACATCTCTAGGTCTATCAATTGTGCAATGTGTGCAGTTATGGTTTGTGCCCTTAGAGGCGTAATGGGGTATTTTCGCTTCTTTTCAAAGGTCTGTGGTATGGACAACTGAACGGAACGCTGGGACACCGAAGCGGATGTGGGCGTTGATGATTGAGTTTGGCAAACATCAAGTTGGGAGAAGGAGGCATCAGCGCCACCTTCTTGCACACCAGTTTGGGAAGCAGGCAGCCCAGGGGAAGTGGCAGAATTTTGGGTCTGGAAATCGTGTTTTTCACTTAGAGCTTTCAACCACCTAGTGGTGTGCTTGGCTAACATATGGTTTTTCATGGTGGAGGTGCCCAAGCTGGAGGTATTTCTAACTCTGCTAAGCTTGGTCTCACAGATTTGACAAATGGCAACCATTTGGTTCGAAGGACTCTTGGAAAAAACTCCCACACAATCGCAGCACGGACATTGGACTCTGAGATGGCATAGGTGGTGCACGGACCCTTGGACTCTGAGATGGCACAGAAGCTTCACAGACCCTTGGACTCTGAGATGCCACAGGTGGTGGTGTCATATGTACAGTTGATTGACCTCTGTCAGTGGTCGAAACCCTATCTCTTACAGCCTTTTTGCAGACTATGGGTACATGCTCCTCTGCACTGCTGCTCTCGCAATCAATGCCACTCGTCCATGTTGGATCAGTCACCTCATTATCGACCAGGTCATCTTCAAATTCCTGAAGGTCAACATCTTCGGGAATGGAGGTTTCAGGCTGACCTTAGGGCAACTGTGTCTCTTCATCCTCCAACACTTCCACCTGATTGCCCAGCATGTCACGGCCAACAACATGGCTTTCTTCTGGCCTTGGGTGCTCAAAGATCTGTGCATCACTGCACACCACGGCCTCACCTGCATTGGTGGTATTGCGCGGTGAGAGGCAAGAAAGGTCAAAGGATCCCATTAACAGTTTCTCTGAGTAACCTGTTTTGGGGTCATATGTTTCCTTAGAATACTGATGTTGTCCCATGATAGCTGTTTCTGTAAGTCTAAAAACCACAAGGTACCTTTATTATACAACATACCCTTGGAGGAGTCGACAAAAATGTTGTGAATGTCTTTCAGCCCTAAAAGAAAACAGGGTTTGACACCACTTTTATTTTAGTATTGGTTTTTGGCAGTCAGAATTTGTTTTAGGCCTGCGACACACATCCGTGCCGCCGACACGTGTTTGTCATTTTGTATGTACACGTACCGGCGGCACGGAGACACGTTCAGAAATGCTACCCTATTGTAGCAGGCACACACACGTAAAACCACACGGAACGTGTGTCCATGTACGTTTGTACGTGTGTGCGTTTTTCTATATGCTGACATGTCAGTGTTTTTTCCGGCAGCACGGGTGTCACACGGCCCGCACCCGTACCACACAGGTGTAGTGTGGATGCGGTCCAGTGTGACACACGCCGGAGAAAACACACGTGTCAGTGAAAAAAAACCAAAACATTAACTCACCTTCTCCAGCCCTCCTGTCTCTGCCGCTGCTGCCTCTTGCTGCCGACCGCCGCTCATTATTCTCATTTAATATTCACTTCACTGCCTGGCAGCAGCAGCAGCGGGGAGACGGGAGGGCTGGAGACGGAAGATCAGCACCACGCACAGCAGCGCGGACAGCAGGAAGGACCACGTGAGCATGTAAATTACCGGTTCTACGTGTGCTATCGCGGATAGCACACGTAGAACACACGTGTCCCGCACATACCATAGACACGTACTTACCTGCATGCAACACGCAGGGGAAATACGTGTCTCTCGGCACGTGCGTGAATTTCACGTGAGTGTGGCAGAGGCCTTAGTAACAGCAGGCTACAATGTAGGTTCTGTAAGATATCAAGCCGCCACCAGTATGCTGGGTTGCTGTTAGTAAGATATGGGCTTTCAGGCAAAAGTAGAGCCACTGACACCGAATATTAATTAAAATTTGGTAACACTGACACTGTGTTTTAATAAGAGCAGGCCACTATGTAGGTACTGTAAGATATGAAGCTACCACCAGGTACAGGCTGTGACAGCAATTTTTTTTTCTTTCTTTTTTTTTATAAACTTACACTATTTTTTTTAGCAGTAGGCTACTGTGGAGATTATTAACGCTATGAAGCCAACACAAGGACGCAAGTGTGCTGGTATGAATTGAGATGGTGGCTGACAGGCTCTACACTACACCTGAACCTGTTGCAATGTCAATTTTGGAACCTTTTTTAGGAAGTTGTAATACCTATTCCTAGTAGAACACACACAAGGGATGTAGCAGTGCTGGGATTGTTGATTATTAGTAGCAGATGTTAGGACAGCTTTAAATCTCTCCCTGCCTGTGAAAAAGCTCTCCCTATATTTACACACTGCAGTAACAGACCGTATGCAGCACTAATAAGAGGATTTTTTTTTTGCCGGTTTAAAACAGGAATGGCTTTCACCTAATAAAGCAATGCACTAATGACTCGCCCACCCCAGGGCCTTAGGTGACTTGGTGTCGGGCCGGACTAGTCCGTGGTAGTCAGCGGTGGCGGGGCCCGACTCTGTGACCCTGGTGGAGTCAATACAAATTGTGGCGAAATATTGGGGAGGTGATGATAATGTTTATATAAGATTCGTGACGCCACCTGTGGTAATTTGCAGCTATGAAGCTGCAGCTGCTGGAAGGGACCTCCGGGGCTCATGTTATGGCAGCTGAGGTGTTTCTTGCTCTCCACAGGTAGAGCGGATACCCCGGGGCAACCTTTGGTGCTTGGAAAAGTCTATGGTGTTTGTGGACGAGGTTCAGGGCCGACAGGGCGGTATAAAGGAACAGACAGACAATGATTCTCTTTAACTTCTCCTTTACTTGTCTTTACCAACAGTGAAGTCCAGGGAGCCTGTTACAGGTGGTAATGTTGATCCAGTGGCCTGGAAGCAGTCGGGGGTCTCACACTGGCCAGATGAGTAGTGAGGCCTGCTCCCTACGCTCTGTTTGTGTAACCGGGGTCCCACTGTTTCAGTATACTGAGACCCGTTCTGCTGCTCTGAGGTAATTTGTTACCTTCCCCGTATGGCGGGCTGCGTGGACTGTCAAAGGTGCCGTTCTTTCTATCTGGGCTCCTAGTCCTGGCTCTACAGCTGCACCTCCGGGTGCGGGGCGGACAGAGACCTGCAGTCCTCTCGTCCTCCAGATGCGACCACCGGTACTCGAGTACTCGAGTAGCCCTGAACGGTGTTCAATTTCTTTACCTACGACGTCGGAATGAGCTGGCTGCGCTCCACTCCCAATGTTCTTCTCCTCCTTGCCTCTCTGGGGATGTGTTTTCCTGGGC
Source organism: Anomaloglossus baeobatrachus (assembly GCF_048569485.1). Taxonomy (NCBI): domain Eukaryota; kingdom Metazoa; phylum Chordata; class Amphibia; order Anura; family Aromobatidae; genus Anomaloglossus; species Anomaloglossus baeobatrachus. The sequence continues at coordinate 246,732,362 of NC_134355.1, forward strand.
CGAGCAATCTGGCAAAGCTCCCAGCTCACACACCACACTACTCGAGTCCTTGTCTCTCTGAACCCTCCTCACAGACTAACTAACTCCTCCCCTCAGGTCAGAGCTTGAGGAATCCTCCCTGGAACTCCAGGTTTAGAGCTCCGTCTGCTGGCCTGGGAGAGAAACTGTGTTGAATGATGGTACTTACTGGCCAATGGATTTCCCCAGCTACCTCCAGGCTCAGCATTAACCCTTTTGAGGAGGGCAACACTGCTGTGGCAACCAGATCGCTGGGGCGCCACACTCCCCCTTAGTTAAAATCAGTACTCCCGGACTGAGGAAACATAAACAAAACATATTATAACTGTTCATCCCTTTTGGGAGGCACTTTACTTAAACGTTACAAACTTAAATGACATTACTACAATTCTTATGAGTCCAGTGTGGCTCCCTGCCGGGTGTCCATTACACTGCTCCAGATGTAGGTAGCAGTCAATGGGGGACCCGCCGCGAGAAAACCCCCAAAGTAGGCTCTGGGCGTGCATCAGAGCATCGATGCCATGATTCTATGCACGCCGGATGGGTTTTCTTTCTGGGGTATTTGAGCACAATGGGTACTAACTATAGACAATTAAAGTTTTGATCACCCATAGTCCAGTGACCTAGTTGTCCATAAATTTAATCACCTAAAACAAAAGCATTATAGACAAGACATTTCAAATAATTATTTACACTCTAATAGGTACTTTTTCTTTTTAATCTCTATACCTTGGAGCGGGCTGTCCCTAGGTGCTACGTTGGGACCTACGTAGTACTTGTGTTGATCCTCTACTACTTGGGGTGTCTACTACCTCAGTGTTGCTGGTAAGCCTAACTCTGATAGGTATTCGTGATTGTCGCCTACGGGGTCTTAGATTCACCAAGGGTATGACAGATTCACCACTGGCAGGGGGTTGATTCTCCTGTTCCACTGCTGGTGTGGCATCTGGTGTTGGGACCGACAGTTCTTCAGGTGGATCTGGAACCTCTACTGTTTCTGGTATGATCACTTGCGGGAAAGTCAATACTGGTACCACTATGGCTTGATTTACTTGGGTCCATGTTTTGGGGAATTTTCCAAGTACTGTTTGGACCATCTCTTCTTCTTTTTCTTGAAGTTGGGGACTTTCTTGAATGTCTTCTTTGGTTTTACACCGTTCAGGCCATAGTTTCAGATGATCTCTTGAAACTGCTTGATATGTTTTGCCTCCATCTTTACTTATGAGACACACTTTGTTATTGTCAAAATTTGAGGGAATAATTGTGTAGGGTTCATTTTCCCACTGGTCATCTAATTTGTGCATTCTCCGCTTTTGCTTGAGGACCTGTTCTCCAGGTGCTAAGGGAGTTGCTGGGGCTGTTTGATTGTATTTCTTTTCTTGTCTCATTCTTGCTTGGGACAGGCTCCTTTCTACACATTCTTGAACCTTGCGATACTGTTATTGTTGCTCTGTATTCCAATCTTCTTTCTGTTGGATTGCTTCAGGTGACAAAGTTCCCATGTCGAAGTCTACAGGTAACTTGCCAGGTCTTGCTCGCATCAAGTAAGCAGGGCTGCAGTTGGTGGAGTTCACTGGGATATGATTGTACAAGTCCACCAGATCTGGTAACTTCTCTGGCCATTGGTTTCTTTCTTCTAGAGGCAGAGTCTTGAGCAAGTCAATAACCACATGATTCATTTTCTCTCACAGTCCATTGGTTTGAAGGTGGTACAGTGTTGTTCTTATTTTCTTACAGCCGTACATGTGACAGAATTCTTGGAACACTTCGGCCTCGAATGCAGGGCCTTGATCAGTCGGTACCCTTGCAGGATAAACGTGGGGCCGACAAAAGTATACTTGAAATGCCCTTGCTGCTGTTCTGGCTGTTTGGTCTTTCACAGGCACTACTACCAGGAAACGGGAGTAATGGTCCACAATGGTGAGGGCATAGACATAGCCTGACCGGCTTGGTGTTAATTTCACGTGGTCCATGGCCACTAACTCGAGGGGCTGCTTTGTGATCATTGGCTGCAGGGGAGACCTCTGGGGAGTGTCATCTTTCCGCCTCAGGTTACACGGACCACATTCTCGGCACCACTGCTCGATTGCCTTTCTCATGCCGACCCAGTAGAACCGATCACGGAGTAGGACCTCCAACTTCTTCCACCCGAAGTGTCCTGCTCCATCGTGGTAGGCTTCTAAGACCATAGGGGCATCCCTCTGTGGAACCACTATTTGCCAGACGAGTTAATTGGTTTGCCAGTTAACATATCTTTTGCATAATTTGCCCTTGTATAGAAACAGTCATCCCCTCTCCTTCCACAGCTGTTGGGCTTCTTGTGGAGCATCTGGACCAAGATGGGGGGCAGCTTGCGCCAGCTGTTCTTTCACTAATCGGACGGCTGGGTCACTGTTCTGTGTTTCCTCCCATCCATGGTGAGGCAATGGGTTGAAAGTGACCCCTTGTTGGCTCGAGCGCTTCTCTTTTACAGCATGCCCGCACTGGGAGACACCTTGTTGGTGGAAAGCTGGTAACTCTATCTCTTCCAGTTCATCCAGGTCTTCCCCAACTTTGAGTAAATGAGGCATTCTGGACAGAGCATCAGCATTGTTATTGTTTCAGCCAGCTCTGTACTTGATGGTAAAGTCAAAGTTGGACAGTCGAGCCATCCATCGCTGTTTTAGTGCACCTAGCTTGGCTGTTGCCAGGTGGGTCAATGGATTGTTGTCCGTGAAGATGGTAAACTTGGCCAACGCCAGGTAGTGCTTGAAGCATTCGGTCACTGCCCAGACGACGGCTAGGTACTCCAGCTTAAAGGAACTGTAGTTTTCTGGATTCCTTTCTGTGGGACGAAGCTTTCTACTGGCGTAAGCTATCACCTTCTCTCTGCCTCCCTGTCTTGTTGTTGATGTACTGATCCTGAGGAAGAGGTTTTCACCTCAAAACACGTAGACCTATGAAATAAAAGAATATTTATCTTCATCAACATTCTACATCTTCATTCGGCTGATGCGCGGCATTAACCCCTTCTCTACCCCATTTTGTATGCTCCCTGTATTTGGGACAGAACTGCTCCCAATCCCACGTTGCTGGCATCTGTGTACAGTACAAACGGCTGGCCATAGTCAGGGTAGGCCAGGATTTCTTCTCCTGTGAGGGTCATCTTCAACCGAACAAAGGAGACTTCTACTTGGCTGTTCCATTCAAATGGAGGACTCTGCTTCTTAGCCTTCTTCGACTGACCCACCAGGAGATCTTGAAGGGGTGCTGCTATTTTCGTGAAACTGTTAATGAACCTTCGGTAGTTGCCCACCAGCCCAAGGAACTGCCGCACCTCCTTTATCGTGGTGGGTTTTGGCCAGTCCTTGATTACTGTGACCTTCTTTGGATCAGGTGCCACACCTTCTGCGCTGACCACATGACCCAGGTACTGTACCTTTGGCTTCAACAGGTGACATTTTGACGGCTTTATCTTCAGGCTATACCCAGACAAAGACTCAAACACTTCAGCCAGGTGGTTCAGGTGGTCTTCATAGGTCCTTGAGTAGACTATGACGTCATCCAGGTACAATAGCACAGTTTCAAAGTTGTAATGTCCCCAAGCAACACTCCATCAATCTTTGAAATGTTCCTGGTGCGTTGCAGAGCCCGAAAGGCATACAGTTGAACTCGCAGAGGCCCATTGGTGTCGTGAATGAAGTCTTCTCCTTGTCCGCCTCTGCCACGGGAACCTGCCAATACCCACTGGTGAGATCCAAGGTGGAGAAATAATTAGCTGATTTTAAGGCTGCTAATGACTCCTCTTTTCAGGGTAGTGGATAAGCATCTTTATGTGTAATGCGGTTAATCTGCCTGTAATCAACACACATTCTCATTGTGCCATCTTTTTTCTTTACGAGCACTAGTGGAGCTGCCCAGGGGCTACAACTATCTCTGATGACCCCAGCCTCCTTCATTTCCCGTAACATTTCTTTGGCACGCTGATATTGAGCTGGGGGTACAGGGCAGTATCTCTCTTTAAAGGGATGATGGTCACCAGTGGGGATTTGATGTTGAACCCCTTTTACCTGCCCAAAGTCTAGAGGGTATTTGCTGAAAACTTGCTCGTATTCTTGTACCACCCGGTACACCCCATGCTTTTGGTGTGAAGGGGTGGAGTCGGTGCCCACATGCAATTTTTGACACCAGTCCTCTAGCTGTCCCTTGGAGCCGTTGTCTTCCGCCTGGTCAGACGGGATCAAGGGTTCCACTGTCCTGATGGCATTATTACTGACAGTGTACAGCTTAGCTACAGTGGCGTACCGGGGTAATTTGGCTTTCTCCTCACCACAATTCAGGACGCGGACAGGTACTCTTACCTTGCGGACGTCTGCTACCCCTCTGGCTATCAGGACTCCAGGCCTACTGTCTGAATACACAGGTTTTACCAGGGCCTGGTAATCTTGACCCTTGAGGCCTATTTCTTCCTAACACCATATCAACATCTTACTTCTTGGGGGTATTGCAATGGGGAAGGGGTCACTTACCCTCACACTGCCAACTTCACCTCCAGCCAGCTCTACCTGCTGCCTCCTCATCAGGGCTCTGATTTCCCTCTGTAGGGCACGCTGCTGCCCTGAGCTGGCAGTTTCAGCCACCTGTTGCAACAAAATTATCACTTCGGCAAGACAATTTTCCATCACATTTGTACCGATTGTCAACATTGGGTGAGATTCTTTGCGATCAACATTCACAATTATCATTCCCTGAGATGGCAATTCTAGCCGCCCCACTTTAAAGGTTACTTATTTGTACCCAATTTGAGGCAAGGGCTGACCATTACTGGCTGACCATTACTCATTATCTGGGCCACAAGTAATGTCTGAATCAGACCAGTATCTTTTGTACAGTATGTAAGGTATGGTCGTTACCTGAGACCCCGTGTCCAGGAGGGCAGTCAAAGGGATCCCATCCAGCACAATAGGGAGGACCGGTAGTCCTCCCACATACTTGTTGCGCCAGGAAGTCAAGCCGGGATTTCTTACACCTGGGGGTTTGCTCCTGACCCCAGGTTCTGCCCGTTTAAAGGACAGTGTCTTACGTAGTGCCCCGCCTGGTTGCAGTGGCGGCAGATCGGTTGTCCATTTAAATCGTAACGGTTTGTGTCTTTTCCTCGAGTTGGCGGAATCCTACTTTGCTGCATCCACGGGACGTCATCTGGACTGGATGCCAACTCGATTCTTGCAGGCGATGGGGTCACCTGTATCATAGTATCATAGTATCATAGTTTTTAAGGTTGAAGGGAGACTCTAAGGGGCACTTTGCACACTGCGACATCGCAGGTGCGATGTCGGTGGGGTCAAATTGAAAGTGACGCACATCCGGCATCGCATGCGACATCGCAGTGTGTAAAGCCTGGATGATACGATTAACGAGCGCAAAAGCGTCGTAATCGTATCATCGGTACAGCGTCGGCGTAATCCATAATTACGCTGACGCGACGGTCCGATGTTGTTCCTCGTTCCTGCGGCAGCACACATCGCTGTATGTGAAGCCGCAGGAGCGAGGAACATCTCATACCGGCGTCACTGCGGCTTCCGTAGGATATGCGGAAGGAAGGAGATGGGCAGGATGTTTACATCCGACTCATCTCCGCCCCTCCGCTCCGATTGGCCGCCTGCCATGTGACGTCGCAGTGACGCCGCACGACCCGCCCCCTTAACAAGGAGGCGGGTCGCCGGCCACAGGCACGTCGCACGGCAGGTGAGTGTGTGTGTGAAGCTGGCGTAGCGATAATTTTCGCTACGCCAGCTATCACCACATATCGCTGCTGCGACGGGGGCGGGGACTATCGCACTCGGCATCGCAGCATCGGCCTGCGATGTCGTAGTGTGCAAAGCCCGCCTAAAACCATCTAGTACAACCCGTAGCCTAACATGTTGATCCAGAGGAAGGCAAAAAAAACCCCAATGTGGCAAACAAGTTCCAATGGGGAAAAAATTTCCTTCCTGACTCACATCCGGCAATCAGACTGGTTCCCTGGATCAATACCCTGTCATAAAATCTAATATACATAACTGGTAATATTAAATTTTTCAAGAAAGGCATCCAGGCTCTGCTTAAATGTTAGTAGTGAATCACTCATTACAACATCATGCGGCAGAGAGTTCACAGTCTCACTGCTCGTACAGTAAAGAATCCTCGTCTGTGATTATGATTAAACCTTCTTTCCTCAAGACGTAGCGGATGCCCCCGTGTTCCAGTCGCAGGCCTAGGTGTAAAAAGATCTTTGGAAAGGACTCTGTACTGTCCCCTCATATATTTATACATTGTGATTAGATCCCCCTAAGCCTTCGTTTTTCCATACTAAATAACCCCAAGTTTAATAACCTGTCTTGGTATTGCAGCCCACCCATTCCTCTAATAATCTTGGTCGCTCTTCTCTGCACCCTCTCCAGTTCAGCTATGTCCTTCTTATATATCGGTGACCAGAATTGTACACAGTATTCTAAGTGCGGTCGCACTAGTGACTTGTACAGAGGTAGAACTATATTTTTTTCATGAACACTTATAGCTCTTTTAATACATCCCATATTTTATTAGCCCTGGCAGCAGCTGCCTGACACTGTCCACTAAAGTGAAGTTTACCATTCCACCCATACACCCAAGTCTTTTTCTGTGTCTGTTTTACCCAGTGTTCTACAATTAAGTACATAATCATAAATGTTATTTCCTCTACCCAAGTGCATGACCTTACATTTATCTACATTAAACTTCAATTGCCACTTCTCAGCCCAATCCTCCAATTTACATAAATCTCCCTGTAATATAAAATTATCCTCCTCTGTATTGATTACCCTGCAGAAGTTTAGTATCATCTGCAAATATTGAAATTCTACTCCGCATGCCCCCACAAGGTCATTTATAAATATGTTGAAAAGAAGCGGGCCCAATACTGACCCCTGTGGTACCCCACTATGAACTGAGACCCAGTCCGAGTACGTACCATTAATAACCACCCTTTGTTTCCTATCACTGAGCCAGTTTTTAACCCAGTTACACATATTTTCCCCTAATCCCCATTATTCTCATTTTATGTACCAACCTTTTGTGTGGCACCGTATCAAAAGCTTTGAAAAGTCCATATACACAACATCCACTGCATTTCCCTGGTCCAGGCTTGAACTTACCTCTTCATAGAGGTGTAGAGACTGCACCGTTTTTACAAGGGCAGCCACACTCTTGGTCAGTTCCTGGACATGATGTCTAAGGTCTGCAGAGAGGTCATTATCCAGGGTCTGCGCCTCAGCCCCTGCAGTGGCTCGGGTTGCAGGCACCACCTCTGGGTATGTGATAGTTGTCGCGGGCGGAGGAGGGGACGCCGCGCTCTCCCACTGCTCGGGTCCGGCCGCCGCTGCTGCTGCGGCCTGCTGCTGCTCGGTGGCTCGAGCATGGGCCGGATCCCGGGGACTCGAGCGGCGCTCCTCGCCCGTGAGTGAAAGGGGATTGGTTTTTGGGATTGTTTATTGTCTGTGACGCCACCCACGGTTGTGTGATTTTGGTAACACCACCTCTGTATGGGATCCCGGGAGCGGTGACAGGGAGCAGCAGAGTTGTTAATTCTCCCCTCCGTGGGTAGGGGGTGGTTGTCCCAGGGCCCAGAGATGAGGTGATGGATGAGGATGGCAGGGCCGGTGCAGGGCTTGGTGAGGTGCAGGGTCGCGGGGGCAGCGCTGTGCCTGACGGCACGGTGGTACTCACTCAGCCTGAGACGATGACACAGTTCTCGGTAATCAACACCGGCTGGAAAGACGGTTCCCACAGACGGCTGCTGTTGCTTTTCCCCGGTAGTTTAACGGTGACCTGTCACTTTTCCTGCACCTAAGTTCACTGTTGGTAGCGATGGATTCCCACCGGTAACCCGCTCCCCGACTTGGATATGGGCCGGAGAGCCCCTATTTGCCCGCAGGCGCTGGCCCTGAGAAACTGGTGCCTTGGCAGTGGCGGTGTCTCTCTCAATACGGTTTGGACTGTTGCCTTCAATCGGGACTTAGTTGTTTGGAGACCCAGGAGGTCCCCTTCACTGACGATTTGGCAAATTCACGGCGACTCCTAGCCTTGCCGGGATCCGAAAGGCCCCTGCCACTGGTGCTGGCTTCTCCTTGTGTACCGGTCCGGTACCGCCGGGCCACCACCCGTCCGCGGTCCTTACGGCAACTCCGATCAGCTTCCACTGCAGACTGTCACCACTGTCTGCTAACCTTGCTGTCTCAGTCCGGGGCACACACCCGGACCAACTTCAGGCTGCTCTTTTACTACTTTTCTCTCCCTTACTTGCTCCTCTCCCTTGCTCCTCTACCACTCAACTCTCCAACTTCACTTCTACTCACTGATCTGCCTGGTTTTCCCGCCTCCAGGACTGTGAACTCCATGGTGGGTGGAGCCAACTGCCTGGCCCACCCCCTGGTGTGGACATCAGCTCCTGGAGGAAGGCAACAAGGATTTTTAGGTTTAGTTAGGTGAACCTAACCGGGGTGTAGAGTGTGTGATGTCATTACCTGTGACCCCTGGCTTGCCCAGGGCGTCACATTCCCACCCTTAGCAAAATGCAGACCCGTCCGTGGGCTGCCCGTCCAACACCGGTTTTATTTTTCTGAAAAAGATAAAAACACACTACAAATTGAAGAACATCATCCCACAACGGGAGGCACTTTTCTTAAACGTTGCGGTAACGGTTTTAACGGTTGCGGCTGCCGTTTTCTCCCACCCAAGTAACTTGGCCCTGATGCTGCCCCTAAGAAACAGGCAGCACCCCTTGACCCCAGTCCTGAACCAAGTTACCCGAGCGGGATCTGTCCTTCCCCTCCAGAGGGTAGCCACCGGTTCCGGTGGTGGCTGGGCCCCAGCCTGCTCCACTGCGGGCCCTCCCTCCAACCTGCCTCTCCGGAGGCGGTAACGGTAAGCTGCAACACAACATTTTTATTTACAACCCACTAACGTTTGTGGTTGCCCTGCAAGTTCTCGGGCCTGTTCAAAGAAGTTTCTATGTAAAACTGTAGACGGTCCCCACGGGGACAACAATGCCGGCAACGGCCGGTTCCAAATCACGGTAGTAGACAATCAGATGACTTCATCGGTTGATCACTTATCATTTTCATTCCGTAAACTTTTAACTTTAAACACACACAGGTGGTCCCAACGGGGACGGTGACAACGGTGCTCCGCTGCCATCACTCAGAGTCCTCGGCATCACCTGAGGGAGGGGGGGCGGTGCTCACTCGGGCCTCCTGGCTGCCCCTTAACTTTGCATCCAGCGCAAACCACTCCCTCTCCCCGCAGTGCCGGGTGTATTGTACGAGGTCCCCTGGCATCAGGTTGCGGCCTGGGTGCTCTTCTGGCAGGTGAGCGTTCACATCCCGCCGAGCTATAAACACTTCGGCCTCCAGGCCCGGTTCATAAATGAATCCATAGCCCCCGGCGGGCATCAAACCGCCTCACCTGCCCCTCGTTCAGCGGGCCCCGGACACGGAAGGTCGATTGTCTCAGGCTCTCCTTCTCCCGTATCGTACGGGCCACCATCTCCGCCTTCCTTCTTTCTCTCTCCTCAATTTCCAGGCCTAGCGGTACCGGCTCCCTGTCCCAGTACGGCGCTGCTGCGAGCTCCGGCGCACGGGTCGGGCCCCGCGAGACCTCTCGGACGCTGCCCACTACTGTTGATCTGGGCGGCAGGTCCCGCTGTGACTTGGCCTTGGACGCCACCTTGCAGCGGCAACCCGGCGCAACCTCAGCCGAAGTGTGGGGGATGGGCACAGGGGCTTTCCTCTGCTGGGCCTTCGGCTGTCGGCTCCGGCTCGGGGGGTTTCTCGGGGGACGCCTCCGGTTCTGACTTCGGGGCTTTCCACGGCAGCACCTCCGGTTGACTACGGGCTCCGGCTACAGGTCGGCCCGGCGGAGCGGGCATGCTGGGTATCGCTACTGGTTGCGGTGGTAGCGGGCCTAGTGGCGGGGTCACGGCTTCCGGGACGGGTGGCGAGGGAGGTAGCAGGGTGAGAGGGTTTAGACCGGGTCCCGCAGCCGCGATGACCGACCCTTCAAGGGCATCGGGGCGTGGGTCACTCACCCTCCATTCCCCAGCTTCCTCCTCGCGTCTCCGCACGGCCGCTATGACCTCCGCCATGTCGGTCTCCCACTCCTCCATGAGGAGCTGCATTTTGACCTGCAGCCTCTGGTAGAGCTGCGCGGGTCCGGATCTCCACCCACGCCGCGGTTCCAGGCGCGGGGGCTACGGTGCTTCGGGACGGCATCCACATGTTGCTGGCGGCTTCTCCCAGGAACAAGATGGCTGCAGAGTCCTGGCGTCCCTGCTTTTATAGCCGCGGTTACATGCGACCAGTCGCCATTTCGTCCCCCTTAGCCTCTTTCCGGCCCCTCCTCTATCGGGGCGGGGTTTTGGCCTTCGCGCCTCCACTACTTGAGAAGACGCTCGAGCGGGAGCTTTTCGCGCCAAAGATGGCGGCTTCTGAAATTTTTCGGCCGGACACCTCCGGCGGTAACAAGGCGCACCTCTACCAGACGGCAGAGCGGTAAGATCCAGTTCGTGACGCCAAGTTGTCACGGGCGGTGGAGGGGACGCCGCGCTCTCCCACTGCTCGGGTCCAGCCGCCGCTGCTGCTGCAGCCTGCTGCTGCTCGGTGGCTCGAGCGATGGGCCGAATCCCGGGAACTCGAGCGGCGCTCCTCACCCGTGAGTGAAAGGGGATTGGTTTTTGGGATTGTTTATTGTCCGTGATGCCACCCACGGTTGTGGTGATTTTTGGTAACACCACCGCTGCTCTGTATGGGGATCCCGGGAGCGGTGACAGGGAGCAGCAGAGTTGTTAATTCTCCCCTCCATGGGTAGGGGGTGGTTGTCCCGGGACCCAGAGATGAGGTGATGGATGAGGGATGCAGGGCCGGTGCAGGGCTTGGTGAGGTGCAGGGTCGCGGGGGCAGTGCTGCGCCTGACGGCACGGTGGTACTCACTCAGCCTGAGACGATGACACAGTTCTCGGTAAAACACACGGCTGGAAAGACGGTTCCTACGGACGGCTGCTGTTGCTTTTCCCCGGTAGTTAACGGTGACTGTCACTTTTCCTGCACCTAAGTTCACTGTTGGTAGCGATGGATTCCCACCGGTAACCCGCTCCCCGACTTGGATATGGGCCGGAGGAGCCCCTATTTGCCCGCAGGCGCTGGCCCTGAGAAACTGGTGCCTTGGCGGTGTCTCTCTCATTCGGTTGGACTGTTGCCTTCAATCGGGACTTAGTTGTTTGGAGACCCAGGAGGTCCCCTTCACTGACGGATTTGGCAAATTCACGGCGACTCCTAGCCTTGCCGGGATCCGAAAGGCCCCTGCCACTGGAGCTGGCTTCTCCTTGTGTACCGGTCCGGTACCGCCGGGCCACCACCCGTCCGCGGTCCTTACGGCAACTCCGATCAGCCTCCACTGCAGACGGTCACCGCCGTCTGCTAACCTTGCTGTCTCAGTCCGGGGCACACACCCGGACCAACTTCAGGCTGCTCTTTTACTACTTTTCTCCCCTTACTTGCTCCTCTCCCTTGCTCCTCTACCACTCAACTCTCCAACTTCACTTCTACTCACTGATCTGCCTGGTTTTCCCGCCTCCAGGACTGTGAGCTCCTTGGTGGGTGGAGCCAACCGCCTGGCCCACCCCCTGGTGTGGACATCAGCTCCTGGAGGAAGGCAACAAGGATTTTTAGGTTTAGCTAGGTGTACCTAACCGGGGTGTAGGGTGTGGTGATGTCATTACCTGTGACCCCTGGCTTGCCCAGGGCGTCACATTAGCAAGAGGCCGGAGGGGTACTGTGTCAGTTGATGTAGTTTCTCTCAGCACCCGAATGGCCTGGTCCTTAAACTTTGCAAAGTCCAGGGTTGGGTTCTGCAGGACCATAACACGCAGCTGCGTCCTGTGAGCGTCTGACCGGAGCCCTTCAATAAACTGCTCAGTCAGTAGTTTGCCTTCATCACGCACACTCTCTGGGTCCACCTGTTTAACTGCTCTCAGTGCCTCTTGCAAGTTTGAGGCATAGTCCCCTATACTGTCTTGTGCCCTTTGTTTGCATCCAAAGAATTTCATTTTGATCTCTGCTGCAGTGCGGGTGTCAAAAGTGTTCTTTAACTTGGCCAGTATATGGGTTACTGTCCCTTTATCAGTGTCAGGCCAGGACTTTACTTCACGTTGGGCTGCACCAGTTAACTGTCCCATTAATATGTCCACTTTCTGGCTTTCAGTTAGGGGATACACATTAAACAAGCTGTGCAGTCTTTCTTTAAAGTCGCTCAGGGTGTGTGACTCCCCTGAGTACTGCGGTAACCAGTCCGCTCCCAGGAGGTATGGCATTGTGAGCGGCATAACGGGTGCTACAGCGGGAGCTGGGGTGATGACGACTGGGATTACATTGGCCGGTGCCGCGGCATTCTGGGCTACAGCAGCCACCTGTTCCTTCCCTGCGTCTGACATCCTTCTTCCCCCTTAGTGAACCTTACCAGGCTCCGCTTCTTTTTACACTCCTCTTCCGGGTAGCGCCCGGTTAACGAACCGTCGCTCTGATAGCGGGCTTTCTTCGCGCTCTTTTTCTGGCACGCCCCCTTTCTTCTTGCACCCAGCAGTTTTAATGGCGGTGGCAGTTTCCACACAAATCAGACACAGTCTATTAAACACAGTTCTTTAAGGCACACGTCACCCGTGTTAACGGGTCTTGTTCAAATCCTGTTCGTGACACCAGAAAGATGACTCGCCCACCCCAGGGCCTTAGTTGACTCGGTGTCGGGCCGGACTAGTGTGCCGCCCTGGCAAAACTAGGGTGTCACAGAGGTCTGCATCCATGTTTTGGTGCAGATCTCACACTCCCTTGGGGAGTTTCCCACACGCAGAAACACACCATCCAATCAGGTCCCACTCACCCCCTCCCTAGGAAAAGGGAGAGGCGGGAGGAGCTTAGAAAGAGCAGAGCAGAGTTTAGTTTTCAGTCAGTCTGCAGGAGGAGAGAAGTCTAGAAGCACCCCTGGTGTGGGGCTGGGGAAAGTGGTAGTCAGGGCCTAAGGAATAGGCCAGCCGCTTGTGGGACCTGAAGTGGACCGGGAGAGGGTAGTGGCCCCTCTGGTGCCAGCTGTCGGGACCCAGTCCGGACCAGTGTGCAAAGCGGACACAGACCTCGGGCAGGAAAAGAGCACCTGAATTACACACACGGGTGTGGGAAACATCCTCACAGCAGCCAGCCGTGGGCACCAGTTACCAGCAATTTGGTTTACAAAAGACTCTGAGTATTTCTTCCATCTGTGTTCCTGACCCTGCACATCAATCCAGCACCACGATAACTGAACTGTGAGTGTACTATTCCCTGTAATCCCTGCCACCACCACAACTCCCAATTGGGCCCCGAGACTACACCTCCCCTACCCGTGGAGGGGATTCCACCTTGCTGCCCCACACCACCAGTCCCAGGTACGGTCCCCTGAGGCAGCGGCGGTGCCACCATCTCATCACCGCAACCCACGGGTGGCGTCACGGACAATTTCCCCTACTTAATCCCCCTTTTATTGTGGAGCCTGAGATCACAGACCGGGTCACGCCACCGTGCACCTACGAAAGTGACCCCTTGGCCCGGATCTGAGTACCCCTATCCCTGGGCGACACAAACTGGCATCACGAACAGGATAGAACCATCCCCTTACCTGTGGAAGTGTGCCTTGAGATCATCGCCAGTGGCGTCACGCTGAAAAATTTGGTGAATCCGCCATCTTGGGCGCGAAAAATTCCCGCCTTCACTATCTTCCCCGAGAGAAAAAGCACGAAGGTGAAGCCCCGCCCCCTGGGAACAGAGCGGCGCTGCAGAAAGGAAGCGGAGACCCCCGAAAAGACCAAGGGGGGCGGGTGAAGATTGCCTGTCATGTAACCAGGACTGTAAAGGCAGGGACACCAGGACATTGCCTAATCCCGTTCCTGGACAAGCAAGCCGCAACCCCGATGACATCTCACTCAGCTCCGACTGTCCGCCCGGCCGCAACGGTGATGACGTTGGCTCCGGCAGGCTGCCCGGCCGCAACGGTGATGACGTTGGCTCCGGCAGTCCGCCCGGCCGCAAAGGTGATGACGTCGGCTCCGGCAGTCCGCCCGGACGCAACGGAAGAGGCACCCGGTTGGAAGTCTGCCTCAGATGCGGCACCAGCCGCTCCCAGGTACCCTGTCCCGGCTGTGGAGCAGCCGGAGTGCACCTGCAGAGAGGAGGAGCAGGCCAGTGAGAGACGGAGCCCTCGGCAGTTAGCGAGGCCGGTTGTAGCCAGCGCCGAGGGCATCCGAGTGGGCCTGGCTCTTAAGCATGAGGCGGAGCTCGGGACCCGTGCCCCATTCTGGGAGCGGCAGCAGCAGCAGTGATGGTAGCGGAACATGGACGGCTACCCGCAAGTTGAAAAAGTTGACTGTTTTATGTACTGTCACCCCTGTTGAACGTCCTCAAGTTCCGGAGGAGGCCGTCTGCACCGCAGGTGGGGGGTGGCAGAACAATTTAAAGTTTGAGTAAACGTACCTCCCAATGTGGGAAGATCCATGTTTGTAATGTTTAACTTTTCTTTTTCCCGTTAAAAAAAACAAAACACGCTGGTAGCTGGGCAGCCCGCGGACGGTCTGCATTAAACCAAGGGGGGGTGTGCCGCCCTGGCAAAACCAGGGTGTCACAGAGGTCGGCATCCATGTTTTTGGTGCAGATCTCACACTCCCTTGGGGAGTTTCTCACACACAGAAACACACCATCCAATCAGGTCCCACTCACCTCCTCCCCAGGAAAAGAGAGGGGCGGGAGGAGCTTAGAAAGAGCAGAGCAGAGTTTAGTTTTCAGTCAGTCTGCAGGAGGAGAGAAGTCTGGAAGCAGCTCTGGTGTGGGGCTGGGGAAAGTAGTAGTCAGGGCCTAAGGAATAGGCCAGCCGCTTGTGGGACCCGAAGTGGACCGGGAGAGGGTAGTGGCCCCTCTGGTGCCAGCTGTCGGGACCCAGTCCGGACCAGTGTGCAAAGTGGACACAGACCTCAGGCAGGAAAAGAGCACCTGAATTACACACACGGGTGTGGGACACATCCTCACAGCAGCCAGCCGTGGGCACCAGTTACCAGCAATTTGGTTTACAAAAGACACTGAGTATTTCTTCCATCTGCGTTCCTGACCCTCCACATCAATCCAGCTTCATCCAGCACCACGATAACCGAACTGTGAGTGTACTATTCCCTGTAATCCCTGCCACCACCACAACGCCCAATTGGGCCACGGGACTACACCTCCCCTACCCGTGGAGGGGATTCCACCTTGCTGCCCCACACCACCAGTCCGGGGCACGGTCCCCTGAGGCATCGGCGGTGCCACCATCTCATTACCGCAACCCACGGGTGGCGTCACTGACAATTTCCCCTACTTAATCCCCCTTTTATTGTGGAGCCTGAGATCACAGACCGGGTCATGCCACCGTGCACCTACGAAAGTGAATCCTTGGCCTGAATCTGAGTACCCCTATCCCTGGGCGACACACTAGTCTACGGTAGTCAGCAGTGGCGGGGCCCGACTCTGTGATCCTGGTGGAGTCAATACAAAATGTAGCGAAATATTGGGGTGGTGATGATAATGTTTATATAAGATTCGTGACGCCACCTGTGGTAATTTGCAGCTATGGAGCCGCAGCTGCTGGAAGAGACCTCCGGGGCTGATGTTATGGCAGCTGAGGTGTTTCTTGCTCTCCACAGGTAGAGCGGATACCCCGGGGCAACCTTTGGTGCTTGGTAAAGTCTATGGTGTTTGTGGACAAGGTGCAGGGCTGACAGGGCGGTATAAAGGAACAGACAGACAATGATTCTCTTTACCTTCTCCTTTACTTGTCTTTACCAACAGTGAAGTACAGGGAGCCTGTTACAGGTGGTAATGTTGATTTAGTGGCCTTGAAGCAGTCGGGGGTCTCACACTGGCCAGATGAGTAATGAGGCCTGCTCCCTACGCTCTGCTTGTGTAACCGGGGTCCCACTGTTTCAGTATACTGAGACCCGTTCTGCTGCTCTGAGGTAATTTGTTACCTTCCCCATATGGCGGGCTGCGTGGACTGTCAAAGGTGCCGTTCTTTCTATCTGGGCTCCTAGTCCTGGCTCTACAGCTGCACCTCCGGGTGCGGGGCGGACAGAGACCTGCAGTCCTCTCGTCCTCCAGATGCGACCACCGGTACTCGAGTACTCGAGTGGCCCTGAACGGTGTTCAATTTCTTTACCTACGACGTTGGAATGAGCTGGCTGCGCTCCACTCCCAATGTTCTTCTCCTCCTTGCCTCTCTGTGGATGTGTTTTCCTGGGCCGAGCAATCTGGCAAAGCTCCCAGCTCACACACCACACTACTCGAGTCCTTGTCTCTCTGAACCCTCCTCACAGACTAACTAACTCCTCCCCTCAGGTCAGAGCTTGAGGAATCCTCCCTGGAACTCCAGGTTTAGAGCTCCGTCTGCTGGCCTGGGAGAGAAACTGCGTTGAATGATGGTACTTACTGGCCAATGGATTTCCCCAGCTACCTCCAGGCTCAGCATTAACCCTTTTGAGAAGGGCAACACTGCTGTGGCAACCAGACCGCTGGGGCGCCACACTAACACTGACCCTATAGCTGGTTCTGCGATTTCTTCAGCTGCTAGCAGATAATACTCACTATCTTCAGCCCATATGTGGCGCCCTGGACTAGCCAGGTCGTCACAGGTAACACACACACACACCCACCCCCCACTAGACAGTAACATTAGCCAAACACAAAACCCTTGTTGCCTCCCTCCAGGATCTGATGTTCACACCAGGTGGGTCGGAGCAAAGCGGTTGGCCCCACCCACCGAGGATTTCACAGGCCTGGAGGCGGGAAAAGTGACAGTTAGAGTTTAGAGGTGAAAGTGAGAGGAGTCAAGTGAAGGGTGTCTGGGTTTGTGGCCCAGGTACTAACAACAAGGTTGGCAGACGGTGGTGGCCGTCTGCAGGAGTGGTGAATCAACGCGGAACCGTAGGACCAGGGTCGGGCGTTGGCCCGCTAGTAACGACCGGGGAGTGAAGTGAAGCCAGCACACACAGGCAGGGCCATCGGACCCTGACTAGGCTTGGAGTCGCCGTCAACAGTCAAATCCAAGTGTGACAGGAACCCCAGGGGTTTCCTAACAGCCAAAGACCCGATTGAAGGCAACCGCCCACACCGTGAGGGTATACAGCTACCGCCTAAGGCTAGACACCCAAGGGCCAGCGCCTGCGGGCAAATGGGCTCCTCCGGCATCCATACACCGGGGAGAGGACTACCGTTGGGGATCCACCGTAGTCAAACAAGTACACAAAGGTGCAGGGAAAGAGAGCCGCCATCACCTGTCCGGGGAGAGACACTGCAGCCGGCTGCGGGACTCGTCCATCCACCCTGTTTGGTTTACCAAGGACTTTGTGCATCTCTTACTGAGTGAGTACACCCGTAGCATCTGGCACCGCGCCGCGCTGTCCCTGCAACCCTGCACCTCACCAACCCTGCCTAGAGAAATGAGCGACTTACCAGACGGTGACAGCGCCAATCTTATAAGCTGTACACCGCTGCCCAGTAAAAGCACCTTTTAAATAATCGCCACTCTCCTGCCGGCGTCTGACGTCACATCCGTAATCGCACCCACCGCTTCCGCCCGGTGGAGCGCATCTGTGGAACGCACGTCCCACAGGAAGTGACGTCAGACAACATCCGGCGCGCTCGTTGTACTAACCTAGTAATACAAGCGTGGGGCGTAACAACGCCCAGCAGCCCGCCCCCTCATCTGGTCGGAACGGCACAACCCACGCTATACCACCGCGCATGCGCCTAGTCCATAACCCGGACTTTCCTAATCTTGGAGGGATAAATGTATTGTTAAATCATACAATACTCAAGATGGGCGATACCGCTAGAAAACCAGATGATATGACCAGGTTTCAAAAATACATACAAACAAAAGAATAGAGATTAGATGTCAGAGCAGAGGCAAAACTCAAAATTAGAACTGAAAAGTGGATTAAAAGGTCATAATGCCTACAAATAGTTACTGAAGGCTATCAGAGGATAGTACAAGGCTCTGAGAGAAGCACTGGAGGATGACATCAGCCACAGCATTGCAAAGATATGGGGATGGAATCATGCAGATTGAATTTAAAAGAAATGGAAGGACAGTGGAGAGAATGCTAACAACTCCATCACCAACTCGGCTAAACTGATGGTTCTAGCCCTACCTTACTGCGGGGGTTGGCACCCTAAAAAACCTGTGATTGGCGCCCCCACTCGTCCGATGGCTTTCCCTCCTAACTGTCACTACGGACTCCGCTTACAAAAAGGGTGCATAGGAAATACATTCATTAAGACCAAGAGGATGGACTGTTTTTAGTCGGAAGATCCACCTACACTCTTTCTGGAGGATTTTTTTATCCCAATCACCTCCCCGCTTCAGTGGAACCACCACATCAATGCCTTGGAAGGTGATTTGATCAATATCACCCCCATGAAAAGTGTTCAGATGTTTTGCCAGTGGGGTGTCATTCCCAACTCTTATGTCTCTTAGGTGTTCTCCCACCCTTCTTCTGAATTCTCTCCTGGTCTTCCCTATGTATTCTAGTCCACAAGAACAAGTAACCTTATATATGACACCCTTAGTGCGACAATTGACGAAACAGCGAATGTCATATTCCTTCCCTGTGTTGGTACTCCAAAATTTATTTCCTACCCTTACCATACTGCATGCCACACACCCACTACAGCGAAAGCATCCCTTAGGACCATTTCTGAGCCAGTCGCACCCCATGCCCCTGTTATCCACAAAGTGCCTATGGGTCAACCTGTCTTGTAGTGACCTGGCTCGTCTAAAAGTAATCTGTGGTTTTTCTGATACATATTTGCCAACATCTTGGTCCATCTTCAGAATGGACCAGTGTCTCTCCAGTACTTCTCTCATGGCCCTCGATCCATTGTTAAATGTTGTGATGAAGCGGACTAGCCCAGTCACATCCTCCTGTTTAGGTGGTTGATACAACAAGGTCGGTCTGCTGATCCCATTGACTTCTTCACGTGCCCTTTTTATGACCGTGTTCGGATACCCTCTATCGCGAAATCGTTTCTCTAGGTCATCGAACTGCAGCACACACTTCTCTTTATTGGAGCAGTTTCTCTTTAGTCTGGAGAACTGCCCCTTTAGGATGCCCTTCTTTTGAGACATTGGATGGCTACATTCCCACCTTAGTAACGAGTTTGTTGCTGTCTCTTTACGGTGGGTGCTGGTGGCAATAACTCCTTCACTAGTTTTCTCAATGAGGACATCCAAAAACGGCAGTCTAGATCCACTTGCTTCAGATGTAAAGAACAAGCCCAGATTGTTACTATTCAGTTCTTCCACAAAATGAGATAGTTCAGATTCAGTGCCCTTCCACAAGATAAAGATATCGTTGATAAACCTGCACCATAGCAGGATTTTATCAGTGGGTAATCTGGAATCGCCCCCAAAAACCACATTCTCCTCCCACCAGCCCAGGAGCAAATTTGCGTACGATGGCGCACAAGGGCTGCCCATCGCAGTGCCCCTGAGCTGGTGGTAGAGCTGGTTTCCAAATACAAAAATATTGCGTGTCAGGCAGAATTCCAGAATCTCCATCAGGAAGGCATTGTGCTCATTAAACTGTCTACCTCGGCCGTTCAAGAAGTGTGCTACAGCTCTTAGACCCACATCATGTCTTATCGAAGAATACAACGATTCCACGTCAATACTGGCTAGAATGACATCTTCATCAAGTACGATGCACTCAAGTTTTTTCAAGAGGTCCGTCGTATCTTTCAGGTACGAGTTGAGAGATGTAACAAAAGGTTTGAGGAGTTCATCCAGATAGATTCCCAGATTTTGGGTAAGACTGCCTACCCCTGAGACTATCGGCCTCCCCTTTAACGGATTCATCCTTTTATGTATCTTTGGGAGACAGTAAAATGTTGGAGTTAATGGAAATTTAGGAAGTAAAAATTCAAACTCATTTTTGTTTATCAAACCTTTATCCCTTGCTTTCAAGAGAATCTCTCTCAACTCGCCCATGAAGATTTTCGTGGGGTTAGTGGCAAGTTTGCCATACCCCTTGATGTCATTCAAAATGTTCAAACACATGTCCCTGTAGTTGTCAACGTCCATTAGGACAACATTACCACCTTTTGTCAGATTTTTTTATAATCAGTTCAGGGGAATGCTCCAGGGACAACAAACCCCCCATTTCAGCCTTGGAGAGATTGAAGTCCCGGGATCGACCCAACCGCATATCTTCAATGTCGCGGGTGACTAAATTACAAAAGATATCAATAGACCCTACATCACTCATTGGTGGTGGCATTTTTTCACTCTTCTGTTTTAAACTTGTGAAAAGACCCAAACCACTCATATTAGGATTACTCTCACCAATGCTGTAAAGCAGTCTGACGTCCTCTAAAATGTCCTCTGAAATACCTAATTCAGCACTTTGTTTTTTATTTTCTCTTATATAATGTTTTTTCCACTTTAATTTGCGGATGAACAAATTTAAGTCCTTTACCCCCTCAAATTTATCAAAGTCAGATGTAGGGACAAACCCAAGACCTTTATTCAGGACTCCCCTTTCCGCGTCAGTCAACAAATGTTTTGATAAATTGATTATCTGGGCTGTCCCGGTGGTGGGGGGGGTTTGTTCTGCCGTTGGTTGTTCCTGAGTGGGTAATGCGTTTGCTCTAAAAAACGATACCCACCCCGTCCCCTCCCTTTATTCTTACCCCTACCACGGGAGGCTATAACTCTACCCTCCAAGTCTGATGCTTCTGTGTCCGTGGAGGTGCTTTCTGGTTCACTCTGCCTGACTGGTCTACTGGAGAAGAAATTATAGGCTTTATTATCTCTGAACTCTTGCAAGTCTCTAACATAGAACCTATGTTTTTTATCTTTGAGATGATATTGAAATTTTTTGATGGTGTTTTGGAGTGCTACTTCCTTAGTCACAAAATCATCATCACCTGAAAACTTCTTTGTTATATCTATTTGTTCCTTCAAAGCTAGTTCTAGGGTTGCTAGGTTTTTATGTTCTTCCTCCAATAGACACGTCATCAGCCTCAGTGAACAGTCAGTTACCTCTTTCTCCCATTTTACGACTAATTCAGGACTTTTGTACCTGAAGCCAGGTGTGAGGGAGATCCTAAGATATCTGGGGACAATTTTTGCCTTCAAATAATTTTCCAGTGATTGCACCTCCCACCAAGAGGTGGTGCGTTCTTTATAAATTCTGGTTAAATCATTGAAGGCTCCATTAAGAGTGGGGGTATATTTTTTTTGGACAAAGTTCCTTTCTGAGAAAACGTCTTTTGCTTCCGAAATCCAACTATTCGTATCAATGCCCGCTGTCAGAAAGCCGGCCATATCACATGAAACAAATATAATGCAGCCACTGGTATGGTATATAAATATTAGGACCTGAAATACAGCAATAATACCTAAAATATAACTTTTAATAGTTCCTCTAAAAATAGGGAAGGATCACCTTGCCTATGCATAAAAATCAATTCAGGGGTTAAATAGATTGCTAAAAATCCTCCAAAAACCTAGGAGGGACCAGCAAACCCTGTAATGATGCAAAAAACACCTCAATAACGATTGGTGTTGGCAGATATATACATATATTCAACCAAGATGGTCAAGATTTTACACACAACTGCTCACTCAAACTCTGTTCACAATAACGGCAGTGGTGTTATTAACAACCAATAATATCCTCCAGTTGCCAGTAGGAGGTAATTTTTTTTGAGTGACCTTATTACCCACACAAATTTGGTCACAACAACAATGTGCATCACATCCGGTTGGAGCAGATAAACAATATCCAGGAATACAGAGATTCAAGTTGTTAACCTGGTATTATCTGAAAGGGAAGAATCTCACCCAATTCCTGGTGTCTTGTTTCCCAGATGGTCAGTGTGTCCTCATATTCGGCGTAGTCCAAAAGACCCTCATCAAACCGGTCTAGGACCCCTTATGAATGGACATTCACTGTCCTCTCCCAGAGTCTCCTTCTCCCTTCTCCCGACGCGTTTCTTATATACCATTCATCAGGGGAGCATTAAGGAGTAAACCTATACTGGGTTAATCTAAAATAAATGAGAATATGGGAAGAGTAAGAGGGGTTCTCAATTGCAGCCCCCAACATAAACCTCACACTACATAGAGGAAACATAGAGAAATGAGCGACTTACCAGACGGTGACAGCGCCAATCTTATAAGCTGTACACCGCTGCCCAGTAAAAGCACCTTTTAAATAATCGCCACTCTCCTGCCGGCGTCTGACGTCACATCCGTAATTGCACCCACCGCTTCCGCCCGGTGGAGCGCATCTGTGGAACGCACGTCCCACAGGAAATGACGTCAGACAACATCCGGCGCGCTCATTGTACTAACCTAGTAATACAAGCGTGGGGCGTAACAACGCCCAGCAGCCCGCCCCCTCATCTGGTCGGAACGGCGCAACCCACGCTATACCACGGCGCATGCGCCTAGTCCATAACCCGGACTTTCCTAATCTTGGAGGGATAAATGTATTGTCAAATCATACAATACTCAAGATGGGCGATACCGCTAGAAAACCAGATGATATGACCAGGTTTCAAAAATACATACAAACAAAAGAATAGAGATTAGATGTCAGAGCAGAGGCAAAAACTCAAAATTAGAACTGAAAAGTGGATTAAAAGGTCATAATGCCTACAAATAGTTACTGAAGGCTATCAGAGGATAGTACAAGGCTCTGAGAGAAGCACTGGAGGATGACATCAGCCACAGCATTGCAAAGATATGGGGATGGAATCATGCAGATTGAATTTAAAAGAAATGGAAGGACAGTGGAGAGAATGCTAACAACTCCATCACCAACTCGGCTAAACTGATGGTTCTAGCCCTACCTTACTGCGGGGGTTGGCACCCTAAAAAAACGGTGATTGGCGCCCCCACTCGTCCGATGGCTTTCCCTCCTAACTGTCACTACGGACTCCGCTTACAAAAAGGGTGGATAGGAAATACATTCATTAAGACCAAGAGGATGGACTGTTTTTAGTCGGAAGATCCACCTACACTCTTTCTGGAGGATTTTTTTATCCCAATCACCTCCCCGCTTCAGTGGAACCACCACATCAATGCCTTGGAAGGTGATTTGATCAATATCACCCCCATGAAAAGTGTTCAGATGTTTTGCCAGTGGGGTGTCATTCCCAACTCTTATGTCTCTTAGGTGTTCTCCCACCCTTCTTCTGAATTCTCTCCTGGTCTTCCCTATGTATTCTAGTCCACAAGAACAAGTAACCTTATATATGACACCCTTAGTGCAATAATTGACGAAACAGCGAATGTCATATTCCTTCCCTGTGTTGGTACTCCAAAATTTCTTTCCTACCCTTACCATACTGCATGCCACACACCCACTACAGCGAAAGCATCCCTTAGGACCATTTCTGAGCCAGTCGCACCCCATGCCCCTGTTATCCACAAAGTGACTATAGGTCAACCTGTCTTGTAGTGACCTGGCTCGTCTAAAAGTAATCTGTGGTTTTTCTGATACATATTTGCCAACATCTTGGTCCATCTTCAGAATGGACCAGTGTCTCTCCAGTACTTCTCTCATGGCCCTCGATCCATTGTTAAATGTTGTGATGAAGCGGACTAGCCCAGTCACATCCTCCTGTTTAGGTGGTGGATACAACAAGGTCGGTCTGCTGATCCCATTGACTTCTTCACGTGGCCTTTTTATGACCGTGTTCGGATACCCTCTATCGTGAAATCGTTTCTCTAGGTCATCGAACTGCAGCACACACTTCTCTTTATTGGAGCAGTTTCTCTTTAGTCTGGAGAACTGCCCCTTTGGGATGCCCTTCTTTTGAGACATTGGATGGCTACTTTCCCACCTTAGTAACGAGTTTGTTGCTGTCTCTTTACGGTGGGTGCTGGTGGCAATAACTCCTTCACTAGTTTTCTCAATGAGGACATTCAAAAACTGCAGTCTAGATCCACTTGCTTCAGATGTAAAGAACAAGCCCAGATTGTTACTATTCAGTTCTTCCACAAAATGAGATAGTTCAGATTCAGTGCCCTTCCACAAGATAAAGATATCGTCGATAAACCTGCACCATAGCAGGATTTTATCAGTGGGTAATCTGGAATCGCCCCCAAAAACCACATTCTCCTCCCACCAGCCCAGGAGCAAATTTGCGTACGATGGCGCACAAGGGCTGCCCATCGCAGTGCCCCTGAGCTGGTGGTAGAGCTGGTTTCCAAATACAAAAATATTGCGTGTCAGGCAGAATTCCAGAATCTCCATCAGGAAGGCATTGTGCTCATTAAACTGTCTACCTCGGCCGTTCAAGAAGTGTGCTACAGCTCTTAGACCCACATCATGTCTTATCGAAGAATACAACGATTCCACGTCAATACTGGCTAGAATGACATCTTCATCAAGTACGATGCACTCAAGTTTTTTCAAGAGGTCCGTCGTATCTTTCAGGTACGAGTTGAGAGATGTAACAAAAGGTTTGAGGAGTTCATCCAGATAGATTCCCAGATTTTGGGTAAGACTGCCTACCCCTGAGACTATCGGCCTCCCCTTTAACGGATTCATCCTTTTATGTATCTTTGGGAGACAGTAAAATGTTGGAGTTAATGGAAATTTAGGAAGTAAAAATTCAAACTCATTTTTGTTTATCAAACCTTTATCCCTTGCTTTCAAGAGAATCTCTCTCAACTCGCCCATGAAGATTTTCGTGGGGTTAGTGGCAAGTTTGCCATACCCCTTGATGTCATTCAAAATGTTCAAACACATGTCCCTGTAGTTGTCAACGTCCATTAGGACAACATTACCACCTTTTGTCAGATTTTTTTATAATCAGTTCAGGGGAATGCTCCAGGGACAACAAACCCCCCATTTCAGCCTTGGAGAGATTGAAGTCCCGGGATCGACCCAACCGCATATCTTCAATGTCGCGGGTGACTAAATTACAAAAGATATCAATAGACCCTACATCACTCATTGGTGGTGGCATTTTTTCACTCTTCTGTTTTAAACTTGTGAAAAGACCCAAACCACTCATATTAGGATTACTCTCACCAATGCTGTAAAGCAGTCTGACGTCCTCTAAAATGTCCTCTGAAATACCTAATTCAGCACTTTGTTTTTTATTTTCTCTTATATAATGTTTTTTCCACTTTAATTTGCGGATGAACAAATTTAAGTCCTTTACCCCCTCAAATTTATCAAAGTCAGATGTAGGGACAAACCCAAGACCTTTATTCAGGACTCCCCTTTCCGCGTCAGTCAACAAATGTTTTGATAAATTGATTATCTGGGCTGTCCCGGTGGTGGGGGGGTTTGTTCTGCCGTTGGTTGTTCCTGAGTGGGTAATGCGTTTGCTCTAAAAAACGATACCCACCCCGTCCCCTCCCTTTATTCTTACCCCTACCACGGGAGGCTATAACTCTACCCTCCAAGTCTGATGCTTCTGTGTCCGTGGAGGTGCTTTCTGGTTCACTCTGCCTGACTGGTCTACTGGAGAAGAAATTATAGGCTTTATTATCTCTGAACTCTTGCAAGTCTCTAACATAGAACCTATGTTTTTTATCTTTGAGATGATATTGAAATTTTTTGATGGTGTTTTGGAGTGCTACTTCCTTAGTCACAAAATCATCATCACCTGAAAACTTCTTTGTTATATCTATTTGTTCCTTCAAAGCTAGTTCTAGGGTTGCTAGGTTTTTATGTTCTTCCTCCAATAGACACGTCATCAGCCTCAGTGAACAGTCAGTTACCTCTTTCTCCCATTTTACGACTAATTCAGGACTTTTGTACCTGAAGCCAGGTGTGAGGGAGATCCTAAGATATCTGGGGACAATTTTTGCCTTCAAATAATTTTCCAGTGATTGCACCTCCCACCAAGAGGTGGTGCGTTCTTTATAAATTCTGGTTAAATCATTGAAGGCTCCATTAAGAGTGGGGGTATATTTTTTTTGGACAAAGTTCCTTTCTGAGAAAACGTCTTTTGCTTCCGAAAACCAACTATTCGTATCAATGCCCGCTGTCAGAAAGCCGGCCATATCACATGAAACAAATATAATGCAGCCACTGGTATGGTATATAAATATTAGGACCTGAAATACAGCAATAATACCTAAAATATAACTTTTAATAGTTCCTCTAAAAATAGGGAAGGATCACCTTGCCTATGCATAAAAATCAATTCAGGGGTTAAATAGATTGCTAAAAATCCTCCAAAAACCTAGGAGGGACCAGCAAACCCTGTAATGATGCAAAAAACACCTCAATAACGATTGGTGTTGGCAGATATATACATATATTCAACCAAGATGGTCAAGATTTTACACACAACTGCTCACTCAAACTCTGTTCACAATAACGGCAGTGGTGTTATTAACAACCAATAATATCCTCCAGTTGCCAGTAGGAGGTAATTTTTTTTGAGTGACCTTATTACCCACACAAATTTGGTCACAACAACAATGTGCATCACATCCGGTTGGAGCAGATAAACAATATCCAGGAATACAGAGATTCAAGTTGTTAACCTGGTATTATCTGAAAGGGAAGAATCTCACCCAATTCCTGGTGTCTTGTTTCCCAGATGGTCAGTGTGTCCTCATATTCGGCGTAGTCCAAAAGACCCTCATCAAACCGGTCTAGGACCCCTTATGAATGGACATTCACTGTCCTCTCCCAGAGTTTCCTTCTCCCTTCTCCCGACGCGTTTCTTATATACCATTCATCAGGGGAGCATTAAGGAGTAAACCTATACTGGGTTAATCTAAAATAAATGAGAATATGGGAAGAGTAAGAGGGGTTCTCAATTGCAGCCCCCAACATAAACCTCACACTACATAGAGGAAACATAGAGAAATGAGCGACTTACCAGACGGTGACAGCGCCAATCTTATAAGCTGTACACCGCTGCCCAGTAAAAGCACCTTTTAAATAATCGCCACTCTCCTGCCGGCGTCTGACGTCACATCCGTAATTGCACCCACCGCTTCCGCCCGGTGGAGCGCATCTGTGGAACGCACGTCCCACAGGAAATGACGTCAGACAACATCCGGCGCGCTCATTGTACTAACCTAGTAATACAAGCGTGGGGCGTAACAACGCCCAGCAGCCCGCCCCCTCATCTGGTCGGAACGGCGCAACCCACGCTATACCACGGCGCATGCGCCTAGTCCATAACCCGGACTTTCCTAATCTTGGAGGGATAAATGTATTGTCAAATCATACAATACTCAAGATGGGCGATACCGCTAGAAAACCAGATGATATGACCAGGTTTCAAAAATACATACAAACAAAAGAATAGAGATTAGATGTCAGAGCAGAGGCAAAAACTCAAAATTAGAACTGAAAAGTGGATTAAAAGGTCATAATGCCTACAAATAGTTACTGAAGGCTATCAGAGGATAGTACAAGGCTCTGAGAGAAGCACTGGAGGATGACATCAGCCACAGCATTGCAAAGATATGGGGATGGAATCATGCAGATTGAATTTAAAAGAAATGGAAGGACAGTGGAGAGAATGCTAACAACTCCATCACCAACTCGGCTAAACTGATGGTTCTAGTCCTACCTTACTGCGGGGGTTGGCACCCTAAAAAAACGGTGATTGGCGCCCCCACTCGTCCGATGGCTTTCCCTCCTAACTGTCACTACGGACTCCGCTTACAAAAAGGGTGCATAGGAAATACATTCATTAAGACCAAGAGGATGGACTGTTTTTAGTCGGAA
Organism: Anomaloglossus baeobatrachus; assembly: GCF_048569485.1. Lineage (NCBI taxonomy): Eukaryota > Metazoa > Chordata > Amphibia > Anura > Aromobatidae > Anomaloglossus > Anomaloglossus baeobatrachus. Next base: position 246,760,203 of record NC_134355.1, read on the forward strand.
GATCCACCTACACTCTTTCTGGAGGATTTTTTTATCCCAATCACCTCCCCGCTTCAGTGGAACCACCACATCAATGCCTTGGAAGGTGATTTGATCAATATCACCCCCATGAAAAGTGTTCAGATGTTTTGCCAGTGGGGTGTCATTCCCAACTCTTATGTCTCTTAGGTGTTCTCCCACCCTTCTTCTGAATTCTCTCCTGGTCTTCCCTATGTATTCTAGTCCACAAGAACAAGTAACCTTATATATGACACCCTTAGTGCAATAATTGATGAAACAGCGAATGTCATATTCCTTCCCTGTGTTGGTACTCCAAAATTTCTTTCCTACCCTTACCATACTGCATGCCACAAACCCACTACAGCGAAAGCATCCCTTAGGACCATTTCTGAGCCAGTCGCACCCCATGCCCCTGTTATCCACAAAGTGACTATAGGTCAACCTGTCTTGTAGTGACCTGGCTCGTCTAAAAGTAATCTGTGGTTTTTCTGATACATATTTGCCAACATCTTGGTCCATCTTCAGAATGGACCAGTGTCTCTCCAGTACTTCTCTCATGGCCCTCGATCCATTGTTAAATGTTGTGATGAAGCGGACTAGCCCAGTCACATCCTCCTGTTTAGGTGGTGGATACAACAAGGTCGGTCTGCTGATCCCATTGACTTCTTCACGTGGCCTTTTTATGACCGTGTTCGGATACCCTCTATCGTGAAATCGTTTCTCTAGGTCATCGAACTGCAGCACACACTTCTCTTTATTGGAGCAGTTTCTCTTTAGTCTGGAGAACTGCCCCTTTGGGATGCCCTTCTTTTGAGACATTGGATGGCTACTTTCCCACCTTAGTAACGAGTTTGTTGCTGTCTCTTTACGGTGGGTGCTGGTGGCAATAACTCCTTTCCCTGTTTTTCTCAATGAGGACATTCAAAAACTGCAGTCTAGATCCACTTGCTTCAGATGTAAAGAACAAGCCCAGATTGTTACTATTCAGTTCTTCCACAAAATGAGATAGTTCAGTTTCAGTGCCCTTCCACAAGATAAAGATATCGTCGATAAACCTGCACCATAGCAGGATTTTATCAGTGGGTAATCTGGAATCGCCCCCAAAAACCACAGTCTCCTCCCACCAGCCCAGGAGCAAATTTGCGTACGATGGCGCACAAGGGCTGCCCATCGCAGTGCCCCTGAGCTGGTGGTAGAGCTGGTTTCCAAATACAAAAAAATTGCGTGTCAGGCAGAATTCCAGAATCTCCTTCAGGAAGGCATTGTGCTCATTAAACTGTCTACCTCAGCCGTTCAAGAAGTGTGCTACAGCTCTTAGACCCACATCATGTCTTATCGAAGAATACAACGATTCCACGTCAATACTGGCTAGAATGACATCTTCATCAAGTACGATGCACTCAAGTTTTTTCAAGAGGTCCGTCATATCTTTCAGGTACGAGTTGAGAGATGTAACAAAAGGTTTGAGGAGTTCATCCAGATAGATTCCCAGATTTTGGGTAAGACTGCCTACCCCTGAGACTATCGGCCTCCCCTTTAACGGATTCATCCCTTTATGTATCTTTGGGAGACAGTAAAATGTTGGAGTTACTGGAAATTTAGGAAGTAAAAGTTCAAACTCATTTTTGTTTATCAAACCTTTATCCCTTGCTTTCAAGAGAATCTCTCTCAACTCGCCCAGGAAGATTTTCGTGGGGTTAGTGGCAAGTTTGCCATACCCCTTGATGTCATTCAAAATGTTCAAACACATGTCCCTGTAGTTGTCAACGTCCATTAGGACAGCATTACCACCTTTGTCAGATTTTTTTATAATCAGTTCAGGGGAACGCTCCAGGGACAACAAACCCCCCATTTCAGCCTTGGAGAGATTGAAGTCCCGGGATCGACCCAACCGCAGTTCTAGCCAGTATTGACGTGGAATCGTTGTATTCTTCGATAAGACATGATGTGGGTCTAAGAGCTGTAGCACACTTCTTGAACGGCCGAGGTAGACAGTTTAATGAGCACAATGCCTTCCTGATGGAGATTCTGGAATTCTGCCTGACACGCAATTTTTTTGTATTTGGAAACCAGCTCTACCACCAGCTCAGGGGCACTGCGATGGGCAGCCCTTGTGCGCTATCGTACGCAAATTTGCTCCTGGGCTGGTGGGAGGAGACTGTGGTTTTTGGGGGCGATTCCAGATTACCCACTGATAAAATCCTGCTATGGTGCAGGTTTATCGACGATATCTTTATCTTGTGGAAGGGCACTGAAACTGAACTATCTCATTTTGTGGAAGAACTGAATAGTAACAATCTGGGCTTGTTCTTTACATCTGAAGCAAGTGGATCTAGACTGCCGACTGCAGAAGGGCATCCCAAAGGGGCAGTTCACCAGACTAAAGAGAAACTGCTCCAATAAAGAGAAGTGTGTGCTGCAGTTCGATGACCTAGAGAAACGATTTCACGATAGAGGGTATCCAAACACGGTCATAAAAAGGGCACGTGAAGAAGTCAATGGGATCAGCAGACCGACCTTGTTGTATCCACCACCTAAACAGGAGGATGTGACTGGGCTAGTCCGCTTCATCACAACATTTAACAATGGATCGAGGGCCATGAGAGAAGTACTGGCGAGACACTGGTCCATTCTGAAGATGGACCAAGATGTTGGCAAATATGTATCAGAAAAACCACAGATTACTTTTAGACGAGCCAGGTCACTACAAGACAGGTTGACCCATAGTCACTTTGTGGATAACAGGGGCATGGGGTGCGACTGGCTCAGAAATGGTCCTAAGGGATGCTTTCGCTGTAGTGGGTGTGTGGCATGCAGTATGGTAAGGGTAGGAAAGAAATTTTGGAGTACCAACACAGGGAAGGAATATGACATTCGCTGTTTCATCAATTGTCGCACTAAGGGTGTCATATATAAGGTTACTTGTTCTTGTGGACTAGAATACATAGGGAAGACCAGGAGAGAATTCAGAAGAAGGGTGGGAGAACACCTAAGAGACATAAGAGTTGGGAATGACACCCCACTGGCAAAACATCTGAACACTTTTCATGGGGGTGATATTGATCAAATCACCTTCCAAGGCATTGATGTGGTGGTTCCACTGAAGCGGGGAGGTGATTGGGATAAAAAAATCCTCCAGAAAGAGTGTAGGTGGATCTTCCGACTAAAAACAGTCCATCCTCTTGGTCTTAATGAATGTATTTCCTATGCACCCTTTTTGTAAGCGGAGTCCGTAGTGACAGTTAGGAGGGAAAGCCATCGGACGAGTGGGGGCGCCAATCACAGGTTTTTTAGGGTGCCAACCCCCGCAGTAAGGTAGGGCTAAAACCATCAGTTTAGCCGAGTTGGTGATGGAGTTGTTAGCATTCTCTCCACTGTCCTTCCATTTCTTTTAAATTCAATCTGCATGATTCCATCCCCATATCTTTGCAATGCTGTGGCTGATGTCATCCTCCAGTGCTTCTCTCAGGGCCTTGTACTATCCTCTGATAGACTTCAGTAACTATTTGTAGGCATTATGACCTTTTAATCCACTTTTCAGTTCTAATTTTGAGTTTTTGCCTCTGCTCTGACATCTAATCTCTATTCTTTTGTTTGTATGTATTTTTGAAACCTGGTCATATCATCTGGTTTTCTAGCGGTATCGCCCATCTTGAGTATTGTATGATTTGACAATACATTTATCCCTCCAAGATTAGGAAAGTCTGGGTTATGGACTAGGCGCATGCGCGGTGGTATAGCGTGCGTTGCGCCGTTCCGACCAGATGAGGGGGCGGGCTGCTGGGCGTTTTTACGCCCCACGCTTGTATTACTAGGTTAGTACAATGAGCGCGCCGGATGTTGTCTGACGTCACTTTCTGTGGGACGTGCGTTCCACAGATGCTCTCCACCGGGCGGAAGCGGTGGGTGCGATTACGGATGTGACGTCAGACGCCGGCAGGAGAGTGGCGATTATTTAAAAGGTGCTTTTACTGGGCAGCGGTGTACAGCTTATAAGATTGGCGCTGTCACCGTCTGGTAAGTCGCTCATTTCTCTGTTTCCTCTATGTAGTGTTAGGTTTATGTTGGGGGCTGCAATTGAGAACCCCTCTTACTCTTCCCATATTTTCATTTATTTTAGATTAACCCAGTATAGGTTTACTCCTTAATGCTCCCCTGATGAATGGTATATAAGAAACGCGTCGGGAGAAGGGAGAAGGAGACTGTGGGAGAGGACAGTGAATGTCCATTCATAAGGGGTCCTAGACCGGTTTGATGAGGGTCTTTTGGACTACGCCGAATATGAGGACACACTGACCATCTGGGAAACAAGACACCAGGAATTGGGTGAGATTCTTCCCTTTCAGATAATACCAGGTTAACAACTTGAATCTCTGTATTCCTGGATATTGTTTATCTGCTCCAACCGGATGTGATGCACATTGTTTTGGTGACCAAATTTGTGTGGGTAATAAGGTCACTCAAAAAAAATTACCTCCTGCTGGCAACTGGAGGATATTATTGGTTGTTAATAACACCACTACCGTTATTGTGAACAGAGTTTGAGTGAGCAGTTGTGTGTAAAATCTTGACCATCTTGGTTGAATATATGTATATATCTGCCAACACCAATCGTTATTGAGGTGTTTTTTGCATCATTACAGGGTTTGCTGGTCCCTCCTAGGTTTTTGGAGGATTTTTAGCAATCGATTTAACCCCTGAATTGATTTTTATGCATAGGCAAGGTGATCCTTCCCTATTTTTAGAGGAACTATTAAAAGTTATATTTTAGGTATTATTGCTGTATTTCAGGTCCTAATATTTATATACCATACCAGTGGCTGCATTATATACCTTTTGGACACCCATGAAGGTGTTTTCTATGTGTTTTTATGTGTTTGCCTCCCATTGTTTTCAATGGGGTTGAAGAGGTTCGTCGAACGGTTCGTCGAGCCGAATTCAAACGCGGCCTCCGTTCGATGAACCGAACCGAACTCGAGCCTTTAGAGGCTCACTCATCTCTAGCCATTACCTCTAGGGGAGACTTGTCGGGGTTACACTCTGTCCCTATTTTGGCGACCCTTATGGCAGGTATTGCTGACTCAGAATCTTTATGTTTAGGCCTCGTACAAACCATTACCTTGGGAGGGCTACGCAGCATTTCCCACAGTGTCCAGAGCAAGGGTAAGTCTCTCCCAAATATAGCACCATAGGAAAGAGTTTTTATCACTCCCACCTCATGGAGCACTTCTCCGCATGGTGTAGAAAGGGTTACTATTTCTGTAGGGTACTCTCTGAGATCACCATGGATGCAGAGAACCCCTATCTTTCATCCCGTGGAGTTCAGGCCTGAGATCAAAGATGCATGGGATAGAGTCACCAGGATTCCTGAGTCCAAGAGAGCCTCCACCAGGTGCCCATTTACACATACCTGACACAGAGCAGAGGGGTCTCCCCACCAGTAGCAATGGAGTCTGCTCTTCATACAGTCTGGGCATACAGTGATACCAGGCGAGAGTACCCACAGTCCATAGGTTCAGACATTAGTGGGCACTGAGCAGCCATAGGTCCCAACTCTTGACCTCGCCAGCACCTAACAACGGAGGCGACCCTGCTCCGTGTGTCCAGTTTAGGGGAAACGAGATTCCAGACATCCTTAAATGGCATACACTCTCAGCAGGGGCATGGAAGGAAACAAGCCCAGCAGAGGGTCGGGTGCCATTCACAGTATCCAGAGTTGTTGTGGGCCGATGGGCTGCACGGAGTGATGCAGTGTCTTGGTCCAAGTCCTGTATAGCTGCATGTCGTTCCACCAAACTCTCCAACTGGTCCAGGGTACCTGGATCACCTTGCCCCACCCAACATTGAATGGCGACCAGCAATGTTCGCACAAACCACCACTCACTTGATCATCTGGGCTGGACTCAAGGCCTCAGGCTTCAGCCATTGATTACAAGATGCAACAGGACAAAGTGCTGGGACCACACAGGTTTGCTCTCCTCAATAGTCCGCTGGTGTACCCACTGAGCCCGCACATGCTGTACGTGTTGACCCACATCCAAGGAAGGATCTCACCTAGCTTTTCATAGTCCCTGGCGTCTTCAGGACTGAGGTCAATAAATGCTTTATTGGCATCTCCTTTCAGGAATGAATGGAACGACCACTTCATCCCACTGTGCGGAAGGTAGACTCTCTTGCTCCGCTGTTCTTTCAAACATGGCAAGGAAGGCCTCCAGGTCATCTTCTGTACTCATTTTACTCAGCGCTGCCCTGACTTTATCATGAGCCTCAGGGCTCATGGGAAGTGTGGTAGTGCCTCTCGCAGGGCAGCAATATCCTGGATCAACATGTTTTTGGTCTGCTGTTGCTGTGCATTAGCCTGCTGCAGGTGTGCATTAGTCTGCTGCTGCTGTGCATAAGCTTGCTGCTGCTGTGCATTAGCTTGGACCAACTGCTTTACAAGTTCCTACATATTGACAGTTTGCTTAACCTGCAGTGTTCATGGCCTGATCACTGACATGTGTTTGAAGGGTATGTGTGGCGCCCTGGCAAAACAAGGTAGTCACAGAGGTTGTATAAATCTCTCAGGTACAAGACTCCATCCTCCTTGGCATACCAACAAAAAACCCACACCCAGGTGCACATCACCAGCCAGTAAAGCCTAGTCACTCCCCCATGACAATAGGGACACACTAGTGGGCGGGACTAGGCGGATGGGAGCGCCCACCTAGGGGTTCTGAGGTGTCAGAGGAGGGAACACAGTAGTATAGTCTGGACAGTTGAAGTGGAGGAGTGTGAAGTGTCAGTGGAGTCAGGGGTTGGAGCCAACAGATAGAGGACGAGATGAGGAAGTGGTGTGAGAGTGGGTGACGCTGAAAGTTTGGTTGATTAAGTATTAGGAGATCCAGGATAGGGCCAAGTCTGTGATGACCAGAGATGAGAGAATTTGTAGTAGAAAGGAATGGTCTACTGTGTCAAAATGATGTCTTGAAAGATATTCTGGGGGTATTCATCAATGTATATACTGATGATATCATAATTTTCTCCAAAAATGTGTCATCCCACAGGGACCATATTCGTATTGTTCTTAATAGGTTTAGGGATAATTTTTTTGTATGTTAATTTACCAAAATGTTCCTTTGAGGTGGAGGAGATTGGATTTCTTGGGTTGATCTTGTCATCCACCGGTTACTGTATGGACCCTGCCAAGATGCAGGCTATATGGGACTGGGTCCAGCCTAAGAACCTCAAGGCCCTCCAAAGGTTTTGGAGTTTTGCTAACTACTACAGAAGATTTATCATGGAGTTTTCTAAGATTATTAAACCTCTCTCTGATCTCACTAATAAAGAAGCAGATATGTCTCGTGGGGGGTTGAGGCAGCCAGGGCATTTTTTTGTCTCGTGGAGGCATCTTGCCTCATTTGCCTCATTTACCTCTGCCCCAGTCCTGATTCAGCTCGACCTTGATAGACCATTTGTTGTTGAAGTGGATGCATCAGAAGTAGGAGTAAGAGCGGTACTATCCCAGGGGTCTCCTTCTATCACTCACTTTGACTTTTTGCCTTTTTTTCTAGGGACTTTTTTCCCCTGAATTGAGGAATGGAGGTACTTTCTTGAGGGGGCCAGACATCCGTTTGTGGTTCTCACTGACCATAAAAATGTAATTTAGCTGGAAAATATCAAATGGCTTAATTCCAAGCAGGCCAGATGTGCCTTATTTTACTCGATTTCATTTTTCCATTTCCTATATTCCTGGGTCTAAAATGCTATTTTTTGGAGCATGTGTCTTGTCCAGCAAGAGGAGGTTAGTCCTTCCCCTATTTCCATCCCGGGAATGGTGATTGCTACTACCAATGTTGAATGGGAGATAGTTAAATAAAACATTTGACCCCTACTGCCACCTCACAAGATAAGTTGTTTATGCCTGTCAACCTTAGGCTCCATATTATCCAGGACTGTCATGATTCGATTTTGGCTGGCCACCCAGGGGTGACAGGAACTACACATTTGGTTAAATGGGGTTTTTAGTGGCTTTCTTTATGTCAGCATGTTGAGGTCCTTGTCCAGTCCTGAGAGGTTAACGCCAGGAGTAAGGTGCCACAGTGAACCCAGGTTGATAAGCTCCTCCTTCTTCCCATACCAAAATGACCCTGGTCGCACATCTCAATGGATTTTATTACTGATCTCCCCGCCTCTAGGCGGTATGGTATGATTATCATCTGGGTTATTTTTGATCGTTTCTCCCACCAGTGTCATCTTATCCTTTTCCCTCAATTGCCTTCATCCCATGCGGGCTGCAACCCTCAGCTCTCTGCTGTACCTAGGCTGATTATTAAACATAAAGGGCATCCCAAGCTTTTTTTTTTAATGATTTAATTTTTTATAAAAAAAATGATGTGGAGTTCCCAACATTTTTCTAAAAACCAGCTAAGGTATAGCAAACAACTGGGGGCTGATATTATTAGGGTGGGAAAGGTTTTCCAGCCTAACAATAGCAGCCTGCAGCCACCCCAGAAGTGGTGCATCTATTAGATGCAGCAATTCTGGAGCTGGGCCCTGCTCATCCTGGTGCCCTAGTCCTGTGGCAAGTGGGGTAATATTTGTGGAGTTGATTTCAGCTATGAATTGGCAGCTGGCATCAAGCTCTGGTATTAGTAATGGGTTGGCATCTAGCAGACACTCCCATTACTAATACAGTTGTTGAAAAGTAGAATAATAACTTTTATTTCAACAAAAAAACCTCATAAGAAAAAAGGTTTAAGGGCACTAAGGCAAATGTGGATTGGATCATCCAAATGCACACCTGGAAGTAGAACAATAAGAAATAGGAGAAAAGGGGTGTGTGCTAAGAAGGAGATGACTAGAACAATGATATAAAAAATACACCATTTTTTTTATTATTGTAAAAAAAGACACCAACACAATTTTTTAAAACCATCTATGAAGACATAAAGTGCAATAAATACCAAGAGTTTGCTATAATACAGCACAAAACCCTAAAGGTGTCCACCTCAAAAATATGAACCATGCACAGTAACCACTAACAACCAACAGTAATGCCTAAAGGTACAATAGATGAAGGAACTGTTAAATACAAATGTATGCAAAGATAAACATGCAAAAAGAACCTCAGATGTGAATATCGATCTTGCCAGAATAAAAAAGCAGGATTAAAGCATGTAAGAGATACCTGTAAGGTGTAATAAAGCGGGCTTAAGCACAAAAATGCATTAAAAAAAGCTATGATCCTTACCAGGATCACAAATAAGGAAAGAACATGCAGGATAATTACTTAAGGCATGGAGAAAGAAGGTGGCATAGCAGTCATGGTGGAGGTGGAGACCCAGAGAAGTACCCCCCCCGACGCATATTGCCATCCGAGGATAGCTTCCTCAGGGAAAATGGGGTACCGTTTTGCTAAATACAAATTTATTGAGAAATACCGTGCCTACTGGCTGGCCATGCCTACTAGTCACACACGCCCACTCCATACACTTGTATAGAGCAAAGCCATATAGATGGGAAACCTGGATGATAAAGAAACAAGACAAAAGAATCATCGCTTTCGAAATGTGGTGCTGAATAAGGATGTTACCAATACCATGGATAGCAAGAAGAACAAGCAATCAATTTTGGAAGAAATCAAGCCAGACATGTCACTCGAAGCAAGGATCAACAAGCTTTGACTTGCCTACTTTGGCCACATCATACAAAGAGAGCAATCACTACAGAAGGATATCATGGTTGGAAGAATAGAAGAAACCAGGTAAAGAGGAAGACCAGCTACCTAATGGCTTCATTCAATCAAGAAAATGGCACAGAACACCCTGGTGGTACTATTTAGGCTTGCACAATGTCGATCTTCCTACAGAGATTTCGTCTATTAAGTTGACATGGCTAAAGATTGAGCCAAAGACCTTAAAAAAACTAAGCTAACAGAAGATGATAAGATGATACACCAATATAAATAACTTATGAATAGTCTACATTTCAATAAATATTTTATAAATTACTATTTTAACATTGGATTTGAAATGAACATGAAATAAACCACAACAGATTTATTGTAAGCTACAGAGCATTTACTTCATAATTCTTTAATATTAAACATTCTGAAGACATACAGTATTGTCTTTATGCACACCTATAAAATTCCTAATAGGAACATATACATTCAGCTGAGAACATTATTAAAAGTTAACATAACAAAGTAAAACGCTTTCATGTCATCATTTACATATCCTTCCATATTCATCAAGTCATAAAATACGTAGGCAAGACTTGACCTTAGGAAATATTTTGTCACATTGCTTAACTGAGTTCTTGTTTTGCCAAGTAGAAGGTTAAAATGAATAACATGTAACACCATAGAATATATTTTTGGCTGACACATAATAACTTCATTGTTGATGCAGCACTGTGCAAGCAAGCGTTGCCGTTTCATATAGTTTTATTGTGAAAAGGTCTATTTGTTCTGACAAATCGATCAACCTCCGGGCATGTTTTGCATCACAGAACTGATTTTACATCTCATCAGTTATTTAACCAGATGAGAAAAATGGCAGATATATCTGAATTTCCAAGATATTAGAGGCTTGATTCATGAGACACTTTGCAAGGTGAGGTGCAACAATAATTGAAATATTGTAATTTTTATCACATTCGTCTGCTAAATTCATCATTCGTTATCCTGCTCAACAGATGCTCAATTAGAGATACCTAAAATACTGGAACATAAAAAGTAAGAAAGAACAATGATGAGAATGCATTTTATAGGTGACAGAAGAAAACAAAGTGAAATATTCAACAAAAGGCTAGTAATTTTGCTCATGTCAAATATCTGCTGGAGATTGAATGACAAGATAGGTTATATCCTAATGACTTCATGCTCATTGAATCCTCTTACCTTCATCCATAGTGTTCACGGAAAAAAAGACAACATTCTCAAAGTGATAAATTACTGATAGGGGCTAAACTGGGCAAATACTTGCATAACAGCCAACACAATAGCTTAACTGTAATGAAACATTTAGTATCATAATTTTGTGCTGTTGTGTAAATATACAATTATTTTTTGATAATTCTTAATATTAGATTCATGGATATGGAAATGTGTAAAGTATGTTTAGAAGCAGTACTTTCCAAAACGGCCTGCAGAAAACTTTGGAATGCCCAAAAACAGCATGGAAAAAGTTATGTGGCCCTGATTCTAAGAGCCTAATCATTAGCCTACCCCACACCCAAGATTTATGGCCTATTCCTCAAACTTCATCACTAAAATAATATTTGAATTAATTGAAGCTGTAATTGACAGGCATCTACAACCTAGGACCTGCCATTAATTATAGTAGTAGAACAATAGTCTGAAGCTAACTGATAAGACTACAAACCCACAGCACACTATTATAAGTGCATCTCAATAAATTAGAATATCATCAAAAGGTTAATTTATTTTAGCAATTCAATGCAAAATGGTAAATACATATAATTATATAGTTATTACACACAGAGTGATCTATTTCAAGTGTTTATTTCTGTTAATGTTGATGATAATGGCTTAAGGCTGCTTTACACGAGTCAATCCATCGTGCGATTTATTTGGCAAAGTCTTTTTTTTTTGTATCGCTGATAGGTAGTTGTCCATGTGTCACACGTTGAGTGTTGTCAAACGACCACAAAGCGCTCATCGATATATTGATTGGCCATGGCGGACGTCCAAAAGGCTTCACACATGTTTTCCTTTGGTCAATCTGTCTTTTGTATGGGCGTAATTAGGCAAACTATACACCCCTCCGTGACGTTGTCTGGATTGTTGCACGCCCTGAATTCTTCTGACCTGCTCAATCCAGTTCTGCTAATGTGGTTGATTGGTTACATCCCATATATATAGTTTCTCTTCTGCGTCTGTCTTTGTTGCCTCGTGTGTCCTTAGCATCAATCTTGTTTGTTGTTTGTGGTCTGGTTTATGACGAATTCAGAGTATCTATCTTCCAAAGGTGGGGTAAATTTGGTTTTGTATGGTTTATTTATTGTGTCATTTAGCCGTTCACAATGTTTTTTTTTTTTTATTTTTTTTTTTTTATTTTTATTTGTGTAGTTTTTATCATGTATTATGTTTTTTTGAAACATAATAATGTTTTTGTTGTTGTTTTTTTTTTGTTTTTTTTCTTTTTTGTTCTTTTAAAAAGAAAAAAGATTACATGTTTATTATAACAGTGTAAAATAAAATGTTCTCATATATTCATTCCCAGATGACGGCTCATCAAAACGAATTATTTTTGCGTGATTTCATTGAAAAATATCGCACATTAACCTGTCTTTGGAAAATTAAATCGCCTGAATATAGTAACCAACGCATCAAACAAGCAGCTTATGTGGATCTGATTACTATCTATAAAAACCATTTTCCTAATGAGCCTGTGGATGTAAATCTTATCAAGAAAAAAATACAAGGAATACGCACTGTATATAAAAAGGAACTCAATAAAGTCGAGGAGTCACGACGTTCAGGGGCTGCGACTGCCGATCTTTATGTTCCACGGCTGTGGTATTTTGATCTACTTGACTTCACAAGAGATCAAGAGATTCCAAGGTTATCAACAAGTATGCTTTCCATTCAGGAGTCACAAAATGGGGCGATTGGCAGCGAGTCAGCGACACAATTCGTATATTTACTAGAGTTGAGCGCGGTTCGCGGTTCGAGGTTCTCCAGTTCTAAGCTCGAGTGATTTTTGGGGCTGTTCGAGATCGAACTAGAACTCGAGCTTTTTGCTAAAAGCTCGATAGTTCTAGATACGTTCGAGAACGGTTCTAGCAGCAAAAAGCAGGGCTTTTTACAGCTACAGTGAGCAGGAGCCATCGCTGGCAGCCTGCCAGAAGCTGGTAACCAAGATAAACATCGGGTATCCAAGCAAAGCGCTTTGGTTAGTAACCCGATGTTTATCTTAGTTACGTGCAGGAAGCCCACACTTTCCCGCTCAGCTCGCTCCGCCCCCTCCTGCCCGTGGCATGTACACATACATACACACACACACACACACACACACACACAAACCCCCCCCCCCCCCCGCCCGCTCGGCTTACCTGCGGTGATGAAGTCCCGCCATCCCGACCTCAGCGCTGTCACTTTCCTCCATGGCCGCCGCTTGTCACATCACCTCTCGCTTCCGACCCGAGACTGACTAGCGGTGACGTCACGGACCTCTCGCGATATTTGGCTGTGAAGGCGCCGGTCATTGACCTCAGTGACAGGGGCTGTCGGCAGTGCTGGAGATCAGCGCAGGTAATGTACCTCGCTGACAGCAGCACTTGTCACCCCCCTGCAGTGACCTGGGCTGACCCATTGATGTTAGCTCAGGTCACTGCACTGCTCTCCCAGCCAATGGGGAACATCCTGCTCTTCATTGACTGGGACAGTGTGGATCGTCATGGCAACCCCTTGGATTACAGCAGACCTGGATTTGTTTTTCAATCTAATAAATTGGTTAAAGAGGGAATGTTTTGGGGAGTGTTTTTTCAAATAAAAATGTGTTTGTCGTCTATTTTTTTTTATTACTGACTGGGTTGGTGATGTCGGGTATCTGATAGACGCCTGACCTCACCAACCCCAGGGCTTGATGCCAGGTGACATTACACATCTGGTATTAACCCCATATATTACCCTGTTTGCCACCGCACCAGGGCGCGGGATGAGCTGGGGCGAAGCACCAGGATTGGCGCATCTAATGGATGCGCCACTTCTGGGGCGGCTGCGGCCTGCTATTTTTAGGCTGGGGAGATTCCAATAACCATGGACCTCCCTAGTCTGAGAATATCAGGCCCCAGCTGTCTGCTTTACCTTGGCTGGTGATCCAATTTTGGGGGACCCCTACGTGTTTTTTTTTTAAATTATTTATTTAATTTAAAATAACAGCGTGGGGTGCCCTCAGTTTTGGATTACCAGCCAAGGTGAGGTTGCCAGCTGTGGTTTGCAGGCTGCAGCCGTCTGCTTTACCCTAGCTGGCTACAAAACTAGGGGGAACCCTACGTCATTTTTTTTTCATTTTTTTGGCTAAATACAAAGCTAAGCACCCCTTAGTGCCACATGAAAGGTACCAAAGGGTGTTCCACTTTTTCTCCATTTTTTTCTCCACTTTTTCTCCATTTTTTTCTCCACTTATTCTCCACTTTTTCTCCTCTTATTCTCCACTTTTTCTCCACTTTTTCTCCTCTTATTCTCCACTTTTTCTCCACTTTTTCTCCTCTTAATCTCCACTTTTTCTCCACTTTTTCTCCACTTTTTTCTCCACTTTTTCTCCTCTTATGCTCCACTTTTTCTCCACTTTTTCTCCTCTTAATCTCCACTTTTTCTCCACTTTTTCTCCACTTTTTCTCTACTTTTTCTCCACTTTTTCTCCACTTTTTTCTCCACTTTTTCTCCACTTTTTCTCCACTTTTTTCTCCACTTTTTCTCCTCTTATGCTCCACTTTTTCTCCACTTTTTCTCCTCTTATGCTCCACTTTTTCTCCACTTTTTCTCCTCTTAATCTCCACTTTTTCTCCACTTTTTCTCCACTTTTTTCTCCACTTTTTCTCCACTTTTTCTCCACTTTTTCTCCTCTTATGCTCCACTTTTTCTCCACTTTTTTCTCCACTTTTTCTCCTCTTATGCTCCACTTTTTCTCCACTTTTTCTCCACTTTTTCTCCTCTTATGCTCCACTTTTTCTCCACTTTTTCTCCACTTTTTCTCCTCTTATGCTCCACTTTTTCTCCACTTTTTCTCCACTTTTTTCTCCACTTTTTCTCCTCTTATGCTCCACTTTTTCTCTACTTTTTCTCCACTTTTTCTCCACTTTTTCTCCTCTTATGCTCCACTTTTTCTCCACTTTTTCTCCACTTTTTTCTCCACTTTTTCTCCTCTTATGCTCCACTTTTTCTCCACTTTTTCTCCACTTTTTCTCCTCTTATGCTCCACTTTTTCTCCACTTTTTCTCCATTTTTTCTCCTCTTGTGCTCCACTTTTTCTCCACTTTTTCTCCACTTTTTTCTCCACTTTTTCTCCTCTTATGCTCCACTTTTTCTCCACTTTTTCTCCACTTTTTTCTCCACTTTTTTCTCCACTTTTTCTCCACTTTTTCTCCTCTTATGCTCCACTTTTTCTCCACTTTTTCTCCACTTTTTTCTCAACTTTTTTCTCCACTTTTTCTCCACTTTTTCTCCTCTTATGCTCCACTTTTTCTCCACTTTTTCTCCACTTTTTCTCCACTTTTTCTCCACTTTTTCTCCTCTTATGCTCCACTTTTTCTCCACTTTTTCTCCACTTTTTCTCCACTTTTTTCTCTACTTTTTCTCCTCTTATGCTCCACTTTTTCTCCACTTTTTTCTCCACTTTTTCTCCTCTTATGCTCCACTTTTTCTCCACTTTTTCTCCACTTTTTTCTCCACTTTTTTCTCCACTTTTTCTCCACTTTTTCTCCTCTTATGCTCCACTTTTTCTCCACTTTTTCTCCACTTTTTTCTCCACTTTTTCTCCTCTTATGCTCCACTTTTTCTCCACTTTTTCTCCACTTTTTCTCCTCTTATGCTCCACTTTTTCTCCACTTTTTCTCCACTTTTTCTCCTCTTATGCTCCACTTTTTCTCCACTTTTTCTTCACTTTTTTCTCCACTTTTTTCTCCACTTTTTCTCCACTTTTTCTCCTCTTATGCTCCACTTTTTCTCCACTTTTTCTCCACTTTTTTCTCAACTTTTTTCTCCACTTTTTTTCCACTTTTTCTCCTCTTATGCTCCACTTTTTCTCCACTTTTTCTCCACTTTTTCTCCACTTTTTCTCCTCTTATGCTCCACTTTTTCTCCACTTTTTCTCCACTTTTTTCTCCACTTTTTCTCCTCTTATGCTCCACTTTTTCTCCACTTTTTCTCCACTTTTTCTCCACTTTTTCTCCACTTTTTCTCCTCTTATGCTCCACTTTTTCTCCACTTTTTCTCCTCTTAATCTCCACTTTTTCTCCACTTTTTCTCCACTTTTTTCTCCACTTTTTTCTCCACTTTTTTCTCCACTTTTTCTCCTCTTATGCTCCACTTTTTCTCCACTTTTTCTCCACTTTTTTCTCCACTTTTTCTCCTCTTATGCTCCACTTTTTCTCTACTTTTTCTCCACTTTTTCTCCACTTTTTCTCCTCTTATGCTCCACTTTTTCTCCACTTTTTCTCCACTTTTTTCTCCACTTTTTCTCCTCTTATGCTCCACTTTTTCTCCACTTTTTCTCCACTTTTTCTCCACTTTTTCTCCTCTTATGCTCCACTTTTTCTCCACTTTTTCTCCACTTTTTCTCCTCTTGTGCTCCACTTTTTCTCCACTTTTTCTCCACTTTTTTCTCCACTTTTTCTCCTCTTATGCTCCACTTTTTCTCCACTTTTTCTCCACTTTTTTCTCCACTTTTTTCTCCACTTTTTCTCCACTTTTTCTCCTCTTATGCTCCACTTTTTCTCCACTTTTTCTCCACTTTTTTCTCAACTTTTTTCTCCACTTTTTCTCCACTTTTTCTCCTCTTATGCTCCACTTTTTCTCCACTTTTTCTCCACTTTTTCTCCACTTTTTCTCCTCTTATGCTCCACTTTTTCTCCACTTTTTCTCCACTTTTTCTCCACTTTTTTCTCTACTTTTTCTCCTCTTATGCTCCACTTTTTCTCCACTTTTTCTCCACTTTTTCTCCTCTTATGCTCCACTTTTTCTCCACTTTTTCTCCTCTTATGCTCCACTTTTTCTCCACTTTTTCTCCACTTTTTTCTCAACTTTTTCTCCTCTTATGCTCCACTTTTTCTCCACTTTTTCTCCACTTTTTTCTCCACTTTTTTCTCCACTTTTTCTCCACTTTTTCTCCTCTTATGCTCCAATTTTTCTCCACTTTTTCTCCACTTTTTCTCCACTTTTTCTCCTCTTATGCTCCACTTTTTCTCCACTTTTTTCTCCACTTTTTCTCCTCTTATGCTCCACTTTTTCTCCACTTTTTCTCCACTTTTTCTCCTCTTATGCTCCACTTTTTCTCCACTTTTTCTCCACTTTTTCTCCTCTTATGCTCCACTTTTTCTCCACTTTTTCTCCACTTTTTTCTCCACTTTTTCTCCTCTTATGCTCCACTTTTTCTCTACTTTTTCTCCACTTTTTCTCCACTTTTTCTCCTCTTATGCTCCACTTTTTCTCCACTTTTTCTCCACTTTTTTCTCCACTTTTTCTCCTCTTATGCTCCACTTTTTCTCCACTTTTTCTCCACTTTTTCTCCTCTTATGCTCCACTTTTTCTCCACTTTTTCTCCATTTTTTCTCCTCTTGTGCTCCACTTTTTCTCCACTTTTTCTCCACTTTTTTCTCCACTTTTTCTCCTCTTATGCTCCACTTTTTCTCCACTTTTTCTCCACTTTTTTCTCCACTTTTTTCTCCACTTTTTCTCCACTTTTTCTCCTCTTATGCTCCACTTTTTCTCCACTTTTTCTCCACTTTTTTCTCAACTTTTTTCTCCACTTTTTCTCCACTTTTTCTCCTCTTATGCTCCACTTTTTCTCCACTTTTTCTCCACTTTTTCTCCACTTTTTCTCCACTTTTTCTCCTCTTATGCTCCACTTTTTCTCCACTTTTTCTCCACTTTTTCTCCACTTTTTTCTCTACTTTTTCTCCTCTTATGCTCCACTTTTTCTCCACTTTTTTCTCCACTTTTTCTCCTCTTATGCTCCACTTTTTCTCCACTTTTTCTCCACTTTTTTCTCCACTTTTTTCTCCACTTTTTCTCCACTTTTTCTCCTCTTATGCTCCACTTTTTCTCCACTTTTTCTCCACTTTTTTCTCAACTTTTTTCTCCACTTTTTCTCCACTTTTTCTCCTCTTATGCTCCACTTTTTCTCCACTTTTTCTCCACTTTTTCTCCACTTTTTCTCCACTTTTTCTCCTCTTATGCTCCACTTTTTCTCCACTTTTTCTCCATTTTTTCTCCTCTTGTGCTCCACTTTTTTCTCCACTTTTTCTCCACTTTTTTCTCCACTTTTTCTCCTCTTATGCTCCACTTTTTCTCCACTTTTTCTCCACTTTTTTCTCCACTTTTTTCTCCACTTTTTCTCCACTTTTTCTCCTCTTATGCTCCACTTTTTCTCCACTTTTTCTCCACTTTTTTCTCAACTTTTTTCTCCACTTTTTCTCCACTTTTTCTCCTCTTATGCTCCACTTTTTCTCCACTTTTTCTCCACTTTTTCTCCACTTTTTCTCCTCTTATGCTCCACTTTTTCTCCACTTTTTCTCCTCTTATGCTCCACTTTTTCTCCACTTTTTCTCCACTTTTTTCTCCACTTTTTCTCCTCTTATGCTCCACTTTTTCTCCACTTTTTCTCCACTTTTTTCTCCACTTTTTTCTCCACTTTTTCTCCACTTTTTCTCCTCTTATGCTCCACTTTTTCTCCACTTTTTCTCCACTTTTTCTCCACTTTTTCTCCTCTTATGCTCCACTTTTTCTCCACTTTTTTCTCCACTTTTTCTCCTCTTATGCTCCACTTTTTCTCCACTTTTTCTCCACTTTTTCTCCTCTTATGCTCCACTTTTTCTCCACTTTTTCTCCACTTTTTCTCCTCTTATGCTCCACTTTTTCTCCACTTTTTCTCCACTTTTTTCTCCACTTTTTCTCCTCTTATGCTCCACTTTTTCTCCACTTTTTCTCCACTTTTTTCTCAACTTTTTTCTCCACTTTTTCTCCACTTTTTCTCCTCTTATGCTCCACTTTTTCTCCACTTTTTCTCCACTTTTTCTCCACTTTTTCTCCTCTTATGCTCCACTTTTTCTCCACTTTTTCTCCACTTTTTTCTCTACTTTTTCTCCTCTTATGCTCCACTTTTTCTCCACTTTTTCTCCACTTTTTCTCCTCTTATGCTCCACTTTTTCTCCACTTTTTCTCCACTTTTTCTCCTCTTATGCTCCACTTTTTCTCCACTTTTTCTCCACTTTTTTCTCCACTTTTTCTCCACTTTTTCTCCTCTTATGCTCCACTTTTTCTCCACTTTTTCTCCACTTTTTTCTCAACTTTTTTCTCCACTTTTTCTCCACTTTTTCTCCTCTTATGCTCCACTTTTTCTCCACTTTTTCTCCACTTTTTCTCCACTTTTTCTCCACTTTTTCTCCTCTTATGCTCCACTTTTTCTCCACTTTTTCTCCACTTTTTCTCCACTTTTTTCTCTACTTTTTCTCCTCTTATGCTCCACTTTTTCTCCACTTTTTCTCCACTTTTTCTCCTCTTATGCTCCACTTTTTCTCCACTTTTTCTCCTCTTATGCTCCACTTTTTCTCCACTTTTTCTCCACTTTTTTCTCCACTTTTTCTCCTCTTATGCTCCACTTTTTCTCCACTTTTTCTCCACTTTTTTCTCCACTTTTTTCTCCACTTTTTCTCCACTTTTTCTCCTCTTATGCTCCACTTTTTCTCCACTTTTTCTCCACTTTTTCTCCACTTTTTCTCCTCTTATGCTCCACTTTTTCTCCACTTTTTTCTCCACTTTTTCTCCTCTTATGCTCCACTTTTTCTCCACTTTTTCTCCACTTTTTCTCCTCTTATGCTCCACTTTTTCTCCACTTTTTCTCCACTTTTTCTCCTCTTATGCTCCACTTTTTCTCCACTTTTTCTCCACTTTTTCTCCACTTTTTCTCCACTTTTTCTCCTCTTATGCTCCACTTTTTCTCCACTTTTTCTCCACTTTTTCTCCACTTTTTTCTCTACTTTTTCTCCTCTTATGCTCCACTTTTTCTCCACTTTTTCTCCACTTTTTCTCCTCTTATGCTCCACTTTTTCTCCACTTTTTCTCCTCTTATGCTCCACTTTTTCTCCACTTTTTCTCCACTTTTTTCTCCACTTTTTCTCCTCTTATGCTCCACTTTTTCTCCACTTTTTCTCCACTTTTTTCTCCACTTTTTTCTCCACTTTTTCTCCACTTTTTCTCCTCTTATGCTCCACTTTTTCTCCACTTTTTCTCCACTTTTTCTCCACTTTTTCTCCTCTTATGCTCCACTTTTTCTCCACTTTTTCTCCACTTTTTTCTCTACTTTTTCTCCTCTTATGCTCCACTTTTTCTCCACTTTTTCTCCACTTTTTCTCCTCTTATGCTCCACTTTTTCTCCACTTTTTCTCCACTTTTTCTCCTCTTATGCTCCACTTTTTCTCCACTTTTTCTCCACTTTTTTCTCCACTTTTTCTCCTCTTATGCTCCACTTTTTCTCCACTTTTTCTCCACTTTTTTCTCCACTTTTTTCTCCACTTTTTCTCCACTTTTTCTCCTCTTATGCTCCACTTTTTCTCCACTTTTTCTCCACTTTTTTCTCAACTTTTTTCTCCACTTTTTCTCCACTTTTTCTCCTCTTATGCTCCACTTTTTCTCCACTTTTTCTCCACTTTTTCTCCACTTTTTCTCCTCTTATGCTCCACTTTTTCTCCACTTTTTCTCCACTTTTTCTCCACTTTTTTCTCCACTTTTTCTCCACTTATGCTCCACTTTTTCTCCACTTTTTCTCCACTTTTTCTCCACTTTTTCTCCACTTTTTCTCCACTTTTTTCTACACTTTTTTCTCCACTTTTTCTCCACTTTTTCTCCTCTTATGCTCCACTTTTTCTCCACTTTTTCTCCACTTTTTCTCCACTTTTTTCTCCACTTTTTTCTCCACTTTTTCTCCACTTTTTCTCCTCTTATGCTCCACTTTTTCTCCACTTTTTCTCCACTTTTTTCTCAACTTTTTTCTCCACTTTTTCTCCACTTTTTCTCCTCTTATGCTCCACTTTTTCTCCACTTTTTCTCCACTTTTTCTCCACTTTTTCTCCACTTTTTCTCCTCTTATGCTCCACTTTTTCTCCACTTTTTCTCCACTTTTTCTCCACTTTTTTCTCTACTTTTTCTCCTCTTATGCTCCACTTTTTCTCCACTTTTTCTCCACTTTTTCTCCTCTTATGCTCCACTTTTTCTCCACTTTTTCTCCTCTTATGCTCCACTTTTTCTCCACTTTTTCTCCACTTTTTTCTCCACTTTTTCTCCTCTTATGCTCCACTTTTTCTCCACTTTTTCTCCACTTTTTTCTCCACTTTTTTCTCCACTTTTTCTCCACTTTTTCTCCTCTTATGCTCCACTTTTTCTCCACTTTTTCTCCACTTTTTCTCCACTTTTTCTCCTCTTATGCTCCACTTTTTCTCCACTTTTTTCTCCACTTTTTCTCCTCTTATGCTCCACTTTTTCTCCACTTTTTCTCCTCTTATGCTCCACTTTTTCTCCACATTTTCTCCACTTTTTCTCCTCTTATGCTCCACTTTTTCTCCACTTTTTCTCCACTTTTTTCTCCACTTTTTCTCCTCTTATGCTCCACTTTTTCTCCACTTTTTCTCCACTTTTTCTCCACTTTTTCTCCTCTTATGCTCCACTTTTTCTCCACTTTTTCTCCACTTTTTTCTCAACTTTTTTCTCCACTTTTTCTCCACTTTTTCTCCTCTTATGCTCCACTTTTTCTCCACTTTTTCTCCACTTTTTCTCCTCTTATGCTCCACTTTTTCTCCACTTTTTCTCCACTTTTTTCTCTACTTTTTCTCCTCTTATGCTCCACTTTTTCTCCACTTTTTCTCCACTTTTTCTCCTCTTATGCTCCACTTTTTCTCCACTTTTTCTCCACTTTTTCTCCTCTTATGCTCCACTTTTTCTCCACTTTTTCTCCACTTTTTTCTCCACTTTTTCTCCTCTTATGCTCCACTTTTTCTCCACTTTTTCTCCACTTTTTTCTCCACTTTTTTCTCCACTTTTTCTCCACTTTTTCTCCTCTTATGCTCCACTTTTTCTCCACTTTTTCTCCACTTTTTTCTCAACTTTTTTCTCCACTTTTTCTCCACTTTTTCTCCTCTTATGCTCCACTTTTTCTCCACTTTTTCTCCACTTTTTCTCCACTTTTTCTCCTCTTATGCTCCACTTTTTCTCCACTTTTTCTCCACTTTTTCTCCACTTTTTTCTCCACTTTTTCTCCACTTATGCTCCACTTTTTCTCCACTTTTTCTCCACTTTTTCTCCACTTTTTCTCCTCTTATGCTCCACTTTTTCTCCACTTTTTCTCCTCTTATGCTCCACTTTTTCTCCACTTTTTCTCCACTTTTTTCTCCACTTTTTCTCCTCTTATGCTCCACTTTTTCTCCACTTTTTCTCCACTTTTTTCTCCACTTTTTTCTCCACTTTTTCTCCACTTTTTCTCCTCTTATGCTCCACTTTTTCTCCACTTTTTCTCCACTTTTTCTCCACTTTTTCATCTCTTATGCTCCACTTTTTCTCCACTTTTTTCTCCACTTTTTCTCCTCTTATGCTCCACTTTTTCTCCACTTTTTCTCCACTTTTTCTCCTCTTATGCTCCACTTTTTCTCCACTTTTTCTCCTCTTATGCTCCACTTTTTCTCCACTTTTTCTCCACTTTTTTCTCCACTTTTTCTCCTCTTATGCTCCACTTTTTCTCCACCTTTTCTCCACTTTTTCTCCACTTTTTCTCCACTTTTTCTCCTCTTATGCTCCACTTTTTCTCCACTTTTTCTCCACTTTTTTCTCAACTTTTTTCTCCACTTTTTCTCTACTTTTTCTCCTCTTATGCTCCACTTTTTCTCCACTTTTTCTCCACTTTTTCTCCTCTTATGCTCCACTTTTTCTCCACTTTTTCTCCACTTTTTTCTCTACTTTTTCTCCTCTTATGCTCCACTTTTTCTCCACTTTTTCTCCACTTTTTCTCCTCTTATGCTCCACTTTTTCTCCACTTTTTCTCCACTTTTTCTCCTCTTATGCTCCACTTTTTCTCCACTTTTTCTCCACTTTTTTCTCCACTTTTTCTCCTCTTATGCTCCACTTTTTCTCCACTTTTTCTCCACTTTTTTCTCCACTTTTTTCTCCACTTTTTCTCCACTTTTTCTCCTCTTATGCTCCACTTTTTCTCCACTTTTTCTCCACTTTTTTCTCAACTTTTTTCTCCACTTTTTCTCCACTTTTTCTCCTCTTATGCTCCACTTTTTCTCCACTTTTTCTCCACTTTTTCTCCACTTTTTCTCCTCTTATGCTCCACTTTTTCTCCACTTTTTCTCCAGTTTTTCTCCACTTTTTTCTCCACTTTTTCTCCACTTACGCTCCACTTTTTCTCCACTTTTTCTCCACTTTTTCTCCACTTTTTCTCCACTTTTTTCTACACTTTTTTCTCCACTTTTTCTCCACTTTTTCTCCTCTTATGCTCCACTTTTTCTCCACTTTTTCTCCACTTTTTCTCCACTTTTTCTCCACTTTTTCTCCTCTTATGCTCCATTTTTTCTCCACTTTTTCTCCTCTTAATCTCCACTTTTTCTCCACTTTTTCTCCACTTTTTTCTCCACTTTTTTCTCCACTTTTTCTCCACTTTTTCTCCTCTTATGCTCCACTTTTTCTCCACTTTTTCTCCACTTTTTTCTCCACTTTTTTCTCCACTTTTTCATCAATTTTTCTCCACTTTTTCTCCACTTTTTTCTACACTTTTTTCTCCACTTTTTCTCCACTTTTTCTCCTCTTATGCTCCACTTTTTCTCCACTTTTTCTCCACTTTTTCTCCGTTCTTTTTCTATGGTCGGTCTACCCATTAGCTCTGCCATGCATACTGTAGCTCTACACCTACTGCACATGTTACTTTATGATTGACATCTCTTTCGTACCAGAGCTGTCTAAGCCTACTCTGACCCCATATTTGTCATTACTATATTGTCCTTGTACTGTATTATGACATTTGTATCATGTGTTTCATTTCTTGCTGTGTTGCAATTTTTTTGCTGCATCCCAATTGTACCTCTACATTGTTCGAGTTTATGTTATTGTTCTCTCACTCTTATGTGATACTGATTATTGTCATTTTTCATGATTACATGCAGATAAGTCCAATCTGACGAAGGCTCAGGCCGAAACGTCATTTGTAACTTGTTTTGGACAAAAACATATATGCTTATGAAAAAAAAATTTTCTTAATACGGACCAATAAAGAGTGATTTTGCATTACTATCCATTGTGACTTACTGACTTAGTCTGGGAGATATAGAGTGCCGAGGTTACTCACTAATTTTATCTATTATTACATCTGAGCACCTATATACCAGTGAGCAGAGCTTCCTCTACAGTAGTTCTCCTGATTAGGCATGCCCTTACCTCATGAGCAGGGCATTGCAGCTTTGGTAGCAACCATTACGACATGGACTCTGCTGCTGTGGACCCGGGGAGAGTGAGTGCAGATTCATTGCACCCACACTCCTCACATGAAGGGTCCGCACTCCTAGAAAATGGGGGATACGTTCCCTGAGTGTCTCCCCCTCATATTCTAGACGGTCCAGAGTCGTCGTGGGACCCCTTTATTTTTTTTCTTACAATAAATTGGTGAAAGAGGAAATGTTTTGGGGACTGTTTTTTCAAATAAATTTCTTTTGTCGATTTTTTTGTTTTTGTTAGTACTGACAGTTTATGATGTTGGGTATCTAATAGACGCCATGACATCACAAACTGCTGGGCTTGATCTCAGGTGACTTTACAGCTAGTATCAACCCGATTTATTACCCCGTTTGCCACTGCACCAGGGCACGGGATGAGCTGGGGTGAAGCGCCAGGATTGGCGCATCTAGTGGATGCGCCACGTCTGGGGTGCCTGCGGCCTGCTATTTTTAGGCTGTGAAGGCCCAATAACTATGGACCTTCCCACCCTGAGAATACCAGACCACAGCTGTCCGCTTTACCTTGGCTGGTGATCCAATTTGGGGGGGACCCTACTTTTATTGTGTAATTATTAATATTTATAAAATAATTATAAAAAAGAGCCTGAGGGGACCTCCACATTGGATCCCCAACCACGGTAAAGCTGCCAGCTGTGGTTTTCAGGCTACAGCCGTCTGCTTTACCCTAGCTGGCTATCAAAAATGGGGGGACCCAACGTCATTTTTTTTTTTTAACTATTTTTTAAATAGAAAAAATTAATGGGCTTCCCTGTATTTTGATTGACAACCAAGGTAACGGCAGGCAGATGGGGGTGGCAACCCATAGCTGTCTGCTTTATCTGCGCTGAGAATCAAAAATACCGCGGAGCGCTACGTCATTTTTTTAGATTTATTTTTACAGCACTGTGATGTCCAGCAATCAAAATACAGGGAAGCCCATTTTATTTTTAGTTATTTAAATAAATAATTAAAAAAAATATATATGGGCTCCCGCTGCATTTTTAGTATTGCTAGCTAAGGGTAATCCAAGCAGCTACTGGCTGCTAACCCCCACTGCTTGGTGTTACCTTCACTGGCAATGGAAAATCCAGGGAAGCATTTTTTATTTTTTTTGCCAAAAAACTACAAAAAAAGGACGTGAGCTTCGCCATATTTTTGTATGCTAGCCAGGTATAGCAGGCAGGTGCTGGAAGAGTTGGATACAGCGCCAGAAGATGGCGCTTCTATGAAAATGCCATTTTCTGAGGTGGCTGCAGACTGCAATTCGCAGCAGTGGGGCCCAGAAAGCTCAGGCCAACCGGTGGTGCGGATTCCAATCCCCAGCTGCCTAGTTGTACCTGGCTGGACACAAAAATGGGGCAAAGCCTACGTCATTTGTTTTCTAATTATTTCAGGAAATTCATGAAATAATAAAAAAAGGGCTTCCCTTTATTTTTGGTTCCCAGCCGGGTACAAATAGGCAACTGGGGGTTGGGGGCAGCCGTACCTGCCTGCTGTACCTGGCTAGCATACAAAAATATGGCGAAGCCCACATAATTTTTTCAGGGGGCAAAAAACTTCTGCATACAGTCCTGGATGGAGTATGCTGAGCCTTGTAGTTCTGCAGCTGCTGTCTGTCTGTATGGAGAAGAGCAGACAGCAGCTGCAGAACTACAAGGCTCAGCATACTCCATCCAGGACTGTATGCAGAGGTTTTTTGCCCACCAAAAAAATGACGTGGGCTTCGCCATATTTTTGTATGCTAGCCAGGTACAGCTGGCAGCCACGGGCTGCCTCCAACCCCCAGTTGCCTATTTGTACCCGGCTGGGAACCAAAAATATAGGGAAGCCCGTTTTTTTTAATTATTTCACTTATTTCATGAAATAATTAAAAAACAAATGACGTGGGCTTCGCCCTATTTTTGTGTCCAGCCGGGTACAACTAGGCAGCTGGGGATTGGAATCCGCAGCACAGGTTAGCCCGAGGTTTGTGGGCGCCTCTGCTGCGGATTTCAGTCCGCAGCCGTCCCAGAAAATGGCGCTCTCATAGAAGCGCCATCATCTGGCGCTGTATCCAACTCTTCCAACAGCCCTGGAGCCGGGTGGCTTGTTGGGTAATCATGAGTTAATACTGGCTTTGTTTTACCAGCCAGTATGAAGCCAGAGATTCTTAATGTCAGGCACGTTTGACCCGGCCATTAAGAATCTCCAATAAAGGGTTAAAAAAAAGACACCACACAGAGAAAAAATACTTTAATAGAAATAAATACACAGACACATTAGAGACTCCATCTTTATTACCCCCTGTCAGCCCTCCACGATCCTGCTCTTCTGTCTTCTTTCTTTCTAGTGTAGTAGTAGTGACGATTGTAGTGAGGATGAGATTCACCAGCTCATCACTTGGGGCTGGGGAACCTCCATCCTCACTACAATCCTCACTAGTGTAGTAGTAGTAGTAGTAGTAGTGACGATTGTAGTGAGGATGAGATTCACCAGCTCATCACTTGGGGCTGGGGAACCTCCATCCTCACTACAATGCTCACTACAATTGGAAGCAGCGTACAGCCTTCACTCCGTGAGTGATCAGTGCTGGCTGCTAGCGGTAACGCTGACAGACGCGTTACCATAGCAACGGTGCTCTCGGAGCCGCGGTTAGCGGTGACGTCACCGCTAACTGCGTTGCTATGGCAACGGTGATCTCCGTTAATGACCGGCTGTGTCAGCCGGTCCCTAACGGAACGGGGAGTCGACCGTGTGCTAGAGCATGTCGCCGGTACACGGCGATACACATATGTGCACCGTGTACCGGAGAGATGCACTCGCAGGTCCTACATGACGTGTCATAGTCATGTGACCAGTCTGTAGCCAATGAGATAATAGCCACGTGACTGGTCACATGGCTATTTTGACGTCACGATAGGTCCTGCTTCTCTGCTGGCAGTGCAGGTCACCGGGAGGATTCAGCGATCATCGGATGGAATAGCGGCAGGAGACAGAGGGCAGAAGGGATCGCGAGGACCGGTAAGTGTTATGGCAATGTTTATTAACTGTTTGTGTACATTTATAATGCATTTTTATGTGTTTGTGATTGCCTCCCATTATAGCCTATACGTTCGAGTTCGGTTCGTCGAACGTTCGACGAGCCGAACTCGAACGGGACCCCCGTTCGGCGAACCGGCCTCGAGCCGAACCGGGACCAGTTCGCTCATCTCTAATATTTACCTTTATTCCTAAATTTATCTTTACACACTATGATCCTATTTTTTTTTATTTTTGTTTTTTAAGGTGTAGTATGATCTGCTTGTGGATTTTTTTAAATATTTTGTATGTACCAACAGAAATAACCAACAGAAAAAATTGTAAACACAAAAGGGTTACATGAATTTTTATTTTCCATTATTGTAGTTCCAAAATATGTTGTATCTTCTCTCTAATGTGTTCACACATCATTCTAATTGTTTTTTTGTTTTTTTTCTTGTTACAAATGTAGGATTATGCTACTGAAAGCACTTCTCAAGAGCAGGAAACTCCAAATAGCTCACAAAATCCATCTTTAACATCGTGTGAACAAACACCTGCCACATCAAGACCTTTGTTAAGGCAATTACCAAGGAGAATGAGAAGACCAACTTTATTGGCACGTGGAAACGAGTTGGCGTCTATTTGTCGGTCAATACTTGAGAAACATGACCGTCCACCTGTATCTGGATTTGCGCATTATGTTGATGATGTTTGCAAAATACTGGAAAAGAATCAAAAATTACATGCAGAAAGAATCATCGCCCAAGTCCTACATGCGGCACACGAAAATCGCCTTACATCTGCAACAGTATTAAAAGAAGATTTATTGCCAGAAAATACATCTGTTGTTGCTGATGTGGCAACCCTTGGGGAATCTGTTGCATTGTCACCACCTCAAAAAGTTAAAAGCAAAAGGCGTCGGTAATTTTATTTTCATTAGGTTTTGGTTTTTTTTTTAATTTAGATACACAATTCGCATTTAAAATAAGACAAAGAAAATATTTGTCTACAATCTGTAAATTTTTTGCATTTTCAGACTCACATACTTTTTGATGTATATATTTCACAATAAATGTTAGTTTGAGGACAAAATTATTGTCATGTTTTTTGCTATCACAAAAAAAAAAAAAAAAATACAAGGCAAACAAAATCCAAATGTATTTTAAAAATATATTTATTATATAGTGTTTTAACTACCCATTCAGATAATATTTTTAGGCCTTATGTACACCAAAATAACATGGTCAAAACATCATTACATGTTGTGACTGCAAACGTTTTGTTTAAAAATAAAAAAAAAAACAAAATTATGCATTATCATCCATGTATGTTTTTAACAATTGAATATGATCTTGTGCTGTCTGGGATAATCTGCATGCTGACTGATACACTTCTTCAAGCTTTGGTCGATCATCTGGTTAAAAAAAAAAAAAAAACATACATTTTGAGTTGAAATCATTTTATCATCAAAACTTTAAAATACAACTATAATAACCTGATCTAACTTGCACAGACGCAGAATCTGAATCAGAGCTGAGTGTCCAACCAACAGCATGAACACGTCTTGCAGCAATAGGAGGATGATCTTCAATGTTATCTAGGGAGTGACATAATAGTTTAATATTTTTTTTATTATTTTTTTTAAAAAAAAAAAAAAATAAAAATGGCAAGTAAAAAATCAAACAAACCTTGCTCTGAAACCTCATTTTGATCCAAAACAGGAATTGGTTCTGATGAAGTTCCTGGATTATTGATTATTGCGCTCCCTTGGTCCGCTACATGTGATGATCCTTTCAAAAATGAGATAGAACAAATAATTTATTTAGCAAAAAACACATGACTAACATGGCATATTATGTAAACACATGTATGATTCATATTATACACATGGTTTTTTTTTAAAAGGGCCAAAAAAAAAACCCCACTCATGTATTGATAAAATATACCTCGATTAGTGGCATTTTGTGCTCTAATTTCTGCTAGACGTTCCTTGCCACGATATTTCAGATCAGCCATTTTCTTCCTGATCTGCGCTTTTGAGCGGTGAAGGTCAACATTTTTCCGAAGAGCTCTCTTAATCTTGCGTAGAACTTTTTTTTTATGCTCCCTTGGACGTTCAGATATAAGTAGACAATCATAATCTCTTTCATCCATTTCGCTGAC
Source organism: Anomaloglossus baeobatrachus (assembly GCF_048569485.1). NCBI lineage: Eukaryota > Metazoa > Chordata > Amphibia > Anura > Aromobatidae > Anomaloglossus > Anomaloglossus baeobatrachus. Next base: position 246,789,570 of record NC_134355.1, read on the forward strand.
AAGAAGATGGATTTCTGCATCTCCCCAGACAGTTGCTCGCAAGTTTGCAGACATGTTTGTTTATGCGATTTTTAAACCGGAAGTGAAAATTCCTGCCTGCCTTGTAGTGAAAGGAAGTGATGGCAGTGTTTATTTTTCAAACATAGAATAAAGTTGTAATGCTTTGAAATCATGTCATGTATGTATTTTAGAAATATATTTGTATTCATATATTTCTAACAAAGGGAATTTGTTTGTTGATAGTTATTTCTTACTTTACTTCAAGTTTTCATTTAATTATGTTTGTTTCATTGTTTAAAAAATAAAAAAATTTTAACAAAAAAGGTAATGGTCTCCGACTTTGTTAACACACTATAATGTTTAGTAATGCTTTTTCTATTATAAAATTAAAAAAAAAAAAAAAAAAAAATTGGTCAAATAATAATAAAAAAAAAAAAATTATGACGCATTCAAATAATCACAAAAACGATCCCGATTGATTATGGCATCATGCCGGACACGACCAAAAGATTGAGGTGTCGGCAGGGATGCCAAATGTGGATCACTAAAACGCCAAGCTCCAGGGACAACATCGGAATCATCACTGCCAATGTTGTCTACATACCCCGGGGGCATGTAGGCTGCTGCATCCTTTTTGCGTAAAAAAATTATGTAGAACACAGCTGGCAAGAACTACACTATCAATGGATTCGAGTTTGAGATTTATTGGTGTTGAGAATACACGAAACCGACTTGCCATAATTCCAAACGTATTCTCAACAACCAAACGTGCCCTTGAGAGACGGTAATTGAAATTTTGACGCTCGGGACTCAAAGTAGTCTGGGGATAAGGACGCAGGAGATGGCTTTGAAGAGGAAACGCCTCATCCCCTAAAAAAACAAAATGTAAATTATTTTCATTTCCTGAATTTGGAGGCAAAGGAAATTGTGAACTAAATAATCGCTTTCCAAAATCAGTTTGTTCTAAAACGCCACCATCGGAAACACGGCCATTTATTCCTACATCCACTGTTAAATATTCATAATTTGCATTAACAACTGCAAATAAAATTATACTAAAGAAACCTTTATAGTTATAAAAAAAAGAACCACTATTTGGGGGTTTAATTATTCTTATGTGCTTGCCATCAATTGCACCACCACAGCAGGGAAATTGCCACCTCGTCGCAAAATTATGAGCTATATCAGACCATTCTGAAGTTGTCTTGGGGAAAGGCATGAAATCTGCTAACGCATGTATTATTGCCTGACAAGTCTCCGGAATTAATGAACTTAATAGGGATCTCAAAATACCGGCAGAATATTGTAAATCAGTGAGGCTACGGCCTGTGGCAAGATAGCGCAACGTCACCAGCAACCTTTCTTCCGCAGGAACAGCCTTACGCATTAAAGTATCTCTGCGCTTTATGTATGGGCTGATACGCGTCAGGACTAATGAGAAAGATTCTTCCGACATACGGAGATAGTTGCGGTAATCATGCGGATTGCGTTCCTGTAAATCATGCACTAGACGCATGTGGGATATCTCATCCCTTCGAAGCAGCCATTGGCGTGACCATAATCTTTTGGGCCAAGGATTCATACGTGTATTTTGGTCCATTTCCTCCTCCTCCTGCAATATCTCGGTCATAAGGAGACCCACAGATAAAATGTCAGTTTCGACATTGCTGAACATCCTGTTACCTTAAATTATATAAAACAAAAACATTATAATGACGCCAAATGTCGATTTTGATCCAAAAAGGAAAGATTGGCATATAACAACTTACCACAAAAAAGGGATAACAAGGAGTGAGGGCGGCAAATCCAGCGAACAAACAAACGTAAGAAAAATTAGGAGTAATGCACTATAAAACACTGTGCATGACGCCAAGGCTGAATGTTCACACATCATGACTACAGCTCCGTATTTTATAACAGTAATAACCAATCAAAACGCATCTGCTACAACCAATCCGATTAGATTAGGCGTGATTATTTAAAACCACAAATACGCCCTGAACGTTTACTGACGTCACAAACAACTACGAGGATGGCCAATTACACGGTGTCACACTTTGCAATGTGTCGTTCATTAAGACTAAACTGACCGATTTTATGGAATTAAACGATGAGTACACGATGGCCGAATTTCAAACGATTAGGCATCGGTTGGACTCGCAAGGAGCTGTCACATGAGGAGATGTCGTTACGAATGACGGAAGTGCGTCACAAAATCCGTGACCCCAACGATGCATCGCACAATAGATCGACTCGTGTAAAGCAGCCTTTATAGCCAATGAAAACCCAAAAGTCATTATCTCAAAAAATTCAAATAATTACCACAAAAAAACTGCAAAGGCTTCCTTTTAAAGCATTTAAAATGGTCCCTTAAGGCCACTTTACACACAGAGATAAATCTGCGGCAGATCTGTGGTTGCAGGGAAATTGTGGACAATCAGTGCCAGATTTCTGGCTGTGTACAAATGGAACAATATGTCCATGATTTCACTCCAACCACAGATCTGTGTTTTATTAAGACCAAAGTCAGCACAGCCGTCTTCCAGGAAATTTTAGAGCACTGCATGCTTCCCTCTGCCGACAAGCTTTTTGGAGATGTGTGCCACCCCCACGTCAGTAGCAGCCGGGCTGCTCGGATCCGGATCCGCAGTGTGGCTCGAGGGATTCTCTGGACCCGGGGATCACGCAGACACTTCAAATGAAAGGGGACGTATTTGTACGGGATTTGCCGTATGCAGTCTGTGACGCCACCCACGGTGTATGGTGAAGTGTGGCACCACCGCTGCTGTTGTGGGGCATCCTGGGGTGATGGGATGGCAGCTGGTTGTTAACCCCTCCGTGGGTATGGATGGCTGCTCAGGGCCTGGTGACTCGGTGCAGGGGACGGTGATGTCAGGGGCCGGCGCGCCTGGTCTGACCAGGGAGTCTCAGTTTACTCACGATTAAATGAATCAGACAAGTCCAATGGTTAACCAAGGTGCTGGTGGCTGGCCGCCGCAGCCAGGTGTATTCTGGTCCCTCACCCGGGGTGATGGTCTGTGTCACTTTCCTCTGCACTGTGTTTTTGATGTGGTGGACTTCCCGGTGTGGAAAAGGGGAGTCCGCTCCCGGTACGTCTTTTGGGAGCCTTGCCCGCTGACGCTGACCCGTGGGATCTATTGTGCCCTGGCGGATGCCCTATCCCTCTCGGTGGGTGGTTGTCTGCTTTTGGGACTTTGGTTGGGACAGGACCTATAATCCTGCCCTCAATTGGTTAATTAGCTAGGCCGTTGGTTCCGGTCCTGGCTTCAGGGTCCAAGTACCCCCTCAGGTCTCCGGTGTCGGTACCGGCGGGCTCCAACCCTGCCCCAGTCCACCTCGGATCTCCAGCTGCCGTCTTCCCATCTCCTGACAGACACGGACCACCATCTGCCACCTAGCCAATACGCCGAGGCTCCAACCCCGACGCCTCTGCTCTCTGTACTTGAGATTCAGACTTTCTCCTCCTGCTCCTCTCCAACTCCTCCAAACTCAACTCCACTCAACTCTTCTCTCAACTGACTCTTTTCCCGCCCTGGGTTCTCTAGACCCCGAGGTGGGCGTTCTCCATCCGCCTGGTCCCGCCTACTGGTGTGCCTTTCCTACCCTGTGAGGGAAGGTGTTGTGCGGGGGCCTACACTGTGTGACCAGTGGTGCCAGGGCTTCACAGATGGAAATTTAATTTTCCAGTAGGACTTGGCATCTGTCCACACTGCCAAAAGTACCAATACCTGGTTTAATAACCACAGTCTTACTGTACTTGATTGGCCAGCAGACTCGCCTGACCTACACCCCCTGGAGTATTGTCAAGAGGAAGATGAGAGACACCAGACCCAACAATGCAGTCAAGCTGAAGGCTGCTATCAAAGCAACCTGGGCTTCCATAACACCTCAGCAATGCCACAGGCTGATTGCCTCCATGCCACGCAGCAGTGAAGCAGTAATTCATGCAAAAGGAGTCCCGACCAAGTATTGAGTACATTTACTGTACATAAGTAGGCCAAGATTTCTGAATTTAAAATTATCTTTTCAGTTGGTCTTATATAATATTCTAATTTTCTGAGATAATGACTTTTGGGTTTTCATTGGCTGTAAGTCATAACCATCAACATAAAAAAACACTTGAAATAGATCACTGTTTGTAATGACTCTATATAATGGATATGTTTCACTTTTTGTATTGAATTACTGAAATAAATTAACTTTTTGATGATATTCTAATTTACTGAGATACAATTGTACATGGCCTGAACTTTTGAAGTTCAGAAGGTACATTCAGCCTCTCTCTAATGCAGACTTCTAAGCCCTCTGAGCATAGCTCCCGATTGTCCAGGATTCAGCAGGACTGTTCTGGCAGTCACTGCTCTTGTTTGAGCTTCCCTCTTAACTCTCTTCTTGATAATTCTTTTTCCTGAGGGGCAGAGCTGGCATCTCTGTGAAGTCCCTAAATTAAGCTAACAATTCTTCTCTGGTCTTCTCAAGGCTAGAACTTATGAACTTCTTGTCTATAGGGAGGAGTTCCCCATCAAGTCACTGGACTGAGTGCTAGCTAGAGGTGGAGAAAGTCCCTATAAAACTACTATAAAATAGTAATAAGTAATTACAAAAATGTCACTGTCCTTCAAATTCCCTCCTGCTGAGGATTTGAACTAAGGGTGGGGTCACACACAGCGACAACAACAACCACGTCGCTGCTACGTCACCATTTTCTGTGACGTTGCAGCGACGTCCCGTCGCTGTCGCTGTGTGTGACATCCAGCAACGACCTGGCCCCTGCTGTGAGGTCGCCGGTCGTTGCTGAATGTCCAGCTTCATTTTTTGGTCGTCACTCTCCCGCTGTGACGCACATATCGCTGTGTGTGACAGCGAGAGAGCGACGAAATGAAGCGAGCAGGGAGCAGGAGCCGGCATCTGGCAGCTGCGGTAAGCTGTAACCAGGGTAAACATCGGGTAACCAAGGGAAGACCTTTCCCTGGTTACTCGATATTTACCTTCGTTACCAGCGTCCGCCGCTCTCGCTGCCAGTGCCGGCTCCTGCTCTCTGCACATGTAGCTGCAGTACACATCGGGTAATTAACCGGATGTGTACTGTAGCTAGGAGTGCAGGGAGCCAGCGCTAAGCAGTGTGCGCGGCTCCCTGCTCTCTGCACATGTAGCTGCAGTACACATCGGGTAATTAACCCGATGTTTACTGTAGCTATGAGTGCAGGGAGCCAGCGCTAAGCAGTGTGCACGGCTCCCTGCTCTCTGCACATGTAGCTGCAGTACACATCGAGTAATTAACCCGATGTGTACTGTAGCTAGGAGTGCAGGGAGCCAGCGCTAAGCGCGGCTCCCTGCTCTCTGCACATGTAGCACAGCGACGTGTATCATTATGAGCGCTGCTGCTTCTGCTGTGTTTGACAGCTAAGCAGTGATCATAACAGCGACTTACAAGGTCGCTGTTGCGTCACAGAAAATGGTGACGTAACAGTGACGTCGTTGTCGCTGTCGCTATGTGTGAACCCAGCTTATGAATCTTCAACCATTTTAGCAGGAACTAAACACTTGAGCCAAAGACTCTGATGAGGTCAGAGGGAGAAGTTAGTGTGCTTGAAGTTGCATTGCATGCTCTGACACCACAGGTTATACTGGTTAGGCCTAAGCCACACAGCGAGAAAATCGGTGCGAGTGGAGTGCAATAAAACATCGCATTCCACTCGGACCAATATTACTCTGTGTCAGCGCACATGAGCGATTATTCTCTCAGCCCTAATCGGACCGAGAAAACAATCACAGCATGCTGCGATTATAAGGCGAGACTCTTTTCTCTCGCACCCATTCAAGTGAATGGGGCGAGAGAAAAATCGCTCTGCACTCGCGGTACACTGGTGTACCACGCATGCAGAGTGAGAATCACAATAGCAGGCTACGGAAGAGAGAGGGAGAGAAATCCCTCCCTCCCCTCTGCAGCGCTAGCCCGCCCCTCCTCAGAGCCGGGCCTCCCCTCCGGAGAGCCGGCACGCCCCCCGCAGCTGAGGTCCGCACGCACAGTCGGACCGCAGTCGCAGGGATACTAGCATGACACTCGGCTCCTGCTGTGCTGCCAGCGCGAGCCGAGCGAGTCATGCGAGCATCGCACTAGTGCCCGTGTGGCCCCGGCCTTCTAAAGATACTTTGTACAATGCAATAAAGAGCAGTGGATCTCTATGTCTTGTGTATTCTAGTAGGAGAAGGAAATATTTTTTTTTCTACCAATAAAATTACTAAAAAGTAATTTAAAAAATTAGAATAATGTAATGTTTAATGTGCTTTTTTGAAAAATAATAAACATTACAAATCAGAAAATAATATGGACATATTTGTTGTCCTTGAGATCATAACACAACACAGTGATCAGATTATTTATGGAGAATGATAAATGGTGTAAAAACATACAGTGATTGATTATTTTTCTCTATCAAACGTATAAAAAATGTAATTAAAAAGGAACACTGAGGCTGTTTTCACATGTATTGTAGAAGCTGCATTTTTTTTCTCCACCCAACACAATAACGCTCTTCTCTGATTATTGCGTGTTTGCTGAATTTTTGGAATGCATTTTCCCATATATTTGATACACGTTTGTGGCAGATAGGAATCCAGGTTTTTAATGCTTTTTTAATACTGCAGAAAAGTTTTAATACAGTGTTTCAAAATGCACTGGGGTTTTTGTTGTTATGCTTCCTTTTTTTAGGCTCTACTTAGAAGCCTATAGAGAAAAAAAACAAAATTTCATAGATCAGCATTAGAGTGACACCAGGTGGAAAATCATGAAATTACATCCTCTATGCTTGGACATTTAGGCTGTGTTCACATGTAGTGTAAATGTTGCATTCTTCCTGCTGCTTTTTTGCACAGTATTTCTGCTGTATTTAACTGTTCAAGCAAAGTAGATGTAAGGTCATGTTTCTGTACACTTAAAAACGCGGCTTCATATCCACACCAAAAATATATCAAATAAGTCGGCAAAGGCATAAAAAATGCAGCAAATATGCAATAATCAAAGAAGGGTGTTATCATATAGTGTCATTGGGTTTAAAATATCAATTCATGCATTCACTAAACGAAAAACACTAAGTGGGAAATTAATTAACCCTAAAACGCGCAACCATAGAAATCAACCATAGAAAACAAGTAACCTAGCAGGCCTGCGAGGCCCCAGGTATGTGTTCTACGGTTAAGTACCTTACACCAAAAACCTGGATCAAAACAAAGAACCACATGGTCTCGCCTTAAGGTCTCGCAAAGGTCATACTGGAATAGGGCATTAGTAGCCCCCCCCCAGAATGACCAAGAGACAGCACACTCCAAACAATGTATGACAAAGATGAAAAAAAGGAATAGTTACTGTATGTGCAATGAAATTAGTTTTATTAAATTAGTAAATAATAGTAGAAAGGACATAGAAGCATGGGATAGGGAACTTACACAAGGGTCCCGTGAACCACAGGATCGCTACGAATCATACAAAAAATTGGTTCTAAAGTGCTTGAGTGCTAGGTGTATAATTATTTACAAAATTTTGATGTAAAAAATGTCTTTAACATATGCAAATATATACCTATGTGTATGATGAAAAAAAAATACCAATATAAACCAGTAGAAAAAAATGTATAGTATATGGGTTGCTAAACATCAAAATAATATAATATAAATACCCTAAAAACCCTAAAGCACAAAAATGGTTCCAGGGAGCCAAAAGTCAGAACTCCTGGACTGGCTCCTCTGAACCACCTTTGTCTTGGGTAAGCCCTTATTTCTCGGCTCAATATTAGTTGATAACTGCACTGATCACTTAGGCTGGTGATACTACCTATATAGGTCCATTTACCATATCTCACCGCTTGTGATCCTTTCTACTTTAACCCTTTATATTATGAGCCTTGCCTGTAGCTTTACCCATAGCATCACTAATTTTGGGACTGACAGCTAGCAACATCTCTTTCACTGTTGCCATATAATTTCTGGTCCAGGTGATCCTTTCCAGAAGCACCTGATGCTTGCTGAACACTGAAGGGCCTGACACTCGCTAAGCACCACAGGTCCTGACGCTCACTGGGCACCGCAGCACCTGACGCTTGCTGAGTACCACAGCACCTGCAAACAGGGGAATCAGCCATTGCCAACAAACCAAAGATCTCCAGAATAGGCTGCTTTCAGACTTGTGCGGCATCCATTGCAATCCGCCACCTTGAGGAATTACGGTAACCGTTGCAGGAAACCGTTCATTCCTCATAGACTTCTATTAAAGGTGGATTGCAACAGATCGGCTTGCGTTGCATCCGCCCCGCGGCACATCAGTTGTTTTGTCAGTGACCGTCGGGCGGAGGGAATGCAGCATGTAGCGTTTTTTGAGCGGTGGAATCCTTTATTTTTTCACTGCGCATGTGTGACGCCCTGGCCTATTAGGTCATCACAGGGTATTGTGCAATCTGCTCTTCTGCACAGTATCCAATCCTCCTTGGTTATGGGTCTTGGTTCTTTGGTGTTGCTAAGAGCTTAGCCAGTCAAAACTCTAGAAACACTTTACACCATATGTGGCGCCCTGGACAAGCCAGGACGTCACAGGTACTGCAACAACACACCCCACACCCCGGATAGGCACATCAGCCGCACACACAAAATCCTTGTTGCCTCCCTCCAGGGGCTGATGTCCACACAAGGTGGGGTGGAGCCAGGTGGTTGGCCCCACCCACCGAGGAGTTCACAGTCCTGGAGGCGGGAAAGGACAGAGTGGAGTTAGGACAGTGAGAGTGAAGGAGTGAAGTGGTAAAGGAGCAGTCTGACTGTGTCCGGGTACGTGGCCCAGGCACAGAAACAGCAAGGTTGGCAGACGGTGGTGACCGTCTGCAGGCGAGGCCGATTGAAGCACAACCGTAAGGACCGGGGATGGGCGGTGGCCCGCCGGTATCGGACCGGGGAGCGAAGAGAGGCCAGCACCATTCGGCAGGGCCTACGGACCCCGACCAGGCTTGAAGTCGCCGTTAAACCGGTCAAATCCGTCAGCGACGGGAACCTCCGGGGTTTTCCAGCAATAAAGACCCAATTGAAGGCAACTGCTCAACCGTGAAGGGAAATACAGCTACCGCGACAGCTGGAGTTCCCAGGGCCAGCGTCTGCGGGCAAAAGGGGCTCCTCCGGCAAACATACCGCTGGGGAGCGGGTTACCGGTGGGAAGCCATCGGGGCCGAGAACATTACACCGGTGCAGGGAGAGACAGTTACCGCCAACCTACTGGGAGTGACCATAGCAGCCGTCTGTGGGACTCGTCCATCCAGCTGTTTGTTTTACCAGAGACTCCGTGTGCGTTACTGGCTGAGTAAGTACCACCGTACCATCTGGAACTGCGCTGCCCGCAACCCTGCACCTGGCCAAGCCCCGCAATCCATCAAACAGACAACCACTCCAGGCCCCGGGACTACCACAACCCCCCTACCCACGGAGGGGAGGAAAACATCCCAGCTGCTCCCTGTCACCGCTCCCGGGATCCCCGTACAGAGCAGCAGTGGTGCCCCAACCTCACCACACACCGTGGGTGGCGTCACAAACCGACACCCTAAACACTAACAAAACACCCCTTTCACTCACGGGCGAGGAGCGCCCCTCGTGTCCCCGGATCCGGCCCACCGCTCGAGCCACCGAGCAGCAGCAGCAGTGCCGGACCCGAGCGTGGTGAGCGCAGCGCCTCGCCGCCCGCGACAACTTGGCGTCACGAACAGGATCTTACCGTTCTACCGCTTGGTAGAAGTGTGCCTTGTGTCCCGACGGAGGTGTCCGGCCAAAAATTTTCGGAAGCCGCCATATTGGGCGCGAAAAGTCCCCGCTCGAGCGTCTTCCCGAGCAGTGGAGGCGCGAAAGCCGAAGCTCCGCCCCTGAAGAGGAGGTACCAAGGAGACACCAAGGGGGCACGGATGGCGTCTGGCCGCATGTAGACCGCGGCTATAACAGCAGGGACGCCAGGACTCTGCGGCCAGACTCCGGTCCCTGGAAGAAACCGCTGCCGTCATGTCCTTCCTACCCGACCACGCAGAGGTCCCGGAGTTAGTGCCCGGAACAGCGGCATGCATCAGAGCCCGCGTGGCAGGGGTCTCCCGACATTACCAGAGCCAGATATGTCGGCTGATGGAGCGGTGGACCGCGGAGGTGGAGGAGCTCGCTGCGGTCGCTTGAGTGTACGGAATGGAGGCTGCGATGGAAGAGCTGGTGAATAACCCACACCCCGACGTCCCGGAGGGACCAGCCACTGTGGCTGGGGGGCCCGGTCTACCCCTGGCCTCCATCCTACCTCCATCTCCCCTGCTTGCACACTCCGCCCCCGCTGGTCCATCTCGCTTGCGGCCTCCTGTAATAGCAGCAGAAGGAGCGGTGAGCCCGGAGACTGCGGCAGCTGGCGGCAATCCGCCTGGCGCAGGCACGGACGATAGCGACTCCGGGCCTGACGCCGAACCTGTCTCGGAGGACGAGGGGGTCGTCGCCGTGTGTGGCATGGAGGCCACTTACATCCCAAGGAACGGGAATAATGGATACCGGGCGGCCCTCCCTCATCGCGCCTGCTATGCATTGGAGGGGCTAGTACCCGTGTTTTTCCACCCGGGGCCGGGTGAAGAAGATGAAAGCCACCGCGACAGCTGGAGTTCCCAGGGCCAGCACCTGCGGGCAAAAGGGGCTCCTCCGGCAAACATACCGCTGGGGAATGGGTTACCAGTGGGAAGCCATCGGGGCCGAGAACATTACACCGGTGCAGGGAGAAACAGTTACCGCCAACCTACCGGTAGTGACCGTCGCAGCCGTCTGTGGGACTCGTCCATCCAGCCGTTTGTTTTACCAGAGACTCCGTGTGCGTTACTGGCTGAGTAAGTACCACCGTGCCATCTGGCACTGCGCTGCCCCACGCCCCTGCACCTGGCCAAGCCCCGCAATCCATCAAACAGACAACCACTTCGGGCCCCGGGACTACCACAACCCCCCTACCCACGGAGGGGAGGAAAACATCCCAGCTGCTCCCTGTCACCGCTCCCTGGATCCCCGTACAGAGCAGCGGTGGTGCCCCAACCTCACCACACACCGTGGGTGGCGTCACAAACAGACACCCCAAACACCAACAAAACACCCCTTACACTCACGGGCGAGGAGCGCCGCTCGAGTCCCCGGATCCAGCCCACCGCTCGAGCCACCGAGGAGCAGTAGCAGCGCAGGACCCGAGCGTGGTGAGCGCAGCGCCTCGCCGCCCGCGACACATACCCACCAGACACACCATTGGGGCCTGAAGGGAATAGGGCCGCCCACTTGAGGGGTTGGTAGGGGAAGGTGAAAAAGTGAAAAGGGTACTGAGAAAGGAGTGGAAGGAATAGGAGGTAGAGTGGTGACTCTCTAAAAGGGAGAGGTCACCGGGTTGGAGCAGGTCTCCTTGTGTACTAGGTGGCAGACGTTGGTCTGGGCCTGGTAAGAGCTGGAACCCCAGTCGCAGGGGATCGTGTCAAGGGTCACGGATTGCTGAGGAGGGCAGCCGGCGGCCTTGAGCCATCTCCGTGCACGGGCCAGGGCACGACGGGGTACGCGGACCCTAGGCCGGGAAGTAGCTTCAAGCATCCTGGTAATTTACCCGACGGGGGGTGAAGCCTTCAAGATTCATCCCTCACCTGCTCCAAAATCGGGGTACTAGCGCACCTATGGGATAGGACTTTCCCTGACACAGTCTACCAAATCCCAAGCGTGAACCCTGAGAGCAAGCTCACTCCGTTAGCCATACGGGTGAGCGGGACCCGATTAGTTCCACACTACAGGGTCCAAACAGTGAACAAGGTTCCACGGAAAAGGTCACAGGCTAACAAGGAACACCAAGCGCACAGACCCAAGCGTGCTCCCTCCTGGCTGCAGCGGTGCTCAGAATTTTGGTTTACAAGCCGTCGGTGTCAGTATTCTTGGACTGAGTGAGTACGCAGCTACCCTTCCATTTCCCAATGGCACCCCACTCCTGCACTACCAACACCGGGCTCCGGGGCACAGACACCCTACCCACGGAGGGGTTAAACACCTTGCTGCCGCACCATCGCCGCCGAGCTTCCCCTTTCCCCAACAGCAGTGGTGGTATCCCACCTTACCACGCACCGTGGGTGGCGTCACAAACTTCTAACTCCCCTGCACATACTCCCCTTTTCAAACTCGAGTGTCCACACGAATCCCGGGTCCGGAGACCCCTCGAGCCACTGCGGTTCGTTGGCACGAGGGCGGTACACATGCTCAGCTTTTTTTTTTTTTAATCACAGAAACATTGATTTACTCTCTCTCGGTGGCCGAACGACCAGCTGATCGCCCGGCGACCGGCTTTTGAGAGCGTTCACAATAGTCTGCCACCAGTAAAACTGTAAAAAAACAAAACAAAACAGATCGTTGTTTTGCAGCATCAGTCACATCAGCTGGGCCACTATCTACAACGCATCCGTTGCATCAGTCACACAACTGACTGTGACGGATGCAAAACAATGGAAGTGTGAAAGCAGCCTAAACAGTACTAAAAAATAGTCCTACCAAAGCACCTCACAGTAATTAGTTAAATATTTACTGCCAGCAAAAAATTAAATAATACAAATTTATAAATATCTAAATTTCTTTTAGTAATGCATCAACAAACTAATGATGCAGTTACCAAATAATACATACTGAATATGTTGCAGGCGGGGGCCTGCCACTTCTTTGGGCCCGCACGGATCCGGGGTTCGCTGCTGCGGCTCGAGTGGTGACTGGACCTTGGCTCACACGGCCGTCCGTCCTCACAACCATCGTAAAGTGGAATATTTACAGGGGATTTGTTGTATTGGTGACGCCACCCGTGGGTTGCGGTGAGGGATGGTGACACCGCCGCTGCCTGGTGATGGGGCGCCCGGGTCTGATGGAGTGGGGCAGCAAGATGGGATCACCTCCACGGGTAGGGGAGGTGTAGTCCCGAGCCCGCAGGGCAGAGTGATGGCTGCTGGAGGTGGCGCACCGGGTTGGACTGGGGGTCAATGGTCTACTCACAGTTCAGTAATTTCACACAAGTCCAGTGGTAAACCAAGTTGCCAGTGAGCGGCTGCCATTGGAGGGTGTATTCTGGTCCCACACCCGAGGTAGTGAACAGGTGTCCCTTCCTCCAGCACGCTGTTTGCCTCTCCTGTTGAACGACTTTGCATAGAACGGAGAAGTCCATTCCTGGTTCTGTGTGTATTTGGGAGCTGTGGTCTGCGAAATCTGACCCTTGGGATCTCTGTGGGTTCTGATGGACACCCTATCCCCGCATTGGACTTCCGTTTTGCTCTCTGGGCTTCGGGAGAACAAGACCTGAAACCTTGTCCTCTGCTAGTTAATTAACAAGGGGCATACAACCTTCCTCGTCCTAGGGTCCAGGCACCCCATCTGTGCACTGCCTCCGGACCGGATTCCCGCTGTCGGTACCGGCGGGCTATGACCCTGCCCCGGTCCACTTAAGGTTTCCCGAGACCGGATCTCCGTCGCCTGCGGCCCTGTTCACCGTCTGCCACCTAGCCAAGTAGTCCAGGGGCCCCTACCCCTGACTCCGCCGTCAGACTAGAACTCCACTCAGCTCTACTATCTTTGACTGTTGTCAAAACTTCTCCAAACTTGACTTGACTTGACTGTCGTGTTCCCGCCCCTGACACCTCAGGACCCCTAGGTGGGCGTTCTCATCCACCTGATCCCGCCCACTGGTGTGTCCTTATTATCATGAGGGGGTGGCTGGGCTTTAATGGCTGTGTGTTGTATCTGGGTGTGGGTTTTTGGTGATAGCAAGGAGGGTGGACAACTTTTGTGACTACCTGGTTTTGCTAGGGCGTCACACTCCCCCTTGGTTGAATCCAGCCCGTCCTTGGGCTCTACGGCCACTGACGTTTATTTTGCAGTTTCTGAAACCAGAAAAAAGGGGTAACAACATATAAAACATTTTAAAACATTCATCCCTTAAGGGAGGCACATCACTTGAATGTTGCAATAAACAAAACAAACATCTCCTTCTCCCACTTTCACCCGCCACCCAAAACACCTGAACCCACCCTCGATGCCACCGCTAATCTCAGGTGTCACATCGTTCCAAGTTCCTGTGGGTGTCCAAAATGTTTGGGTAAAAGTCCCTTACCCGCCAGTCCACCCCAAGAGTTCCATGGTCTGGAACCCTTGGCCTGGAGGTTAGCCACCGGTTTTGTTAGTGACTGGGCCTCGGTCGACTCTACCGCAGGCCCTTCCTCCAACCGACCTCTCTAGAGGCGTTACAGTCCTGGTGGTGGGGTAACAAGAAGGTAGATGGGGGTTATTTACAAGGCCCAAGAAAGTTTTTGGGTGGCTTTGCCAGTCCTGAAGCCATGGTCCATGGTTAACTTTAAAACGGGTGGGTAAACATCAATGAACTCTAATTGGGTAGCCGAAATCCGCTACCTACTCCTTATCCTCTAAACAAATCAGGTAAAGTATATGGTTAATTGGCATTTACTTATATACATTCATTGCTATAGATAGGAATATACAGGCACCACTCACTCCCTATATCTGAGCGGTGGCTGACCTAGGTTAGGGCGTGTGGACCTCCTCAACCCTACATTCTCTCCTAGGCTCGGTGGGGTAGAATTTTCTACAGGTTCCTCACTCCTAGTGATGGGTACAGTAAGTAGAGACCTACGGGGGCGTGACATAGGTGCAGGTGCATCCCTAGGTGTATGTACTGGTGGAATGTCAATGGGCCTCTCCGGTTCTGGGTCTTCCAAAGGTTGTAAGAACATTAGAATGGGAACAATGACTGCACCATTTTGCATAGGCCAATCCGCTTTGAAATCACCTAGGATGGTGTGGATCACCTCTTTTTTTCCTTTCCATGCCCGGGGCCAGAGTGGGAACTTCTTCCACGATTTTCAGGGGTTCCGGACACTTCTTCAAGTGGTCCCTGGAGACGGTAGCTGTGGTTTTCCCTTGATCCCTGCTGACAAGGTAACTTTTCTGATTACCCGAGTCAGAGGGTTGGATTACATAGGGGGCCCTCTCCCACTGGTCGTCCAATTTATGCAGTCTTCTTTTTCTCTTCAGCACCACGTCTCCTGGTGCAAAGGGGGTAGCTTTCGCCTGTTTGTTAAAGTGCTGCTCTTGCTTTGCCCTGCACTGGTTTAGATTCCTCTCCACATATTCCTGGATTTGTCTGTACTGCATCTGGCATTTGGAATTCCAGTCAGTAGTTGGCGAGATGGTCTCAGGCACCTCAATATCCATGTCCAGGTCCACCGACAATCTCCCAGGCCTCGCCCACATAAGATAAGCAGGTGTACACTTAGTAGAACTGAAAGGGATGTTATTATATGTTACGACCGGGTGGTGGAAGCACTGGACCGTACACCGATTTCCTCTGAGGAGGCAGCCAGGCCGGTCACCCCGCCAGAGGGTCCTGATGCACGGCAGCCGAAGCACTATAGGTAGCTGGACAGTCCGTAGAGGAGCAGGAAAGGTGGATGGCGCTGAGCACACGAAGTTCAGGACGGTAGCCCGGGTGACGAAGCTCAGGGTCCGAGGCCGGGTTGTAGGGTCAGGCGGGATCCGGAACCTGATGAGCGATGGAACGGGTCACCGAACGGAGCCAGGGACTGGAGACTGGCGGAGCTGCAGAGGTGGTGGGACATCCGCCGAAGTCACCGTCAGGGTCCAGGGATGGACTTGGTTCGGAGCGGCTGGCGTGGCAGGACAGGCTCTACGAGACAGGACAGGGTTAATACAAGGCAAAGCACAGGGCAAAGCAATACGGGGACCTGAACACTAGCTTGCTAAACATGTAAAACAGGCCCCGCCCACCAGGAAAGTGAATCTTAATATACCCTGTACCTGTCTATGCAATTTCCTGTTTCTAGGTGCTGGCCCTTTAAGAAAGGGTCAATGACCGCGCGCGCGCCCTAATGCGCATGCTCGAGGCCCGAGTACCAGAAGCCAGTGCAGGGAGCGGTGCAGAGGAAGCAGGGGTGCCCGGCTGGGAGTCCCACGTCGCAGAGGAGCGCCGGGAGCGGGGAGCTGGACGCATGGAGGCCGCAGGCGGGGAAGAGGAGGCCGGGACCGGAGTGGTGAGCAGGGGACGCCGCCAGGGAGCGGGGAGCGGGCCACGGGGACCGGAGAGCGGGACCAGGGGACCGGGAAGCGTGAAATTATACATGTCCACTAGATCAGGCAGTCTCTCAGGCCACCGGTTCCAGTCTTCAAAGGGCAGAGTCTTAAGCAGGTTGATAACCAAGTGGTTCATCTTCTCACACATCCCATTGGTCTGGGCATGGTAAGTTGTGGTACGGATCTTCCTGCATCCGTATAGACTGCAGAACTCCTTGAAGATCTCCGCTTCAAACACAGGGCCTTAATCTGTAAATACCTTCTCTGGGTAGCCATGTGGCTGGCAGAAATGCGCCTGGAAAACCCTCGCTGCCGTGCGAGCTGTTAGATCCTTGACGGTTCGCTGCTGCGGCTCGAGTGGTGACCGGACTTGGGCTCACACGGCTGTCCGTCCTCACAACCATCGTAAAGGGGGATATTTACAGGGGATTTGTTGTGTCGGTGACGCCACCCGTGGGATGCGGTGAGGGATGGTGCACCCGGGGCTGATGGAGCGGGGCAGCAAGATGGAATCACCTCCATGGGTAGGGGAGGTGTAGTCCCGGGTCCCGCGGTCTGAACACGGGAGTGATGGTTGCTGGAGGTGGCGCACCGGGTTGGACCGGGGGTCAATGGTGTACTCACAGTTCAGTAATTTCACACAAGTCCAGTGGTAAACCAAGTTGCCAGTGACCGGCTGCCATTGGAGGTTGTATTCGGGTCCCACACCTGAGGTAGTTAACAGGTGTCCCTTCCTCCTGCACGCTGTGTTTGCCTCTCTTGTTGAATGACTTTGCATGGAACGGAGAAGTCCACTCCTGGTTCTGTGTGTATTTGGGAGCTGTGGCCCGCGAAATCTGACCCTTGGAATCTCTGTGGGTTCTGATGGACACTCTATCCCCCGCATTGGACTTCCGTTTCGCTCTCTGGGCTTCGGGAGAACAAGGCCTGAAACCTCGTCCCCTGCTGGTTAATTAACAAGGGGCATGCAACCTTCCTCATCCTAGGATCCAGGCACCCCGTCTGTGCACGGCCTCCGGACCAGATTCCCACTGTCGGCACTGGCGGGCTACGACCCTGCCCTGGTCCACTTAAGGTTTCCTGTGACCGGATCTCTGTCACGTGTGGCCCTGTTCACCATCTGCCACCTAGGCAGGTAGTCCAGGGGCCCCTATCCCTGACCCTCTGTCAGACTAGAACTCCACTGACCTACTGTCTTTGACTGTTGTCAAAACTGTTCTCCAAACTTGACTTGAATGCCGTGTTCCCGCCCCTGACACCTCAGGACCCTTAGGTGGGCGTTCTCATCCGCCTAATCCCACCCATTTGTGTGTTCTTATTATAATGAGGGGGTGGCTAGGCTTTAATGGCTGTGTTTTGTACCTGGGTGTGGATTTTTGGTGGTAACAAGGAGGGTGGACAACTTTTGTGACTACCTGGTTTTGCCAGGGCGTCACAAATACATAGTGATACTCAATAGCACTCACCATATCAAAACCAATAACACTACTATACATTGCAAAATAATGTCGCCACACCCTGGGCAAATATTATCATGACATAGAGTCTGAATATAACCACCATCCTGTTACACTGACTCCACTGCACAAAGACCAATGGGTTCACACCGCAAATCCCCCCCAGTACAGGGATAATACACAGTGATGTCACAGTACAAGGGTAATGCACACAGTAATGTCACAGTACAGGCATAATACACACAGTGATGTCACAGTAGAGAGATAATACACAGTGATGTCACACCCGCAACGAGATCGCTTTAGCGATGTCGTAGCGTGTAAAGTGGCCTTAATACACAGTGATGTCACAGTACAGAAATAATATATATAAAAAAAAGGGGTGCACACCCGGACTAAATCAATAAAACCGAATGCAGCATCCTGCATGATCGCAATACGACCAAAACAGAAGAAGAAAAAAGCTCACACATTGAGGTCCAGCACAGGCACACTTTGATCTGCCCTGAGCAGGGCATATCAAAGTATTGTAGTGCGCCTGCACGGGACCTCAATGCCGGCTATAGCGGATGATGTAGGATGCGTCATGCACCACAGCTTCAGAAGGAGGACAAAGATGGCCGAAAGAGGAGGCACCGGTACCGGAGAATGGAGACACCCATCTGACCCATCTGCACCGCACCGCCCCCTTAGATGAGTATTATAAAGTGATTTTTACGATCTACATAGTGGCCTGTGCTCTTATATACAGTATGTTAGAATGCTGTATATAAGAGCCCACTGGTGGTGGCCGCAACCTATAAGCCCCAAATCTGGTGACAGGTTCCCTTTAAAAGCATGAACAAATCCCAAATGACAACCTCTGCAAAAGTGTGATAACCTACTGTAATACAATACCCATATACAGTTAATGCACATAACAATTCAATACATGGAATAAATATGTGCAGTGCCACACAGCTAGCACAGAGACATATGTATAGCTAAATTCAACTTATTCTGTAATAAACCTGATATGGGCACTGCAGAAGGATTAGTATAGAAGAGGAGACTGTCAGGGAGCCCTGAATAAATGCACATGGAGCAGACCCAGTATATCAGATGTGGCACTTATGATAACCCACTCTTATAATATGCTCATAAGCAATAATCCACAATAACAATGCATAGATTAAATACGCGTTGTGCTATATAGCTAGTTCAGAGTCATACGTATAGTTTCATTATAGGTTATTATAGCTCACTGCTAACATGTCAGGGCATCCATGTGATCCAATTAAATAACGAAAAAAGTAATACATAGGATCCTACACCCAGTATGATGATCCACTGAACCAGGAACTATCAATCCCTGTACAGATATAGATATGGGGCAACGAGTGCACAAATATGCCAAGGAAATGTTAGGTTGACCCCTAAATAAGTCACAACTGTTGCCAGTGATGACCGAATGCGGAGAGGGTCCCGGTCACCCCCTCAGCTTCTCTCAACCTTAATGAGATACAGACACAGACTGGTATCTGCACATAAGGCCCCTTTCACACGTCAGTGATTCTGGTACGTTTGTGCTTTTTTTTAAACGTACCAGAATCACTGACATACGCAGACCCATTATAATGAATGGGTCTGCTCACACGTCAGTGATTTTTCACTGCACGTGTCTTCGTGCGGCGTACCCGCGTGTGCGTGTTTGCCGCACGGAGACATGTCCATTTTTTTATGGCATCACTGATGTCCCACGGACCACGCATTGGTGTGATCCGTGAAACAGGTGCCAGAAAAAAACATTCTTTTAAAATAAAAAACATTTTAACTCACCCGGCGTCCAGCGATGTCCTCTGCAGCCCGTTCTCCCTGCTGCTTCTGAGCCGGCTCATTATTGTCGCGCATATTCATTATGCGCGACACAGCCGACCCGGAAGCAGCTGCTGCTGGGGTCACCGCCGGCCAGATGCTGCACCGCGGGAGCGATCAGCACCATGGACAGCGGGAGCGCGCACAGGTGAGTAGTTTTCTAAGTGCAATCACGGGCCACGGAGAACGGAGCCCGGATTGCACTTAGACAACCCACATGTGCCGTGAATCACGGCACACGCAGGGACATGTGCGTGTTTTACATGCCAGTGAAAAACGTCAGTGTTTTTCACTGACGTGGGAAACGGGCCTAAAGCAAGAGTGTGCGCTCTGAACTGAAGTTTATTAGACATATAGGTTTTTATCAAGCTAATTTGGGCGTAGCTGTGTCATGTGCATAAGCGTAAGTTTTGATTTTCGGCAAAGCATTAGTTTCGTTTCTCGGCAAAGCATACCTTTCGTTTCTCGGCAAAGCATAGTTCATGGTTTCGATAATTCATTTGTCCTTGGCTCTTCCCAGCATCTAGGGCGTAGATGGGTCGGTTTGTGCTTCTTATAAGTGGCGTGGGTGACTATCTATTCAATTTTAGTTAACTCTTTCCTCACAAAGAACAGAAATATACATGTGACAGGCTAAGAGAAAGGGGTGAAGGACTGGGATAAATTCCCTGCGCAGCAAAACATAAATCAGGCCTGGTGAGCCTGATACAGGTACTGCAAAAGAGTATTAGAGTAAAAGGGAAACTGTCAGCAAGCCCTAAGTAAACACTCTGGGTGACTATCTATTCAATTTTAGTTAATTCTTTCCTCACAATCCCCTCTTTGGCATGCGTGATGGGACTGGATCCTATCGAGAAGCTGGAATAGCAGGCTGGTCACCGGATGCTGTCCAAGCCGCGGGTTGCCTGGGGGTGTGAAGTCTTCGAATCCACATCCGTCCTCTGGGTACTGAGCCTGCATACCTCCCGACAAGAGTCACATCATAATACGCCAAGGTGATTCTATGGGAAAGAGTAGAAAAGAGTATATATTAGAAATTTCATATTGGCGCTGAATAATTACTATTTTTGCATTTCTTCACGCAGCAGGAAAACAGAGCCATTAACAATTTAAACACTATCTAGGCCACTAATAGACAGAGTAGCACTTGGAACACTGATTGCAGTATCCCCATTAACCATTCTCCTATTCCCTTAAACCAGTTGGCGGGGTTGAACATTGAAAATGTATTGCTCCACCATGCATCCAAGCTCAAAAGTACCTCCTCATCATGTTTTTTCCTTAACTTTTGTATCTCAGTTAGACTGGCTTGCGCTTTTAAGGTTCCTTTTGGGTCTAAGTAGTTACAACAGCTTGGACCTATTATTTGGCACATCCCCCCTGGGCCGCTGTGAGGTAATCCAGTACCAAAGTATGTTGCTTGGTTACAATAATTAATTGTCTCTGTATGACAATGGTAATATTTACTGCTTGAAGAACCTTGAAAATTTGATCAAGATAGTCAGTGCTTTCCACCAGCTTATCATACATCTGCATTACCATAGGGTAGAGAAAAAGGGTACTGAAAAATTTGTTGACGTGGCTCATTTGAACCACATGGGGTCGGCCACTAGGCCTATCTTTGTTATTTGCCACTCTCTTTACCAGTAGGTGGAGAGGCATTTTGTCTGCCGGTATATCAGTAGTATTGATAATAAAGGTGGCAGGCGTCAAACGGGCTAGGGTGCAAGTGCCATTAACTCCTACTGGTAGCCATTTGTAGGCGTTGTAGCCACAAATCCAGTAGGTTCGCGGCGGGAGATCCCAGATGGCAGAATGTTGTAGTATAAGTATATGTACTATATCTATAAAGGCTGATACGTTCCTCAGCATACACCATCCGGGAAGTTGGCCCAGAGGGCTACAGTACCCTGCAGACTGTTCACCACAGGTTGCCCGGCCTGGCACATATGGGTCAGAATCATTGCACCATATGTTTCCGGGCTTAGAATAACAAGTATCATTTGTGCCTTCTGGAAACAGTGAATTGTACGCCCACCTGTGGTCATGCAGATGTCTCTCTAACAATAAAGGTTTAAATGCATCTGTACTGTCAGAGGTTCGTCCAAAACTTATTTTAATTCCTTCCGTCAGGATTATACCTACAATAGGTGTTTTTTGTGAAATCACGAGGTACCCAGCTATTTTCTTTAACCCCTTCAGCCCCGGGGCACTTTCCGTTTTTGCGTTTTTGTTTTTTGCTCCCCTTCTTCCGAGAGCCGTAACTTTTTTATTTTTACGTCAATCTTGCCATATGAGGGCTTGTTTTTTGCGAGACAAGTTGTACTTTTAAATGAAACCATAAGTTTTACCATATGGTGTACTAGAAAACAGCAAAAAAGTTCCAAATGCGGAAAAATTGCAAAAAAAGTGTGATGGCACAATAGTTTTTGGGATGTTCTATTCACGGTGTTCACTATATGGTAAAACTGATGTGTGGGTATGATGCCTGAGGTCGGTGCGAGTTTGTAGACAGCAAACATGTATAGGTTTACTTGTATCTAAGGGGTTAAAAAAATTCACAAGTTTGTCCAATAAAAGTGGCGCACGTTTTGCGCCATTTTCCAAAACGCGTAGCGTTCTTATTTTTTGGGATCTATGGCTCAGTGATGGCTTATTTTTTGCGTCTCGAGCTGACGTTTCTAATGGTACCATTTTTGCGCAGATGCTACGTTTTGATCGCCTGTTATTGCAGTTTGCGTAAAACTTGCGGCGACCAAAAAACGTAATTTTGGCGTTTGGAATTTTTTTACTACTACGCCGTTTACCAATCAGATTAATTGATTTTATATATTTTTTTAGATCGGGCATTTCTGAACGCGGTGATACCAAATATGTGTATATTTATTTATTTTTTTAACCCTTTAATTTTCAATGGGGAAAGGGGGGTGATTTGAACTTTTAGGTTTTTTGTTTTTTTTTTATTTTTTAAAACTTTTTTTTTTACTTTTTTTTTTATTTTACTAGTCCCCCTAGGGGGCTATAGCGATCAGCAATCCGATCGCTCTTATCTATCTGCTGATCACAGCTATACAGCTGTAAACAGCAGATTCAGTCACTTTCTGTTTCTCTCACGGCCGAGGGAAAATGAAAGTGAAACTTCATAGCTACAGGCGTCATCACATGACCCTGTGCTACGATGGCAACCACTGATATTCACATGAGCACGCACGTGACTTCCGGTGGAGGTGGCGGTAAGTAAAAAACATGGCCGCGCGCATATAGATCTTGCTGCCAGACTTTGATTTAAGGGGTTAATGGCCGCGGGTGGAAGCGATTCCACCCGCGGCTAGCAAGCACACATGTCAGCTATTGAAAACAGCTGATATGTGTGCCGACCGCCGCCGCCTGCCCGCGGCAAGGAATGACTAAGGCTGACTGAATGCCTAACAGGGAACAGGTATTCTGGAAAATTTGCCCAGTAAAATGGGTACCCCGGTCTGACTCTATGACTTCGGGGAGTCCAAACCGGGCTACTAGCTCACAGGACAATTTCTTTGCTGTGATTTTGGCCGTGGCTGAGCTGACAGGGTAGGCCTCTGGCCATCCTGAGAAGAGGTCTACACAGACAAGTACAAATTCGTAGATGCCATGTCTTGGCAATTGGATATAGTCTATTTGTATTCTTTCGAATGGGGCAAACGTCTTTGGCATGTGTCTTTGCAAGGTTTTTGTTAGTTGGCCTGGATTATGCTGTTCACAGATTTGACAAGCTTTTATTCTCTGGGAGGCGTATTGTCTGAACCAGGGGGCTTCCCAATGAGGTTGCATCTGGTTCATGATTGAATTTGTGCTACTGTGCATAGGGTAGTGGAGTATTTGGAAAATGGCAGGGATCCAACTGCGTGGCGGGACAGAGAGTCCGTTTAGGCGCCAAATCCCCTCCACTTTTTGTGCCTTCTTGGCCCGCCATCCAGCCTTTTCTTCCTCAGAGGCGTTTTCCTGTGTCTCAGAGAGGTTCTACGTTTTTTCCTCCGTCGTTGACACTGTTTCCGTCTCCTTCAAAGGGAGTAAGGCTGCTTGTTTTGCTGTTTGGTCGGCCAAATGATTTTCCCTAGCCTCGGGTGTTTGGGCCTGGGTGTGGGCAGCAACCCTTATGATTGCCAACTGCTTTGGTTTCAAGGCTACTTCCATTAGTTTTTTTACTGAGGCTCCACGCCTGATGGGATTTCCTGCCGCTGTGAGGAATCCTCTAGTTTGCCAGATAGTGTTACTTACAGCAAGATGGGCTGCAGTGTGTACATCGCCCTGGCCAAAAACTAGTACTCTAGCAGGATACAGCTAAACCCCCACTAAAGTGGAAGCGTCACAGGTGCAGGAACTGCACACTAGTGGCTTGCATAGAGTGCTGTTCACATATGCAGATAACACAGTCACAAACCCGCAGCCTATTAGGTGACGCCCATACTATTAGATCAGGCGGGCTGCCAAGCCGTACCCCACTGTGTATCATGCACGGACAGACACTCTACAGTGCAAGGCCCAACGGAAAGGGTTAGGACAGGATACAGCCAGGCCCCTTTCTGTTGGGCCTTGCACTGTAGAGTGTCTGTCCGTGCATGATACACAGTGGGGTACGGCTTGGCAGCCCGCCTGACCTAATAGTATGGGCGTCACCTAATAGGCTGCGGGTTTGTGACTGTGTTATCTGCATATGTGAACAGCGCTCTATGCAAGCCACTAGTGTGCAGTTTTATCATCTAGCAATCGCCCTCCTCCATTCCATGGAGGTGTGTGTGTGATTTGCTCCTCCTGCACCTGTGACACTTCCACTTTAGTAGGGGTTTAGCTGTATCCTGCTAGAGTACTAGTTTTTGGCCAGGGCGATGTACACACTGCAGCCCATCTTGCTGTAAGTAATACTTAATTTTTGGAGGATATTTTCCTCTTTTTGTTGCTATGTTTATATTTGCCAGATAGTGCCAAAGTCGTGCACAATGACATCTGCATAGGCTGAGTCCGTGTAGATGTTCGCTGTTTGTTCTTTCAGAAACTCAATTGCCCAGATAAGGGCGAGAAGTTCTGCTTCTTGGGCAGATATGTGCGGAGGTAGTGGTTGCCTGGTTATGACTTCATGTAGGGTTACTACCGCAAATGCGGTGTGAAATTTGCCTGTTTCGTCGGCATATCTACTACCATCCACAAAACGTTCGAAGTCTGGATTTGCAAGTGGTGTTGTTTGAATATTATGCAGGGGCTTCGCCTCATGTTGGATGAGTTCTTGACAATCATGGTCAAATGGTGTGCTCTTACGTTTGTCACTCTCTTCCTCTGTCCCACCTTCTAAACTGGTAAAGATCAGAAGATGAGCAAGGTTTAGACTGGTAACTCGAGCGAATGAGATGTTTGGGGGTAGTAACAGCGCACATTGAAGTCTGACTTGTCTTGCAATGGAGAGGTGTTTCAGCTGCACTTGGTTGAGAACAGCATAGATATCATGGCTGGTAAGGATGGTGGTCGGGAAATCGAGTGAGATTTCGGATGCTTTCTGCAGTATGTTTGAAACTGCTGTGATTGCACGGACACAGGTTGGTGCTGCTCTGGTGACAGTGTCGAGTTGAGAAGAGTAGTACCCGATTATATGATGTTTTTCTGTCTTCTGGGTGAGTACTCCTATGGCAAATCCTTGAAGTTCTGCTACGAACAGGTAAAAGTTGAGATCGTAATTTGGTAGTGCCAAAGCAAGAGCATCAATCACTAGTTCCTTGAGCTGTTGGATGCTTTGTGGAGCTTTTTCTGTAAGGAAGAATGGAAGATTCTTGGTGCAATCATATAATGGTTGCATGAGTAATGACGCATTGGGAATCCATTGTCTGCAGAATGATATTAGTCCGAAAAATCCTCTGAGTTTTTTTATGTTCCCAGGGACGCTTGCTTTCCTGATTACTTCTTGTCTGTCTGGGCTGAGATGTTTTTGCCCTGCAGAGAGACAATGACCCAGGAAAGTGACCTTTGTTTTGCAGAATTGTAATTTGTCCTTACTCGCTTTGCATCCTGATTCTGCTAGGAAGGTTAGAAGACTTATTGAAGCCTTTTTACATTCTTCTTTGCTTGGACAGCAAAGTAGTAGGTCATCCACGTACTGGAGAAGGATACAGTGGTCAGGGGGCTGCCAGCCTTGAAGGACACTACTCATAGCCTGAGTATATAGAGTAGGGGAATGCTGCATCCCTTGTGGCAGCCTTGTCCACGTGTATTGGTTTTGTTTATGCGTGAATGCAAAGAGGTCTTGAAATGCTGTATCCAATCATACCGAGAAAAAAGCGTTGCCAAGATCTATGACCGTGTAGTGGGTGGAAGTAAGCCGGTACCTGTGTGAGTAGAGTATGTGGGTTGGGAACGACTGGAGTGAGGGGCTCCAGTATTGAGTTTACTGCCCTTAAATCAAGTACCATGCGGTACGCAACTGAGTCACCGTTCTTCACCTGTTTCTTCTTGACAGGAAATAGCTGAGTATTGTATGGAGACTTAGTAGTTCTGAGAGCTCCCGACTTCACTAATTCTTTTATTCGGTGATCCAGGGTGGCTTCCTGTTGAGCATTAAGAGGATATTGTCTTAACTGTGGTGCTGTAATTCCAGGTTTGACATACTTTTACGGGGGGCATGGGTAGTTTGCCGAGGTCAGTTTTAGATATGGACCAGAGTTTCGCGGGAACTTGGAGAAGTACTGGGTCCATGTTTGCTTCCTGTGTGGCATCAATTTCTAGTCGATCTTCGATCATCTGAATGGTACACAGGACTTCTTCTGGAATATCTTCCGGAATTCGCAGGACAGCGGAGCCATCTTCGTTATAGACAATCTGAGCTTGTAATCTTGACAGTACATCTGCTCCCATTAGAAAAAATTTAGATACAAATAGATGTGGTCCCAGCTTCACCTTTAATGGATGCGTTATTGAGATTAACTGGGCTTGTCCATCAAAACCGGAGACTATAGTAGTCTCGGGCAAGATGGAGTCTTCAGGTACCAGGTTCCTGGGAAGTATGGAGCGTGAGGCTCCCGAGTCCACCAGAGCCCTTATTTCCTTGTTATCAATTTGAAGGGGGACGTGTATAAACGGACCTCTGGCATCCCTATCCCGTGCTGCACCAAGTCAGGCAGTCTTTTCTTCCTGGCTCTCGGATTGATTTTGAGTATCCCTCTTTTTCTTTCTACAGTCTCTGATCATATGTCCTTTTATTCCACAATAGTAGCAGGTCGGTCCCTTTTTTTTTGTGCCTTCTGGCTGACCGTCTACTGCCGCTATGACAACTTTCTTGGTCCTTCTATCCTTTGCGTCGGTTTCTAAATCACTTGCTTTATTGACTAAAAGATCTATGTCCTCCATGTTTCTCAATTCGGGACAGCACGCTTTCAACCTATCTGCCAGAGGCACGTGTATTCCATCCATGAAGGATCTTACCATGAGGTGACGTATCGCACCCGCTTGTAAGTCCAGCCCTTCATCTGCAAATGACTGCATCAGTCTATAGTAAAACGAACTGATATTTTCCACAGGACCTTGGTGCACTGGTCCCATTGTGCCCTTATTCCTTTGCTCCTGGGTGCAGAAAAGATTGAGTCTCGTCATGAAATCTTGGCCGGATGCCACAGTCCGGGTATCGGCCGGGACATTCCCTGCCAGATGGGCAGTAAGTTTGGCATACATTTCAGGAGACATTTTGACTCATCACAAACCCTCCATGTCCAACCAAGTGCTCCGATAGGAGACCTGTATTTGGTCCAAGTAACGTGAAAAACTGACGGGGTTTCGAGTCAGGTCAGAGGCATTTTTCAGGAAAGCCATCTGTTCGGCAGGATTGGATTGGATCTCTGGGAGCATTTGGGTTTCCTGGATCAGAGGCATTTTTCAGGAAAGCCATCTGTTTGGCAGGATGGGATTGGATCTCTGGGAGCATTTGGGTTTCCTGGATC
This sequence comes from Anomaloglossus baeobatrachus, assembly GCF_048569485.1. Lineage (NCBI taxonomy): Eukaryota > Metazoa > Chordata > Amphibia > Anura > Aromobatidae > Anomaloglossus > Anomaloglossus baeobatrachus. Next base: position 246,816,997 of record NC_134355.1, read on the forward strand.
AACAGGTGTTGTTATGAGGGCTTTTCTTTCTCTTATGGGATAAAGAGGCGCTGGTGCTGTGGCTTGTTTATAATGTGGCCTCCAATAAGGGTTTTGTTGGCCACAATTGGTGCAGGTCCATCCTTGGGGTCCTGCTGTTTGTGGGGTCATCATATGTTTAGTCAACGGGTACGGGGGAGGTTCAAGATCCTTATTAATTTTTTCGCAGTTTCTTCCCATGTTTTTGAATCTTCATGGTATATCCAACCTTGATTGTGGGCTGTTTTTGCCATGTCGGAAAGAATTCTGATCACTTCGGTCCATAATTTGTCTGCTATTACTCCTGCTCTGGTAGTTCTTATCTTGTCCCATTTGTTGGGGTCCAGTTGGTCCTTCCCCTTCAATCCAAATGTTTTAAAAACTTCCCTGGACTGACTAGCTATACTTTTCCCATGGTAGCACGTAATGAGATGCGGCAGGGTGCATCCAGCTCTGTCCTTTGATGTTCCTTGACCCATTCTCCGTCTATTTCCTCAGCTTTTAGACCATTAAACGTCCCTTGGACTATAATCACCTATCTTGGAAGTACCCGGAGGATGACTCCTTTTTCTGTATTCCTACTTGTGGTGGGGTCCTAACTTTGTTTAGAGGGGGCTGAGTATGGAGAATCGTCCTGGGGTACCCTTCTTATGGTGGAGATATATTCTATAACCGATAAAAATGGCAAACAAGGCTTTCCCACTTAACACCAGGATGGTGAACATCACTTCAAAAGACAGAACAGACACACTATTCCCTTAGCAACACTCACTCACGTGACGGCCTATGAAGTTGGTCATCTGGTTCGTCCCGAGGTGGTTTTAGCACTGGCACTGCTCCCACTGCACTCACTCCGGAACCCAAAGGTGTCCGGCCTGGCCCTGGGATACAGTTTTAGCCTGGAGGAACCAGTTGTTACCGACTTCTCTGATCTATGACAGTCGACAAGGACAAAAGCACAGGAAAGCATCTACTGGCAAGAGTTCTTTCTTTCAGAGTTCAGTAGTGACCCACCAATTACCCAGTTTCTATTCACAGTGTCCCTCTTGCGGCAGTGAGGAAGGAGGAGGACAGAGATGGGGAGCAAAAGAGCAGAGAAAATTTCAACTATTACCTGGCCAGGTGTTTTTGGTCCTCACGTCTGGTCCCCTCGTCCTCGGGATGACAAGACGGTCCACTGGATCCTGGAGTATGCGCGGGTCCCTGTTCGGGCACCAAAAATGTTAGGTTGACCCCTAAATGGGTCACAACTGCTGCCAGTGATGACCGAATGCGGAGAGGGTCCCGGTCACCCCCTCAACTTCTCTCAACCTTAATGAGATACAGAGACTGGTATCTGCACATAAAGCAAGAGTGTGCGCTCTGAACTGAAGTTTATTACACATACAGGTTTTTATCAAGCTAATTTGGGCGTAGCTGTGTCGTGTGCATAAGTGTAAGTTTCGATTCTCGGCAAAGCATAAGTTGCGTTTCTCGGCAAAGCATAAGTTTCGTTTCTCGGCAAAGCATAGTTCATGGTTTCGATAATTCATTTGTCCTTGGCTCTTCCCAGCATCTAGGGCGTAGATGGGTCGGTTTGTGCTTCTTGCAAGTGGCGTGGGTGACTATCTATTCAATTTTAGTTAACTCTTTCCTCACAAAGAACAGAAATATACATGTGACAGGCTATAAGAAAGGGATGAAGGACTGGGATAAATTCCCTGCGCAGCAAAGCATAAATCAGGCCTGGTGAGCCTGATACAGGTACTGCAAAAGAGTATTAGAGTAAAAGGGAAACCGTCAGCAAGCCCTAAGTAAACACTCTGTGCAGTGCTCTGCAACAGAGCATGAAGCAGAGCCAATATACCAGATGTGGCACTGCAAAGGGAGTATCAGAGTAGGAGGGAAGCCCCATGCTTATGGCAGTGATACATGGGGCTTCCCTCATACTCTGAGAAACCACTGCAGTGCCACAACTAGTATATTGGGTCTGCTTCATGCTCTGCTGCAGAGTGCTGCACAAAGCATTTACGTACGGCTTGCTGATGGTTCCCTTTTAGTACAGAGATATTACACACAGGGATGTCACAGGGCAGTTTCTGTAGTGTTACAGGCAGACATCTGCACATTATTATCCTCACCTGCTGCTGTGCTGTGAGAGATATTAGTGGCTTCTGCCTCCACTTCCTGTGTACAGTGTCCATTTTAGGACATGATCATATATAAGTGTCAAACATCATAAATACCTTGTTTGATCACTGAGAACTGATAACTGGATCACTGACAACTGACACCTGATCACTGACAAATGATACCTGATCACTGACAACTGATACTAGATCACTGACAACTGATCACTGATAACTGATCACTGATTCCTGATCACTGACAACTGACACCTGATCACTGACAAATGATACCTGATCACTGACAACTGATACATGATCACTGACAACCAATACCTGATCACTGACAACCGATTACTGACAACTGATAACTGATCACTGAGAACTAATCACTGACAACTGATACCTGGTCACTGACAACTGATACCTGATCACTGACAACTAATCACAGATAACTGATCACTGATACCTGATCATTGAGAACTGATACCTGATCACTGACAGCTGATACCTGATCACTGACAACTGATCACTGACAACTGATACCTGATCACTGACAACTGATTCCTGATCACTGACATCTGATACATGATCACTGACAACTGATCACTGACAACTGATACCTGATCACTGACAACTGATACCTGATCACTGACAACTGATACCTGATCACTGACAACTGATACCTGATCACTGACAACTGATACCTGATCACTGATACCTGATCACTGACAACTGATCACTGACAACTGATCACTGATAACTGATCACTGATAACTGATCACTGACAACTGATACCTGATCACTTATCACTGACAACTGATCACTGACAAGTGACCACTGACACCTGATCACTGACTTCTGATACCTGGCATTTTTTTCCTATGATACATTACTACCTAAATATGAAATCCTATTAAAAATGTACCTATAGCTTAATGGTAAGGCATCTGTTTCACACATAGCATTATCCTTTCAAATAATAAAAAAAAATACACCCATCCACTATGGGGGATTGGGGGATAGAACACAGAACTCTGGCCTTTCCCACCACCCTCCTCCAAGATAAATGCAAATGATGTTTGAGTCTGATCAGTGAGTGGTGATATGTGAAAAAGTCACTTCTCAGGTCTCACTTCTCAGACATCAGACTGAGAATCAGGACCAAAGCAGAATATTTGCTTGGCAATCTCATAGGGCAAGAAAGACAGCCTTCTCCCATATCTCCAGTTAATGGCTGAGTGGTAAAGTTGCCACCTCTGTAGTGTGGTACATGGGTTTGATCTCAGGAGTGGAAAAATTAAACTTAACTTTTTTTAAATTCTGCTTGTCACACAGAGGAAGACTATTCTAGTTATGGAGACCTGACAAACCAGTCCGGCTGTCAGTGGTAAGGGGACTTATAGCTGCAATGCCCCTCTGGGACTTATTCAATTTGTCTGTCCAGGAAAGGAGACAAACTCTAGCGCCACCTATTGGAAGTAGCCATCCTAAAAGTCAAAAGTGGCCTGACAAGCCTTTTCATATGACCTAGGATATATAAGCCAGATCAGAATCTCAATTTGCAGACACGGTGTTTCAGGGTGATTGCCCTTTGTCAGTGCAAAGTGTGGGTAACTGATCTGGCTTATGAGAAGCTAATGGGGGACCAAGGGGGAAGACTATTCTCCTTATGGAGACCTGACAAACCAGTCCAGCTGTCAGTGGTAAGGGGACTTATAGCTGCAGTTCGAGTTATGTTCGATAATGGTTCGATCACCAAAAAGCGTAGCTAGTTACTAGCTGGCTTTTCACTGTGGGTCACTGTGAATCATGATATTATCAAAATTCAGCGTATAGTGTGCAGAGGGGACGGGGTTTTGATCAGTGCTGCTGCTGTCGCGGGCGGGGAGGAGGGTGTCGGCACACTACGCTCACCCCTTCTGCTCGGGTCCGGCAGCTGCTCAGTGGTGGCTCGAGCTGTGGGCCGGATCCCAGGGCTTCTCGAGCGACACTCCTCGCCCGTGAGTGATAAGGGGGTTTGTGGTTGGGTGTGGGGATTGTTATAGTTCGAGACGCCACCCACGGTTGTGGTGATTTCACCACCGCTGCTCTGTACGGGGCTCCCGGGGATGGTGATGCGGAGCAGCCAGGTGTTGTGTTGCCAATCCATGGGTAGGGGTGGTGATCCCGGGGCCCGGGGATGGAGGAGTAGGTGCGGGGCCCGATGGGCGCAGGGTCGCGGGGGCAGCGCTGTGCCTTGCGGCACTGTGGTACTCACTCAGCCTGAGACGTGACACAGTTTGTACGGTAAACCAAACGGCTGGTAGGACGGTCCCACAGACGGCTGCACCTGCACTCCCGGTAGGTGACGGTGATGTCCCTCTTCCTTGCACCTATGGTTGACTTGTGGTAGCGGTGGATTCCCTCCGGTTACCCGCTCCCTGGCTGCAATCTGGGCCGGAGGAGCTCTACACTTTGCCCGCAGGCGCTGGCCCTGAGAAACTGGTGCCGTGGCGGTGGCGGTGTCTCTCCGGTTCAGGTTGGGCTGTTGCCTTCAATCGGGACTTGGTTGCTGGGGGATCTACGTCCCCTTCACTGACGGATTTGGCAAATCTGGCGACTCCTAGCCTTGCCGGGGTCCGAGAGGCCCCTGCCCTGGTGCTGACTGTCCTTCGGTCCACTGCTCCAGACCACCGGGCACACAGCCAACGGGGTCCTTCCAGGAACTTCCAAACGGTCCCCCTCCAGACAGTCACCGCCGTCGCTGACCTTGCTGATCTGGCCCTACACAAAGCTGGACCCTTCAGGCTCTCTTTCTCTTCTGTCACTTCACTTGCTTTCCTCCTCTTCCACTTTTCTACTTTCACTTTCACTTTCTTAACTCCTCTACTTAGCTCCTCAACTTCACTCTTGCCCTGCCTGGGCTTAACTGCCTGGTTTTCCCGCCTCCAGAGTTGTGAGCTCCTCGGTGGGCGGAGCCAACCGCCTGGCCCACCCCCTGGTGTGCATCATCAGACTCCTGGAGGAAGGCAACAAGGATTTGTAGTTTAGCTGTGATGTGCCTACCTGGAGTGTGGGGTGTGGTGGTGTTGTGACCCGTGTCCCCTGGCTTGCCCAGGGCGACACACTGCTGAGTGCTGAAAGAATGGCGATTGCCATTTTTTTTTTTCCTTTTTTTCCCTAACCACGCATACAGTAGGGCGGGCCAGGCTGTCAGCCAATCACAGACACACACACAGCAAAGTGGATATTTGCCAAACAAGCAAGGGCATGTGTCATTGGCTGTGCATGTCACATGTCTTTGCCCTATAAGACCTGGCCATTTTCCCAGTCGCCGCCATTATCTCTTTGCTGCGGGTGAGTGACAGTCTCCGCTCCTGCTCTCGCAGCTGCTGCTGTGTGCGCTATGGACATACAGTGCAATCTACACATCGCTTTAGGGATTAGGGACTACTTGTAATTTCAGCCCTTTTCAGGGCTACATTACAGCCGTTCATTGTCATTTTGCTAGGCAGGTCTGTGCCAGCGCTGTTCAGGGGTTTATATCACAGCGTCTGGCTAAATCAGCTCAGGCAAATCCTTAGGGCATTGTTTCATTGGCAGGGATAGAAAGTGAGGCTTCCTGTGCTGAAAAGCTATCTACAGCACCTGTGCATTCTGCACACCTCTCCACTTTTGCTTCGCAATTTTAATTGCAAAAAGTGCTGCCACTTTTAGGGGCATACTAAAATTGTCTGGGATACTAACTTAGGGTTCCTCTGCTGTCAAGCAAGGTACACCAACTGTGCATTCTACACACCTGTCCATTTTTGCTACGCAATTTTAATTGCAAAAAATGCTGCCACTTTTAAGGGCATACTAAAATTGTCTGGGATACTAACTTTGGGGTTCCTCTGCTGTCAAGCAAGGTATACCAACTGTGCATTCTACACACCTGTCCATTTTTGCTGCGCAATTTTAATTGCAAAAAGTGCTGCCATTTTTAGGGGCATACTAAAATTGTCTGGGATACGAACTTAGGGTCCTCTGCTGTCAAGCAAGGTACACAAACTGTGCATTCTACACACCTGTCCATTTTTGCTATGCAATTTTAATTGCATAAATTGTTGACACTTTTAGAGGCACAGTTTCATTGCATGTGATATTCAGTGTTGGTTCTTCAGCTGTCAATAAAGCTAGACCAACTCTGCATTGTACACCACCTCTCCATTTCTGCTACGCAATTTTTAACTGCAGGTAGTCCAGCCAATCTGTGATGAAGGTGCAGGCGTGGATATAATGTTGCCTTCATCCAAAGGTGGTTCTCTCAATGTCTGAGAGAGCTCAACACCAGCAGCTGTTTCCACTTCAAAAACAACTGACGACCTGCCAATTACATTGGCTGTTGCGGGTAAAGGGGTGGAAGGTCAGCGTCAAAAAGCATGTGTAACTGCTGTTCCCACAGTCACAGAGGATGAAGAGCACGCAGATGCCATTGATGGGGCAGACGCATGTTGCACAGCCCCGCTAGGCCGCATTGTAGCATAGTTACCCTTTCACATAGACTTATGCTTCATTAAAGTCGTGTACAGGATGGGCTCTCCAGTATACAGCAAAACCACGCAACAGGAAAAGGACTCTAGGCAGATGGGTTGATAAATGATTGTTTAACTTTCCCAAAACAAACAATAAGTACCATGCATAAAACTGAAAACATAGAACAATGTATTCACAAGTCCAAAAGCCTACAACCCTATGCTGTGACACTCGTAATGGCGATTTATACCCCCTTCTCACCAACCTTTGCCTAACCAAGGTACTGTCTAAACCAGACCTGGGCAACGGGCGGCCCGCGGGCCACATCCGGCCCGCCTGCTCTCTGTGACCGGCCCGCCCGTCTTCAGCCGGTGCAGTGGAGCCGGGCTGCAGCGTGCCGAGTAGGGAGAGATCCTGTGCAGGTCCGCACAGTCAGTGCAGGAGAAGGAGCAGCACAGCAGAGCAGACGGAATTCATCATCTTCCAGGACCTGCGATGATGTCACGCCCATGTGACTGTGTGGGAGGAGACAGGATTGCCGGGGAGAAAGCAAGACATGCTGAATGCTGAAGGAGATGTGGACACATGATGACTGGTAATAAGAAAAGAGGGGACATGAGGGGGAGGGGGGCTGCAGGGTGAGTGCATATGAGGGAAGATGGAGCTACAGGGTGAGTGGCATATGAGGGCTGCAGACTGACAAAAGGATGTGAAGGGGTGCAGAGTGTTTGAGAGGGGTAAGTTGGGGGTACAGGCAGGGTGAGATATGTGGGCAGGGTGTGTGACATATGGGGGTGTAGTGTGTGTGATATGGGGGTGCAGGCTGTATGGGGTGTAGTGTGTGTGATATGGGGGTGCAGGTGTAGTATATTACAGGTGTGCTATATGGAGGTGTATATAGTGGTGTAGTATATGGGGGTATAGTGATGTAGTATATTACAGGTGTGCTATATGGAGGTGTAGTATATTACAGGTGTGCTATATGGAGGTGTAGTATATTACAGGTGTGCTATATGGAGGTGTAGTATATTACAGGTGTGCTATATGGAGTTGTAGTATATTACAGGTGTAGTATATGGGGTGTAGTGATGTAGTATATTACAGGTGTACTATATGGAGTTGTAGTATATTACAGGTGTAGTATATGGGGTGTAGTGATGTAGTATATTACAGGTGTGCTATATGGAGGTGTAGTATATTACAGGTGTGCTATATGGAGGTGTAGTATATTACAGGTGTGCTATATGGAGGTGTATATTACAGGTGTGCTCTATGGAGGTGTAGTATATTACAAGTGTGCTATATGGAGGTGTATATTACAGGTGTGCTATATGGAGGTGTATATTACAGGTGTGCTATATGGAGGTGTATATTACAGGTGTGCTATATGGAGGTGTAGTATATTACAGGTGTGCTATATAGGGGTGTAGTGATGTAGTATATTACAGGTGTGCTATATGGAGGTGTAGTATATTACAGGTGTGCTATATGGAAGTGTAGTATATTACAGGTGTGCTATATTGAGGTGTAGTATATTACAGGTGTGCTATATTGAGGTGTAGTATATTACAGGTGTGCTATATGGAGGTGTAGTATATTACAGGTGTGCTATATAGGGGTGTAGTGATGTAGTATATTACAGGTGTGCTATATGGAGGTGTAGTATATTACAGGTGTGCTATATTGAGGTGTAGTATATTACAGGTGTACTATATGGAGGTGTAGTATATTACAGGTGTGCTATATTGAGATGTAGTATATTACAGGTGTATATAGGGGTGTAGTGATGTAGTATATTACAGGTGTATATAGGGGTGTAGTGATGTAGTATATTACAGGTGTACTATATGGAGTTGTAGTATATTACAGGTGTGCTATATGGAGGTGTAGTATATTACAGGTGTGCTATATGGAGGTGTATATTACAGGTGTGCTATATGGAGGTGTAGTATATTACAGGTGTGCTATATAGGGGTGTAGTGATGTAGTATATTACAGGTGTGCTATATGGAGGTGTAGTATATTACAGGTGTGCTATATTGAGGTGTAGTATATTACAGGTGTGCTATATGGAGGTGTAGTATATTACAGGTGTGCTATATAGGGGTGTAGTGATGTAGTATATTACAGGTGTGCTATATGGAGGTGTAGTATATTACAGTTGTGCTATATTGAGGTGTAGTATATTACAGGTGTACTATATGGAGGTGTAGTATATTACAGGTGTGCTATATTGAGGTGTAGTATATTACAGGTGTACTATATGGAGGTGTAGTATATTACAGGTGTGCTATATGGAGGTGTAGTATATTACAGGTGTGCTATATTGAGGTGTAGTATATTACAGGTGTACTATATGGAGGTGTAGTATATTACAGGTGTGCTATATTGAGGTGTAGTATATTACAGGTGTACTATATGGAGGTGTAGTATATTACAGGTGTGCTATATTGAGGTGTAGTATATTACAGGTGTAGTATATGGGGTGTAGTGATGTAGTATATTACAGGTGTATATAGGGGTGTAGTGATGTAGTATATTACAGGTGTATATAGGGGTGTAGTGATGTAGTATATTACAGGTGTATATAGGGGTGTAGTGATGTAGTATATTACAGGTGTATATAGGGGTGTAGTGATGTAGTATATTACAGGTGTATATAGGGGTGTAGTGATGTAGTATATTACAGGTGTATATAGGGGTGTAGTGATGTAGTATATTACAGGTGTATATAGGGGTGTAGTGATGTAGTATATTACAGGTGTACTATATGGAGTTGTAGTATATTACAGGTGTGCTATATGGGATGTAGTGATGTAGTATATTACAGGTGTGCTATATGGAGGTGTAGTATATTACAGGTGTAGTATATGGGGTGTAATGATGTAGTATATCGGAGGTGTATTATATAGTGGTGTAGTATAATACAGGTGTATATGGGGGTGTAGTATATTACAGGTATATGGAGGGAGTGTAGTATAATACAGGTATAGTATATAGGGGTGTAGTGGTGTAGTTTATTACAGGTGTAGTATATGGAGGGGGTGTAGTGATGTAGTATAATACAGGTATAGTATATGGGGGGTGTAGTGATGTAGTTTATTACAGGTGTAGTATATGGAGGGGGTGTAGTGATGTAGTATATTGGGTAGAACTGAGGTAATTATATTAGTCCGGCCCTCTAAACCAATCCCAATTTCTCATGCGGCCCCATGGCAAAATTAATTGCCCACCCCTGGTCTAAACTGTTGCCTACTACCTGGTAATCCCTCTGCGTAGCAGTAGTAATTGTGTGGGTGTGGGTGTGTGTGTGTGTGCGAACACGACTTAGGGGTACTTCACACACAGCGAGATCGCTAATGAGATCGCTGCTGAGTCACGTTTTTTGTGACCTCATTAGCGATCTCGCTGTGTGTGACACTGAGCAGCGATCTGGCCCCTGCTGTGAGATCGCTGCTCATTACACACAGCCCTGGTTCGTTTTTTTATTGTTGCTCTCCCGCTGATAAGCACACATCGCTGTGTGTGACAGCAAGAGAGCAACAATCCTGAATGTCCAGGGAGCAGGAGCCAGCGTCTGACAGCCTGCGGTAAGCTGTAACCAAGGTAAACATCGGGTAACCAAGGTGGTTACCCGATATTTACCTTCGTTACCAGCCTCCGCAGCTCTCACGCTGCCAGTGCCAGCTCCTGCTCCCTGCACACGCTAAGCGAAGCGGTGTGCGCTGGTAACTAAGATAAACATCGGGTAACCATACCCGATGTTTACCTTAGTTACCAGTGTCCGCAGCTTCCAGACGCCGGCTCCGTGCAAGCGCAGCGTCGCTTGCACGTCGCTGCTGGCTGGGGGCTGGTCACTGGTCGCTGGTGAGATCTGCCTGTTTGACAGCTCACCAGCGACCATGTAGCGACGCAGCAGCGATTCTGACCAGGTCAGATCGCTGGTGGGATCGCTGCTGCGTCGCTAAAGTGTGAAGGTACCCTTACCAGTGGCGCATCAAAAAAGCTTACAACTTATCTACCTAAACATAGACAAAACCCATTATAGGCCCAGTCACACTAAACAACTTACCAGTGATCCCAACAACGATACAACCTGATAGGGATCGCTAATAAGTTGCTAGGAGGTCGCTGGTGAGAGGTCACACTAAGCGACGCTCCAGCGATCCCACCAGCAACCTGACCTGGCAGGGATCGCTGGGGCGTCGCTACACGGGTTGCTGGTGAGCTGTCACACAGGCAGATCTCACCAGCAACCAGTGACCAGCCCCCAGCCAACAGCGCCACGTGGAAGCGATGCTGCGCTTGGTAACTAAGGTAAATATCGGTTAACCAACCCGATATTTACCTTGGTTACCAGCGCACACCGCTTAGCGCTGGCTCCCTGCACTCCTAGCCAGAGTATACATCGGGTTAATTACCCGATGTGTACTGTGGCTACGTGTGCAGAGAGCAAGGACCCGGCACTGACAGCTGAGAGCGGCGGACACTGGTAACGAAGGTAAATATCGGGTAACCAAGGGAAGGGCTTCTTGGTTACCCGATGTTTACCGTGGTTACCAGCGTCCGCAGAAACCGGCTCCTGCTTCTTGCACATTTAGTTGTTATTCTGTCGCTGTCACACACAGCGATGTGTGCTTCACAGCGGGAGAGCAACAACTAAAAAATGGCCCAGGACAATCAGCAACAACCAACGACCTCACAGCAGGGGCCAGGTTGTTGCTGGATGTCACACACAGCGACATCACTAGCAACATCGCTGCTACGTCACAAAAGTTGTTCCTTAGCAGCGATGTTGCTAGCGATGTTGCTTAGTGTGACGTGGCCTTTACCCCCCTGAATACCCTTGATAGTTGAAGCCTCATAGATAAGGCAGATGATAATAGTGGTAATGTTACGGGGGGCTGTCTGATAATAAAACCCAAAGGAATATCAGACAGTCAGGGTCCACCGTGCAAAGACTCTGCTGCAGACTATGGCAGAGGATAAGGGGTATATAAGTGTGCCACTGTAAATAGTAATAGCACAAGTGCAGAGTGCAATACCTCTGTTAAACTCACAGAGGAATATAATTAGGAAATAAAGCAATTCCTCCCTTACTTGGAGGGTGTGTGGTATGGTCTCTGTTAATGGTCACAGAGACAAAAGCAGTGAGTGTGAAATGGCACCTACCTAGGTCCGTTCCTCTAGCGGTGCCAGGAGACGGACAGCAGCGTAAGCCGCACAAAGCTCCTACCTGCGTTCGCTCCACTAGTGTGCGAGGACCCGAACCACTAGATATGGCACCTGCCTGGGTCCGCTTCACTAGTGGTGTAAAAGAGACGGACAGCAGCATAAGCCGCACAAAGCTCCTACCTATGTTCGCTCCCCTAGTGTGCGAGGATACGAACAACTGCCAGACGCAGTATAAGGAACGTTACCCTAGCGGCAACGTCCACCTACGAGTAGAATCACAAGGCCCAGCCGGACCATGTGCCTCAGGCACCTGCCTATGTCCGCTCCACTAAGATGTAAGGATACGGACCGCAGCCGAAGCTGTAAGGTATAAGAACGCTACCCTGCCGGTAGCGCTCACCTAGCATAGACAGAGAGATGCCTAGAGGGACGTGCACAGAGCGTCTACTCTCATGCATGAACCAAGAGGACTGAGCGCCGGGCGGCGTGCGTCAGGGTCTTATATAGACTTTGTGCCTCATCCAAGATGGAGGACGCCAGAGCCAATCCGCTGCCAGAACAACAGGAATGACGTCACGCTGGCCTATCACCGAGCAAAGCATCACAAGCACATGACCAGCGACCAATCGGCATAGAAGGTGTCAGAGACATGTGACCTCGTGACAGCGATGATGTCACCCGCACATGTGCAATGGCTCCAAGATAGCACATGTGCAGTAGCAAGAAATCCGAACATAGTCTCCAGTGCTCGCACATGTGCAGTAGCAAGAAATCCGAACATAGTCTCCAGTGCCACAGCAACCGTAACAGTACCTCCCCCTCAAGGGCCCCCCCCTCCCAGCGACGCAGGTAATCGGCAACTAAGTCGGGAGCATGGACAGCCTCCTCAGGCTCCCAAGAGCGATGTTCCAGATCATAGCCCTCCCAATCTATCAAGAAGAACCTGCGCCCTCTAACCATCTTAGAACCAACTATGGCTCGTACCTCATAGCTAGAGCAAGAGGAATCAGAGGCAGGAGAGTGCACTTCATGAGCGTGAGGTAAAATAGCCGGCTTTAGCAGTGAGACATGGAATTTGTCATGGATTCTAAGATGGACGGGTAACTTCAATTGGTAGACTACAGGATTTACCTGTCGAAGAACCTCATAAGGACCCAGGAAGCGAGGAGCAAATTTGACAGAGCTCACTATAAGTTTCACGTGTTTTGCAGAGAGCCACACAAAGTCCCCCGGAGAAAAGACAGGAGCCGGGCGACGAAACCGATCGGACACCGTCTTCATACGGTCCTTAGCTGCTTGGATCGACTCTTGAGTCCGATCCCAAACCTCTCTGGCATTAGTTGCCCAGTCAGCCACAAGAGGAGGAGGTGCAGCAGCGGGAAACGGTACAGGTACCCTAGGGTGTTGCCCATTATTGAGTACGAACAGTGTCTGCCCAGTGGCCTCAGCCAGCGAATTGTTAAGGGCAAATTCTGCCCAGGGTAGGAGGGAGGACCAGTTATCGTGGTTCTCAGCAACAAAGTGTCGAAGGTATATAATCATGGATTGATTGGTACGCTCAACCAAACCATTGGTCTCCGGATGGTATGCCGAAGAGAGATTCAATTTGCAGAAGGCTACAAAGATCTCGCCAAAAACGAGAAGCAAATTGCGGGCCTCTATCACAAATGATACGATCTGGCATCCCGTGAAGCCTAAAGACATGCTTGAGGAATAGTTTGGCTAGTACCCTGGAAGATGGGATTCTCGATAACGGTACAAGATGAACAATCTGGGAGAAATGGCTCTGGACCACGTGAAGTTAACACCAAGCCGGTCAGGTTATGTGTACGCCCTCACCATTGTGGACCATTACTCTCGTTTCCTGGTAGTAGTGCCCGTGAAGGACCAGACAGCCCGAACAGCAGCGAGAGCATTTCAGGCTTACTTTTGTCGACCTCACGGTTACCCTGAAAGGGTACTGACTGATCAGGGTCCTGCATTCGAGGCAGAAGTGTTCCAAGAGTTCTGTAACCTGTACGGTTGTAAGAAAATCAGAACCACACCGTACCACCCCCAAACCAATGGATTGTGCGAGAAGATGAACCATGTGGTTATTGACATGCTCAAGACTCTACCTCTGGAAGAAAGGAACCAATGGCCAGAAAAGTTACCAGATCTGGTAGACTTGTACAACCATATCCCGGTAAATTCGACCAACTGCAGCCCTGCTTACCTGATGCGAGCCAGACCTGGCAAGTTACCCGTAGACTTTGAGATGGGGACTGTGTCACCTGAGGCGGTTCAGGAAATGGAAGATTGGGATACAGAGCGGCAGCAGCGGTATCGTAAGGTCCAGGAATGCGTAGAGAGGGCCCTGTCTCAAGCAAGAACGAGACAAGAGCAGCATTACAATCAAACAGCCCCAGCAACTCCCTTAGCACCTGGAGAACAAGTCCTCAAGAAGAAGCGGAGGACGCATAAATTGGATGATCAGTGGGAAAACGAGCCCTACACCATTATCCCCTCCAACTTTGACAACAGTAAGGTATGCCTCATAAGCAAGGATAAAGGCAAGACCTATCAAGCAATCTCTCGAGACCGCCTGAAAGCATGCCCTGAACGGTGCAGAATCCAAAGAGAAATGGAAGAAGTGCAAGGAAGTCCCCAAAGTCAAGAGAAAGAGGGGGAGATGATCCAAACAATCCTTGGAAAATTCCCTAAAACTTGGACCCGAATAAACAACGCCATAGTGGTACCAGTTTTGACGTTTCCGCAGTTGGTCGAGCCAGAAACAGAAGAGGTTCCGAATCCACCTAAAGAACCGTCCGCTCCAACACGAGATGACACGCCAGCAGTGGAGCAGGAGGATCAACCCCCTGTCAGTGGTGAACCTGTCATACCCTTGGCGACTCTTAGACCACATAGGCAATCATCACGCTTACCTATCGGGGTTAGGCCTACCTGTAGTGCTGAGGTAGAAGACACACCAAGTAGTCAGGGGCAAACACCAGAGCTACGCAGGTCTCAACGCAGCACCCGGGGACAACCCCCTCCAAGGTATAGAGAGTCAACTGTATAAGGGAAAAAGAAAGAGTACTTATTAGAATGTAAATAGTTATGCGAAACGTCTGTCATGTTGTGTACAAAATGTTTTTCTTTTTCTTGGATTGCGAAAATGGACAATTGGGCCACTGGACTATGGGTGGCCAACACCTAAATTGTTCATAGTTAGCACCAGTGTGCTCAACACCCCTGAAGAAAAACCCGTCCGGCGTGCATAGAGTGGGGTCATCAATGCTCTGACGCACGGCCAGAGCCTACGTTGGGGGTTTGAACGCGGCGGGTCCCCCATGGAGCAGTGTAATGGACACCCGGCAGGGAGCCACACTGGACTCTTATAGTAATGTTTAAGGTTGTAACGTTCAAGTAATGCGCCTCCCATAATGGGATGAAATGTTTTAACATGTCATGTTTGTTTCTACAGTCCGGGAGTATTGAATTTAACTAAGGGGGAGTGTGGCGCCCCAGGACCTGGTCGCCACAACAGCATTGCCCTTCCAAAGGGTTAATGCTGAGCCTGGAGGTAATTGGGAGATCTATTGGCCAGTAAGTTAACACCCAACACAGTTCTCCCTCCGGCCAGCAGGGGGAGCTCTGAACCTGGAACTTCAGGGAGCTTCCCTTAAGTCTGGCTGGAGGGAGGAAGTAGTGGTTAGTCTGTAGACAGGAGTGAAGGAGGACAGACGGAGAGTAGTGCTGCCTTGTAGAACTGGGGCCTAGAGCTGGGATAGCTTGGCCCAGTGAAGCAAGAGGTGCAGAGAGGCACAGCAGAGACTCGGACATCGGAGTCTGTGGTTGCCAGGGCATAAAATCCATCCCTGGTAGCTGAATCCGGAGGGCAGGAGAGCTGCAAGCCCCTGGCCCAGAAGTAATCTGAAGGTACAGCTGCATTCCAAGGGCCCGGTGTAGAATCCAGCAGAGAAGCACCAGAGAGGGCCTGCGCAGTCTACCACACAGAAAAAGGGACGAACAACCAGTCCCAGCAGCAAGAGGGCAACTGCGAACTCAAAGTGCAGTGTCCTAAAACAGCCAAGAAAGATAGGGAGTAGGCCTCATACTCAACTGGCCAAAGATCACCCCAGGCACTTCCAGGCCGGCCGGACCATCTTTACCATCTGTGACGGTCTCCCTGGACTAAACTTCTGCCAAGTAAAAGAGGAGAAGGTAAAGAGACTACTGTTTGTGCCTGTTTCTTTCATTGCTTGTCGGCCCTGCACCGTGTTAGTCACACAACACCATAGACTTCCACAAGCACCAACTGCGTCCCGGGGCACCGCTCCACCTGTGGGGAGCAGTACAGTATCACTATTGCTGCCACTTCATCACCCCGGAGGCCTTACACAGCAGCGGCGGCTTAATAGCCGCATACCACAGGTGGCGTCACGAATACAAACTTAAAGTCATCAGCCACATATTCTACTGACACCCACCAGGGCCACGGAGCCGGGCCCAGCCACCACTGACTACCACCGGACTAGTCCGGCCCGGCAGCGGGTGTCCCATAGCCCTGGGGTGGGCGAGTCACCTGCCTGCCTGCCTGCCTGTATACTGCTACAATAGTCCTGACAAGGACTCTTCTGGTCACTAGCCTGTATTCCGACCTGGCTATACCCTGCCTGTATATAGCAACAATAGTCCTGAGAAGGACTCTGCTACTGTACTCCGACCTGGCTATACCCTGCCTGCCTGTATACAACTAGAATAGTCCTGAGAAGGACTTTTGGTCACACTGTTTGCAGCCCTGCTACGGAAATAGCTATAAAGGGCCGCAAACCTTTCCCTGAAGCAGCAACACTCTCCCTGCACTGACTGTCTGGATGGCTGTGAGCAGAGCACAGCGCGCCCGCCGGTATAAAGGCTCGGTCACGCTGTGCGGGCCGGCCAATCACTGCAATTCCACAACTAACAGGGCTGTGGCATTGCAGTGGTCTGCCAGCCAATCCCTGCATGAGGGCTGGCTCTCAAAAGAGCGCCAACATGCAGGGATGAAGACCACGAGTACAGCACGAGTATCGCGAGATTACTCGGTCCCCGCCGAGTAGCCCGAGTACAGTGATACTCGTGCGAGTACCGAGTAGTAACAAGCATGCTCGCTCATCACTACTACCCACCAAACCGGGTATCACCTTTAGAAGGGCACCAACAATTAAGAACATTGTGGCACCCAGCAGGTTGAGGACCAAACCAGTGCGGCACAAAAAATTGTTTATGCTGCAAAAGTATACACCATAGGAGAAATACCTTTTGCTCCTTGGGGGGTTCTGAGATTTTTCACATTAAAAACCATTTGACATGTCAATCTGACTATCTGGTAGATTGCATGTGTGGCAAGCAATACATAGGGACGACCAGCCAGCCCCTCCATAATAGACTAAATTCGCATCGCCACAACATAAGGACTGGTTTTATGTTGCATCGACTCTCAAAGCACTGCACAATCCAGCACAAGAGGGCTTTTGATTTTAAGATCACACCGATTGAACAGATCCCCCCGAGCACCAACAATAGGATGGAAGCCCTTAGTAGGAAAGAGACCTATTGGATACATAGGCTCAACACTAGAGTTGAGCGCGGTTCGTGGTTCGTGGTTCTCCAGTTCGCAGTTCGAGCGATTTTGGGGGCTGTTCTAGATCAAACTAGAACTCGAGCTTTTTGCTAAAAGCTCGATAGTTCTAGTTACGTTCGAGAGCGGTTCTAGCAGCAAAAAGTCAAGCTAATTACTAGCTGGCTTTCCGTTGTAATAGTGTAAGTGTCACGCTCCCCGGGTCCCCTGCCTTGCTTCCCGGCTCCCCTGCCGCGCTCTCCGGCTCCCCTGCCTCGCTCCCCGGCTCACCTGCCACGCTCCCCGGCTTCCCTGCCTCGCTCCCTGGCTCCTCTGTCAGGCGTCCCCCGCTCCACAGCCTCCAGGCCCCATCACCTGCGGTCCCCAGGCGGCCCGGTCCCCGCTCCCGGCGCCCGTCGGCAGCTCTGCTCCAGGCCGGCTCTCCTGCCTCCTGTTCACCGCTCCCTGCCCTGGATTCTGGCACCCGGGCCGCGCGCATGCGCATTAGGGCGCGTGCGCGGTCATTGACCCTTTCTTAAAGGGCCAGTGTCCTCCAACAGGATATTGAAGGATTAGGTACTGGGTATATAGGGGGATCCTTTCCAACTGGGCGGGGCCTGTTCTTCGTGTTTTCTAAGCTAGGAGTCAGGTCTCCTTGTGTCTGTGATATACTCACCTATCTCTCTCGTAGAGCCGCTCCTGCCTCGCCAACCGGTCCTGACGATACCCGAACCTCGAACGGTGACGGCCTGCCATCCCGTCAGTTCCTGCCATCTCCGATCCCTGTGGTGACCCGCCTTCTCACTCCATTGGTTCCGGACTCTGCCTGACAACATCTCGGCCTCCGAACCTGAGCTCCGTCACCCGGACTACCATCAGAGACCCCGTGGTCCCAGGGACTTCTTCACTCCACTCCTCTGAACGGACTGTCCTGCTTGCGCTCCGGCTACTGGGCACCTTGCCCTTGGTGAGGTGTTCAGCCCAGTGGATCCACCTCCTGGGTCTGCCCGTCCACCTGGCCCTAACAGTAAGAACAGGCCATGGATCCCGCCGAAGCACTAGCGGCCCAGCTGGGCACCCTGCAGCAGGAACTCGTACGACAGCGCGAGACCCAGACCCGCATGCTGTCCTTCATGTCCTCGGTGGATACCCGCCTAAACACGCTGCAAGCATCTGCCACGTCCCTGGCGTCTCAGGTTGCTACTGCACAGTCCACGGCCACGGTTCCTGTGGCGGCTACCTCGGAAGCTTCTAAACTTCGCTTGGCCTCTCCACCCCGATATGCCGGAGATCCCAAGACCTGCAGAGGATTCCTAAACCAGTGCTCCCTTCATTTCAAGCTGCTTCCGCACTTGGTTGCCTCCGACCAAGCCAAGGTGGCGTTTGTGATGTCCCATCTAGAGGGTGAGGCACTGGCCTGGATGAACCCCTTGTGGGAAAAGGAGGACCCTGTGACTACCAACATCCAGGACTTCCTGCAGGCATTTAGAAACACCTTCGACGAACCTGGCCGTGCCGCTGCATCCGCCTCACCACTCCTCAGGCTACGTCAGGGGACTATGACGGTAAGGCAGTATGCCATCCGCTTCCGCACTTTGGCCTCAGAATTGGGATGGAACAATGAAGCCCTCACCGCCGCCTTCTGGGAAGGACTCTCCAGCCGTATTAAGGACGAGCTGGCAGGCCGCTATGTTCCTTCCACCCTGGATGCCCTGATACCACTAGCCACCCGCGTGGGCCTCAGATTCCAGGAACGATCCAAAGAGGTGTCCCGTGAGAGACGTCCGATACGGCATTCCTCTCCTCCGCAGAAGCCCACAGTACTTCAGTCAGCGTCGTCTGGTGTCTCTGTCCACGAGCCCATGCAGATTGACCGTTTGCGGCAGTCCGAACAACGCCGAGCAGAACGGCTCGCCAAGGGCCTCTGCTTCTACTGCGGAGAGGGCACACACCTTCTACGCTCCTGTCCAGAGAGGCCGGGAAACTCCAAAGCCTAGGGTTGGTAGGAGAGGCCACCCTAGGTGTTGCGACTCTCTCAGACCCGGTTACGTGGACTGTTCAAGTGACAACGGGAGAGACGCGGTTCACGGCCGAGGCGTACCTTGATTCCGGGGCAGCAGGCAATTTCATCCAGCAGGCCACGGTGGACAAGTACCAGGTGCCTGTTACTCCACTCGACAAACCCCTCGTGATTGCCTCGGTAGATGGGAGACCCCTCTCTGACACCATCTCGTGGATCACCAAGCCGGTGGAACTACGTATCGGTGCCCTGCACACCGAGAACATCGCTCTCTACATCCTCCCACACATGTCCCATCAAATCCTGCTGGGACTCCCCTGGTTACGGACACACGAACCGTCAGTCAGCTGGGGTACTGGCGAAATCACCCGATGGGGCTCCTCTTGCCACGAGAATTGTCTGAAGACTATACAGCCCATCCGACGACCTCCGGTTCCGGAGTCCCTACCGGGACTGCCCTCGGCCTATTGGTCCTTCACGGACGTCTTTGATAAAAAGGAGTCAGAGGTACTTCCGCCACATCGTCCTTATGACTGTGCCATCGACCTACTCCCGGGAACTACACCACCTCGAGGACGGATATATCCGCTGTCTCCTGCTGAAACAAGGGCCATGTCTGCCTACATCACGGAGAACCTGGCAAGGGGATTAATTCGGAGGTCCTCCTCTCCTGCGGGAGCAGGCTTCTTCTTCGTTAAGAAGAAAGAGGGCGACCTGCGCCCCTGCATTGACTACCGGGGATTAAATCAAATCACCGTAAAGAATAAATACCCCCTGCCGCTCATCCCCGAATTGTTTGATCGGCTTAGAGGAGCTCGTGTGTTTACCAAGTTGGATCTTCGGGGTGCCTACAACCTGGTCCGCATCCGCTCTGGGGACGAATGGAAGACCGCATTCAATACTCGCGATGGGCACTATGAATACTGTGTGATGCCCTACGGCCTGTGTAACGCACCAGCAGTTTTTCAGGAATTGGTGAACGACGTGTTCCGGGACGTTCTCTACGTCTGTGTGGTGGTGTAACTTGACGATATCCTGGTCTTCTCTCCGGACCTCCAGACCCACAGAGAGAACCTGCAGCTGGTACTACAAAGACTGAGAGAGAATCGTCTGTACGCCAAGTACGAGAAGTGTGTATTCGAGCAGTCTTCTCTTCCCTTCTTGGGTTACGTAATCTCCAATACCGGTCTGCAGATGGACCCGGAGAAGGTCTCTTCCATTCTCAACTGGCCCCCTCCTTCCGGACTGAAGGCAATCCAACGCTTTCTGGGATTCGCAAACTATTACCGTCAGTTCATCCCTCACTTCTCTGCTCTGACTGCACCTCTCTCCGCCTTGACCAAGAAGGGGGCTAATCCAAAGGACTGGTCACCTGCAGCCGATGCCGCGTTTGGCTCCCTGAAACAGGCATTTGCTTTTTCCCCTGTGCTCCACCGTCCTGAGTTAAACCGACAGTTTACCTTGGGGGTGGAGCCGGAGCAGTGCTCATGCAGAAGTCCTCCTCCGGGAAGATGGTTACTTGCGGTTTCTTCTCCAAGAGCTTCTCAGCGCCTGAACGCAACTACACCATCGGTGACCGAGAGCTATTGGCAGTCAAACTGGCTCTGGAGGAATGGCGCTACCTTCTGGAGGGAGCAGTGTACCCCGTGATCATTTACACGGACCACAAGAACCTGGAATACCTGCGGTCCGCTCAGCGACTGAACCCACGGCAGGCCAGGTGGTCCATGTTCTTTGCCAGGTTCGATTTTCAGCTCCATTTTCGACCTGCGGACAAGAATGTACGAGCAGATGCTTTGTCCAGGTCATTCATGCCCATGGAGCAGGAGGAGGAGACATCCCAGCCCATCATCTGCCCTAGTAAAATCATTCCGGTGGCTCCTGTCACCCTGGCCCAGATACCGCCCGGGAAGACCTATGTCTCTGAGACTGACAGGCAAAAAGTGTTGCACTTGGGCCATGCCTCGAAAATAGCCAGCCATGCTGGTCAGAAGAAAACATGGAGTACAATTGTACGTCACTACTGGTGGCCATCCCTTCGCACGGACGTCGCGTCTTTTGTCTCAGCCTGCTCCTCTTGTGCCAGGAACAAGACGCCCAAACACCTGCCATATGGTCGCCTTCTGCCTCTGCCTATTCCCTCCGTTCCGTGGCAACACATTGCAATGGACTTTATTACAGACTTGCCCTTGTCCGCTGGACACACAGTCATATGGGTCGTGGTGGACCGGTTCTCCAAAATGGCTCATTTCGTCCCTATGGCTGGACTGCCCTCTGCCCAGGAACTCGCTGACGCCTACATACAACACATCTTCCGGTTGCATGGCTTTCCATCTCACATTGTGTCCGACAGAGGAACTCAGTTTACCTCCCGCTTCTGGAGTGCCCTCTGCAAACATCTGGGAGTGACTCTGGACTTTTCTTCAGCCTACCATCCTCAGTCGAATGGCCAAGTGGAACGAGTCAATCAGATCTTGACCTCCTTCTTACGTCACTACGTTAACGCCCATCACGACGACTGGTCCACGCTTCTTCCTTGGGCTGAATTCTCCCATAACCACCACGTCAGTGAGTCCTCCTCCAGCTCTCCCTTCCATGTTATTTATGGACTTCAGCCTTCCGTCCCATTACCTGTATCCTCTTCCTCGGATGTCCCTGCTGCTGATGCTGTAGTCCGTGACTTTGCAACAATTTGGGACTCTGTCAAGACGTCCCTTGGACGTGCTTCCCTGCGGATGAAGAGACACGCAGACAAAAGGCGTCTGGATCCTCCGTGTTTCTCTCCAGGAGATCTGGTCTGGCTTGCTTCCAAGTACGTCGGATTGAAGCTACCATCATACAAGCTGGGCCCTCGCTACATCGGGCCGTTTAAAGTCATCAGCAAAATAAATGAGGTCTCCTACAAGCTGCCGCTCCCGGCCACGATGAGAATACCCAACTCCTTCCACGTCTCCCTGCTCAAGCCGGTTGTCCTTGGTCCCTTCTCCGTTGCTGCCAGTTCTGCTCCTCCTCCTATTGCTGATGATGACATCTATGCGGTAAGGGATATCGTGGCCATGAAAACCGTTCGGGGCCGACAGTTCTTCCTGGTGGACTGGGCAGGGTATGGTCCTGAGGATAGGTCCTGGGAGCCCCGGGAGAATGTGGGTACTCCTCTGATATGTGCCTTCCTGTCCCGGAAGCGGGGAGGGGGGCGTGGGGGGGGTACTGTCACGCTCCCCGGGTCCCCTGCCTTGCTTCCCGGCTCCCCTGCACGCTCTCCGGCTCCCCTGCCTCGCTCCCCGGCTCACCTGCCACGCTCCCCGGCTTCCCTGCCTCGCTCCCCGGCTCCTCTGTTAGGCGTCCCCCGCTCCACAGCCTCCAGGCCCCATCACCTGCGGTCCCCAGGCGGCCCGGTCCCCGCTCCCGGCGCCCGTCGGCAGCTCTGCTCCAGGCCGGCTCTCCTGCCTCCTGTTCACCGCTCCCTGCCCTGGATTCTGGCACCCGGGCCGCGCGCATGCGCATTAGGGCGCGCGCGCGGTCATTGACCCTTTCTTAAAGGGCCAGTGTCCTCCAACAGGATATTGAAGGATTAGGTACTGGGTATATAGGGGGATCCTTTCCAACTGGGCGGGGCCTGTTCTTCGTGTTTTCTAAGCTAGGAGTCAGGTCTCCTTGTGTCTGTGATATACTCACCTATCTCTCTCGTAGAGCCGCTCCTGCCTCGCCAACCGGTCCTGACGATACCCGAACCCCGAACGGTGACGGCCTGCCATCCCGTCAGTTCCTGCCATCTCCGATCCCTGTGGTGACCCGCCTTCTCACTCCATTGGTTCCGGACTCTGCCTGACGACATCTCGGCCTCCGAACCTGAGCTCCGTCACCCGGACTTTAGTGTCCCACTAGTGCAAATCTATTTGCAGCACCTCTGCATTGCACACTCAAACTCATTTTTACTAAGCTATTATAATACCAAACACTGAGGAAACTTAGTGGCATCCTAAAAGTGGCTGTTGGACTTCATTAGTGTCCCACTAGTGCAAAGATATTTGCAGCACCTCTGCATTGCACACTCAAGCTCATTGTTACAAAGCCATTATAATACCAAACACTGAGGAAATGTAGTGGCATCCTAAAAGTGGCTGTTGGACTTCATTAATGTCCCACTGGTGCAAATCTATTTGCAGCACCTCTGCATTGCACACTCAAACTCATTTTTAATAAGCTATTATACTAGCAAACTGTGCTGCCATTTTAAGGGCCATAGTTTCATTGTCCGGGATAGTTATTGTTGTTTATTCTGCTGTCAATAAAGGTAGACCACCGCTGCAATCTACACCTCCTCTCAATTTTTACTACCACATTTTAAGTGGACATTCTTGTCGCTAGCAAAATGAGTGGCAAAATGACAGATGCTGGTGGAAAGGGGAACAGGCGTGTTGGAAAAGGAAAAAAAGTTTGTGTCCGTGGGAAAGGTGGCAAAGCTCCATTAACATCTGCTGAAGAAAGGCCATCTTCCAGCAAAAGTAAGATGTCTACTACTTTCCGTGGACAATCGGCTGTGCTCCCTTTTTTACGAACACAAACAACTGGAACAAAGGTAGATGTTGTCCAAAAAAAGAAAATGCTTGAATGGATCTCAAGTGGTCCAACAAGTGCCCTCTCCTCCACCTCAACTACCACATCAAAAAAACACCAGTCCTCTGAGTTGTCATCCCAATCACACTTGCTTTCTCCCAGCTCTCAAGTCTCCATCCGTCCTGCACAGTATGGTGGAACAGAGATGGCTGAGTCTGCAGAGCTGTTCAGTTACACTATAGCCTGGGAATCAGAGGTCTGCTCCCAAGCTACAGTGAGTACAGACCAGGAAATGGTCTGCAGTGATGCCCAGAACCTTTGTGACTCAGATTCAGGCCGTGATGACCAAGTTTCTGAGCATAATGTTGACCCTTATTCACAAACTGAAACACCTGTTGTAATAGACAATGGGGAACATAATGATGACGATGAGACGCAGATACCAGATTGAAACAAAAAGTACCGAATGCACACCTCAATTGAATAGAAGAAGGGGTGCTGCAGCCTGCTTGAAAACCATGAATGAAGGAAGGAGAAAAGGCTCATGCATAATAGGCGCGCAACCCAATTATGTAAACAATGACTGGTCCATGTACTTAATATAAACAACAATTTTATTAGGTCCAAAAACACACACAACACATAATGTTATAAAATCATTTAAAATGTGCAGAAATAGCACAGGTATAAACACATTCCCCCTGGAATCAGGTAAGAAAAATATTGCCACACATGAAAGCATACAGGGTACTGATTATGATATTCAACAAGGATAAATATATATACCTCCTATAGTATATCAATGGGGTTTTACATAGCCCCTGAACTTATAATATGAGGAAGGTGAGCAAAGCATGCGGTACATTAGCCCCAATAATTCTAGGCAATGCAATATCAATCAATGGATGCATGCTCATGCAATTATAGAATCTCTCTGGTGGTGGGGCCATTGCAATAGCATGAATGAGCTGTAGATGGAAAAACGGTCGGGAATTGTCACTGATTACCCTAAATGTCCTGTAGGGCGTGAGCCCACCAGAGTCAAACAAAGAGATCAATGACTATACACCAGGGGTCATGTGTCGTCACCTATTATAGAAGGTAATAAAGTCAGAGGTATCTTAATCAGTCATAGTATAATACCCAATTAGCGGAGCAAGGAGTGAGAGTCATGGCAGTACCAGGGGGAACATGACCGGCCCCACACGTATCGCTGCGAACAGCTTCATCAGGGGAGGGTGTGGCTTAGACCATATCAGGCGGTATATATAGGAACCTAAATTATTTCATTTAAAACAATGAGTGAGGCAATTACATACCGTTGGTGGTTGCTATGAAGATTGTATATACACAGGGATGGGCGCCGCCATGACCGGATGTGATGTCATATCCGGAATTACGGAACCCGGAAGTCACATTAATCTGGCCGGTTTTAGAGAAAATCAAACAATGATCGCCCGAGGGGCGCGATGAGGACTACATGAATTAGGTAAATGTAGAGCATAGTGGGTATACGTCATAAAGCATTCCGGATAGGCAGTATGCGGAGGCATGATCGTCACCGTAACCGGAAGTGATATCACGTTTGTCACTGAGTATGTCTGTGAGCACTGCGCATGCTCCTGACAGATGCATGAAGATTCTATGCAATCAATATAGGAAGCGCAAATGCCCATCAGTTAGACGAACCCTGACTGGGTTGATAATGATTTATTTGCCATGTGATTAAGGATATCCCAGAACGGCAATAAGTGCGGGGTTGTCATTACTCAGATGCCACCAGTATCCACAGTGTATAAGAG
Organism: Anomaloglossus baeobatrachus; assembly: GCF_048569485.1. Classification (NCBI taxonomy): domain Eukaryota; kingdom Metazoa; phylum Chordata; class Amphibia; order Anura; family Aromobatidae; genus Anomaloglossus; species Anomaloglossus baeobatrachus. Next base: position 246,842,755 of record NC_134355.1, read on the forward strand.
CATATCATCAGTGGATGTACCGCGCCATGTATTTCATCTGACAAGTTAATACCACATAATGTGCATTTATCATGCATATATGGTGTCCCCATATGATAATTCATTTACAACAGAATGATCCACTTATCCATTGTTAGTACTGCAAATGCGGATTTATATCTGATCCCCAAATTAAGGGGAAAAGGAATCAATCAAGGATTAAATGGGAAAAAGAACCCGCACATCCACTGCGTTTATATTTCGCGAAGACACAATTAAAATAGTGTAGAGAGGTATATATAATGTGTGATACCTTATATAGACTGTTATGCCACAATCTGTGGATTTATCAAGGGGATTATAGGGACCAAATTCAGATGCTGGACCCCCGTGTCTAAATTACCCTACCCAATGCGCCAGGGAGATTACATGGAATAGGCTGTATGCACCAAGCATGGCTAACTGAATTTAATGCTCATGGTTGAGATACCCATTACAGATATATGGGCTCAAGGAATCACTCCATCAATTAATGTGTCCTTATCAAAAACCCACAGCTGGATTTAGCCGCGGGGATATACTGCCATGATCGTGTCAGTCATCCTGCACAGGGAAGGAGAAGGAGCTCGGATTTTCCGACATTCGAATGACATGAATTACATCATAATTGCCCATTAAGATCACTTTCTGGATTTGAAGGGTTGTAAAAGAAAAAATCCATCCTTTATTCTTTCTTCATTGGAGAAGACTCAAGGGATGATGAGTCTGATGGGCATCTGATAGGCATGGTTTGCTTCTTCAGTCCAAAGATTGTGGTATAACAGTCTATATAAGGTATCGCGCATTATATATACCTCTCTACACTATTTTAATTGTGTCTGCGCGAAATATAAACGCAGTGGATGTGTGGGTTCTTTTTCCCATTTAATCCTTGATTGATTCCTTTTCCCCTTAATTTGGGGATCAGATATAAATCCGCATTTGTGGTACTAACAATGGATAAGTGGATCATTCTGTTGTAAATTAATTATCATATGGGGACACCATATATGCATGATAAATCCACATTATGTGGTATTAACTTGTTAGATGAAATACATGGCGCGGTACATCCACTGATGATATGCTCTTATCCACTGTGGATACTGGTGGCATCTCAGTAATGACAACCCCGCACTTATTGCCGTTCTGGGATATCCTTAATCACATGGCAAATAAATCACTATCAACCCAGTCAGGGTTCGTCTAAAGCTGGTGTCACACACAACGACAACGACAACGACGTCGCTGCTACGTCACCATTTTCTGTGACGTTGCAGCGACGTCCCATCGCTGTCGCTGTGTGTGCCATCCAGCAACGACCTGGCCCCTGCTGTGAGGTCGCCGGTCGTTGCTGAATGTCCAGCTTCATTTTTTCGTCGTCACTCTCCCGCTGTGACACACACATCGCTGTGTGTGACAGCGAGAGAGCGACGAAATGAAGCGAGCAGGAGCCGGCACTGGCAGCTGCGGTAAGCTGTAACCAGCGTAAACATCGGGTAACCAAGGGAAGTCCTTTCCCTGGTTACCCGATGTTTACGCTGGTTACCAGCCTCCGCTCTTGCTGCCAGCGCCGGCTCCTGCACTGTGACATGTGGCTGCAGTATGCATCGGGTAATTAACCCGATGTATACTGTAGCAAAGAGAGCAAGGAGCCAGCGCTAAGCAGTGCGCGCGGCTCCCTGCTCTCTGCACTGTGACATGTAGCTGCAGCACACATCGGGTTAATTAACCCGATGTGTACTGTACCTAGGAGAGCAAGGAGCCAGCGCTAAGCGCGGCTCCCTGCTCTCTGAACATGTAACACAGCGACGTTATGATCGCTGCTTCTGCTGTGTTTGACAGCTAAGCAGCGATCATAACAGCGACTTACAAGGTCGCTGTTACGTCACCGAAAATGGTGACGTAACAGCGACGTCGTTGTCGCTGTCGTTTAGTGTGAACCCAGCTTAACTGATGGGTATTTGCGCTTCCTATATTGATTGCATAGAATCTTCATGCATCTGTCAGGAGCATGCGCAGTGCTCACAGACATACTCAGTGACAAACGTGACATCACTTCCGGTTGCGGTGACGATCATGCCTCCGCATACTGCCTATCCGGAATGCTTTCTCACGTATACCCACTATGCTCTACATTTACCTAATTCATGTAGTCCTCATCGCACCCCTCGGGCGATCATTGTTTGATTTTCTCTAAAACCGGCCAGATTAATGTGACTTCTGGGTTCCGTAAATCCGGATATGACATCACATCCGGTCATGGCGGCGCCAATCCCTGTGTATATACAATCTTCATAGCAACCACCAACGGTATGTAATTGCCTCACTCATTGTTTTAAATGAAATAATTTAGGTTCCTATATATACCGCCTGATATGGTCTAAGCCACACCCTCCCCTGATGAAGCTGTTCGCAGCGATACGCGTGGGGCCGGTCATGTTCCCCCTGGTACTGCCATGACTCTCACTCCTTGCTCCGCCAATTGGGTATTATACTATGACTGATTAAGATACCTCTGACTTTATTACCTTCTATAATAGGTGACGACACATGACCCCTGGTGTATAGTCATTGATCTCTTTGTTTGACTCTGGTGGGCTCACGCCCTACAGGACATTTAGGGTAATCAGTGACAATTCCCGACTGTTTTTCCATCTACAGCCCATTCATGCTATTGCAAGGGCCCCACCACCAGGGAGATTCTATAATGCATCCATTGATTGATATTGTATTGCCTAGAATTATTGGGGCTGATGTACCGCATGCTTTGCTCACCTTCCTCATATTATAAGTTCAGGGGCTATGTAAAACCCCATTGATATACTATAGGAGGTATATATATTTATCCTTGTTGAATATCATAATCAGTACCCTGTATGCTTTCATGTGTGGCAATATTTTTCTTACCTGATTCCAGGGGGAATGTTTTTGTACCTGTGCTATTTCTGCACATTTTAATTGATTTTATGACATTATGTGTTGCGTGTGTTTTTGGACCTAATAAAATTGTTGTTTATATTAAGTACATGGACCAGTTATTGTTTGCATAATTGGGTTGCGCGCCTATTATGCATGAGCAGATACCAGATTGGGATGACAACTTACATATTCGTTCACGGCAGGAAGAGGCTTGGTCTGAGGGGGAGGGGAGTGCAAACACAACGCTTGATGAGGAACTTCTAGATCCCACCTACTGTCAACCCACAGTCAGGCACTCGAGGAGGTCAACAGAGGCAGTGGAGGAGGATGCTACTGACGACAAAGTTACCTTGCGCCTTCCTTGACAGAGGAGGAGTACTGGTAGCACATCTACAACTGCATCCTCAGCCACCACTCTGCCTCTGAGCACTAGTCGGGGTGGCTCAGCAGGTCGCATGCCCTCTAAGCCTTGCCTAGCCTGGTCCTTTTTTGACATAGCAAAAGATCGCCCAAATCATGTGATATGTAACATTTGTCGTGATTCTGTTAGTAGAGGCCAAAACCTCATCAGTTTGACAACTTCTTCCATGAATTGTCACATGAATAAATATCATATGTCCCAGTGGGAAGCTCACCGTGCTGCAATGCGGCCTAGCAGAGCGGACCATCCACCGCCTGCCCCTTCCAGTGCATCCACGCGCTCTTCATCTTCTAGGACTGTGGAGACAGCTGTCACACCTGGTTTTCCACGCACAACTTCCACCACTGTAACCGCAACAGGCAGTTTGCTTGGTAAGTCGTCAGTTGGTTTGGAAGGGGAAACAAGTGCGTGTGTACAGCTCTCTCAGACATCGATAGCACCAGCGTTGGATGAAGGCAACATCATGTCTACGCCTGCACTTTCCTCATAAACCTGCATTTTTTCAGGGACACCCTACTCACCACCGTCTACACACAGCAGCCAGATCTCTGTCCCTCAGATGTGGACAAATAAAAGGCCATTTCCTGCAACCCATGACAAAGCTAAGAGGTTGACTTTATCCCTCTGTAAGCTCTTGGCTACCGAAATGCTGCCTTTCCGCCTGGTGGACACACAGGATTTTAGAGACCTTATGTCTGTCGCTGTGCCCCACTACCAGATGCCCCGTCGCCACTACTTCTCTAAGAAAGGTGTGCCTGCGCTACACCAGCTTTTCGCATACAACATCACCGCTTCCTTGAGAAACTCTGTGTGTGAACGGGTGCATTTCACCACAGATACTTGAACCAGTAAGCATGGACAGGGACGTTACATGTCGCTGACTGGGCACTGGGTAACTATGGTGATAGATGGTGAAGGGTCTGCTGCACAAGTCTTGCTGTCCCCACGACTTGTGTGTCAATCCTCTGTCTGTCCAAGTTCCTCCACTGCTTCTGCCTCCTCAACCTCGTCTGGGTCCTCCACCTCCGCCCCAAGCCTGCCTGGTCAGGCCACCAGCATTGTAACTGCGCAGAAGGAATCACGCACCCCTCATTACTATGCTGGCAGCAGAGCACAACGGCATCAGGCGGTCTTTGTCTTGAAATGTCATGGAACTAAGAGTCACACAGCGGCTGAGTTGTGGGCAGCGTTGGAGACTGAGTTTGGTAAATGGTTGTCTCCACTCAACCTGCAGCCTGGTAAGGCCGTGTGTGACAATGCTGCAAACCTGGGTGCTGCCCTTCGCCTGGGTAAGGTGACACACGTGCCTTGTATGGCTTAAGTGTTGAACCTTGTTGTCCAGCAATTTTTAACACACTATCCCAGCCTAGATGGCCTTCTGAACAGGGCACGAAAACTGTCTGCTCACTTCCGCCATTCAACCGCCGCAGCTGAGCGACTTGCATCGCTCCAGAAGTCTTTCAGCCTGCCGGTTCATCGCCTGAAATGCGATGTGCCGACACGCTGAAATTCGACTCTCCACATGTTACAGCGACTGTGGCAACACTGCCAAGCCCTGGTGCAATACGTCATGATGTATAGCCTGGGCCAAAAAGATGCAGAGGTGGGGAAGATCACCCTGATGGAGTGGTCTCAGATCAAGGACCTATGCACCCTTCTGCACAGTTTCGACATGGCGACGAATATGTTTAGCACTGACAATGCCATTATCAGCATGACAATTCCAGTCATTTACATGCTGGAGCACACGCTAAACACTATTCGGACTCAGGGGGTGGGACAACAGGAAGGGGAGGAACTACAGGAGGATTCATATGCGCAAGAGACAACAACATTACCAAGGTCCAGACGTTCATCATCACCAAAGCGGCAGGCATGGGACCATGGAGGACAGGGATCAACAAAGGCGCATGGTAGCAGGCGAAATGTTGAGGAAGGTGCAGGAGAACATGAAGAAATGGAGGACGAACTGTCCATGGACATGGAAGACTCAGAGGATGAGGGAGACCTTAGTCAAATTTCATTTGAAAGAGGTTGGGGGGAGATGTCAGAGGAAGAAAGAACGGTTAGCACCTCTATGCCACAAACACAGCGTGGACTTTGTCCACATGGCTGCGCAAGACACATGAGCGCCTTCTTGCTGCACTACCTCCAACATGACCCTCGTATTGTCAAAATTAGAAGTGATGATGACTACTGGCTTGCCACACTATTAGATCCCCCGTACAAGTCCACATTTTGTGACAAAATTCCAGCCATAGAAAGGGACGCACGTATGAAGGAGTATCAGCAAAAGCTGTTACTCGATCTTAACTCGGCTTTTCCACAAAACACCCGTGGTGCATGGAGTGAATCTCCCAGTTGTAACTCAACAAACATGGGATGGTCTCGTCATCTTCAACAGTCTAACCGTACCAGCAGCACCGTATCTAGTGCTGGTAACAGCAATTTATTGAATCTTTTCATAATTTTTTTAGACCATCCTTTGCAAGGCCACCAGAGACAACAAGTCTGACACATTGTCAACGGCTGGAGAGGATAATACAGGAGTATCTCCAAATGAACATTGATGCCATCACTTTGCAACTGGAGCCTTGCTCATTTTGGGCTTCAAATCTTGAAAAATGGCCAGAGCTCTCCACTTACGCCTTGGAAATCTTGTCGTGTCCAGCTGCCAGCGTTGTCTCTGAACGTGTTTTCAGTGCTGCTGGGTTTGTGCTGACAGATAAGCGCACGCGTCTGTCCAGTGACAATGTGGACAGACTAACGTTCATCAAAATGAACAAGTCATGGATCCACAAGGAATTTACTACCCCTGTGTCATCCTGGGGAGAGTAAATGCTTGTGTATTTTGAATGTGCTTGATGCAAATCTACCTGTGAAGTGTACAACTGGGGCACAAGTGCTGCCACTGAAGGGGTGGGTGTCTGTGTAGCTCAATTTTTGGAAAAAAGGGAGACTCTGCTTGGAGTACCCTTGCTTGCTGTGTTTTTAAAACTGAGCCAAGATGAACAAGTAATGGTTCAGCAAAGACTTAGCTACCTACCCCGGTGTCCTCCTGGGGACGGTTAAGGATGGCGTATTTTTGAATGTGCTTGATGCAAATCTACCTGTGAAGTGTACAACTAGGGCACAAGTACTGCCACTGAAGGGGTGGGTGTCTGTGTGGCCCAATTTTTGGAAAAAAGGGAGAGTCCGCTTGGAGTCACCTTGCGGTGTTTTAGATCATTTTAGAAGGGCATGCCATGCCTATATCTGTGTCCCGTCCTCTTTTTCCTCGTAACGCTGTTTTGTTTTCGCATGAGAATTTGTTCTTGTCACTTTCCCATGTGTTTGTGTTGTGTTGTTTGTCACCTTTTAGGCACCTTTGAGGGTGTTTTCTAGGTGTTTTTATGTGTTTGTGATTGCCTCCCATTGTTTCCTATGGTGTTTGAGCGGTTCGCCGAACCGAACTCGAACGAGACCTCCGTTCGGCGAACCGAACTCGAGCCGAACCACGACCGGTTCGCTCATCTCTACTCAACACCCTAAAACCATTTGGATTAAATGAAATCACGGATCTTTTTTTATTGAATTTCCTCTTACAGTTCACCATCAAATGCCTGCCACCTTTTGTATATGTATATGCTGTTCAACGTTTTTTGAAAGGTCTTTTTACCCATTAGTAATATTCCCCTTTCTTTGAGAGAACCCCTTGTCAGTCTCCCTTCTAGTGTATCAGTAAAGCATATTTTAAGAAAAGGTAAAATTCATATACCTATAATTTTATTTTTATGTTCTTTATTGTTATTATTTATGTTTTAAGTATATTTCTAATATTAATAGTACTTTTATTAATATATTAATATTTTTACCATTCACCATTTTTTATCTTTATATATGTAACCCACTTTTATGCTATTTATGAAATTGATGTATTTTTTTAGTCTTTGCACCAGCGCGTTTTTAATTCTATATCTCTATCTTACATCTGTCCAATTTGCGACTAAGCACAGAAATCTCAGCTCTGCTGTTTCCAATATTCTCCTTCCATACATGATCATTCGCCTACACCACTCTCATACACAGGCTCATATGTTAGAAATCTTTCGTAATCCCCTCCTCACCCTGAAAAATATATTATAGAATAATCCTGTTTGTTTTTTCTCCCCTCCTCTCCCTTTAGTAACGAGCCATAAAAAAAAAAAAAAAACATCCATTATATTCTCCCCTTTTCACGAACTGTTTAATATAGTGCAATTTGCATCAGTTCATTTAGCCTCAAAATAAAAAGATCAAATCATGGATCTTCTCAACATGGTTAAAGGTTCTTTTTCACGTCCTCCCCCTGTATACAGCGGCACACCTGATCACTCTCACTCAGCGCACGCGCTGTACTGTTTTTTCCCACGGTCTGAACTTACATTACCTTTCATTATAGGAAACTGCTCACTCTTTTTGCACTGCGCATGCGTTCTACACATTTTTTTTCCCACGGTTTGAACTCGTATCACCCTTTTACGACGGGGAAACCTGCTCCCCACGCATGCGTCTTGATTACTATTTTCTCTCGATCCATAGCATCATTTACACTGCTTTCCAGGGAGAAACCCGACGTTTTACACCATTCACACTGTTTCATCCCGAGAAAAAGCGGGAGCCCCAGCACCCCAGATTTAATAAATCACACACACATTATAATAAAATAAAATAACTAAATATATATTTATTACTCATATATATAATAAAATTCTTCAGATCTCCCTCAGCCACTGCTCTCTAGTACCCTTCTAGAACAGAATAATGGTTAGGGAAGCTCCCTCCCATTGTTCTCTGACACTTTCTTTTCAGGTTCAAGCCTGACCATTCCCCCATCCTTGTTCTCCTTGTTTTTTCTTTCTTCTTTTTCTCTTCTTTTTGCTTCTTCTTCTTCTTTTTTTCTTTCTCCTTTTTATATAAAAAAGACATTAATTCCGTTCTGGTAAAATTCATTTTACTTTTCATTCTAATTTGATTTAAGAAAAGCCTTTTTCAGTTAATGTGCAACACCATGCAGGTAGTGTTTTTTTCTATCATGACGTAGCTTTACTCCTCCTGGCTATGAGTCATGGGGTGATGAGGTCATCCCCAGGAGCGTGGCTTCTCCTGGAAACTTCTATATAAACCTCTGTTTTTTCTGTATTTGTATGATTCCTTTCCCTGAAGAAGGAGGCGCACATGCCTCTGAAACGCGTAGGAATAACTCAATAAAAGAATATCTATTTTTAATGACACCGGCTCGTGGTTTATAGCGCGGCATGAAACTCGTTTTCTATCCTGAACTTATATAGCACCGTTTTCTCAACGGGGCCGCTGCTGAACCACTCCAGCACTCACATATGTCTGCACAGGGGTTGTGACTGGCACAACCCGATCAGGTGAGTGTATTCATTCCTCTACTCTTCTAAACCCATAAACCGGGTAAGACCCTATTTTGCGCCTTTCTTTCCCCACCTATAGGTAAACAGTATAGACAGCACTGGAAGAATGTCTGTCTCCGGCACAGGATGCAGCTCACAGGCATTACGGTCCTCCTCACCAAACTCCAACACGAGTCTCCTCGCAATCAACCGAAGTGTTTCCACGGTGGCTCCTTGCTGTAATGCACACCTTTAGCTTTTCCTTCAGTTCACAGACAACACCTAGTCCGGTCTCCAAGTCCACAGCCGAAGACCGTTTTGCTATTGCTATAGTGACCAAACAGTCAAAAGCAGATGCAAAAAACCAGCCGCCCCTTGTGGGTAGTCTGCAGCAATGCATACAATGAACAGCAAATAAGCATGTTGCATTCACAGTGTATAAAGCTCATCAATACACCCTCACGCTCTCACTTCATATCCATGTGACAGTTCATGGACGAAGTACTGAAAGTAGTGAGTTCTTTGCCTCTACTTAGAGATTGGTGACAAATCTTACAGATAACATGACTTGGGTGATCTTTTGCGATGTAAAAAAAGCCCCAGGCTAGGCAAGGCTTACAGCCCATGTGACCTGCAGAGCCACCACGACTTCTGCTCAGAGGGAGAGTTGTGACTGAGGATTGAGTTGTTGACGTGCTTCCAGTACTTTGCCTCTGTCCAGGAAGATGCAACCTAACCTCATCGTCAGTAGCATTCTCCTCCACCTCCTCTGCTGACCTCATCGACTGGCTGACTGTGGTTTGACAGTAAGTGGGGTCTCCAACCTCATCATCATCCTGTGTGTTTTCACTCCCCTCATTCTGACTCCTCCGAGCCAACCTCTTCCTACCCTGACCGAATAGTAAAGTTGTCGTTCCAATCAGGTATCTCAGTCACATCAGCATGTTTCTCATTGTCTCCACCAGGAGGATTTATAGTTTGGGAATGAGGGTGTACATTATGCTCAGAACCTTCTTCATCGGGGCTTGGATCCGACTCACAAAGCTTCTGGGCATCAGTGCAGATCATTTACTTGTCTGGACTCACTGCAGCTTTGGAGCAGACCTCTGATTCCCAGGCTATAGTGTGACTGAACAGCTCTGCAGACTCAACCATCTCTGTTACCCCATACTCAGCAGGGCTGGTGGAAACTTGAGAGCTGTTAGGAAACAAGTGGGATTGGGTTGACAACACAGAGGAATGGAGGACACTTGATGGAACGCTTGAGATCCATTAAAGCACCTGCTCTTTTGGTGCCTCATCTACATTTGGTAGCGATGGTCGTGTCCGTGAAAAAAGGTATCATATCAGATTATCTATGGGAAGAATCGGTGCCGCTGTAGACGCAAGCAGCCTGCTGCGGTTCTAGTTGTGCCCAGGCGTCAGCTGCCATTTTTGTCCGTGCCTTGGGTCGTCCAGCTGGCTGCTTCCTCCTCCACGTCTAAGTGTGGAGAGATGACTAGTGCGCATGCATGTACCAATTTACCTCAGACACAGCCTAAGTCCAGTGTTTTGCCTAGTGAGCATGCTCAGCATAACTGTGCCATTCCTGAGGCGAAGTCCTCAGTTCGTGCTACTGAGCATGCTCCCACACTTAGTGAGAAAAGCCTCTTTGCACAAGTACTTGGACTTCGTGCCATGTCTAAGTCCTGTTTTGTGCCTACAGAGCACGCAGAAGCTGATAGTCTGTTTTCTGAGACTGTTGTTCAGGCTACTGAGCATGCTCAGACACTTAGGGCATCAGAGGCTAGGTCCGTTAAGGAAATCACTGGCCATGTCCGTGAGGTGGCAGTCCATGATAGTCCAGAGGGCATCAGGTGTCCTGATGATGTGGCCACTCTGGACTGGCTCGCAGAGGCCCGCCCCTATGATTTGGCACCTCGTCATTGTTCGTCAGACGATGACTGGTGAGGAGTTTGGGGCGTGGCTGCCATGAGGTCATCATTGAAGTTGCGGTTCCGGATGTCACTGATGACGTGGCACTCTGCTATTGGCTCCTGGAGGTGCATTGTGGTCCACCCTGGGTTGGGGCAGACCCAGGTTATAAACAGGGCTGTAGACAACAAGGAGGTGCGCATTCTTCTATTATGGTCAGACAAAGCACACGTCCATGTGTTGAACCCATTGCGGCTTTAGGCCAGAGGTAGGCAGGGATAGGGCATCGGTGCAGGACGCCACCACACTTGGTAACGCAGAACGGTTACGACCAGCTCCTGTCCTACCAGTCCTGCTAGTGCAGCACAGTTTAACTGGGGTACTGCTGCTGATGCCTGCTGTCCACAGGTGTGCCCCCTACTCCCACGGACAGCATACCCAATGGCCCCTGTGCTGTTAACAGGGAGTTCCTGGGCTGGGTGTGTGGACCCTGTGACGCTAACAGGGTTCACACTCTCCAGATCCGAGTGTCATCTAACTTGGTTCAGGCTACTTTTAGTTTGAGAGCCACCCAGCTCTGTATCCTCTGCCTAACCTTCGGGTTGCCAGCATCTCCTTTTCCATCTGTGAGCACGGTGGACCCCGACTGGCGATTGGGATATATACCATCGTATCCAAATCTGCCAGTCCCCCCGTAACAGATGGTGTTTCTTTAGTAGATGTTACTGTTGCTTAACCACCAAACCCACGGACAAACTTATTTCCCCTTTCCAACACACCTGTTCCCCTTTCCACCAGCATCTGTCCCTTTTCCACTCATTTTGTATATGACCAAATCTGCAACTCTGCAGGAACACCCTACTCAACGCCGACTCAGCACAGCAGTCAGCCCTCGGTCTCTCAGATGTGGACAAGTAAAAGACCATTTCCTCCTAGCCATGACAATGTGTTGAGATTCACTCGAGCAGCACTGGTGTTTAGTGGAAAAGCCGAGCTAAGATTGTACCAGCTTCGGCTGATACTCCTACATACATTCGTCCCTTTGTATGGCAGGATTTATTTCGCCAAATTTTGTCTTGTACCGGGGATCTAACAGTGCGGCAACCCAGTAGTCAGCATTACTTCTAATTCTGACAATCCGAGGGTCATGTTGTATGTAGTGCAGCAAGAAGGCACTCATGTGTCTTGCGCATCCAGGAGGGCCAAGTCCTTGCTGTGTTGGTGGCGGCGAGGTGAGAATCATGGTTCCTTCCTCTGCCCTCTCCCCCCAACCTCGCACAACAGAAATATGATCAAGCTCTCCCTCATCTACTGAGTCTTCCATGCCCATCGCCAGTTCGTCCTCCATTTCTTCCTTGGCTCCTGCACCTTCCTCAACAGTTTGGCTGCAACTATGTGCCCTTGTTAATCCCTCTCACCCACCATCCCATGCCTGCCACCTTGGTGCTGCTGACCGTCTGGACCTTTTAGATCTTGGTATCCCTTCCGCATATGACTCATCCTGTACTTCCTCCCCTTTCTCTTGTCCCACCACCTGACTCTGAATAATGTTTACAGTGTGCTCCAGCATGTAGATGACTGGAATTGTCATGCTGATAATGGCATCGTCAGTGCTATAAATCTTCGTCGCCATTTGTAAACTGTGAAGAAGGGTGCATAGGTCCTTGATCTGAGACCACTCCAGCAGCGTGATCTGCTCCACCTCTGGATCTCGTTAGCTCAGGCTATACGTCATAACGTATTGCAGCAGGGCTCGCCGGTGCTGCCACAGACGCTGCAACATGTTCAGATTCTAATTCCTGCGTGTCGACACATCGCATTTCAGGTGGTAAACTGGCAGACCAAAAGACTTCTGGAGCGATGCAAGTTGTTCAGCTGCAGGGTGTGAATGGTGGAAGTGAGCACATAGCGAGCTTGCCCTCTCCAGAAGGCCATGTAGGCCGGGATAGTGGTTTAAAAATTGCTGGATAACCAGGTTGAACACGTGAGCCATACAAGGCACGTGTGTAACATTGTCACGGCGAAGGGCCGCACCCAGGCTTGCATCATTGTTGCACACGGCCTTCCCTGGCTGCTGGTTGAGTGGAGACAACCATTGATGAAACTCGGTCTCCAGAGCTAACCGTCCACAACTCCTCAGCGCTGTGACTCGCATTTCCCATACATTTCAAAGTAAAGATTTGACCGCCTGATGGCGTTGAGCTCTGCTGCCAGCATAGTAAGGTGGTGTGCGGGATTCCTTGTGTACGGTTACAACGCGGGTGGCCTTACCAGACAGGTTTTGAGTGGAGGTTGAGGACCCAGACAAGGTTGAGGAGGCAGAAGCAGTGGAGGAACTTCTACATACAGAGGAAGGATTGACACACAACTCGTGGGGAAAGAAAGACTTGTACAGCAGACCCTTCTCCATCTCTCACCATAGTTACCCAGTGCCCAGTCAGTGACATGTAACGCCCCTGTCCATTCTTTCTGGTTCAAGTATCTGTGGTGAAATGCACCCTGTCACACACAGAGTTTCTCAAGGAAGCGGTGATGTTGGTGTGTGACATGCTGGTATAGCGCAGGCACGCCTTTCTTGGAGAAGGAGTGACGACTGGGCATCTGCTCTTGGGGTACTGTGATGGGCATAAGGTCTCGAAAGTCCTCTGTGTCCACCGGATGGAAAGGCAGCATTTCTGTAGCCAACAGCTTGCAGATGCTGAAATTCAACCTCTTAATCATGTCATGCCCTTCTAAAATCATGTAAAACACAGCAAGGGGACTCAGACCACAGTCTCCCTCTTTTCCAAAAATTGGGCACACACACCACTTCAGTGGCATCAGTTGTCCCACAGTTGCAAATTTAAAATTGTTATTTGCATGAAGCACATTCAAAAATCCACCAGCCTTTAGTCTTCGCAGGATGACACAGGGGTAGAAAAGTCCTTTCTGATCCATGACTTCTTCATCTTGGTTCATTTTTCAATAAAAAGGGAACTCCAACCACAGTCTCCCTCTTTTCCAAAAATTGGGACACACACACCACTTCACTGGCATCAGTTGTCCCACAGTTGCAAACTTAAAATTATTTGCATGAAGCACATTCAAAAATCCACCTTCCTTTAGCGTGGCTTTACACGCTATGACATCGCTAAAGCGTCCACTTTAGCGATGTCGTTGCGTGTGACACCTATTAGCGATTTTGAATAGTTGCAAAAACGTTCAAAATTGCTAATCGGTAACATCCCCCCTAAGCTCAATTATCGTTGCTGCTGCAAGAACGATGCTGTTCCTCGTTCCTGCGGCATCACACATCGCTGTGTGTGACACTGCAGGAACAAGGAACATCTCCTTACCTGCGTCCCACCAGCAATGAGGAAGAAAGAAGGTGGGTAGCATGTTCGTCCCGCTCATCTTCGCCCCTCCGCTTTGATTGGGCGGCCGCTTAGTGATGTCACTGTAACGCCGAACGAACTACCCCTTAGAAAGAAGGCGATTCGCCGGTCACAGCGACGTCGCTAGGCAGGTATGTGCGTGTGACGCTGCCGTAGCGATAATGTTCGCTACGGCAGCGATCACCACATATCAGCTGAACGATGGGGGCGGGTGCTATTGCGCTCAACATCGCCAGCGAATGCTAGCGATGTCGCAGCGTGTAAAGCACCCCTTAGTCTCCCCAGGATGACTCAGTTGTAGAAAAGTCCTCTCTGATCCCTGACTTCTTCATCTTGGTTCATTTTTCAAAAAAAAGGGAACTCCAACCACAGTCTCCCTCTTTTCCAAAAATTGGGCCACACACCACTTCACTGGCATCAGTTGTCCCACAGTTGCAAACTTAAAATTATTTGCATGAAGCACATTCAAAAATCCACCAGCCTTTAGTCTCCCCAGGATGATACAAGGGTAGAAAAGTTCTCTCTGATCCATGACTTCTTCTTGGATCATTTAAAACATAGCAAGGGGACTCCAACCAGAGTCTCCCTTTTTTCCAAAAATTGGGCCCCAGACAACACTTAAGTGGCATCATTTGTCCCACAGTTGCAAACTTAAAATTGTTATTTGCTTGAAGCACATTCAAAAATCCACAAGCCTTTCATCTCCCCAGGATGACACAGGGGTAGAAAAGTCCTTGCAGATCCATGATTTGTTCATCTTGATGAACGTTCATCTGTCCACATTGTCACTGGACAGATGCTTGCGCTTGTCTGTCAGCACACAACCAGCAGCACTGAAGACACTCTCCGAGAGAACGCTGGCTGCGGGACACGACAAGATCCCCACGGATCCCCGAAAATGAGCAAGGCTCAAGTTGCACAGTAATGGCATCGATATTCATTTGCAGATACTCCTATATCTGTCTCCTTCTCCTTTTACTCGTCTAGCTCTTTTTTGTTTTCGCATGAGTATATGTACTTGTCACTTTTCCATGTGTTTGTGGTATCTTGTGAGTTGTTTGTCACCTTTTGGACACCTTAGAAGGTGTTTTCTATGTGTTTGTATGTATTTGTGTTTGCCTCCCATTGTTTTCAATGGGGTTCGAAGGTGTTCGTCGAACGTTCGTCGAACGTTCGCTGAACTGAGCCAGCGTTCGACAAACCGAACCGAACTCGAATACTAGGGGGGTGGCTTAACACTACCGGAGACATCCGGTGGCAGGATTTCTGTCGCTGGCGGTGGTTTGGGCTGAGTATGGGCGGCGCCTCTTTGCGGGCCCCACTGCACGGACAGCCGCAGACTTCAGATCGCCACCAGCATTCTGTTTCTCCAGGCGGCTACTTCCCGTCTCCGCTGCTCCTCCATGTGGTCATCAATCCTCTCAACCTCCACTTCTAGGTCCTCTGCTGTCATGAGCCTTGACCAGCCCTGCTCCTTCTGATCACCCTCTGCCGACGCCATCTTGCTCCTTCCCTCGCTCATCAGCTTCTCCTCAGATTTTGGTTTTAGTTTTGTTTCTCCTCCCACAGGACTGGGACGTCCCAGCAGTCAAGGGACAGATCAACCCCCATCTCCTCTTCTCACGGGGTCAGAGCGCTCTGGGAATTCTGGGACGGCCACTTCTCTCCGTGGGCGGTTACTTCGTCTGCTTGGGCTGCAGCTTTTCCGATGGCGCACTTTCAATGGTGGCAAAGAAAATGGCGGCGGTTCAAATTTTTCGATTGGACACCCGAGGCCCACTGTCACCTGTCTGAATGGGTCTAGTCCAGGATCCTGTTTGTGACGCCAAAAAGAAGATGTGACGCCCCAAGGATGCTGATCCTCTTCAGGGACGCCACAGGGCTTGTTCAGTATGGCAACAGGTACTGTTAGTTTTGTATGTGTCGTGACGCCACTCACGGCTTGCGGTCAGGGATGTGGATGACTGCCACTGCAGATTTTACGAGCGTCTGGAGCTGATGGGGTCTGCAGTCAGATGATGTAGCCTCCCTTGAGTGAGACAGGCCCCAGGGGCTCAGGTGAGCAGAGTAACAGGTCCTGGAATAACACAGGCTGAGTCTAAAAGTCTTTTAACTGGTTTTTACTCACTTCAGATGTTGTGAGCTGACCCGGGCGTTGCTGGGATGAACCAGGTAGGACCAGGGGCTCCTTCAGGCCAGTCTGAGGGTAACCTGTTAGCTCGCCTTCCTAGCACTCTGTGTTCGGATAACCCCCTGACGTGGAGTACCATGGGGGTCTATCCAGGGAGTCGCTACTGCCTTTTCTCCCCTATGTTTGGCCCATTTGCCGGCAGCGTAGACCAGGTGAGATGGCTCCAGGCTCTGTCTCCTTATGGGTCCCTGCATTGCTGCTGAGGCTCGTACTCTGTGAGGTTGGTGAGGTACTTTAGGTTTAGTAGGTAGTTAAACTGGAGTCTGCTCTAGGGACCTATACCCCATACGTGCCTAGTCACCAGGAGCACCCTTCTTTTCTGACCAGGTGACTGTTCTCCCCCGCTAACGGTTACTACTCCGTGCAGGGTCTAACAAGTGTCAGCACGCGGATCCACCTCGCGACCGCCGCCCACCACCACCAGACTGGCTCTCCTCCCTATCCTGACACCCTCTGCACTCTCTAGCTCCCAGCCCCTCCGTTACACCCCTTGACAGGATTTGAAAGCTAGTCCCCTCTGGAGACTACCCAAGAGTCCCATCTATTGGTGTGGGAGAACTGGTTGCTATGTGTCTGTACGTACACACCTCATTCTGGCCCTTAGGATTAACTGGAAGTACTGTCCCAGCATGGGTGCAGTACTCAGTGGTGCCTGACCGGGTCAGGGGCGCCACACATGCAAACACTCAGCGTCTATAAGTCAGTTTGATGTGTGAGATGTGACTTCTAACTCCTTCACAGGTCACTCATCACTTCGGTTTGTGTGTGACAAGCAGAATTTAAAAAAAGGTAAATCTAATCTTTCCACTCCTGGGATCAAACCCATGTACCACACTCCAGAGGCATCAACTTTACCACTCAGCCATTCACTGGAAATATCGGAGTAGGCTGTCTTTCTTGCCCTATGAGATTACCAAGCAAATATTCTGCTTTAGTCCTGATTCTCAGTCTGATGTTTGAGAAGCGAGACCAGAGAAGTGACCTTCTCATATATCACCACTCACTGATCAGACTCAAACATCATTTGCATTTGTCTTGGAGGCGGGCAGTGGAAAAGTTCAGAGCTCTGGGTTCTAGCCCCCATAGTGGATGGGTGTTTAGGTATTAGGTATATATTTAGGTAGTAATATATCATAGGAAAAAAATGTCAGGTATCAGAAGTCAATGATCAGGTGTCAGTTCTCAGTAATCAAACAAGGTATTTCTGATGTTTCACACTGATATATGATCATGTCCTAAAATGGACACTGTACCTGTGGGTCCTCCTGGCTGTGCTCATATCCTGTCCTCTGCTTTTCCTTTCTGGTCCTTCTGCTCTCCCTTCTTCTTGTTTGCTTAGCTCTCTCTTTCCTCTGCTTCTTCGGCTCTGTTGTCTCTTTGTCAGGTCTCTGCTTCTTCTACTCTGTTGTCTGTCAGTTCTCTGCTTATTCTGCTCTGTTGTCTCCTTGTCAGGTCTCTGCTTATTTTGCTCTGTTGTCTCTCCTTGTCAGGTCTCTGCTTATTCTGCTCTGTTGTCTCTCCTTGTCAGGTCTCTGCTTATTCTGCTCTGTTGTCTCTCCTTGTCAGGTCTCTGCTTATTCTGCTCTGTTGTCTCTCCTTGTCAGGTCTCTGTTTATTCTTCTCTGTTATCTCCTTATCAGGTCTCTGCTTATTCTGCTCTGTTATCTCCTTGTCAGGTCTCTGCTTATTCTGCTCTGTTGTCTCCTTGTAGAACCGATACATAGAAAAACAGCCAACAACAAATAAAATAATTATTTCTTTATTAATCACATAATTAAAAACAATATTAAAGCAAGGGAAATGGTGACAAGAGAATGCCCATGGTACGGTACAAATTTGTAATAAATTATAAATATATAAATATACAATGTAATTTTATAAAAAAGGCCTCCAGATGGCAGCAAGGGATCAAAACAGGAGGACATATGTCGCGGGTGGGGAGGAGATGCTGCGCTCACCCACTGCTCGGGTCCGGCTGCTGCTTCGCTTGCTGCTCGGTGGTGGCTCGAGCGGTGGGCCGGACCCCGGGGACTCGAGCAGCGCTCCTCGCCCGTGAGTGAAAAGGGGAATGGTTTTGGGAATTTATTGTCCGTGACGCCACCCACGGTTGTGGTGAGCTTGTGACACCACCGCTGCTCTGGGCAGGGATCCCGGGAGCGATGACAGGGAGCAGCTTGGATGTTGTTCTTCCCCTCCGTGGATAGGGGGGTTGGTTGTCCCGGGGCCCGGTGAGAGAGGGATGGCAGGCGGATTACGGGGCCTGGTGAGGTGCAGGGTCGCGGGGGCCGCACGGCACGGTGGTACTCACTCAGTCAATGACAAATGCAAAGTCTCCGGTAAAACAAACGGCTGGATGGACGGGTCCCACAGATGGCTGCGGTTGTTCTTCTCCCGGTAGGTTGGTGGTGACTGCCTTTCCCTGCACCTGTGTTATGTTCTCGGTTCTGGTGGCTTCCCACCGGTAACCCGCTCCCCAGCTTGGATGGATGCTGAGGGAGCCCCTTTTGCCCGCAGGCTCTGGCCCTGGGAACTTAACTGTAGCCTTGGCGGTGACTATATTTCCCTTTACGGTTTGCGCTGTTGCCTTCAATCAGGTCTTGACTGCTGGGAAACCCCGGAGGTTCCCTTCGCTAACGGATTTGACCGGTTTTACGGCGACTCCAAGCCTGGTCGGGGTCCGTAGGCCCTGCCGAATGGTGCTGGCTTCTTTTCGCTCCCCGATCCGGTACCGGCGGGCCACCGCCCATCCCCGGTCCTTACGGTTCACGTCAATCAGCCTCTCCTGCATACGGTCACCACCGTCTGCCAACCTTGCTGTCAAGTGCCCGGGCCACGCACCCGGACACGGTCAGTCTCCTGCACTACCACTTCACTCCTCAAACTCCAAAACTAATCTGCCTTCCTTTTCCCACCTCCAGGACTGTGAACTCCTCGGTGGGTGGGGCCAACCGCCTGGCTCCACCCCCTGGTGTGTACATCAGCCCCTGGAGGGAGGCAACAAGGGTTTTTGTTTGACCTCGATGTGCCTAGCCGGGGTGTGGGGTGTGTTGTTGCAGTACCTGTGACGTCCTGGCTTGTCCAAGGCGCCACACATACAGTCATGGCCAAAAGTTTTGAGAATGACACCAAAATTATATTTTCACATGATCTGTTGCCCTCTGGTTTTTAATTGTGTTTGTCTGATGTTTACATCACATACAGAAATATAATTGCAATCATATTATGAGTACCAAAAGGTTATATTGACAGTTAGAATGAGTTAATGCAGCAAGTCAATATTTGCAGTGTTGACCCTTCTTCTTCAGGACCTCTGAAATTCTCCCTGGCATGCTCTCAATCAACTTCTGGATCAAATCCTGACTGATAGCTGTCCATTCTTGCATAAGCAATGCTTGTTGGTTTTTGTTTGTCCACCCGTCTCTTGATGATTGCCCACAAGTTCTCAATGGGCTTAAGATCTGGGGAGTTTCCAGGCCATGGACCCAAAATCTCTATGTTTTGTTCCATTAGCCATTTAGTGATCACCTTTGCTTTATGGCAAGGTGCTCCATCATGCTGGAAAAGGCATTGTTGGGTGCCAAACTGCTCTTGGACAGTTGGGAGAAGTTGCTCTTGGAGGACATTCTGGTACCATTCTTTATTCATGGCTGTGTTTTTAGGCAAGACTGTGAGTTAGCCGATTCCCTTGGCTGAGAAGCAACCCCACACATGAATCGTTTCAGGATGCTTAACAGTTGGCATGAGACAAGACTGGTGGTAGCGCTCACCTCTTCTTCTCCTAATAAGCTGTTTTCCAGATGTCCCAAACAATCGAAAAGGGGATTCGTCTGAGAAAATAACTTTACCATAGTCCTCAGCAGTCGACTCCCTGTACCTTTTGCAGAATATCAGTCGGTCCCTGATGTTTTTTCTGGAGAGAAGTGGCTTCTTTGCTGCCCTTCTTGAAACCAGGCCTTGCTCAAGCAGGCTCTTAGCCAATATTGACTTTGCAAGTAATTGCTGTTAAGCTGATCACTCTTTATGACATTCTGGAGTATATGCAAACTGCCATTAGAAAAACTTAAACAGTAGACTTTGTAAAAATTATTTGTAGCATTCTCAAAACTTTTGGCCATGACTGTACATAGAAAAATACTGCCAAACAGTGCCAATACAAATAAATATAAAGTGCATATGCTATAATGACATATAGTGCACAAAAAGTACTAGTAAAGTGTTCAATGATAAAGTGCACTATAGTTAATAATATATACTACGGCAGAAAAATTCAATGCATGGCCACATGCAAGGACACCTGCGCCAGCCACTGGGATAAAATCCACAGATGCTCGATCAAATAGAACACATAACATGCATAGTGCAAGCAAGCAATTGTAAATACATTATCTATATGGATATACCTGAGGCCATCAGGACCGTGTGTAGGCAACCTTCAACCCTACACGTGTTTCGGCGTACCTTCGTGAGGGGTAATGTATTGAGAAAGCTAGTATGGTCTCCCTTTAAATGGCTGCAAGCCAATCAGCTGTTTGAAACAGCCCCCACCGCAATCATTACAGGGCACATGCGCTAGAGAAGAGAAGGAGAGCGCTATCCGACCGAAGACGTCATCCAAAGGCGGGGAAGGTGACTCGAGCGGCATGCACCACGTGATATATCATGCGGTCCAAAGCCGATCACGTGGCCCAGCCCACATCAGAATAAAGACGCCCCCAGCCATGACGCGCTCCTGCTCCATCTCCGCATGCGCACAATCACGGAACATAGAAGGTCTGGGGAATGGATGTATTTAAATAGAAAAAAGATAAACGAATAAGAAGAATATATATACTCTGGAGCAAATACAATAGAATCATTATGATGCATGAAAATATGTATGATGGATTGATAATTAATAATTAAGTGTCACACATTATATGTGCCAATAAATAAATACATACATAAAAATATTACATACAAAAAAAATTATATACTATATGAAGTGCTATAATCATCCACAAAATGTGAGTAATATATATGTGCAATATAAATATATAAGATTTATGAAAATTAGTGAACCATATAGTGTGCATAAAATTATATATTTTTTATATATATATATATATATATATATATATATATATATATATATATATATATATATATATAATGTACCAAAAAATAAAAAAATATATATAAAAAATATATGTAGAAAATATATACATATAAATATACATTCCACATGTACAAAAATTCAAAAATATTCAAAAATATTCAAAAATATTCCACATCCGTCCATATAAAAATATAAATAAATATATACATATATATGCATATATACACACCCATGTACATACATACACACATACATATATAATAAGTGTAAAAAGTGTAAATATTGTGTAAAAAAATGTGTAAAAAAACAAAATATTAAATGTGATAAAGATGTGAAGAAATCAATTCATACAGACATGAATCTTAGTGCAAACAATACATTAATACATAAAAACATGCATGTAAAAAATCTCTCGTTAGCTCCAAGAGGCCTTCTTGTGTAATATGATAAGAAGATAAAAATCCATTGTTCTCCAAGGTAAAAGAATCCAATATTCAATAAGCAAAGGAAAAGTGGGGTCCATCAATAATATAATAATAAACTATAAAAACAAAAAATAAATATTAGAAAATTAAAATAAAATACACATACACCATACCAAATTATTCTACAATACATATTTTATTAAGAAAAATATTAACAACAAGATAAAAATATTAAAATATTAAAAAATATATTAAGAAAATAGTGATCAGGATAAAATCTATTGCTACAAGATAATATAAAATAAAGATATCAAAAAAGTCATCCTATTGATTAGAGTGCAAGAATGGTCCAAAACGGATTGTCTTATTAAGACCCCTGGGATGTATGGTGTCCAATAACCATATCCACTGACATTCTTGTTGAGCGAGTCTCCTCATAACATTGCCACCTCGTATTCCTGTAATAATATGGTCTATGCTCCTCACTTTAAGTAGCGAATAATTTCCTTGATGATGTTACAGAAAGTGTCGGGGTATTGTTTTTAATGTACTAATGTCCGTAGCTGTATTAGCTGCATTAATGTCACGGACATGTTCTCGTACCCTTACTTTTAGCTCCCTGGTTGTGAGGCCTTTATAAATAAGTGAACACAGGCATGTGGCATAATAAGTTACGGCTCTAGTCGTGCAGGTAATATTGTGCGGGATTTTATATCTCTTATTGCCGGAGGAATCAGTATAATCTGTGGCAGTTTCCACGTTGGGGCACGTCACACATTTACCGCAAGGTTTGCAGCCCCATCTAGGTCCTGGTGACAACGAAAAAGGTTTAAAGGTTGTCGGGGCATAATGACTAGATGTCAGAAAATCCCCAATATTACGACTTTTCCTTGCTGTAACACTCATTTGAGGCATAATATATTGTTTCACAATTGGATCTGTCATAAGGATGGGCCAGAATTTCTCAATACACTGTTGCATCATACGCCTGTGTGAATGATAGTCCATGAGCAATCTCACAGTGCCAGATACACCCTATTTTTTGGGATTATACAAAAGATCATGTCGATTGCAATTCTTGGCTCTCTTATATGCATGATCAAAAACTCGTTTATAGCCACGGTTTTTAAATCTTCGCTTTAGATCACTGGCCTGGGTTTCAAAATCCCCATCATTGGAGCAAATACGCCTGATCCTAAGAAATTGGCCAGTAGGTATCCCTTTTAAAATATGGGGAGTATGTGAAGACCCTGCATGGAGAAAAGAGTTGACTGATGTTTTTTTGCAGTACACATCCGTCTGAAGAAAATGTTATTGATCTCGTTAGATGATAACATCCAAAAATTCAATTCTTGTTGCGCTATACTGAAAAGTCAGGTGAATATTATAATTGCTCTCATTAAGTGCCCGGAAAAAATCTTCCAGTTCAACAGATGACCCATTCCAAATGAAGAAAATGTCATCAATGAAGCGGGTACAAAATATGACCCGCTCGATTGACACCAAAGACATCCGAAAACAGCTCTCTCTACCACAGCCCCAGGAACAAATTTGCATAAGCCGGCACATACGCTGCGCCCATCGCATTTCCCTGGAGGTGTAGGAAGAAAGAGCCATTGAATGTATAAAAATTATGATGAAGTACAAACTCCAAGAGTCCAATCAAAAAATTCACCTGAGATCTCTCCATGGTACTGGTCCCCAAAAAAAATGTAGTCGCCTGGATACCGTCAGTGTGGCAAATACTAGTGTATAATGCCTCTACATCACAAGTGACGAGAAGCATACCCTCATCAATACATAGGCCATCTATTTTCCTAAGAAATTCAGAAGTATCTTTCAAATGTGGCGACAAGCTCTTGACTAAACCTGCATGTGCGCCGGCTTACGCAAATTTGTTCCTGGGGCTGTGGGAGAGAAAGCTGTTTTCGGATGAGTCTTTGGTGTCAATGGAGCGGGTCATATTTTTGAACCGCTTCATTGATGACATTTTCTTCATTTGGAATGGGTCATCTGCTGAATTGGAAGAATTTTTCCGGGCACTTAATAAGAACAATCTTAATATTCACCTGACTTTTCAGTATAGCGCAACAAGAATTGAATTTTTGGATGTTACCATCAAACGAGATCTAAAAAATTTTCTTCAGACGGATGTGTACCGCAAAAAAATATCAGTCAACTCTTTTCTCCATGCCGGGTCCTCGCATCCTCCCCATATTTTAAAAGGGATACCTACTGGCCAATTTCTTAGGATCAGGCGTATTTGCTCCAATGATGGGGATTTTGAAACCCAGGCCAGTGATCTAAAGCGAAGATTTAAAAACCGTGGCTATAAACAACGAGTTATTGATCATGCATATAAGAGAGCCAAGAATTGCAATCGACATGATCTTTTGTATAATCCCAAAAAACAGGGTGTATCTGGTTCTGTGAGATTGGTCATGGACTATCATTCACACTGGCGTATGATGCAACAGTGTATTGAGAAATTCTGGCCCATCCTTATGACAGATCCAATTGTGAAACAATATATTATGCCTCAAATGAGTGTTACAGCAAGGAAAAGTCGTAATATTGGGGATTTTCTGACATCTAGTCATAATGTCCCGACAACCATTAAACCTTTTTCGTTGTCACCAGGACCTAAATGGGGCTGCAAACCTTGCGGTGAATGTGTGACGTGCCCCAACGTGGAAACTGCCATGGATTTTACTGATTCCTCCGGCAATAAGAGATATAAAATTACGCACAATATTACCTGCACGACTAGAGCCATAACCTATTATGACACATGCCCGTGTCCACTTATTTATGTAGGCCTCACAACCAGGGAGCTCAAAGTAAGGGCACGAGAACATGTCCGTGACATTAATGCAGCTAATACAGCACGGACATTAGTACATTAAAAACAATACCCCAACACTTTCTGGAACATCATCAAGGAAATTATTCGCTACTTAAAGTGAGGGGCATAGACTGTATTATTACAGGAATACGAGGTGGCAATGTTATGAGGAGACTCGCTCAACAAGAATGTCAGTGGATATGGTTATTGGACACCATACATCCCAGGGGTCTTAATGAGACAATCAGTTTTGGACCATTCTTGCACTCTAATCAATAGGATGACTTTTTTTATATCTTTATTTTATATTATCTTGTGGCAATAGATTTTATCCTGATCACTATTTTCTTAAAATAATTTTTAATATTTTAATATTTTTATCTTGTTAATATTTTTCTTAATAAAATATGTATTGTAGAATAATTTGGTATGGTGTATGTGTATTTTATTTTAATTTTCTAAAATTTATTTTTTGTTTTTTATAGTTTATTATTTGTGTAAATCAGAGTTATAGTTTATTATTATATTATTGATGGACCCCACTTTTCCTTTGCTTATGAATATTGGATTATTTTACCTTGGAGCACAATGGATTTTTATCTTCTTATCATATTACACAAGAAGGCCTCTTGGAGCTATCGAGAGATTTTTTTACATGCATGTTTTTATGTATTAATGTATTGTATGCACTAGGATTCATGTCTGTATGAATTGATTTCTTCACATCTTTTTCACAGTCAATATTTTTTTTTACACATATTTTTTACACAATTTTTACACTTTTTACACTTATTATATATGTATGTGTGTATGTATGTACATGGGTGTGTATACAGTTAGGTCCAGAAATATTTGGACAGTGACACAAGCTTGTTATTTTAGCTGCTTACAAAAACATGTTCAGAAATACAATTATATATATAATATGGACTGAAAGTGCACACTCCCAGCTGCAATATGAGAGTTTTCACATCCAAATCGGAGAAAGGGTTTAGGAATCATAGCTCTGTAATGCATAGCCACCTCTTTTTCAAGGGACCAAAAGTAATTGGACAAGGGACTCTAAGGGCTGCAATTAACTCTGAAGGCGTCTCCCTCGTTAATCTGTAATCAATGAAGTAGTTAAAAGGTCTGGGGTTGATTACAGGTGTGTGGTTTTGTTTTGCATTTGGAAGCTGTTGCTGTGACCAGACAACATGCGGTCAAAGGAACTCTCAATTGAGGTGAAGCAGAACATCCTGAGGCTGAAAAAAAAGAAAAACTCCATCAGAGAGATAGCAGACATGCTTGGAGTAGCAAAATCAACAGTCGGGTACATTCTGAGAAAAAAGGACTTGACTGGTGAGCTTGGGAACTCAAAAAGGCCTGGGCGTCCACGGATGACAACAGTGGTGGATGATCGCCGCATACTTTCTTTGGTGAAGAAGAACCCGTTCACAACATCAACTGAAGTCCAGAACACTCTCAGTGAAGTTGGTGTATCTGTCTCTAAGTCAACAGTAAAGAGAAGACTCCATGAAAGTAAATACAAAGGGTTCACATCTAAATGCAAACCATTCATCAATTCCAAAAATAGACAGGCCAGAGTTAAATTTGCTGAAAAACACCTCATGAAGCCAGCTCAGTTCTGGAAAAGTATTCTATGGAAAGATGAGACAAAGATCAACCTGTACCAGAATGATGGGAAGAAAAAAGTTTGGAGAAGAAAGAGAACGGCACATGATCCAAAGCACACCACATCCTCTGTAAAACATGGTGGAGGCAACATGATGGCATGGGCATGCATGGCTTTCAATGGCACTGGGTCACTTGTGTTTATTGATGACATAACAGCAGACAAGAGTAGCCGGATGAATTCTGAAGTGTACCGGGATATACTTTCAGCCCAGATTCAGCCAAATGCCGCAAAGATGATCGGACGGCGCTTCATAGTACAGATGGACAATGACCCCAAGCATACAGCCAAAGCTACCCAGGAGTTCATGAGTGCAAAAAAGTGGAACATTCTGCAATGGCCAAGTCAATCACCAGATCTTAACCCAATTGAGCATGCATTTCACTTGCTCAAATCCAGACTTAAGACGGAAAGACCCACAAACAAGCAAGACCTGAAGGCTGCGGCTGTAAAGGCCTGGCAAAGCATTAAGAAGGAGGAAACCCAGCGTTTGGTGATGTCCATGGGTTCCAGACTTAAGGCAGTGATTGCCTCCAAAGGATTCGCAACAAAATATTGAAAATAAAAATATTTTGTTTGGGTTTGGTTTATTTGTCCAATTACTTTTGACCTCCTAAAATGTGGAGTGTTTGTAAAGAAATGTGTACAATTCCTACAATTTCTATCAGATATTTTTGTTTAAACCTTCAAATTAAACATTACAATCTGCACTTGAATTCTGTTGTAGAGATTTCATTTCAAATCCAATGTGGTGGTATGCAGAGCCCAACTCGCGAAAATTGTGTCACTGTCCAAATATTTCTGGACCTAACTGTATATGCATATATATGTATATATTTATTTATATGTTTATATGGACGGATGTGGAATATTTTTGAATATTTTTGAATATTTTTGAATTTTTATACATGTGGAATGTATATTTATATGTATATATTTTTTATATATTTTTTTTTATACATTTTTTTATTACTTTGGTACATTATATATATATGTATATACCGGTATATATATATACATATATAATATTATATATATACATACATATATATATTATATATATATATATAATTTTATGCACACTATATGGTTCACTAATTTTCATAAATCTTATATATTTATATTGCACATATATATTACTCACATTTTGTGGATGATTATAGCACTTCATATAGTAATATAGTATATATGTTTTTTGTATGTAATATTTTTATGTATGTATTTATTTATTGGCATATATAATATGTGTGACACTTAATTATTAATTTTCAATCCATCATACATATTTTCATGTATCATAATGATTCTATTGTATTTCCTCCAGAGTATATATATTCTTCTTATTCGTTTGATATCTTTTTTCTATTTAAATACATCCATTCCTCCAGACCTTCTATGTTCCGTGATTGTGCGCATGTGGAGATGGAGCAGGAACGCGTCATGGCTGGGGGCATCTATATTCTGATGCGGGCTGGGCCACGTGATCGGCTTTGGGCCGCGTGATATATCACGTGGTGCCTGCCACTCGCGTCACCTTTCCCGCCTCTGGATGACGTCTTTGGTCGGATGGCGCTCTCTTCTCTTCTCTCGTGCATGCGCCCTGTAATGATTGCGGTTGGGACTGTTTCAAACAGCTGATTGGCTTGCAGCCATTTAAAAGGAGACCATACCAGCTGTCTCAATACATTTCCCCTGACAAAGGTACGCCGAAACATATAGATAATGTATTTACAATTGCTTGCTTGCTCTATGCATGTTATGTGTTCTATTTGATCGAGCATCTGTGGATTTTATCCCAGTGGCTGGCGCGGGCGTCCTTGCATGTGGCCATGCATTGAATTTACTGCCATAGTATATATTATTATTAAGTATAGTGCACTTTATCATTGAACACTTTACTAGTACTTTTTGTGCACTTTATGTCCTTATTATAGCATATGCACTTTATATTTATTTATTTGTATTGGTACAGTATGGCAGTATTTTTCTATGTATGGCCTCCTGTTTTGATCCCTTGCTGCCATCTGGTGGCCTTTTTATAAAATTACAATTTCTATTTATATATTTATAATTTATTACAAATTTGTACCGTGGCATGGGCATTCTCTTGTCACCATTTCCCTAGCTTTAATATTGTTTTTAATTATGTGATTAATAAAGAAATAATTATTTTATTTGTTGTTGGCTGTTTTTCTATGTATTGGTTCTATATTTATATAATAGCCTATTTATTGATAGCTGGGGTGTATTTATTATATTTATATATGGTGATAGTTTTTTTTAACACACTATATTGTACTCCCCACTTTGGCATTAATCGGTTTAATCTGTTGTCTCCTTGTCAGGTCTCTGCTTATTTTGCTCTCTTGTCTCTCCTTGTCAGGTCTCTGCTTCTTCTGCTCTGTTGTCTCTCCTTATAAGGTATTTTCTCCTTGTGCCCTGTTGTCCCTCTTTGTCAGGTCTCTGGTTACTCTGCTCTGTTGTCTCATTGTCAGGTCTCTGCTTATTCTGCTCTGTTGTCTCCTTGTCAGGTCTCTGCTTCTTCTGCTCTGTTGTCTGTCAGGTCTCTGCTTATTCTGCTCTGTTGTCTCCTTGTCAGGACTCTGCTTATTTTGCTCTGTTGTCTCTCCTTGTCAGGTCTCGTCTTATTCTGCTCTGTTGTCTCATTGACAGGTCTCTGCTTATTCTGCTCTGTTGTCTCCTTGTCAGGTCTCTGCTTATTCTGTTATCTCCTTATCAGAACTGCTCTGTTGTCTCCTTGTCAGGTCTTTGCGTATTCTGCTCTGTTGTCTTCTTGTCAGGTCTCTGCTTATTCTGCTCTGCTGTCGCTCCTTGTCAGGTCTCTGTTTATTCTGATCTGTTGTCTTTCCTTGTCAGGTCTCTGCTTATTCTGCTCTGTTGTCTTCTTGTCAGGGCTCTGCTTATTCTGCTCTCTTTTGTCCTTGTCAAGTCTCTGCTTATTCTGCTCTGTTGTCTCTCCCTGTCAGGTCTGTGCTTATTCTGCTCTGTTGTCTCTCCTTGTCAGGGCTCTGCAATCTTTATGTAGAGTAACAATTCTTTTTTTCAAATCCACAGAGAATTCTTTGCTATGAGGTGCCATGTTAAACTTCCAACGAGTAGTATGAAAGTGTGTGTGAGCGATAACACCAAATTTAACACACCTGCTCCCCATTCATACCTGAAACCTTCTATCACTAATGAGCCACATGACACCAGGGAGTGTAAATGGCTAATTGGGCACAATTTGGCAATTTATTTAAGGGTGTGCTCACTTTTGTTGCCAGTAGTTTTTACATTAACAGCTGTGTGTTGATTCATTTAGAGGGCACACCAAATTTAAACTATTTTACAAGCTGTACCCTGACTACTTCACATTGTATAAAAGTGTCATGTCTTCAGTGTTATCCCTTGAAACGGTATAATATAATATTTAGAAAAATGTGAAGGATGTACTCACTTTTGTGATATACCATATGTCCCATTTGCATCACAGACATAATGTAAAGACAGATATCTAATTGAACTAATTTTTTTTTGTATTTATTTGGTTACTCATTTATATATATTAGAAAGTAGTGATGGGCGAGTGTGCTCAGCACTACTGGGTACTAGATTGAGCAGATGTGCTCGATACTCAATGGAGCATTTTGCAGCCTGCATGTTTCCCGGCTTTTTATCAGTAAACATGCAGGGATTGCCTGCCAATCATGGTTATAGCGTTGTCATCTTGGCTATGGCATTACTGTGATTGATCGGTCACATGGCATCATCGGGTCTATATAAAACCTAGAGATGCCATGTTCACTCTATCAGGAATTAGTGTAGAGCTTAGGGAGAGATTTTGCTAAAGAAGAGACAGTGTGTTCTAGTGTGACATGACCTGCTGGAGCAACAGTAAATATACAGTCTTTTTCAGGGCTACTTGAAAGCTATTCTTTTCACTAATAATACCATTCTTATTCTGCATTTACTGCACACAAAGCAAAAAATATTGAAAAACCCGGCAAACCCTCGCCTGGAAGTCTTCTGCTTATGGCTGGTGTAAGGTTGCACCCCGCAACCTGGGGGTTCCACTCGCTTGCAGCGGTGTGAGGTAGCTTCAGCAACATATGTACACAGTCTCTTTATAAAAATTCCGGCAGTTTATTTAAAAACACTCTCAGCATAAACTGCTCTTAACATAAACGATCCACGTACCGTGGGCATCCAGTCCATTATAAGTCCATAGTGGAAGTTTTAGCAACTTCCCCACTCTCTGGCTCCTGCCGTGTACAGCTCTAGCCAAGATTCCTTCCAGCACCCAGGGCCCTCTGCAGACCCCTGTCTGTCTCTCCTCCAGGAGAGATTCGGCCCTACAGCCCTGGCCTGGCTGCACTCACCTCAGTCTCAACTCAGACTCAATTTCAGAGCCCTGTGTTCAGCCTCCACACAGGCTGATACACCCAGAGCTCCCTGCTCTGCTCTCACTCGTCTCCAGCACACACACTGGAAGTCTAGAGCCAGCCTCTCCCTAGACTGCCCTAGACACACTCTACCCAGGTTCAGAGACAGGATTGCTTTAACCCCTGGAGCCACACCCACAGGTGGTAAGGAGTGTGTAATCAGCATCACACACCCTTCCATGGCTCTGCATGTAATGCAATCCTGTGGAACCACAGGTCCCAGCCAACTTCACATTGCAGAGCACCCATGCTTCTGCAAAACATACCGGCCCTTTGTAATACAGCTGGTTGATACTTCACACTGGCTACATGTGGTCAGAGACATGAACTGCCCAATTCCTGACTTCCATTGAGGTTTGGTTCAAGTCTGGGTCACAAACTGAACATTATCTAAGGTTCAAATGTGCCCTGCAAATTGAACCTCCAGAGGTCCGCTCCTCTCTAGTAGAGATGACGGCTTGAAGAGAGATAGTTTTGGATCAGAGGTATACAGTTAGGGTATATTGCCTTGTCTTTCTATAGGTATACTGCTGCTGCAACCTACTGCATTGGTCAGGGAATGGGTGATATTATTAGCAAAGTGCAGGTGTGCCGCCCCCGCGACAGCTGGTGGGCTGCTCAGATCCGGATCCGCAGTGGCTCGAGGGGTCTCCGGACCCGAGGCGGGGTCACGCGGCCTCTCAAAAATAAAAGGTGGGTGAAAAGGGTGGATTTGGATAATGTTTGTGACGCCACCCACAGTTCGTGGTAAAAATTGGGATACCACCGCTGCTGTGTTTAGGGGAGATGGGAGCGCCCGGGAGTGATGGAATGGCAGCAATTAATGTTAACCCCTCCGTGGGCAGGGGAATGTGTCCCGGGGCTCGGTGCTGGCTTGCTGGGGACCCGTTGGGGGCAAAGGGGCACAATGTACTCACACATTCCAGAGATGCTGACACTGACACCAGGTAAACCAAAGTCTTTAACGTCCTGCAGCCTTAGTCCAAACACGTTGGGTTCGTGCCCTTTTGGCATTGCTGGTTGGTCTGAAGCCTTGTCCCGTGGCACCGTGTTTACACTTGGTGGATCCCTTTCGCCTATAACTGCTCGGGTCCCTCTCACCTGCGTGGCTAGCAGGGTGAGCTTGCTCTCAGGGTTCACGCGTGAGATTTTCTGGACGGTTTTGGGAAGTCCTATCCCTATGGTTGCGTTATCACCCCGATTTTGGAGCGGGTGGAGAGCGGTTCATGAATATTCTGTTCCCGTCTGGTGAATTACTGGGCTGCATAAAGCTACTTCCCAGCCTAGGGTCCGCGTACCCCGTCGTGCCCTGGCCACTGCCCGGTTGTAGCACAAGGCCGCCGGTCTGCCCTCCGTGGCAGTACCGTTCCCCCTGTCACTACCCCCTGCGACCGGGGTTCCAGCTCTCTCCAGGCCAGACCAACGCCTGGCACCTGGGACTGTTACAGGAGCCCAGCTCCGCAGCATGACCTTTCCTGTCACCGCTCACTGGCACTTCTCTCCTCACTCCTCTCCTCTCTACTACTCCTGACACTTCTGGCCCTCCTTCTACCATCCCGTCATCTGGGTGGCCCTATTCCCCTCAGGCTACCCAATGGGTGTTTGGTGGGTGTGGTGCAGGGTGTTACTCAGGATTTGTGTATACCTGTTGTTAGCAACACCAAATGGACCGGACCCGTTACCAAGGAGGAGCAGATACCATGCTGAAGGGCAGATTGCACGGCACCCTTGTGATGACCTGATATGCCAGGGCATCACATTCCCCCTTGGTTAAGCGTAGCTCGTCCGTGAGCTACAGGACGCCAAGTATTTATTGAACTGGTAGAAGAAATTTTAACATTAATAACATTTATTCAACAGGTTCATCCCACATTAGGGAGGTACTTATGCTTTAACGTTACAAACTTTAGAGTTCATCTGTCAGCAGGGGAATGCCACCAGTTGTGATGGCAGCGGGGACCCAACCTACCACTGTGAAGGCCTAGGCTATGAATCGTTTGTCCAGTATGATATTATATTATAATAAGATTAATCTGTATTTTGAATGTTTTATGTATTGCTTTCTACATATATCTGACTGAAATGTTGCAAGGATTGTATATGTAAATAAACTATGCTTAGGGCTAAGTAATGAGTTTGTAGTCTCAAATAAGTAAACTGACAGGTTCTTGGAAAACCGGTTAGACTCATGATTAAGCAATATTCTTGAATAGGCTTTCGTCTGTTCCCAGACACACCTGAATGACTTAATGGAATGTTGTTTTACAGGACTGTCCAAAAAGCTGTTTAAAATGTTATACTGTTGAATACACTGGCAGAAGACCTTCTCTTCTCCCAAATAGAGACACGTTTCTCTGTGTGGTCATTTTTCTGATTCATATACATCTGCGCAGTTCTGATTTGAAATCCAGCTCCGTGACCATGAGAGAGACCCGGAGGTCTCCCCCAACAGGAGATAGAAGACCTTCCCTTCTCCCAAATAGAGACACGATTCTCTGTGTGGTCATTTTTCTGATTCATATACATCTGCGCAGTTCTGAATTGAAATCCAGCTCTGTGACCCTGAGAGACCGGGAGCTCTCCCCCAACAGTTTGGTGCCCAACGTGGGGCCCCCATAAGGAGCACCCCGATACCTGGACACCCCAATACCTTGGACGTCACGGACCAGGACCTCCCTCCGCTCCAACAGGCCTGATCAACCAACAGCCCCGGTAAGTGTTACATACTGTGTATTCACTGCCGACAAGGTTGTTCTTGGAGAGGAGGGGGTGACAGGCCTTGTGTCCCCATCAGAGTTAAAGGTACCCGATAGTGAGTCAGTGGTGGTGCCCGCTGGGGGCCCAGTAGCTTGAATCCTACCCTGTGGTGTGGATTTCAATTGTCACAAGGGATCCGGAGCATGGATAGTAGGGGGTAAGACAGCAGCAGTTGGATATAGCTGGTTAGACTGACCCGATGCGTAGTTTGAGGATGCGGGGGGGATACCCGTGATCAAAGATAGGGATTAGGACAATAAATTGGTACAGCTGACCAAGTCCGGAGAGCGGGACATTCTTCTATGTGACATTTTTGTACATCCTCCTCCTTTCACGGGACACCTTTGTTTTTACTTAGCTGAGGGAGCTAGAGTAAGGGTGGAACGCCCAGTGCCGGCCGGACTGTAGCGTGCACCATATAGTCTTGAATTAGTGTAATCCAACTGCCGCCAAGACAGCAACAATGCTTAGGTGGAGAACAAGAAAGTTGAGAAGTCGGATGGTTCACAGAATGTTATAGAATTAGTGACAGACAGAGAGGAAAAGAAAGTTGTGTGTCATGCCTTAGAGATTTTTAAGGTGTTAGGTTTGCCTAGGAGAGGACGGCTACAACGGAATGCGGTGCTGAAGGGAAGGAAAGGAAAGTTGAAAGAAAGGATTGTGGGAAGATGCAGAGGTGTTTGGTAAAGTGTAGCGCAGATGTTGTAGTCAGAAGGATAGGTTGAAATAGAAGAAGAAGGTGCAGGAGACAGGGGTGTATGTTAACCCGGCTAATTCAAATTTACATCATGCGGGGAAGTGGCCCGGCAAATGGTTTTACAAGGTGGTCAGACGATTCAGGAAGAATCAGAGGAATATGTTTGACAGCCTGGTGAGAATAACATTTGTTACTTTGATTTCCCAGAAGTGTGGACCCCTTATTGTACAAATAAGTGAAAATTTTGAACAATTGATGTTTTAAAAGTCCGGCAGCATTATATCTTAAAATAGAATAGGGGCAGGTAAATGCATATTTTTGTACCGTGTTAGCTAATAAGAAAATCTTAAAAGACTTACCCCCAACACCACGTTGCGGTCCCTTCCTGCGACAGTCCAGTCCGAACGTCCTGGATCCCAACAACCCCCACCCAAATAACCTGGTTCCCCTGGAAACCTAAATGGGTCCTTGATCGGGTTATGGTCCCGGGGTGTGCCAGATGACTCCTTGGCACAGAAAGTGCAATTATGTACAAGACACAAGTTTCTGTTGGTCACGCCAGTCCTGTGACCGTGTTCCATATTTTTACTTAGCCATTTTAAAACTACAAAGTCCTTGAAGAATTGGCAAATTCCATGTACTGGTTGTACACTGGTAGCAAATCTAGAGGAAAATCAGGTTACTTTCCCATTTCATTTAAAACTAGAGTTGAGCAATGTTCGAGGTTCGCCAATTTCATGTTCGAGTGATTTTGGGGGGTGCTCGAGATTGAACTCGAACTCGAGCTTTTTGCTAAAACTGTCGAGAACGGTTCGATCACCAAAAGCTTGGCTTTTTACAGCTACAGTGTGCAGGAAGCCATCGCTGGCAGCCTGCAGTAAGCTGGTAACCAAGGTAAATATCGGGTATCCAAGCAAAGCGCTTTGCTTAGTAACCCGATATTTACCCCTTGCTACGTGTGCAGGGAGCCGAACTTCCCCGCTCGGCTCTGCCCTCCTGCACTCGGCATGTACACACACACACACTACTCACACTCACACTCACCTGTCCCCAGCCATGCAGTCCCCGACACTGAGGTCCTCAGCGCCACATGGCCCTGCTCAGCTTCACCCACCTCGCACTCCACCGCCCGCACACATGGCCCCGCTCGGCTCTACCCACCTCGCACTCCGCCGTCCGCATACATGGCCCCACTATGCTTCATCCACCTTACACTCCGCCGCCCGAACACATTACCCCGCTCGGCTCCAACCACCTCGCACTCTGCCGCCCTTCACACATGGCCCCGCTCGGCTCCACCCACCTCGCACTCCGCCGCCCGCACACATGGCCCCGCTGGGCTCCACCCACCTCGCACTCTGCCTCCCGCACACATGGCTCCGCTCGGCTCCACCCACCTCACACTCTGCCGCCCGCACACATTACCCTGCTCTGCTCCACCCACCCCGCACTCCGCCGTCTGCACACATTCTCGGCGGCCGACTGCTGTGAGCGATCAGCTGATCGCTCTCATTAGCCGGCCACCGGGACATCATCTGTTCGCTCTTAAAATCCGGCCGACTAATGAAAGCGATCAGCTGATCGTTCTCTCTTTTACAACGGAGTGCGACAATGAATTCTATTCTGTTCATCCGTTGTACAACGCATCAGTCACAAGCGTCAAGCAACGCATGTGACTAATGCAAAACAATGGAAATGTGAACCTAGCCTTACCTGCGGTGATGAAGTCCTGCCCTCCCGACGTCAGCGCTGTCACTGTCCTCCATGGCCGCCGCTTGTCACATCTCCTCTTGCTGCTGACCCGAGACTGTCACTAGCAGTTACGTCACAGGCACCCGCAATACTTGGTTGTGAAGGCAGCGGTCATTGAACTCAGTGACAGCTCTGCTATTAGGAGTGCAGCAATCACTGCAGGTAATGTACCTCGCTATCCTGCTGACAGCAGCATTTGTCATTCATGTCCTGCAGTGACAGCTCTGCTATCAGGAGCGCAGCGATCACCGCAGGTAATGTACCTCGCTATCCTCATGACAGCACCACTTGTCATGCCCTGCAGTGACAGCTCTGCTATCAGGAGTGCAGCGATCACTGCAGGTGATGTACCTCGCTATCCTCCTGACAGCATTACTTGTCATGCCCTGCAGTGACCTGGGCTGACCTATTGATGTTAGCTCAGGTCACTGCACTGCACTCCCAGTCAATATGGAACATTCTGTTCTTCATTGACTGGGACATTGACTATGGTATGGATCATCATGGGAACCCCTTGGATTACAGCTGACCTGGATTTGTTTTTCTTTCTAATAAATTGGTAAAAGAGGGAAGATTTTGGGGAGTGTTTTTTAAAAAAAAATGTGTTTGTCGTCTATTTTTTTTTTTATTACTGACTGGGTTAGTAATGTCAGGTATCACATAGACGCCTGACATCACAACCCCAGGTCTTGATGCCAGGTAACATTACACATATGGTATTAACCCCATATATTACCCCATTTGCCACCGCACCAGGGCAATGGGATGAGTTGGAGCAAAGCACCAGGATTGGCGCATCTAATGGATGCACCACTTCTGGGGTGGCTGCGGCCTGCTATTTTTATGCTGGGGAGAGTCCAATAACCATGGACCTCCCTAGTCTGAGAATATCAGACCCCAGCTGTCCGCTTTACCTTGGCTGGTGATCCAATTTTGGGGGGACCCCCAGATGTTTTCTTTTAAATTATTAAAAAATTATTTAAAACACAGCGCGGGGTGCCCTCAGTTTTGGATTACCAGCCAAGGTGAAGCTGCCAGCTGTGGTCTGCAGGCTGCAGCCGTCTGCTTTACCCTAGCTGGCTATCAAAAATAGGGGGAATCCCACGTCATTTTATTTTTACATTTATTTATTTTTTTTTTGCTAAATACAAGGCCAAGCATGTGGCAACATGAAAGGCACCAAAGGGTGCAAAATTACAAAATGCAGGAGAGTGGGACATTATGTGTTTTCTGCCATTATAATGACAGAAAAGACTGATATGAAGTGTACAAGCACAGGAAAATCACCAGAGCGCTTTACGCTGAGAAAAGCAGTAGAAAATGGCACTGGAATGAAAATGTGACCTCCTCATGTAGGTTGAAGCTATGGATCCTGGGTAAATTTATGTATTTTCCCTCCTTCAGTTTTTTTGCAGTACGCAATGATGATAAATGGATGACATACGGACCGTATACGGAACGGAAACGGATGCCCCACTGATGCACCCGTGAAAAAAATGGACCGTTTTTTGCGGACCGCAAAAACGGATCGGTCGTGTGAATCTAGCCTTATTTTGATCTGCCGTTTATAAACAGCAGGCAGAAATAAGTGAATAGCGCCCCCCCAGCGCCAGAAAATCTCCGGGGTTTCAGCGGGTAGCTGAGACCCTGGAGATCATGATTCAGGCCGGTTTTTCCAGTCCCCGCTCACGGGATCACTGGTATACACAGTATATCGATGATCACGTTACAGTAAATGACAGCGCTGGTGAAAAAATTATTTATCTCCTATCTGGCATGAACAAACAAGTCAGATGGGAGATAAATCTCCTCCCCGATCCCCTCCGGTCCCCCGGTGTTGCCAAAGTGCCCCCCCCCGCCGACCACCAGCTGGAAATCTAAGATGGCCGCGCGCACAGCAGCGCGCCGGCCGCATCCATCCTACTCCTCTGATTTCTGTCGCATGTGCCATGACACATGCGACAGAAAACTCCTCCCCAGGCTCTGCCAGGTCACCCCCTATAACCCCACTGGTGTTCCCCGGTGTCCCATGGTACCTGTGTAGCATTGATCCCCCGCGGCCCCCTCCTTCACAATAGACGCTGCCGCATGCACAGAGCGGCTGTCTTATTTTTTTTTTCTTTACAATAAATTGGTAAAAGAGGGAATGTTTTGGGGAGTGTTTTTCAAATACATTTTTTTTTGTCTATTTGTTTTGTTAGTACTGACAGTTTGTGATGTTGGGTATCTAATAGATGCCATGACATCACAAACTGCTGGGCTTGATGTCAGGTGACCTTACAGCTAGTATCAACCCCATTTATTACCCCGTTTGCCACTGCACCAGGGCACGGGATGAGCTGGGGTGAAGTGCCAGGATTGGCGCATCTAGTGGATGCGCGACTTCTGGGGCACCTGTGGCCTGCTATTTTTAGGCTGTGAAGGGACAATAACTATGAACCTTCCCACCCTGGGAATACCAGACCACAGCGGTCTGCTTTACCTTGGTTGGTGATCCAATTTGGGGGAGACCCTACTTTTTTTGTAATTATTAATATTTATAAAATAATTATAAAAAAAGAGCCTGGGGTGACCTCCTCATTGGATCACCAACCATGGTAAAGCTGCCAGCTGTGGTTTTCAGGCTACATCCGTCTACTTTACACTAGCTGGCTATCAAGAATGGGGGGATCCTACGTCATTTTTTTTGTAACTATTTTTTTAAATAAAAAAAATTAATGGGCTTCCCTGTATTTTGATTGCCAGCCAAGGTAACACCAGGCAGATGGGGGGTGGCAACCCGTAGTTGTCTGCTTTATCTGTGCTGAGAATCAAAAATACCGCGGAGCGCTACGTCATTTTTTTTAATTTTTTTTTTTACAGCACTGTGATGTCAGGCAATCAAAATACAGGGAAGCCCATTTTTTTTTAGTTATTTAAATAAATATTTAAAAAAATATATATGGGCTCCCGCTGCATTTTTTGTATTGCTAGCTAAGGGTAATCCAAGCACCTACTGGCTGCTAACCCCCACTGCTTGGTGTTACCTTCACTGGCAATGGAGAATCCAGGGAAGCATTTTTTATTTTTTTGCCAAAAAAACTACAAAAAAATGACGTGAGCTTCGCCTTATTTTTGTATGCTAGCCAGTTACAGCAGGCAGGTACGGCTGCTCCCAACCCCCAGCCTCCTATTTGTGCCCGTCTGGGAACTAAAAATGTAGGGAAACCCTTTTTTTAATTATTTCATGAATTTCATGAAATAATTTAAAAAAAAACGACGTAAGCTTCGCCCCTTTTTTGTTTCCAGCCAGGTACAACTAGGCAGCTGGGGATTGGAATCCGAAGCACAGGTTAACCCGAGGTTTCTGGACCCCTCTGCTGCGAATTGCAGTCCGCAGCCGCCCCAGAAAATGGCGCTTTCAAAGAAGCGCCATCATCTGGCGCTGTATCCAACTTTTCCAGCTGCCCTGGTGACGGTGGCTTGCTGAGTAATAATGAGAGAAAAATAGCAATATACAGGACTAGATCCACAGTGGTAATATATCATAAGTAGCTGGACCAATAGCTTTGTGCCAATACCATAAGCCAATAGAATAATCAAACATAAAACATAACTTTTAATATTCCAAATATAAAAATGAACTATAGTTCATAGCATGAGTTAAAACCAAGGTTCGCGATCGTACCAGTGATGGGACGATTGACCAGATCCTAAATATAGGGATATTGGGATCATAGATAAACGGACTGCCTCAGCTGGTTTTAATTTTTTAGTAGGTAAATGCCAAAAAAAAACAAAAAACCCTTAATTCAGCTGTAGTAAATACACAAGGGGTTCATCAAAACCCTGGACAAAAGAGCCTGTCTTGACGTGTATTATAGGCAGATTTTGTTACATTGAGGAATTAGACTGAAAATATTCCTCTCAAATAAGGAATGGTCTTACCAAATCCCAAGATGACAGGCAGGCATTAATTGCAGGTTACCGGCTCCAAAAACAGGGGGGCTGTTTCCCAGCACAATAAATCCCATTCAGCCAGAAAACCTCAGTCAGGCAATTTCAGTGGTTCCCACTCCCAACGTTTCAAACTGGATCATCAGGGGAGTCCAAGTGGGATATCAGCTGTGGACGTCATTAAGTCTCGCTTTATCATGACCCTCCACAGATGCCCGATTCACGCATCCAGGCGTATGTCAGACCTGATTCAAGCTTGCCGCCTGGCTCCACATGCAGGAACGGGGAGTCGACCATGCACCAGAGCATTTCGCCGGTACACGGACATGCTCAAATGAGCACCGTGTAACGGAGAGATGCACTGACAGGACGTAGCATGACGTCATAGCCATGTGACCAGTCTGTAGCCAATGAGATAATAGACACGTGACTGGTCACATGCTATTTTGACGTCACAATAGGTCTTTTCATCAGTGCTGGTTACCGGGAGGACGCAGCGATTATCGGAAGGAAAAGCGGCGGGAGACAGAGTGCAGGACATGTTGCGGGTACCTGTAAGTTTTATGGCAATGTTTATTAACTGTATGTGTACATTTATAATGTGTTTTTATGTGTTTGTGATTGCCTCCCATTGTTTTCAATGGGGTTCGAGAGGTTCGTCGAACGGCTCCCCGAACCGAACTCGAACACGGCCTCCGTTCGACAAACCGAACCGAACTCGAGCTTTTAGAGGCTCGCTCATCTCTATTTAAAACCGTTTCATTAAGCATTCATTTTTTAGCAGTTTCTAAATGTAAAATAACAAACTGTGAAAAGCAACAAACGAAAACACCGATACCTAACAATTCTATGGCATTGTTAACTTTTACCCTGAGCAACCTGGTGGCTGTTGCCCCTTACACCGTCCCCCACCGGGGCCTCCTGGTAGCATCTGCCAGCATGCACCTCTCAAGACCCTGATGGCCTCTTCCCAAGAACAAATAACAGAAAGAAGTTCAACAAGAAGGACGTAATCTATCTGCAGGAACTTTGGCTGCCACCTTCCATCAGGGACCCTGTTGTTGGCCCCCGTCGGCCTCCTCATTTGAACACTGAGGAAGTTCAACAAAAGTGTCAGTCATTGTAACTTTAGACATAAAGGCTCTGGCCCCTTATTGCTGTGCACCTCCTGGACACATCCTTGCATAGTGCCCAGATAAACCGCAGCGACGGCAGATGGGGACTACTTCAACTTCCATGTCGCCAGCGGAGATGTCCTCATCTGAAATGCATTCTACTTACATTTCCATGATCTCTAGTGCCAGCAAGGCTCGTGACGACAACCTCATTCTGCAGCCATTTCCTCCATAGCGGGTCACCCATGCTGCTTCTGGGGTACTGGAACCTGAATCTCCTTCGATTAATTCCTCCGGTTCCGAGGCAACGGCAACCGGGTCAATCTGGTCAGCAATCTCAACCTGGTCATCCCCTTTGGGAGCCATAGGATCAGCTGCCGGTGGTACGGGCAGCATCCCCGGATCAACCAGGGTAGGGGGCAGAGGCGGCGGCGAACAAGTGCTTTCCACGAGTGAGGGCGGGCCGGATCCCTCAGCTGCATCGGCCGGATCAGTGAAATCAACAGGGACTGGGTGACCGCCTATCCGCTCCACACATGGGACTTCATTCTCATGGGTTCGCACTGCCGCGACTGCTCGCTGCATCCCTCTCCGCCTAGCCACTCTGGGCACGGGATCCTCTAGTGCGCAGCTGCGCCTCTCTGCCATCTTGCCTCTGCGTTGTGCAGGAACAGTATGGCAGAGTCCTGGCATCCCTGCTTCTCTTCCGCTTTTGCTACATTCAGGCACGCCCCCTCGGTTTTCTCCCAGCACTATCTCGCGCGCAGTGGCCCTCTGGGAACTTCCGGTTCCTGTTTCAGGCTAAGGACGAAGGGCGGGGCTTCGTCTTTGCGCGCTTTCTGATGAAGATGGCATTTTTGGCTCGAAAACAGCGGAAAAATGGCGGGCGTCGTGGGAAAAAGACTTTGGACTCCCGGACTTCACTTTTCAAGGCACACGTCACCCAGGTTAGTGGGTCCTGATCGCATCCTGTTCGTGACTCCACGTTTTTCGAGGGTGTGCCGCCCCCGCGACAGCCAATGGGCTGCTCGGATCCCAATCCGCAGTGACTCGAGGAGTGTCTGGACCCGAGGCGGGGTCACGCGGCCTCTTGAAAATAAAAGGGGGGTGGAAAGGGTGGATTTAGATAATGTTCATGATGCCAAGTTTTTCGAGGCTGTGCCGCCCCCGCTACAGCCGACGGGCTGCTCGGATCTGGATCCGATGTGGTTCGAGGGGTCTCCGGACCCGAGGCAGGGTCGCGCGGCCTCTCGAAAATAAAAATCGGGGTGGAAAGGATGGATTTGGATAATGTTCGTGACGCCACCCACGGTTCATGGTAAAAATTGGGATACCACCGCTGCTGTGTTTAGGGGAGATGGGAGCGCCCGGGAGCGATGGAATGGCAGCAATTGATGTTAACCCCTCCGTGGGCAGGTATGGTGTCCCGGGGCTCAGTGCTGGCTTGCTGGGGACCCGCTGGGGGCAAAATGTACTCACACAGTCCAGAGATGCTGACACTGACACCAGATAAACCAAAGTCTTGAACGTCCTGCAGCCTTAGTCCAAACACGTTGGGTTCGTGCTCTTTTGGCGTTGCTGGTTGGTCTGAAGCATTATCCAGTGGCACCGTGTTTACACTTGGTGGATTCCTTTCGCCTATAACTACTCGGGTCCTGCTCACCTGCGTGGCTAGCAGGGTGAGCTTGCTTTCAGGGTTCGCGCGTGGGATTTTCTGGACGGTTTTGGGAAGTCCTATCCCTATGGTTGCGTTATTACCCGGATTTTGGAGTGGATGGAGAGCGGTTCCTGAAGATTCCGTTCCCGTCGGGTGAATTACTGGGCTGCATAAAGCTACTTCCCAGCCTACGGTCTGGCCACTGCCCGGTTGTAGCACAAGGCCGCCGGTCTGCCCTCCATGGCAGTACCGTGCCCCCTGTCACTACCTACTGCGACCGGGGTTCCAGCTCCTTCCAGGCCAGACCAACGTCTGGCACCTGGGACTGTTACAGGAGCCCAGCTCCGCAGCGTGACCTTTCCTGTCACCGCTCACTGGCACTTCTCTCCTCCCTCCTCTCTACTACTCCTGACACTTCTGGCCCTCCTTCTACCATCCCTCCATCTGGGCTGCCCTATTCCCCTCAGGCTAACCAATGGGTGTTTGGTGGGTGTGGTGCAGAGTGTTCCTCAGAATTTGTGTATACCTGTTGTTAGCAACACCAAATAGACAGGACCCGCAACCAAGGAGGAGCGGGTACCATGCAGAAGGGCAGATTGCACGGCACCCTTGTGACGACCTGATAGGCCAGGGCGTCACACACGTGTAATGCAGGGATGGCACCCCACAAAACATATTGGTGCCTGGGGACTGTGTACCGCAGAATGGCTGCCGCCATCATTTGCGGAAAGTTTCAGAGGCCACAAGGCAAGCAGTCAGGATATGCCATGTTGTAA
The DNA here is from genome assembly GCF_048569485.1 of Anomaloglossus baeobatrachus. NCBI lineage: Eukaryota > Metazoa > Chordata > Amphibia > Anura > Aromobatidae > Anomaloglossus > Anomaloglossus baeobatrachus. The sequence goes on from NC_134355.1 coordinate 246,886,145, forward strand.
CACCCTGTGTACTTACTCCATCTCCACAAAGTACACATACAAAGCTCCCTGTTTAACTGTGATCCACGAGCATTGGAATAGTCACAGAAGTGTGATTGTGATACTAATTATGGCATTATAGCTGCTCACGATCTTCCTTGATTACTCAAAGTTTTGTCAATTGATTGAGGGCCGGTTGCTGCCCCTCTAAAAATTGAGTGAGTGCCGCCTGCTGGGCCTTCCAAAAATTATGACTGATGACTGGCTGCTGGCCCTCTAAAAATTATTAAATTATTCCATATGTTATCGTCTCAGAGTACAGATGTATATTTGTTCATCTTCATCTTCAGTTTGCACCTGTTCTCATTTATCTCTTAGTAAGTGCTGTCAGTTTTCTCATGTCAGCATTTTCAGTTGATCATTTATTATGCCCCTAGTGACACTAGAAACCTGCTCTGACAAAACGCTATAGGCAGGGCAGCATCTCCAGGGTGTAGAGGGACAGTTTGTAGTGCCCGGTACTGGTGCGGCACCGCCGCACACTCCCGCTCCCAGGCCATGATGAGGGCGCTACTTTCCTCACCTGCCCGCTGGTTCCATGTGCCCTGTACCTGCCCTGGGATCAGCCGCGGCACACTCCAGTTTCCAGGCCACACGCAGGCCTTCTGGGAGTGACCTTAGGGTTTGAGCATGGCCATGCTCCCTTTCTTAAAAGGTCGGCGTCCCATTACCCGAAAGTGATCGTTGAGGTCAGCTATTACCCTGAAGGTACTTATGCCTGCCTCCTCTTAGGGGAGGTGCCTGGGCAATGTTGCCGATCCTTAAGGTCACTTTACACACAGCGACATCGCTAGTGATGTCGCTGCCGATCGCACCCACCCCCGTCGTTTGTGCGTCACGGGAAAATCTCTGCCAGTAGCGCACAATATCGTTAGTACCCGTCACACATACTTACCTGCCTAGTGATGTCGCTGTTGCCGGCGAACTGTCTCCTTTCTAAGGTGGCAGTTCGTTCGGCGTCACAGCGGCGTCACTAAGCGGCCGCCCAATGGAAGCGGAGGGGCGAAGATGAGCGGCCCGAACATCCCGCCCACCTCCTTCCTTTCTCATTGCGGGTAAGGTGATGTTCCTCGTTCCTGCGGTGTCACACATAGCGATGGGTGTTGCCACAGGAATGACGAACAACCTGCGTCCTGCAATAGCAACGATAATTGGGAAAAGAACGACGCGTCGACTATCAACGATTAGGTAAGTAATTTTGATCATTAATGGTCATTTGTGCGTTTCACACACAACGACGTCTCTAATGAGGCCGGATGTGTGTCACGAATTCCGTGACCCCAACGACATCTTGTTAGCGATGTCATTGCATGTAAAGCGTCCTTAAGTGGATTGCTAGTTCTCAGGTCCCATACCCGCTACTGTGTCTAGTTCAGTGTTTTGTGTCCTAGTACCAGTGTCTTGTTCCGATAACCTGAGCTGACTATACTGGTCCTGACTGTCATGCATTTAGGCCCCCTGGGGCTGTGCCTGACAATCCCTCTATAGAAGTTAGCTCCAGGTTAGCTTCTTCAGGGGAGTCTGGTATAGAGCCCTGTGGGTCTACTCCTGGATGCTTGCCTCCACTTGGCGACTGTAACAGTTTGCTCAGGCCATGGACTCCGCTGAGACCATGTCTACCTACCTGGGAGACATGCAACAGGAGCTCACCTGCCTACGTGATACCCAGGCAAAGTTTGTGACATACATGAAATCTATTGGCCATGCAAGCCTCAGGATCCTCTAACACTCTCCAGCTTGTCAAGGTGCAGAGGGAACTTTCTCGCCAGCATGAAGCACAGAGACGCATGTCTGAATACTTGGCATACCTGGACTCCCGTTTATACGCCCTACAGAACCCAGCACCTTCTGCTGCTCCAGACTCTGTAGAGTCACCGGCATTCCTTTCTATCTCGCCTGGCCTCCCCACCAATGTATGGTGGTGATCTGAAACTATGCCAAGGTTTCTTGAATCAGCGCTCCTTGCATTTCTAGCTTTCACTTCTGCATCTGGCGACTGATCGTTTCAAAGTGGCGTTCATCATGTCGCATCTGACTCGACAGGCTCTGGCATGGATGAACCGCCTCTGGGAGAAGAATGACCCAATTGTCCAGCATTTTCCTTGTTTTCTACTACCTTCCACAATGTATTTGATGAGCCTGGATGCCACACCTCTGCTGCCTTGTCACTCATGAGAATCTGCCAGGGGAATCTCATGGTTTGATAATACACCATCAAGTTTAGCACCCTGTCCTCCGAACTCGGATGGAACAATGAGGAGTTGGTGCCTGCCCGCCTTCCAGGAGGGATTTTCTGGAAGAATTAAGGATGAACTGGCTGGGAGGGATGTGCATTCCCCCATGAATGACCTGATTTCCTTGGCAATCCTTGTTGACCTATGCTTCCAGAAGTGTGCCAGAGAGGTCACCCGTGAGAGCGAGAGGAGAACCTCGCATTTAGCACCCACCTTTCAGTAACACATGCTGCCTTATCCCACCAGGACTGCTACTGGAGCTGGGCCGCGTCGCAGAGTCCAGACAACGCTAAGAGGTGCAGCGACTGGCAGGAGAGTGCTTCCACTGTGGAAGTGTCAAACACCTGATTCGGGATTGTCCTGCAAAGCCGGAAAATTACAAAGCCTTGGGTCTCTGGGAGAGGCCACCCTAGGTCATGTCAAGTCCTCTTCATTTCTCCACGTCCCAGTATCCCTGTCGTGTGGTTCTATCCATTTCATGGAGCATGCGTTCCTGGACTCTGGCTTCACCAGGAACTTCATCCAGCAGTCTGTGGTGGATCGTCATCAGATTCCAGTCTGGTGCCTTACCAGTCTCATCCCTATCTCCTCCATGGATAGGAGACCCCTTTCTGAACCTGTCCGGTTTGTCACCAAGACCCTAGAGATGTGAGTTTGGGTTGTTGCACTCAGTCAGAAAAACTGCTTTTCACATGCTTCCAGGGATGGCTCATGCTCTACTCATGCTCTACTGCTGGCTTTGGTCACACAAGGTGGCACTGTAGTAGTTAGGCCTGGCTCACTATATAGGTGAGTAAGGTGCTCGGAAAAACGAATGTCCAATAGATAGAAAAAATCCGGCACACTTAAAAAAGATATTCACGAAAAAGATTATTTTTGAGGATTTTTATTAGCTTGTATTATTCTTGTGAGGATGTCAAAAATTAAACAAATGTTCAAAGTCCAACGTTACGACCACAATCTTTGGTCTTTTTCAAGGACTGTAGTATACAGAAAGAATATAAAGAACAAGAATTACAGACAGTAAATACAAAGTGTATTGTACAATCGCAATGAGAATTATTCTGATAGAAATGTATGTAACATAAGAGATATCACAAATTGTGAAAAGGGGAAAAAACAGGGATTGTAAAATGTTCACAAGAACATACACTATCGGGAAAAAGTTTTTTTCATTAAACAATAGAGTTATATACATATACATCATGCTAATTAGGAAAGCAAATGATATAACTTAACTGTATGTGGGAGGAGGTATAACAGAACAAACCTCAGTGGCTTGTGGGATAGCATGTAACACATGAAGCGATCTGTTGTACTTGTCTAATGTTCAATACTCAAAGAGCCTGGGATCAAAAAAGGATAACAGAAATAAGAAACACATATAAGGTCAAAATCTAAATGAGATACGATTCTCTAACCATGGAGGGATTATTTGAACAAACCGTATATCAGAAAATGTTGGGTACATATATCTTGGCACCTCATGCTAATATTCGGAATGTGAGTGATCCTCTTATCCACTCTGAAAGAAGCTGTCTGACAAATGACATAGATTTCAGTGCTTGGGAACAGTGTCTAAGGTAAAAACATATAATGTTGTATCATACAGAAGAAAGTATCCGGATGATAGCATTTACCTATCAGTCCAGTAAAAGGAAGATCGAAACGCCACCGGGGCTGTTCTTATTGGTAATTGGACTAAAGGCTGCTTTACACCAGGCAATCTATCGTGCGATAGATCGTCGGGGTCACGGTTTTTGTGACGCACATCCGGCATCGCTGGCGATGCCGGCCTGTGTGACACCTCCTAGCGACGCAGTATCGCTCACAAATCGTGAGTCGGGTACTGCTCGTTAGGTTCCATAATATCGTTTACTTTAGTTGACCATCGTTTCCGTGGTAGCACACGTCGCTCCGTGTGACACCACGGGAACGATGAGCAGCTCACCTGCCTCCCGCGGCCGCCGCCTTCTCTATGTGGAAGGAAGGAGGTGGGCGGGATGTTTACGTCCCGCTCATCTCTGACCCTCCGCTTCTATTGGCCGGCGGCCGTGTGACGTCGCTGTGACGCCGAACGTCCCTCCCACTCCAGGAAGTGGACGTTCGCCGCCCACAGCGAGGTCGCACGAGAGGTAAGTATGTGTGACGGGGGTTACTAACTTTGTGCGACACGGGCAGCGATTTGCCCGTGACGCAAAAAGGACGGGGGCGGGTACGATCGATTGTGAAATCGCACAATCGGTCGTACCGTGTAAAGCAGGCTTAAAGGTTAATAATATCCTAAGGCACTGAGAAATCTGAAGACTCCAATTTGTATAGCCTGCAATCTCAAACATATAATCCATGGGTCAGTGTCATTGATACAATGCAAAAGTCAAGTGCTATATTACCAACTGGCATATGTACGGAAATAAGGTAATCACCTGTTAATGGATATGGGTAAACCTATTTGATTATGGGAAACCCCAGTCAAGTTAACGTGAGCAAGAACCTAAATGGAGAAGTGGTGTCCATTATTTAAACAGGGGAACCATTAATAAAGGTCATAGAGAAAATGAAAGATCTCTCTTACCCAATGAGTGAGAATGGTAAGGTTTACCCTCTGGTGCAGTCTACGTGACCTAAGTATATGATTAATAGAAGGTCAGGAGACAAAAAAGCTGTCATTAACAAAATGTGCTCATTGCCAAATTCATACCTGCATAGGTGGTCCACGTGGTGTGGGTGTCTGGAGGTGCCCTGGAGGTGACAGGTAATGTGTCCTGTGCGGCGTTTAAATAGTACTTGGGAGGCGTGCCTTATCTCACTACTACCTGGTTGTGAAACGCAAGACAGCGAGGCTTGGAGCGCATCATGTGCATGTGTCGCCCAGAATACGATCTGCGCACGCGCGGAAGGCAGCATCCAAGCCACTCTATGGGAAGGTGATAACGCAGAGTGTGACGCATCTCGCGCATGCGCCACCCGGCCCACAGGCAGCGCATGCTCAGAAGGCATCACAAACACTGTGTATCGTGGAAGGACAAAGAATATCGTGGTGCCAGACGGAACGCACCCCGTGCATGCGCCGCCCGATGGTCCAGGCGGCACCTGCGCAGAAGGCAAACTCTCCGTGCATCGGCATGGTGATGTATAGTGCTGGTAACTAGGTGTAAGGAGAATAAAATACAGTGATTCAATAGGATCCTGTGGTACCGGTGCCAGTTTGTTATCCAAGGCAGGTGCACGACTATGAGTTTGTGAATCTCTTAGGTGCCAGAGAGTGAGATTCAAGTCAGGTAGAAAGAGAAGCCTAGGGAAAAAAAAAAAGGGGAGGAAATGTTAAAATGATATAGGAGAAATATATCACTAAGTTAAGACCATTATCTATAAAAATATCATTTGGTAATATAGCGAATTTACATTAATCGTATGTGACAACAACTTGTCAATGAAGATGTCATAGATCCTGTGGAGAAATAGAGGATAAAATGTAACAAATGATAGATCATGATAAGTAATGGGGGTTCTTCAATGGAAAACCTCATATTCCCTGTTCAGGCCCCTTGGTTCAAGGGTCTTAAGGGTATGGATCCAGTATGCCTCCCTTCCCTTAAGCATCTGGATCCCATTGCCACCCCGTCTCATAGGAAGTACATGTTCTATGACCTGATATCTCAGTTGTGCTATGGTGTGATTCTGGGTAATGAAATGGTGGGGAATGGGAAGTAACATTTGCTTGCAGCGGATGGTGGACTTATGTTTACTGATCCGGTCTCGGATATGTTGGGTAGTCTCCCCAACATATCCAAGACCGCAGGGACATTTGATCAGATATATAACAAATGTAGAATCACAGGTGAAAAATTCATGAATAGGGAAAATTTTACCAGAGAGGGGGTGGGTAAACGAGTCTCCACGGGTCAGATTATTGCACTGTAAGCACCGCAAACAGCGAAAATTACCCTTTCTTGGGGTGCCGAGAAACGTCTGGCATGGGACAATTTTGCCTGAGCCTACATCTGCCCGTACTAAATTATCTTTTAAGTTTTTAGGTCCAGAACCAAAGAAAAAAAGCGATCAGACTTCCTATGTGAGTAAGATATTTATTGATGCAAAGTGCAGAGTACAGTGATAGACATACAGAGAGGGTGTCCAATCCGGTGCGGACCACAAGAATATAATACATGGAAATCAATATATGAATCTCATCAAAATTAGAAGTTGTAAACAATAGCCATATCACTATATAGATAGCAATATCATCATGTAGAGTGAGATCCATAAAAGCCCAATGCGGGAGACAGAATAATTTGTAGATTAAAGCGTACATGTATATATACTAATGTTGCTTACCAGGTTGTCTCACCGCACACACAGGACGGCACCCCACCCGACGGACGTGCGTTTCGGCGGGTGCCTACGTCAGGGGTGGTGTCATGCCAGGAAGTGTGCCGGTATTAAAAGAGCCCGGAGCCAATCAGCTAATGGTAATCCTATCGACGCATGAGCGTCCATAGCGACGGTCCACCACATCCGCCGCCGCGTCACGAGCCAAGCGACGCCCACCAAGTCACGCGGATATCACATGACCGGGCGGGCGGCGACGCCCATAAGACACGGCAGAGGGATGCGTGGAGCACGTCGCCATCGGGTGCGCATGCGTACAATTACCAATACGGCACTTAGTGATACAGGACGTCTACTCAGCATAGATATACATGTTTAACGATACATAACCAAACGGGTATGGAGTCACAGGCAGATCAATGCAGGTATGGAAAATTACATACAATTAGAATACTTCTTCTCATATTCACCCTATAACCCAGACGAAAGTCATATATTATATTATATACAAATATTATCAAGGGGAACAGTAAGATCCATACCAACAATATTCATAACATGCGACATACGCATGAGGGGCAGTATCATTATATCAATACAGCATGAGTAATAGTGGAAAAAATAGTCATCCATAATTGGTAACGGTTGCTTGTATGATTCAATACCGCTGATATATGCGCCAGGCGAACAAAACTGTGAAAACAATTAATAGAAAAAATAAAATTAAAAACACATAAAAATACATGACTAAAAAAGTGATCATAAAAAGGCAGAGAAACCGATATTTTCGTTTAGACCCAGAGGTTGTACAGTTTTTAATGTCCAAATCCATTTAGCCTCTAGACGTGCCAAATTGGTCCCAATTTTTCCTCCCCTGATGTTGGTCTCAATGGAATCAATGCCGCGGAACCTCAACAGTGCCCCATCTGATTGATGATGCATTCTAAAATGCTTAGGCAGAGTTTTCAAACCAGAAATATCAGTCTCATTCACCGCGGCATTAATTCCATTGACATGTTCCCTAATACGGACCTTGAGTGGACATGTGGTCAACCCAACATAAATTTTGGGACAAGGGCAAACTGCATAGTACACAACCGCACTGGTAGTACAGGTAATGGATTTCCTGATTTTGAAATTTTTTGTCCATAATGAATCCAAAAAATGATCACAACGATCCATATTCGTGCACGCTATGCAGTGTCCACATGGTCTAGAGCCAACCAATCGTTTGCCCGCATCAAGAAAAGATGGAATTGATTATTTCACCGCATAATGACTTGCATCCAATAGATACCGTATATTTTGAGACCTCCGTATGGAGATGAGTGGTCGTTCAGGAAGAATTTTAGATAGAACAGAGTCAGTCAACAAAATAGGCCATGCTTTCTCGAGGCATTTCCTCATATGGGGAAACCTAGAGTGGTAATTAGTCACAAATCTTAATGGTTCTAAACCCGAAGATTTCTTCGGGGTATACAGGAGGGCTCTCTGGAGGCATGTTTGGCTCTATTATAAGCACGCTTGATTGCCCGCCTGCTATACCCCCGTTCCAATAATCTATCTTTAAGTTCCTGTGCACGATGTTCAAACTCGGATCCGACCGAACAGATCCTGCACAACCGCAGGAACTGTCCGGTCGGAACCGAGCCAATCATATATCTAGGATGGGCTGAAGCCGCATGAAGCAGCATGTTACAGGATGTATCCTTCCTAAATATATCTGTCTGAATCATATTCTGATTATCCCTCCTCACCGCGACATCCAAGAAGTCCACAGCACTCGTACTGAATTGGTAAGTAATCTTTATATTCCTATCATTATTGTTGAGTGTCACCATGAATTCCTCCAGTTGACCCTCAGACCCCCGCCAGATCAAGAAAATGTTGTCAATCTACCGTGTCCATAAAAGGACACGGTCCATTGACGACTCCAGATCCGGCAGGGAGAGGTCCCTCTCCCATAGCCCCAGGAACAGGTTGGCATAGGAGGGGGCAAAAGATGCCCTCATCGCTGTTCCCTGGAGCTGCAGATAGAAGGACCCCTTAAACACAAAATAATTGTGGGTCAGTGAAAATTCAAGGAGTTCCATGACAAATGAGACGCAAACTGTGGACAAATTGGAACCGCGGAGGAAAAATTGTACCGCTGTAAGACCGACAGCGTGGCGAATATTCGTATATAACGATTCTATATCGCCTGTAACCATCATTGTATCGTCCTCCATGTACAGTCCGTCCATTTTTCTCAGGAAATCACCAGTGTCTTTGATAAAAGAGGGCAATTCCTCCACAAACGGATGCAGTATCGACTCTATCCACCTGTTAATATTCTCCAAAAAGCTCCCCCGACCCGACACAATAGGTCTACCCGGTGGTGATTGAATATTTTTGTGGACCTTTGGTAAAAGGTATAAGGTGGGAGCTACGGGTTCCGCCACCCACAGTGCCGAAGCCAGATCCTTCGTGATGACATCATTGGATAGAGCAGTATCTATAATTGATCTCAACTGAGCCGAAAATGTGCTCAGAGGGTTAAAAGTTATTTTTTTATAACAAGTTTTGTTGTTAAGTTGTTTAAAAGCTTTCCTCTCATACATCATCCTCGGCCATAACAACATTTCCGCCCTTATCTGCTGGCTTCAGTACAATGTCAGGCAGAGACCACAGCTCCTTTAACCTTATCCGCTCATCTCTAGTCAAATTATCATTCATGATGGAGGTGGGAATTTTTTCAAATTCACCACTAACCACTTTCACAAAAAGGTCCACACTAGTACAGGCCGATAATGGAGGAAACTTTTTGGATTTCGGACGAATGGAGAGAGGGATCTTACCTCCGTCTGTGGAGTTGTGCTCAATTGCTAATTCCTCTAATTCCCGTAGTGCTGTTTGTTCCTCTTCTGTAGGGAAGAGGATATCAATATTAGCGTCATAAAAGTGTCTCCTAAAAATCATGGATCGGGCAAACAAATTAAGATCTTTAATTGCTGAAAATAAATCAAATCTGGCAGCAGGGGAGAAGGTAAATCCCCTCTCCAACAAGGCCAGATCTACTGAGGACAATTGATGGTTACTCAAGTTAATTACCTTATGACTACCGCCACGCGGACGGTCAAACAGTTTATAATTTCGATTCTTGTTCGAATAGGATGTAGTTTCCCTTGGAATCTGACGTCCTGATCTCATAGAGAGTGATGATAGATTCGAGTCAGACATGTCACTGACTGAAGACCCAGAAGTGATGGATGTAGCTGGATTATCCATCACAGATTTCCTCCAAAAATATACCATTCCTTGTTGATAATCCTGCTGGTCACGACCAAATTTATGAGTCTGGGTTTCTTGAATTTTCTTCACCACAGAATCCAAGGTCTTCCCCAATTGACCCTCATAGGAAGATAGTTTCTCACTGGGGCATTCAGACTTGAATTTAGCCTGTATAACATCCAAATCTTTATCTAGTTCCATGATGGTATTGGAATTCAAACCCATCAATAATTCCAAAAATATTCTAGAACAATTACCACATGCATCCTCCCATTTCCTGATAAATTCCTCATCAGCCACTGGGAATGTGGGAATGACACGCACCCTTAAACCTCTGGGTATAAGGTTTTTGGAAAGGTATTTACTAAGAAAAGCCCTATTCCACCACAGCTTGGTGCGTTTTACCAAAAGCCGCTGCATATTTTTAAAAATATCATCAATTTTTAAGTCACTTTCAAGTGGTATGCCTGTCTCAACTGTACCAAACACTTGCTCAATTTGACCGAGCCAAGCTTGTTCCTTGGCCCGATAGTCCATGTCCGTTAAAAAGGGAAGGATACCTGTGCAAAACACAGCAAAAATGGTAATAAATGTTCATTTGTTGCAAAACAATAGGGGTACAGAGAATTCTTGTATAGAGGGATAAGCTGTTTTCAGTAAGGGCCAATGTTTGAAAATAATGTTCCTTATAAGGGGCGAAAAAGGATGATATGTATTGACGCAACTAATCCTAGGGGCCTCCTTCCTCCTTACACCTGAGTTGCGGGATGTGCAATTACTGGCTACGTCCATGGGATATCCTCTGGAAATAAACTTCTGACTCATCTCCTGTGTTCTAACTCTACGTTGTGTTGGATCTGAAATGATCCTGTGTACCCTCATATGTTGGGAGATCGGTAATGATCTCTTAGTGTGTGACGGGTGACAGCTTGAGCAATGTAACAGATTATTCTTGTCCGTGGCCTTAACGTAAAGATCCGTGCTAATAAGGGCCTCTGGAGATAAAGTACCAATGTGTCAAGAAAATTGATGTTCTGTGTGTCCTAGTGCATCGTGAATGTTAGACCTGGTGTAATATTGTTTATATCATGGAAGAACTGGGTGAAAGAATCAAGGTTACCCCGCCAAAATATGAAAACAACATCGATGTATCTCTTCCACGTAATGGCATATTGAATCCATAGTGGATGGCAAAATACATGGATTTCTTCAAAGTGTGCCATATACGCATTAGCGTAAAGTGGCGCCAAATTAGACCCCATTGCGATGCCTCTCCTTTGAAGAAAAAATTGATCCTGAAATAGGAAGAAGTTGTTCTCAAGTACTAGCTGAAGTAAATCAATACATAGAGAGTTTTGTGATGGGGAGTAGGAGCTGTATTTTTTGAGCAACCAGTCTGCCGCCAATAGACCATCGTGGTGTTCTATACTGGTGTGCAAGCTATTCACGTCGAATGTTGCTAACAAGCTACCTGGTGGGACTGATTTTAATTCATGTAAATGAGCCAAAAAATCAGATGTATCTCTGATGTATGCTGGAATTTGTGGAATTAGCGGAGTCATAATCCTCTCCACAGTAATTGCCAGAGATGACAGAATGGACTCTGTAGAGGCAACAATGGGATGACCCGGCGGTGTTTGTAAGTATTTGTGGATCTTGGGCAAGACGTAAAAAACAGGGATGATAGGGTTGGTCTTAATGAGGAATTCTGCTAGCTTATTGTTGATGGTCTGTTGACTCAAATGAAAGTCAACTAGAGTTGAGCGTGGTTCGAGGTTAGAGGTTCACCAGTTCGCGGTTCGAGTGATTTTGGGGGGTGTTCTAGATCGAACTAGAACTCGAGCTTTTTGCTAAAAGCTCAACACTTCGAGTTAGTTTCAAGAACGGTTCTATCAGCAAAAGCAGGGCTTTTTACAGCTACAGTGTGCAGGGAGCCATCGCTGGCAGCCTGCCAGAAGCTGGTAACCAAGATAAACATCGGGTATCCAAGCAAAGCACTTTGGTTAGTAACCCGATATTTACCCTGGTTACGTGTGCAGGGGGCCGACACTTCCCCGCTAGGCTCCGCCCCCTCCTTCACTCAGCATGTACACACACACTCACCTGTCCCCAGCCATGCAGTCCCCGGCACTGACGTCCTCAGTGCCACATGGCCCCGCTAGGCTCCACCCACTTCACACTCCGCCACCCTGCACACATGGCCCCGCTAGGCTCCGCCCACCTCGCACCCGCAGACATAGCCCTGCTAGGCTCCGCCCACCTCGCACCCGCACACATTACCCCGCTAGGCTCCGCCCACCTCGCACCCGCACACATTACCCCGCTAGGCTCCGCCCACCTCACACCGAACACATAGCCCCGCAAGGCTCCGCCCACATGGCACTGCACACATTACCCCGCTAGGCTCCGCCCACCTCGCACCGCACACATAGCCCCGCTAGGCTCCGCACACCTCGCACCCGCACACATTACCTCACTAGGCTCCGCCCACCTCGCACCCGCACACATTACCCCGCTAGGCTCCGCCCACCTCGCACCCGCACACATAGCCCCACTAGGCTCCGCCCACCTTGCACCGCACACATTACCCTGCTAGGCTCCGCCCACCTCGCACCGCACACATAGCCCCGCTAGGCTCCGCCCACCTCACACATCGCCCCTCTAGGCTCCGCCCACCTCGCACCGCACACATGGTCCCGCTAGGCTCCGCCCACCTCACACCGCACACATCGCCCCTCTAGGCTCCGCCCACCTCGCACCGAACACATAGCCCCACTAGGCTCCGCTCACCTCACACCCGCACACAT